>NW_024500349.1:15633711-16233711 GCF_017590055.1 Onychostruthus taczanowskii
CCGCGCCCCCTCGGCCCCGCCTCGCGCTCCGCTCTCCTCCTCACGGCATCCGGCGGCGAGGCCCCGGCGGCGGCGGCGGCGCGGCGAGAGGCCCCGGCGCCCGCGGGAACCCGACAGGAGTGAAAGGCCCCGCGCCGGCGGAGCCCCCCCTCCCCCGTGCCCGCCCGCGTCCCCCGTGCCGAGCCCCGGCCCGAGGGCGGCGGCGGCTGTTGGTGACAGGTGAGTGCGAGGGGCCGCCCGGCCCGCGCCCTCCGGGCGGCGGCGCCCGCCGGGGCCGTTCCGCACCCGCGTCTCCCGGTGCGGGGGGATGGCGGGGCCGAAGGGGGAGCGACACCCCCCGCTCCGTCGGCCCCTCGCACCGGGGAGGCGGCCGGAGCCGCCATCTTCCCACCCGAGGCGGTTCCCGGGGGAGAGACGGGAGGGAGGAGGAGGATCCCGGCTCGGGGCCGCGGTGGTGGCGGGGGTAGGGCGGGCGAGCCGCCGGGGCCGCTCCCGCACTGCGGCCTCGCCGCCCCGGGCACAGCGGGTGAGCTTTGCCCCCGCCCCGACGGGGCCTTGCGGGAGAGCCGCGTGTGCCGCGGGGCGAGCGGGAGGGGGGCGAGCCGGGGGGACCCGCCCGGAGCCTTGCCGGGCGGATGGGCGGCCGGGAGCCTCCGGAGCAGCGGGCGGTGCCGGCCCCTGCCCATCGCTCCCGGCACGCCGCTGCCTTTCCACGCCGGCCGTGTCCCGAGCAGGTGAATGCCGGCGGGCCGGAGGTGCGCCCGGGCTGCGGAGCGGTCCCTGCGGGAGCGCACGGCCGATGCGCTGCCCCCGGGATTGAGTTGTTGTTGGGCGCTTCGGTAGCTGCTTGAGCGAAGTTGTTTTCACTCTCGGTTTCAGTTTGTCCAGGTGCTCAAAATTACTACGTAGCTTTGTCCGCAGTTTAAACAGATGTGTGCTTGCCAAACAGTGTTTGTTGTATGAGATTCCTGTGTGGCAGATAAGTATAATTATTTTTATTCTTCAGGTAAGCGAATTGAGGCAAAGTGGTTAAGACTTGCCTGTGGCCACAGAGAGAGAGAGAGCTGGTTACAAACCACTGTTTAAACTTGAGTCACTCTTGGGGTAAAACCATGGGAATTCTGGCTTCTGATTCTGCGTCTTGTCTCTGGCCTAGTTTTGTTGGCCTCTGAATCCTGAGTAAAATTGGAGAAGGAATCTTTCTTAAGCACTGCCTCAAGGACTGCTATTGTAAGGTCTGTCTTGTGGTTGAAGTTTCATGTCAGGCTTATCTGTTTTTTACAGATTGGATGAATTCTCAAAGGTCAAAGCATGTTGTATTTTTTTTTTTTCAACTTGCTGGTATTTCACAACTCTCGGGTTTTGATTCTGGTCTGGTAACTTTTTATCAGTTGAACTTTCACTTCTCCCCGCTGATTTGTAAGCATTTCTTCAAGTCAGTTCTCAAGATATAAAGCTAATCAGCTTACTCGCTTAACTATTAGAAAAACATTAATATTTTTATATTTTAATTTCTTTTTTGTGGGAGGTGAAAACTAGGCTGAGGCCTGATAATATGCATACAGAAAGCAGTAAATATTTTATGTATAATGTCTACAGAAAATTTTATTCTTCTAGATGTGTTGTCATTCATGTGGGTATGCTCTTTATATGGAACCCGTAATTGCTTCTACATTTAATTAGTCTTACATTTTGGGGAAAAAATAATCTTTATTCAAACAGAGGTAAAAGTTTTGCTTAAATGAATTACAAACATTGAATTTATAAGCAGAAAATTGAGAGCATTTGATCTCTTGGATGTTCCTTAATAAGCAATTGTATGTAATCGGGTCCTTAAGCACACACAGTGTTCTGGGTTAGGTTGAACTGTTTACCTTGTAATTTTTCCAGGTTTTTTTTACCCATTTATACTCAAACACTGCGAGGGACTACAGGTGTCAGCACAAGTATGTGCTGCCTTGGTTGCTTTTTATGGCTGGCTGTAGTGCCAGTATACACACAGAAAGTACAAATGAGTGATATGTATTTATTATAAGTATTGCTTAGACATGGGGCTGTGTCTTAAATGTTTCATTACAGAGCAAAACAGAAGATCTGGAACTAGAGGCAGTTATGGGGGCTTGGGGATTTTGTTTGGGGGTTTTTATTTCTTTGAGGCATACAGAAACCATGTAGGCAGTCTCTGATGGTGATGTTTTATTTTGATTAGAGTGAAGTTAAATCCTTGGTTTATTTACTGAAATGCAAAGTCAATAGAGTCAGGTTTGTCTAATCTACATGTTCTGTACTGATCTGTTGCTGCGTCCCTTATTAAGTCTCATATCTCGCAGCAGCTTTGGCTTTAAATCAGTTGAGAGCTTAATTGGCATGGTAATATAAACTCTTTGTTAAATATTTATTACATTACCTCACAAAATGCACATGCTAGACACGGAAAAGGCATGTTTGTGACCATAGTGCATGACAAATCTAAAGTGACAGCTTAAAGGTAGCAAAAAAGGAGTTACAGAAAACAAAGTAATTAGGTGTAGATGTATTCCATCAGTTTGATTTTTTTAAAACTAGGTGGCTTTTAGGACCTTCAGCACTATTAATGTTTAATTCCATGGTGTCTATATATATTCATCAGGCATTCACTTTCTCGTAAATTAACAGGTAAGGCACAGAAATAAGAATGTAAAGCACTTGACTTGACTTTTCTTGTGCCTGTGTTGGAAGGAGCAGGTTTTGCAAAGGCCGCAGCCTTATCGATCTTGAAGAAGAGCACTCTTGCCTTGGAGGTGCAAAGGTGCCTGTGGAGGTAGCTCACAAATGCAGTGTCAGGAGGGCTGTTGCTGGCAGAAGGAGACGAAGCAAGCAAAGAAATGTGTTCTGGAGTCTGGAGAATATTAGGCTTTGAGAGTGTGATTTGTGTGCACGTGCATGTATGCACACATGTGAGAAACTGTTACATGCCATAAGGTGTAATAAGTGTGCTTTGCAAAGTTCTCTGTTCCTCTAAGCATTTACTAGCAAAATGACATTTTTGGACAACAGGTTTGTCTAAGTCTTAGACATAACTGTAGAAAATAATCTCAGGCTGCATTTTTTTTTCCTGCATGTAGTCAGTGCTACTCAGCTAACAGGAGTATTGGAAGTCTCCTGCATTTGCATTCAGAATGGGCACACAGGTATGAGTAGGAAGGACAGGATGTTACAAAACAGGACGTTGTAAGGAAGAAAATTAACCCTCTCCCTGCAGTTTTGAAATAGGCAATGATATGTGGAGAGCTGTGCAGAAGATGAGAATAAAAGCTACTCTTGTAGTAAAGGCCCTGGAAAGGTGTTTGAGCAATGTTGTTCTGAAGGCAAGGCATGCACGTGCTGAAATTAACACTCTGGATTATGTGGGTTTTAGTCAATATACAAGGTCTAGACGAGTGGATTTCACCACAGAAGCCACTGATTGAATTAGGGAGGGGAAAGTGATACAAAACTTAAAACTAGCGCTCTTTCAAAGTTTGTGATCCCTCAAAAAAGAGAAGACACACACATATAACCTCTTCCCTGAACTGATAATATGCTTTGTCAAAGGCACTGGTTCTAACTGTATTTGCATTTTCAAGCTAATGCTTTGGGAAAGCTCTGTTTTCTTTTCCTGTGCATTAACTCCTCTGTGCTAAACTCAAGGCAAGCTAGTGTATTGTAATAGTTAAACACAAAAATAGCATTCTAAAGCAACTTCACTGAATATAAAACTGAGTGATATTTCACCTTATCAAAAAACCTTTCTGTACTGTAAATACCAGATAATTGAAGAAGACCCATTGCTGTTCCAACAGCCTGTTTCTTTTCTCTTTAAGCATATAATGACTTTGACTGTCTAATGATAAAAATGTGTATACAACCAGCAAGTTTGAGGCACTTGTTAGAAATAGGAGACCAGCAGTCAATTTCTGTTCCACCCATTCATCTACTCAAGTTCCTTGAAAGTATTACAAGCTAGAAACAATTTCTGTTAATTGGCTCCCAGCTGGTGGTACTTAAATTTTGGTGATGTGATGGAGCCAAGGATTTATGAAATCGTTGGTCTTTCTCATTTGTGTGTGTAGCTGTTCCATACCCTTTTTAAAGGAGGGTGCCCCCCCCGTTCAGAAGCAAGTGCTGCAGAGCAATACCTGCAGACAACAAAGGCACTTTGGAGTGCTCAAATTAGGTGTGACTGTAATACAGCATAAATGTGTGCTTAGGGTAGCCGTGGCAGTGTTCATTCTGTGATGTGTGCTGCTGCAGGTATTTTGTGTCTGGGTATGTGTTTCAGGAACAACAATTAACTCCAAAATTGGAAGTCTGACAGAGGTTACTAATACATGGCTAGCTGCTTGGCCTAGAACATCGCTGGGAATTGGGGAAGCGCTGTTTTGACACCCTGATGAATCACCAATTTCTTTGAGTCTTAATCTTTTCGAATGCTCTCGTTTACCAGGGAGGGCTGGGCTATGCATATTCTGGATCCTGTCAGTCCAGCTCCTTAATGGGTAGTTGAATGATGTAATACAAAAGGAATCAGTTGTTCATAAGCTGAATGGATTGCCACCTCTGCACTTCCAGCAGCTCTGTTGTTATTCTCATAAGGCTGTTGGTATGTAAGGAGCTGGTGTTCCAGAGAGCATATCCTACAGTAAAGGTTTATTTTGGATTGCCTCTGTGGCCATGTAGAGTTCACAGATATATCGAGTTCAGCGTACGTGTCTCTAAGGCAGGTATACAGAACTTTGAGTTCTGGACTGTTGCACATATAGATAGAAATGCAGATGCCTATAGAAGTGTATAGACATCTGTCTGCCATGGTAGCCTGTGGTGAATTGGCACAATTGCTTTATCTGTTAGGGATTCTTTTCTAAAATGCCCATGTCACTTTCATTATTGAAAACAGGAAACACTGGCAACACAGACTTTGGAAATTACACCTTCAGATGCTATCAGAATTTCACATGGAATATGTTCAGGAATACACTGAGTTTCAGTGTGAAGAACATACAGTTATTTTATCTGAAGCTAGTGCTGGGCTTTTTCAAAGTCTAAATACTGTATCACCTTATTTGGCTTTCAGATTTCTTGTGGTTTTTCCCTTTGGATGGGTTAATTCTCTCTTATTGGCCCTTCCCTTCTGACTTCTGGAAGTGAGCAACAATGGTGAATACTTTATTGGTACTATTCGTAATGCAGACTTCCCTCTGTCTTGTTAGTGGAATTGCAAACTTGCTTAAAACACTGTGGATTTCTGTTACTCTCTTAAAAATGTTTATCAGTGTTTCTTGGCCTATCTAATGTTCTGCAGTCTGTTTTAAGTAAAGTATTTTATAATTACAGGATGCCAGTGATCTGACAGGGAAACCCGAGAAACAAAATATTAGTTAAATAGTTACTATGTTGAGAAAAACATCATTTCATAAATCTCATTTGGCAGAAAGTTAATAAAAGGTTTGAAAGCTTTACAGTGATGTCTCTTGGCAGCTTTATGGTTTTGTTTTGGGTCACTGTTGGTATCCATATGCGTATTTTCACAGGTTGTGATGCTGTCACAGGTTGCCCCACAACAGCGTCTGACTCTGACTGTTGTTCAAACAAGGAGCTGATGAATCAACAGGCCAATGTCCAAAGTAGCTGGCTTTTCCATGCCCTAGTGCTGAGGGTTTGTGCTCAGAGGTTTGGATGTATCCTCCTGGTTTCTGGTTCTTGTTCTAGGAATTAAAAAGTGGAGCAGAAGTGAGGAATGTACTGGGGCACAGTTACTTTAGGTGCTGAGCTACGTGTATGTGCAGAATTTGCAGTCTTATCTCAGAGTTTCATTCCCATTCAATGTTGTTGCTGCCTGACAGATAGGGACAGCAAATGGTCACTGTGCTGCTGTTTAAAGCAGCAAAGCAAACAATTTGGTCAGAATATCATTGTCTACATTGGCATCTCTCCAGGATCTTGGATTTGTGTCCCTGCTCAAATTTAAAGCTTCTTGTCCAGTTCTTCATAATAATGTCAAAAAAATTATGCTATCAAGAAGGGAAGGGACTCTTTTTAATGAACATACGTTACAGCTTAGCTTATAGTCTATATTTTATAATTATAATTTTCTTAGTTAACATTGTGTATTCTAACTGGATTCAAGGAATAAGTGGAATTTTTAGAAAGGCCTGTGCCCAGTTATTTTGACTTGCAAGGAAGAATTATTGTCATTAAATCCAAACTAAAATACTGGCAGTCCATCCTTTAACTGTGAGTCAAAACCTGAATTACCAGTAGTTTTGATTACAGTGATACTCTAGGAAGGTGGGGTGCTCCAACTGAACAAATGTGCACCCAGGAGGTGATAGTCTTTCATACAGTGATTTAAAACTAAGCAAGAGCTGCTTCTGGTTTCGGTGAAGCTTGTAATGGAGGATGGTAGCCTTTATTAAAAGAGGAAGTAATACTAAAATGACTGGATTATTGGAGTTAAATTCTATTTTTGGTGAAGAGGTTAATGAAATAATCATTTGCAAAAAAACATTAGTTTCCTTTTCTTTTACAAAACCTTAAAGTTAAATCATGCTTCTTCTATAAGTAGTTAAATTTCAGTTTAGATTTGGTCCTGAAGATGTTTCAAAACTTAAACTAACATTTTAGGTCAATGAATGCTTTTCAAGTCATCTGAAAAAAAAAACAAAAACCAGAGATTGAGGGGAGTTCATCCCAGGCTGTTTGTTTTGCAGAATGACTGTTTATTGAAAGTCTCTGCATTGCTGTATACATTCGTGTTGGAACAAAAATTGTCACTGTACCTTTTTGCTTATCTCTGGCATCATCAACATCGTACATTGTTATATATGCCTCTCACTTCAACTTTATGTAGGTATAGATCTTCTTCTCTCTTAGTTTTCTCAGGCCTGTTGTGAGGCAAGACATATTCCAGGAGGACTGTAATGGTTGTCCCTTTGGTTTCCATCAAATCTTTTCCAGAATTCTAGTTCTGTGTGCATTTGAGTTTGAGATCCGTGGTGTTAGATTTCTGCTTCTCTGAGTTAGGAGTTTATTGTATGGTCCCAGAATGCCATGATAAAGACCTTGGCAAATTGGCTGTGAAGCTGTGTATGTGTCTTAAATAAAAATTCAAAGTACTAATATTAAGGGTCCTGGAAATTCCATATGCAGCTTTTGACCTCCTCTTGCTTAAGTGCAATGCTGATTGCAGACTTGAAACATGGAATCCAAGTAATAGCAATATTCTAAGATAAGACTATTAAGATCTGCTAAAGAAGGTCAGACTTCTAACCTCACCCTTGGAACTGCACTAAATATTAACCCTATAGCTTCAAGTGGTGTTTTTAGTCTTGTCTTCCATCATAAAATACTGCATCTGCTTCTGCCAACTTTGGAATTTTTCTGAGGAAGACAATGTTCATAAAATCCTGGCCAGCGAAGCTGGGTTATTTGTTTCCTTCACCTTTGCCAAGTGTCCTGCCTGGAGTCACAGGCAGGCTGCGAGTGCTTCAGCCACTCTCTGGTTAGCAGTGTAGTGAAGAATGCGGAAAACTTAGAGCTGGTATTGGTAAATCGTGAGGAGGAACATTCAGTAATTGAAACAAGGAAGTTCGTTGTTCCCAGCATTGCCAAACTCATACTCTTCATGCACAACATTTAACTTGTTCCTTCTAAGCAAGTGCTAAACCTCCTGGAGCCTCGTCATGTGTTACAGCATTTGAAGATTTACTGTTTCTTTGAAGAGCTGGGAAAAGCCAAATAGACCATCAGTTGCTGCCTCTCAGCTTTAAAAACTTGAAGCAACTAGTAAAATAATGTAGAACTGGCAGATGTTTGGTTAAACAAACAGAATTTATGAAATGACAGGTCTGCTCGCAGTGAGCCTGACATGCTGAGGTGCTGGTATGTTATCCAGCGAAGTTTACTGTCTTCCTAGTTTTCACTCCAAGTTAGGAATCAGTTTGTCTTAGACTCAAACTGTCTCTCACAGTGAAAGTACAATAGTCTCTGTAGACTTCACTGCTCTGAAGTGAAGAATGCTTAATTGTTGTTTCCTTCAGCACAGGAATAGGAAAATTAATCTTCTACTTCCCTTCAATAGCTACTTTAGAGAAAAGCAAACAACAAAAAAAAAAAAAACCCACCTCACTGGTTAAGTGAGAGCAGGCCAGCTATGTGGGGAAGGAAGGGAAACAAAGAAAATACATTATTATGCAAGATATTGTCTTTGCATAATAATTCCTCATATGTGCATGAATTGAGAGAAGGTATGGTAGGATGAGACAGACTTGGTGTCCAGAGTGCCAGAGTAAACTTACTGCTGGAGATACCTGTCAAAATAAAGAATAGTTTGAATGAAGTAGATTATAGGTCTGTTTTTTGATAGCCGTGTTAATCTCTCCATGAAGTCTTGGCTGGCCATGGGAAAGAGCAATACAGGCCTATTTTAAGAGTTCCAAGAGTTTAAGCTATCATGTAGTGTTCTGTAAATGACTATTTAAAAATAGTACAGGAATGAGCAAGTTTTTGTGAAACCCAGTCATTAGTGCCAACAGGTATTTGCTCCTGCCCTGTCTACTCCAGAGCAAGCTTGAATTTTCTCACCAATTCAATTTATGGTTTCTAATCAATTGCTCTGCTTTGTGTACGGAAGTGTGCAGTTTTTGACTCATGTCACATTAGCGAAAACAAGCAACATGGATGATACTTGATTTAGGTGAGGTTTTGTATTTGGTGGTGCTAAAATTTAGAAACATACTTTTGTAATGCTTTCCATCATTTTTTCCCCCCATCATTTAATATTTGCATGAAATTACAAATTCTGGATCAGTGAGCAGTATTTGATATTAAATATTGGTATTACATTAAAAGCCTGGAACAGTCTCCTAGCTAATTTGTTGGCATAAAGACCTCTGAAGTTATTGAGAACTTTGACTTTCAGCAAAAATCCAATTAGCCTATCAAAGACCACCCTAAAACATCTAGAATTAATATTTGTGTAGTAAGGAAACATTTTTAGCAGTTAAATTTATGCATATTAGTGAAAATATTAAGACTTTTCTTTGTATTGCCTCAGCTGTGACTTGTGTTAGCAGATCAGAATCCTACTGCACTGGACACTGCAAGCATAGGCTGTTGCCTTGTAGGTGGGTGGGAATGTTACAAGAAATCAATGTGAATAGTGCATTAGTATATGCATATAATATATGATGCCTATGCTCTGATGAGAACCTAATCAGTTATTAAAAATATATTAATTAAAGAAAAAATCTTGCCAAAGGAAGGAGCTTCCATCACATCCTGCAGTTTCTCTTAACCCATGTTGGGATTAAATATAAGGGGGTTTATATACTTAGTCATTATCTAGGCTGTCTGGTTTTAGAAGATTATATGAAGAATTAGTCTGCCTCTATGGTTAGGCTTATTTAACAAGTGTATTCCAAATGTAGTTTGGAAGCAGAGGCAGATATGAAGTGCTGTGAAGTGTGGGGTCCAGCTCCAAGGTTGTCATTCTGTAGCTACTTTAAAGCATTGTTTACCCTGTATTTATGCTTAATTAGTTTTGTGAATATTTCAGTGCAGAAGAGGCAGTGGCTTGCACTGGCCTGTCCTTTCACTCTTTAATTCAGTACAGGCAATGTTAAATTTGCTGGGGTTTCTGTTGTGAAGGTCCTGCAGATATGTTACTGTAGCTTTTACTTTCCTTTTTTGGTTTTGGATTGTTTATTTATTTTTTTTTAATTGGTGGTGCTTTGTAACAGCAGCAGCAGAGTGATGTGGTCCTAAGCTGTTGAGTTCCACTCAGAACTGAAGTCCTGGTTTCCTAGAGCAGGACAGAAGGGTTAATACCACCAGGCATTCAGCTTGAGTCCTTTCTCCTCTACTGCTGTTCTGGTGGCCACAGAAGTAGAGTGCATGTGCAGGCAACTACTGTGTAGTTCTCTGTTTACCTGGAGAAGGGAGTGTTCAAATTTATTCAAATTCTGTTCTTGCTGGTGATGTTTTCCCTCCTGGAAAAGTAAAAAGTTGCACCAGAGCTGGGAAGTAGGCAGGAAGACAAATGCTTACAAATATGAGGGAGGGCAAGGGATATAAGGGAAGGCAAATGTAAGGGATGGAGCATTTCAGTGGAAAATCATTATACTTCAAGATGCTTACCTAATCTGTTTGAGTAACAAATTTCTGATCTCTTTCCTGAGAAAGTTAAAAGACCTTTTCATTCAATGTGAGCTGTTTTCTGCTCTTTGTAGGCCTTGGTAATGAATGTAGAATGTGTAATTCTGCATTCAGCTTATCAAGACAGAATGGGTTGTGGAGAACTACGATAATTTATATTAAGTTAGCATTCCACTTTTCTGTTCAGAATTGTCACGATTGGTTGACTTGCTAACAGTTTAACTGCCATTTGAGAGATTTCTTAGAAAATGCACAAATCAGAGAGTTGAGAGATGAATTTTAATTAAGTGTGGTACTTTTGAAATCATCATCTGATAAATATCTTATCTGACACGATAGTAGTAATAGAAATTAAATATATACCTTTATGAATAACCTGCAGGGTGTGTACTGTTGGTCCCCTTACAGTGAGGAAAACAAGCTTGTGGCTTTGTGATGGATGTGCAACATGAAGCAACTCCTGTTAATTAATGAGTTGAGTTTCTTAATGTAATGTGCTTCAGCCTGCAGTCAGGAGAGTGCTGCTTCAGACTTGAAAACTGCGAACAAGCTGTAAGCAAACTGAAAACTGCTCGTGACACAGTCACTCTTGTCTTCAAGGCACATGACACTCTTATAAGGCATAAAAAATTTCTTCCTAATGGCTTATTCCTGCTTGGTAGGCACTCCTAGTATTCTTAAAGGGTAAGATTTTTATTAGGTTATATGCCATTAAACATCTGGTTTATTAGATTACTGAGGAGGATGTGATCCACAGGCTTCTTGGTCCGTCTCTGGAGTGATGTTTGAGTGCACATCAGATAGTAACTGCACGTGTAGTTTCTTGGCATGCAGGAGAACAGCAGAAATTGTGAGAGACCATTCAGTGTAGTGAAATTATTTCGTTTTCGTTATGCACATATATTTAAAATACAGTGCATAAAAGGCTAGATACAAAAAAAATGATAAATCATAATTTTTTTTGTTGGAGGAGGTCATGCTGTTATCTTCTGTGCACTGTTGACATCATCTTCTTGTTTGAGGTACTGAGTAAGACTGTAACTTTACTCTCTTCCCATTTTTCTTGCTCTTCACTGAAAGAGATTTTCGTATGCCTCTGTACAGAGTCCTTATCATTTACCAGTATCAGGTTTCTTTGGTATTTTATCACCTTTGTTTAGTAACTTGCTGCTTGGCATCTTTTGGACAGCTAATTACTGTAATGATCTGGATTTCCAGACTTGCAGAGTAATCAGTTCTGGTGTGCTCTTTGTCACATAGGTTTCTGTGTGAGTGAGAATGTTCGGTAAATGATGAGAGTTGTAAATTGCTTCGGAAGCCTCACAGAGAAATGTTTCATAGATCTTTAAATAAAAAAAATGCAGCGTTCCTTTAAACAGCAAGATTTACTATTTCAGTCTTTCTTAAAGGAGAGATGACATTTTAAGGGATAATTAATAGAATTGCAGAAGAGTTTTGGAGGCCGTCAACCTTAAAAACAACAAAAGGGATTTAAAAAAACCCAACTTGTGAAGTAGCTGCAGCAGCAGCTCTAAATGATTTGTGTTTTCTATTGAAGGATGTTAAAAAAGGTACAGCTTTAAGGTTTAATTGTTCTTCTGACACTGTATTTCTTGCTATTGCCTGGTTGTCTTGTGCATTTTGAAGTGCCTTGAGTCTTCCAAGTGTTTTGTTGCAGCTTTGCCCCTAGTGCTTAGGTCCGTGTTCCTCTTCAGGAACCCAGAAGTTGCATTACTCTGGAGAGTGCTGGGGCATAAGTAATTTCTTGGCAGGAAGGAAAACTGAAACAAATCCAATGGTACTTTTCTCGGGTTTTTTGAAATCTAACTTTCCAGCCACCATGCTGGCACATACCCTGGGTGCTTGTATGTTTTGAAACCTTCATCCGACAGATTTCATAAATCACTGGCTCTAAACACTAAGCTCCAGAGGTGAATTTTCAACTTTTTCCCCAGCTGTTTAGCTCATCAGCAGTCAAACAAATTGAGGACCTTGTGATGATTTTTAATAGTAGTACATTCAAGACTTCTGTAGACACATGCTGTGACTAAATATTTATGTCGTGTCAGCTTTTTAATTGCTGTTGTGTAATAGAGATTTTACAACTGATGTAGGCACAGTGATGATTGGAGAGATGACCACAAACAGATATGCTTTTGGTGCTGTTAAGATTTCTCATTCGCAGCTATATTATCTGCTGTGGTGATGGAACTTCTTCACAGTATATTTTAGTTTAAATAATGCCATCCTTTGAAAGCTGGATTGCTGGTCACATCTGCTCTGGAAAGAAACTGATTTCCTACCTTGAAGGGAAAGATGGAAATCCCTGAGTTCTGTCACAAGTTTGCTCTGTGAGCATGATACAGATGGATGATGTTATTCATCTACAGAACGGTAGCATGTGCTCCATGCAGCAGGATGATGGGTCAGCTCTAACAGCTGAGATGTTTTTTTTGAAAGTATCCTCGAACAACCGCCTGATGAAAATTGAAAGTTTGTATCAGTGCTTATGACACTAAGAGGGAAACTCTCAGCCTTTCAGGATTAGGTTTTTTCCATTTTAACTTAATGATGCTGTATAAGCTTAACCATATATCCTGTATCTGAGTTGGTACCTTTACTGAGACTGAGAACATGACTAACTCTTGATATATTACATATCCTTTGGCTATTCACAGAGCTGGTGAAACTAATAAAGAAAAGTTAAACTTTGTTTAAGAAGAGCTAATGTATTAAAATTGTGGCATATTTTTAGGAAAGGCATCTCTTATTTCTCATATAAATGTCTATGTGATGTGTTCAGCAGGTGCTGAAACTTTTCAGAGCTGAGGTCAGTGGTAGCTCTGATTACCTCTGCTGTTGGTGTTGTGATCCTCATGGGTACACAAGTGTGTGGTAGATGGTGAGAAAGTGTGTCCTCTCTCACAACAGAAAGAGGATTTCTGGCTTGCAGCTGGAAGTTTGTTATGAGGCTCAAGTTAAGCAATGCACCTCTGTTTTGAAAACATTTTAAGCTTTCTCATGTTACTGAAGTGTATTTCTGTATTAGCCTTGTGAAAACTTAATCTGTGTTTAAAGTTTCTAAAATGTTTGCTAGGAAGAATTCTGCACAAAGCCAAACTCAAATCTATTTTTGTTTGTACTTGCTGGAAGAGCAGTGAAAATTTCTTTTATTCTAGTGAGCTTTTTTTGTTTTATGCTGTTGCTGTTCACAGGGTTGAAAGTTAGTTGTCAGCACTTGCATTTGTAAATCTCTTTTTAAGGGCTGATTACTCTGGGCTGAAAGTTGGCAGGCAAGATCTCAGCCCTAGAGCGTTGTTTGGGGTTTTGCATGTTTTTAAATAACAGATCTATGTGACTGATTTGATTGAGAGAACGCATGCTGCTACTCAGACTATAGTAACTCTAGACAGAGAAACAGACTGCAGAAAAGCACATTTTGAATATGAATGAGAAAAAGTAGAGCTGTCTATAATGAAAGCAGGACGATTGGGGGGCTACACTTCAGGGAGGTTTCTAGGGAGGTCAGCAAGAGCAGTAGGGGTTTTGTTTGCTGTGTAACAATCAAGGAGATAGCTGTCTTTTCCAAATAGTTTGCAGGGTTGTGGCACATGTGGATGCAGTGTGTTTATAAATACCTTCAGGCAGTTGCACATTAACTCTGCCTGTACCAAGAAACCTAAACCTGCACTAAAATGCAGTGTAAAGGTTAGCTGGATGTTGGTACCACACTAACACACACGTGTGGCTTTTGGATGAGAGCAGTCCCAGCTCTGCTTGGCTTGGCACGCAGGCAAGAGTGGTCATGTGGTTATGTGCACTTATCTGTGTAGTCATTCTGTAGGCCATTGCTGGTTTGTATCTGATATCTTCTGAAATGATGGAATTCTTATAACTAGATGGTTTTGAAAACACTTGACAGCGAAGAACCATGCTGTCAACTTAAAAAAACCCAAAACACTACATCTGCCAGAAAAACCTCATGAAAACCCCAAACAAACAAAAAAAAATTTAAAAATCAACCTCTCCCCTACCCCAAGCAAACCCCATATCTTTCTGTTTGTGAAGGTGGTTGTAGATGTTGCAGAGTGAAACCAGTAGGCTGAAATACCCGTGTTGCTTGACCAGATGGTCTCAGTCCCTCCTGAAAATATTCTTGTAACTCCTCAGGTGTCCACAGGGACAGATCTGTATAAGTGAAGGGTGACTAATGAGAAAACGAGTAATAGGGCACTCTTGTCCTTGCTGTTGCAATTACTAGTTTTGCAGATGGAGCAATGTATTACAGTTTAAGGAAGCAAACATGTTTGGATATTGTGCTGTTTCTAAAGAAAAATGTTTTTCCTTTATTTTAAACTTTTCTGTGTTGGCTATTTACAAACTGGCTTTGTACTACTTTTGGTAAGTCTCAATAAAATCTAGGCAGTTTCTCTTGGGTTAGGTAATTGTCAAAATAAGTACTTGAATGTCTGTAGCAGAGTTAAGAACAGAGTTATTCTCAAGTTGCTGAACTTGACTTATTACTCTGTGATGGCCAAATGGCAAGCCAGAAGGATACAGTGGTTTAGTATATGCATTTGCAGAGCTGAAATTAATGGATGCTTCTAAATCAGTGAAGCACTGGCACAGGTTGCCCAGAGAGGTTGTGGATGCACCAGCCCTGGGAGCATTCAAGGTCAGGTTGGACAGGACTCTGAGCAATCTGATCTAGTTGAAGATGTCCCTGCTTCTCGCAGAGGAGTTGGATTAAATGACCTTCAAAAGGTCCCTTTCAGCTGAAAAACTGCTCTGTGATTCTGTGATGAAAAAAATGCCATTTGATTGTGATAGCTCAATGTTCTGCTGTAGGTAGTGCTATCTCTATCCCAAAAGGGTTTGCCAACTTGCATTTTTCTCTTGAATGTCTCCTGCTTATTGCTGCAACATTTATTTATGCAAAGATACATTGAACTGCTGACTGGTAAACCGTATCTTTTAAAGTCATGGACAAGTTAACTCTTCAGTTGGATGATAATTTTTATTGCTGCATTAAAATGCTCCATTTAACTTGTCACTAATTGTTGATAAACTCTTTCAGTGAGTCTGTACCTGTGGTTTCTAGAATTACCAGCTATTGATTGTGGTTTGTAGAAATAAGCTTTTATATGAAGAGATATATCAATACTAATGAAAAACATGCTAAAACATATCAACAAGGAGCTTTTAACTTTCCATAATTTTTATTGGTTTTCTCTTCTGTGAAGTATTACTGCCTCTTTCTACAGCCCTTGTATTCTCTGACATGATAGTCATGGGAGTCTGCTGTCATGTGGGCTTTGTTCTCTAGGAGTCCAATAAGTGGCAGCTCTGCAGTAGAAAAGGTGGCATTAACTTTCCAGAACAGCCCTGCATGTGAAGTCGTTTTGAAGTATCTCACAGCCACTGGGATTTTGCAGCTGAGCACTTGTCATCCTGCAGACTTGTAGCAGTGGGATGTATTAAGTGAAGAAAAATTGCAACAGAAGAGCTCCCTCCTTCTGTGTTTGGGATCTTTGTGTATGGCTTGCCTATTTGCATAAAGGAAAGGCTAATCATTGTTAAAATCATGGGATTTGGAAAGCAGGTTTCAAACAAATTACTTTATTGCTGTTGTTTGGGGTGCCATTTTGATCCTGAGTGATCAAAATTCAACTTAAATACATGGGTTTGACACTGTAATTACTAAAAATAATTTGTTTACAAGGTGAGTGGTATTAGTGTGGTGTGTATCACAACAAATCCGTGTGTCTAATGAGAATATGATTATTAGTCTGAGTAAGCAAAGTTACCTATGGCTTCAATCTAGACTTGGCCTGTGATAAGCATCTTGCATAATCTCATCTAAGGAAGGGACTTCTGAAAAGCAGTAGAGTGATATGCTGCTCTAATTGCTGGTGGCTTACCCAAGGAATTTGGAGTTGCAATGTGCACACTGCAGTTGTGTGTTGTCAGGTTAGCTGACAACCTGTCTGTCCTCAGCTGCAGTTAATGGTTTAGCTGGGTATTTTGTGCTTGATGGCCAGTCAGCAAATGCTTTAAAGGACATATATATAGTGGAACTTCACTTTTTGTTTGACAGATTCATATGATTGCAGCTGTTTCCCTTCCCTTTCCTTATCTATAGACTTAAAAAGTTCTGGTGTTAACACTATGTACTAGAGGATGGAAGAGATTGCAGCATGGCTCTGGACAGGCTGATCCTAGAAGGGAATGGGAATATATGAGATAAATAGGTGACAGAAGGATTTTAAGAGGTACCTTAACATAGATTTGGGGATCAAAATGCTGAGTAGATACCACCATTGCTGACTGAAATATACTTTCTGTAAAGTAGCCTTTAGCTTATGAATCTGGACTAAAGCTATGCCCAAGGGTAGTATGAACAGCAGTGGAGGTTACATACAGTGAATGTGAAATGAGTAAGGTGTCTTAGGCTATTTTTAGAAAGAAAAATTAATCCAAAATTTGGAAAGGTTAAACACAATTTCTTTAAAAAAACATGAACAGAAGTGTTCTCCAAGAAGCTTAGACACTTCATGCAGTGCTAAAGTGTCTACCTCTTCCCATGCATGGCTTTGAGCAACAGAGAGTCTGGCTATTTAATACTGCTTTTAAAAAATTGCTTTCATCCTGAGGATGGTTTTTGGTTATTTTATAAAATATAAACATCCTGAATGAATTCCAGACTTTGTTACATAACCTGTGAGTATATTTGTGTGTAACACTGTGAAGGGATAGTGTAATTTTTTAGTTCCATTTTAATGTGGTTTTTTGTCTTCACCATTCTTCCTTAATTAGTTTCTATTCCAAGGTGAGAGACATTAGTGTTAAGAAAAGAAACTTCTGAGAACATGAATGACACAGTACTCGTGTTTCTTTTGAAGTCATACTTTTCAATAGCACAAGGTAATAAGTAACTGTTCATGTAAGCTGAAATGTTCATCTTCTTGCAGATGTCAGTATATTTGTTTCCTCATCTGTATGTACAAAACACCTTTTGCATACTCCTGTAATACAGGTGCTCAAATCAGTTAATAGCTGAGCGTAATAATTTTCCTTGAAAATGTTGGAATGTATTCAGTCAGTTGCATTTGATATTTGCTTTTGTCCACCTCAAAATACAGTGTAAAGGAGACTCATGGAGAGCCATAATGTTCTAGACTGAAAGTCTTCTTAATTCTAGTCTTGGAGTCAAGGTATCCTGAAAGGAGCTTATGTTTCTAAAGAATGGAACATTACCATTAACTTACATGTGCTGCAAATCTTTCAGTTTTCATTTTAAGGAGATTGCATGCCTGGTGTCACCAACTTGAAGGCAATAAATCCCTCTCATGCATTGTTACAGATACAGTACTGGAATTTCCTATGGAAAAAAAAAAAAACCTGAAAAAGCATTTTACGTCTTCTTAGAAAAGAAAAAATTAAAATGCCTGATTTTCACACCTCAGTATTTACTTTGAGCCTTCATGCTTTAAATTAGCTTTTATTGTTTTTCTGGAGACTTTAAAAAATAACAGCATTAAATAATAGCCTCAAATTTCAAAGCAATGTCACTGTCAGACTTTTCAACTCTACTGCGTTTTTTACTTGTTTAATCAAATAAAATAAGATTTTGGGATGATGGAGCAGAAGAACTGGTTGAGCATTGCTAGTCTAGCCCCGAACTGTTGTAACATGCTTCTTAAATCTTGCAAAGATAAAGTGACCATGAAAGTGGTTATAGAAGAAAGGTTAGTTTGTGACTAAATGCTTCTTAGTGAGTGGAGTCTGAGTCTGCAGGTCGTATGAAGAAGTCATGATTTGAAATGCAGTCTGAATAAGTAAGGTGAGAATCAAGAGAAACTTTCCCAGTGGAATTTCCCTGCCCAGTGCTGTGGCAAGTGTTCATCTGTAATCCCAAGGCAGCCAGTGACTGGGAGCTGAGTGTATCTGCAAGATGGCTTTATCCTCATTTTATGTTTTCTCTGGACACATAATCCCGATGAATTGTGTGGAAGTTCTTTGGACCTTTGCTCTGAGTCAGGGTGGCGTGTCTGGAGTGGCTGTGATTCTCAGGAATTTCAACCACCACTTACAGAATCTTTTGTCTTCTTATTTCTGCAGCTTACAAAGGTGACCAGTAAAGTTCTCTCTGAGCAGCCAAAAAGCAGACAGCTCATGACTTCTGATCAGGACACTAAAGTTGTGGCTGAACCGCAGGTGCAGCAAGTACAAGAAGTTAAGGACGGTTCTCATCTAGTAAGTATTATAATTGCCTGTTCCCCTGGTGTGTTGTAGGAAACGTTGTGTTTTCACTATGTCTTAATCAAAATTGTAGGTCAGAACATTTTAGAAGACAGTTGGCTGACAGAAAGCATTGAAACATTAAACAGCCAGAAGAAAGCTGTTGGAGGTGGTTAATTCTCCAGGCTGACTAGAAACCACAACTTAACTTTGCTTCAGCCCTTTGGGGGGATTTACATAAACTTCAAGATATGACAGTTTGCAGTCATTTAAGGTACAGGGGTTTTTAGGCTATGCAGGAATTGTATCACTAATCTTAAATTAGGTTCTTGCTCACACCTTTCCATGTGAGGAAAATGCAGGGAATGCACTATGTATGTATGTATGTGTAATTGAATAAAGCACAAACCCATACAAGCAGGAGTTCGCCGTCTGTAACAGGAATTTTGCTCAGTCAGTTGTGCCAAGTGGCACGTGCTGCTGTTGCTGTGCTGCTGTGCAGGACCCTGTGAGTGGCTGTATGGGATGCTTTTGGCAGACCATACAGTAGATTGTACTGTGTGCATATATGTTGTAGTAAATGTTACATGTGTCTTCAAGAAGACTGAAGACTTGATTTTTATTCAAATATGTTCAAATTTTTGTCCTTGTTAACTGTTTATTGGGAGGAATGTTTCCTCTTGGGATATCTTGAAGGGTTTGGTTTCAGTGTATGTTCTGCCAGGAGCTTTGCTTGTGCTATGCTAAGCAGCAGATACTTCCTGCTTCCATCTTAGCTTGGAGCAAGCACTAAAGGAGCATTCTGAAAAACTCATGCTTTGCTTTTCTGAGAAAGCTGGTGCACTTTTTGTTTGTTCCTCTTCCCCCGTTTTTTTATTCTGAGTTCTCGTCTCTATTTTACATTTCTTAGATGTGAATTTTTACTTATTTGACAGTAGAGGAAAAAATTCAACCTGGTTTTCTGCCATACTTCTCAAAGTTGAACTTCTGAGATTTGCTGGGTGTTCTTTTTTTTTTTTTCCTGTACCCAGGGCATTAGTGCCAATAAACCAGTGTGTAAACTTGAGTAAGAGTGGCTTGCAGATTTTTTTCAAGAGCTTGAAGCTGTCCATGCATTTTGACAGGTGCATTAGCATTAAAGGCAATTTATTAGTCTTCATATAGGTGCTAGTTATTTTAATTTGACATACTAGAATTTTTATTTTAAAAAATTATTTAAATCTTAATTCCTGTTCTTCCCTACTTATTTGGAGAAAAAAAGCATAATCATTTATTTATGTTTCAGGAGATCTTACTGTTCTTTTTGTGAGAAGAGAAAGCTGATGTCAATTTAGATATCTTGGAATGTACCCATAGTGCTATAATCGTGCATTTCAAAGAACTTGTTCTATTGTGATTAAAGCTTTACTTTGGCTGAATATTTTATCTGAAAAAGATGAGACCTGTAGCTTATTAGGCTTTAAGTTATACCAGTATGACACTCTTATGTGCACAACATCAGAAGGTCATTCTGGTATGAGCATAATTACCAATATATTGTGTTAACAGTGGTGTTTTCAAAATGGTCTCTTCTGTAATGCCATGCTTACATGAGTTGATTTTTGCCAGTGCTTCAGGACCTCACTTGCAAGTTCTGTGAACAAGATTATAGTTGGAGAAAAACTTCACAGAGTTCAGGAAAGAGTTAGCAAACTAAGATCATTAAGACACTTCCATCTTTCCATAAATGTGATAGGAAGGAGAAAAAACTTCTGGAATGCTGATTCTGTTGCCTTTAGCAGGTACATACTTCAGGTGAAAACTACCTGCTGTTTCTTGTGTCGTAATTATTTTGAGAGCAGAGGGCTAGACTGCAAAAAGACGTAGGTGCATGTTTGTGCTGATCATTATTTCAGTGTGCATGTGACGTGTGGCCATACTGCCATGGCACCTAGTGAGCTTTCTAGGAGCCTGTTTTTAATAGACTTAGAAGAGATGTGCTCAATGGTGTTCCCAGCTGTTTTGGCTGGGCTGTTCCTCTGGGATATCTTGATACACCTTGTCCAAATGCTTTTGTTCAGGAAGAAAGCTATTTCAGTGGGGAATCTTGATGCACTTCTGTAGATCCTGTAAAAATAGGTATTAGGCTAGTTCTTCATTGGAAGCAGTTATATAAAGTATTTTTTTGTTTTCTCTTTGAACAATAACTAAATTTTTCTAATGATGAACTTAGTCATTCTGTTATTTGGCAAGAACAAAACTGAAGACATTCTACTGTGAGTAATGTTGAATAGGTAATCAATAGTGACTAAATTAAAAATGAAGGTTTTGGTGTTTGGATGGAATCCTTCAGAAATCACTTTTCAGGGTTGCTGCTTAAAGATACACACGTCACTTATTCACTAACATGTTTCAAAGTCTTAACCTCAGAGTGAATGAGACAGCCTTTTCTTCTGCACTGAAGTAGCTATGAAACTGTGCTATTTAAAGCATAATCTAGATCAATCACAAGTTTAGTATGGTCCATTTCCAGCACAACTAATCAGTTTGGCTGATTCTAGTGGTATTTAACAGCACAATTTTGCACACAAGTTGTTTGAAGGAAATTGGCATCTTGAGGATCTTCATGGATTTCTTGTCAATAGCAGCTTAGACTTACACATTGGAAGTACATAACTTAGAGGATACTAGCAGATTCTTAACTTTGATTGTTTTCTTAGCTTTGGGAGTTATATGTGCTATTTTTTTCAGCTTCTTTAACCTAGAGGTGGGCTTTGTCACTTCAGGTGGCATCTGCCAATAGACTGTTTGTATCCTGATTGACAATTACCCTTTCTGAGAAAGCTCTTGTTGGGCTGGACCCAGGAGAGTCAGCGTAATTTAAGCAGCAGTTCACTCCATTTTAGCTCACTTCTGTGCTTCCTTTTCAGTAGTAACTCTTTGCTGCTATGAATTAGGTTACTCTGAGGGAAGAGGCCAAGGTGCAGATCCCATGGTGGAGGAGACAGGTATGTCCTGTCTCTGCCAGATGAGATTTAACTGACTTTTCGTGCTAAAGGTATGCACAGTCTTTTTCCTTGCTTGTTGAGCCTAAACTCTTCCTCTGCCATGCTCACATTTGAGTATGTGGCCTCTCAGAGCACTTTCCAAGGACCAAAGAATCTTCTTTCCTTGATTAGTCAAATTGAAGACCTGATTGGGAAATTTGAGAATATCTTTAGAAGGGATTCTTGTGCGACAAGTTCTGCAAATGTGTGCTCCAGTGCAGGATATTACAGTGGGGCCATTTAAACTTGCCATCTGATTGCAATATTAGTATTACCCATTCTTTCCCTAGCTGAATAATTATCAGGTGCTGCCATGGGTTTCTGTTAAGGGGAGTTCTAATCTGTGTGGTACACTGATTTTTGTCAATCCTTATAGGTACTGTAAATACAAGTTCAGTCATACTGTTGTTCAAAGCAGGGGAAAAATAACTAGAACTTCCTGAAAGATGGCACTTAATTGTACTTCCCAAAAATGTTTTTCTTAGGAAGTACTATAAAAGGATGTCTCAGGCTTATTGCTGCTGGATTATGTTGTTTAAAAATCCTTTTGCAGCCATTCAAGAATAAGCCTGAGAATAAAAAGGAACTGGGGAAATCAGGTTTACTAGTTTAATACAGGACCATGTGCTCAGTGAAAATTCAGTATGCCATATAATCCTCAGGTGATTGGGCAATCCACAGTGTTACATGCAGCATGTGCCAATTTAATGTTAAGCAGCAGTCTGTACAATGAGTAGGTGATATTCAATAATTCGAGAGATCGTGATTAGCTTTAAACAAGAAATGGAAGAATTAGACTTTAAACTGGACATGTACATCATGAAGGATCAATACTGGTTGGTGTTTGCTCTTTGTGTTATGGTATTCCAGATTTAGGCCATAAGAAAAATGAATAGGCCATAAGAATAGTTTTATACATGTGGATGACATCTAATGCTCATGTTTGATTATTTCAGAGTGTAGAATATGTACTTAAACTTTTAGCACTCCATTAACCATGATCTGTTGGAGGGAAAATTAGGCAATTTGATCAGCTGTTTCAGAAGCCTGCAGTTAGTGTCACTGCAACATTTGTTGTGACACTGCTCTTCTGTGTTCCCTTCACTGGTGATGGGCATGGCATCAGGTGTGGCCTGGGAGTGCAGCATAATCACTGTTTCTTCAGAACTTGTTACAGTTGCATGACTTTGTTATAGAGAACGAATAAAGGAAGTTAGATTTTGGTACTTTGTAAGGACTGTTTTGATTTGTGTTATTGTAACTTTAAATCTAGATTATATTTTTAAACTTAGGCTTATAAGGCTATATTTGGGATAAACCCTTACTCCTTGGCAAAGAATAGGTACATTGAGAAATGAAAAATGGGTAAGTATACTCTAGTTAATAAGCACGTTGACTTCTTGCCTTCTATATAGGTGTGTACAGGATACAGGACTAAATACCTATTAAAAAAAAGTAATAGTTCAGGTTATGAAAGTGCTGCTTCAGAGCACTTTTGTTTCATGCAGTCAGAAAACCTGTTTAAGCTTTGAGTAGATGAGAAATATACCAGAGCTAAAATATGCATGAATAAAGGGAAAAAAAAACAAAACAAAATAACATAATTTACTCCCCAGATGAACTGGGCTCTGAAGTATTAGAGCATGAACTCTGCTAAGTGCTTTTCAAGTTGGTGGCAGTGTTAACCTTAGCCAGAAGGTGCCTCGAGTGATGTAGCATAACAGGAGTGGCATTTTCCACTTAAATTCATATTGCCTTTTTTTTAAAGTTGTAATCCCACACTAAATAGTACTGAGAAATTTGACTTAATGAATGTACACTGTAGCTGCTTTAAAATAGAAATTATCCCTGGAACCCTAAGATAAAAACAAAGGAACAAGTACAAAATGTGCTCTTGCACATGAGAAGGGTATGGGAAAACTGGAATAAGTTTCTGCTTGCCTGAACTGCTTCACCCCTTTTCTTCCCATTAGTTGATAGGAGAAGTGGTTGTTAAGGCACTGGAAAAGTGGACTTTGCCCTGGTCTGTCTCTTAAGGACACTTAGCTCCTCTCTAGAAAGCACGAGTTGGTAATGGTTAAATCATGAAGGGAAGAATCTTGCTATTTCTTTATCTGATAAGGGAGTTTTCTGAATAGTTGTGAATTTTTAAAGTATTACTGTGACTTTAAGCTGGCATTAAAAACAGTTAAATTGTTTGCTCATGGCATTTCTTCAAAAAAAACTATTATAAGTAACTCCCTCCCCCTTTCCCTGTTCTCGGTTCCAGGGAATGCTAAAGAGAGGAGTGACTTGGCATAGTTTTCAGTCTGGATCCAAGCATGTTGAATAACTTTGTCCCAGGGGAGAATTAAAAAAAATGCAGCAGATGGCAGCAATGATGCATCAGACTTCCTATCCTTAGGAACAGTGTAGCTGCAGGCACTTGGAGTCTTCCTGGGTTGGATAAGGGACAGGGGGAGGGTAGTTTTCCTCTGATTTTACTTTACAATTTCAAAGCAGCCTTGCTGAAGAGGGGGATGTACTTTTTTATCAATTCAGCAATCTTTTATGGTCAGAGTTAATGGAATATTAGTTGCCATAAGGTGCACAACCAGTGGAAAAATAGCATTGTGTTCAATGTTCGTCTGAAAGAACATTTGAAATAGAGTTTAAGGGTCTGTCTTGTCTTACACTCTTACATATTTTCAATATCTTTTAAGTAACTGAGTAGGGTGATGCTGTAGTGGTACACTCTGTAAACTCTCTGAAGTATGGGGTCCAAATCTGAAATAATAGCACTGCATTTGAGAGAAGGTCTGAGCGATGTGAGGTAATGGAAAGGCAAAGAACAAATCTGTTTAGGGCAGAAAAAGATTGCTGGGTATTTTCAGCTTTTTTTATTGGCCTTTTACATTTGATAAAACAGAACCACTTTTTATTAGCAACCATAAGAACTTACAGTAATAGAAGTATTTCAATATGTAAATACATGTATATAAAAAAGGTTTAGTTGTTACGAGGTCAGAAGGAGTCTGTATATGTACAACAGTGAAAGCTATACTGAGGACAGACTTTTGGAAGGAAAAGCTTTCAGTCAAATTACTTTTTAAACATTTTGAGTTTTTAGTAAAAGGATTTTTTTTCTGAGCTAAAAAGTTTTTTTCTGAGCTTAAGTATAATTAATCCTGTTGCAGTACCATGAGGTGGGTAAATGATCTTGAGGCCCCCTTCAGTGCTTTAAGTCACTGAGGAATTATGTTGGTTTTTTTTTCATGCAGATAACAAATTTTAAAAAAAGGCTTGGAACAGAATTAGCTTCTGATAACGTACAATGACTGCTCAATGGAATACATGAGGTCTTATCTATCTTTAGCCTGTTTTTCCTAAAGAAGTAATTGTGGTGTAGGTTCAGCTCTGGGGGAAGGGAGGAGAAGGAGAAAGTAGTTCAAAAAGTGTTTGATCTACACATCAGATTTAAACATGTAAAGCCAGAATGCATTTTCCTTGTATAGAAGGTGGGAGTTGCACTAAATATGAAAACAAGTAGTTTCTGGCAAACATGGACATTGTAAAAGATGTTGTTTAAGTATTTTAATGATTTGGATGAACAAAACATTTTAGGAAATTAAAGAATAGAAGTTCATAAGAGTCAGTAATACTCCTAAACAGACTGTATTCTCATTAGAAGGCATATTTGGCTTGAATATTACAGTGCATATGATGAAATACTGAAACATTGCTCAGCAACTGGGATTTGGACTTTGAGTGGCAATGACATATGAACCCCTGCATGGTTTTAAAGTGTGCTATTTTTGGTAGTTGGGTGTTGGCTTGTCTCCTCAGTAGCCATAGAAAGTTAGTGTAAAGAGGAAGGTGATTTGCAATGAGAAGACCCTCTGGCACTACTTATTAAACATGGGCTGCTGCTTCAGTAAAGAATTGAGTAACAGCACGAGTGAGGAGAAAACCAGCTTGTTACAAAAATCTGTGGAAGAGGAAGCACCAAAGTCAAGGATAAGTAAAACTTTATCTTCAATTTTTGGAACTGTGAAAAGCCAGGATCTGCATACAGTGGGAAGGACAGTTAATGGGGCAGCTGTGACAGTCAGCATTGAACGTGTTTGTAGTGATGATTGCGCAGTGTCAGATTCTAAATCTGGTTTTTGGGGTAGAAAAGGAAAATATTCGTCATATAACAGCATGGGGAATACTCCCCACGCGAGCCCTAGGAGGACGTATGGCAGACCTTTTAGCTTCTTTAATTCCTTTAGTCACCTCTTGAAAGTCTCTGGTACGTATGGAAATCTGCAGAGAAGTGAAGAAAAGAAAGATAAGATTATTAAAAAAAGAGCACCTAAAAAACTTAATAGTAATGGTCAGCATGTGAACAATATAGAAAAGAATAATAGCAATATTAATAATGAAAATGCAGCTTCACAAGAGCATTGCTTGTTTGATCATATTTCTAATTCACATGTAGCAGATATCGTAGACAAAGGCTTACAGAGTGAAATTTCCTTAAATAGAAATTCCCTGGAGGATTATGCACTTACATGTGACCATTCAAGGCAAAATGAAACAACAGTAAATGCTGAAGACAGCAAGAGTGACAGCTTACAGAAAGTTTCAAGTTCATATAGAGAGTTGTCTTCAACATTTTCCTGTCTTGATGTAGACAACAGTCAAAATGTGAAAGACAAGGAGTTTTACAGCATTTGTGTTGTAGATGCCGAAGATCTGAAAGGGGATGAAGAGGTGCCAGCTACTGTGCATGAAGAGCCTGCAGCAGACGTAGATAACTCAGCTGTTACTGATGAAGGAATGTGCACCATGGCACGACCTCTAGACAGAGGGAAGGAATTTCCAGTGCAACAATTGGCACAAGTGGAAGCTAAGTTTAATTCACAGAAAGAACTGTTTGAGTATAAAAAAGAGGATAGATCAAACATGGAGAAAAAGGATACAAAGGAATATTGTAGCCTAGACATCCAGTGTTCTTTTGATAACTTACTGACTGACAGGTGTCAGGTGCAGAGGTTAAATACTGACAGTACAGTAACAGATGCATTAAAAGCAAAAGTGCCTGGTGAAATCATCCCTGAGAATCAGCAAGAGGAGGTATATATCATGGGTAGTGCTGCCAGTTGGAATGAACCACTGCATACTGCTTGTGATTCTGTAAAGCCTGTGGATGCTGCTGGAGAGGACCAATACAGCCCTAACTCAGAAAAAGTGAAAAACAGTGATAATATTTCCAGTGTATTGTTAAACGCTGGAGTATCTAATTCAGGAAAAACTGAGGGAAGTAATCATTCTGATGTTGTACCACTTGTTGTGCCACTAACTAGGCATCCCTCAAGTGTAGAGCAAATAAATACTAAACAGGTGGTAGACAGCATAGGGGGTAAATTTAAATTATTGCTAGAGTTTCATGAAATGGACGAAGTAGAAAAACTTGATGAAGAAGTCTGCTTTCTAGAGCCAGAAAGTGAACTAAACTCAAATGTGGAAAAGAAAACACTTGAAAGAACATATGGTGATAGCCAAACATTTTCACCAGACTGTAGTGAACATCACAGCAGTTTTGAAGAATCCTTGAAAGAGGGAGAGGAATGCACTGGTACAGTTTTGCATAGCTGTGAAGCTTTGAACATGACTGAAACACAGCTAAACTTGGAGGAAGGCTCTGATTTTCAAACTCCCATCAAGGGTTGTACTGAAATCAGAGCATCATCTGAAGCTGCAATCCACAGTGGCATGGAGCAGGATGTCTGTGTGAGTGCCACTGAACTAAAAGGTGACTTTCTTGAGGAAGCTGGTAACTTGAGCAGAACTAGATCAGGGATAAGTGATGGTGCTGTGACATCTCATGCACATAATCCAAGCACAGATGAAATGTTCCTAAAGGAAAACAGCCTAGAGTGTCAGGTTTCACAAGAGTTAGTAGAGAATAAAGGTAAAGTGTGCAAATATTCAAATTCAGATAACAAAACCAGTGTCTCTTCTGTGGAATGTGAGCATGTGAATATAATAGACATGAACAGCAGACAAGATGAACAACAGGATGTGTGTTCCTTCCACACAGTGGGAAATCAATGGACTGCAGAGACTGAGTCAGGTAAAATATCTGGGCATGTAGTAGAATCTGTAAAACAGACAAAATTTGAAAGTCAACTAAATAAGTCCATTGATAACAAGGCAGAAAATGTAAAACAGTATCTGGATGCTAACATTGTTGATTGTGATAAAGACATCTTCAGTTGCAGTGAAGCCTTGCCTGACAGTCAGAATGCTCCCTCTGACTCCACTGTACCTGCAGTCACAGACAGTTGTATGTACAGGAGGGTAAAATTAAAAGATGCCACTAAAAATCTGGAAGATGCCAATAAACTCTTAAATAAGGACTGTAACTTTTTGCCTGTATTGTGTCAAAATGCATGTTCTCATGAGCATGACAAACCAGCAGAAGAGCCTCAGTTGTGTCACTGTGCCAGTCCAGAGCCAGGAGTTGGGAACACTCAAGTTTCTATTGGGTCTTTTACTGAGGAACGACCAGAAATTAATGAAAAAAGTATGTGTGATATAAATGAATGTAATCTCCAGGATGGTGAAGTAAACCGGTGTGCCAGCATCCACGCAAATGAGAACCTCACTGGTTTTGGTTTATCAGCTGAGAATCTAGAACCTTTTACCAAGGGGAATTTGAAGCAGTTACAAGCCAAGACTACTGAGCTGAAAAACACCAGTTACATATTAAATACTCAGATGAATGACTTGACCACAAGCTGGGAACAGATGCAGCCAGATCACAGGATTTTCTCAAACAAAGAGCTTGGAGTTTGTGTTGACCCAAAGCAGGTAGACAAATATGCTGCTACTCCTTCCTATGAAATACCCAGTGCCTCTCCTGGTGCAGCAGGATTTCAGCAAGGCAGAGAGCAGTGCGTGTTAGGTCTGATGGCAGATGGATCAAGTGACCAGAAGCAGTCCTGTGACCTGGACGGACAAAATCCCCACGTTGAAATGTGGTCACATTTCATCAATCTTCAGGCTGGCAATGCTGATTGGACAAATCAACTGCTTTCTGACACGGTTCCTTCTGGTAATGGTGAATATCTAGTAGGCTTTTTATGGAATAATGCAGCTTCTAATGATAACATGAAGAATGACAGACTGTGTATAGTTAATGGAAACTTCCAGAATGAACCTGAAAATTTAACAAGTGCTTCATATGCAGTGGAAACATACCCATATCAGCTGCTAGCACCGGAATATGCTGGTACGTGGGGATGGCACAATAAAGATGAACTTGTAAGTATTCTGCAGAAGTGATTTGCTCTTAAAGCTGAAGCTAACAGTTTGACTAGGCCAAGTCAAATTTTGGTTTCATTACTTAAATAGATGTTTTGTCCTGAACCTGATGACTTCCTTTCCTTTGAAAAACCGAATGCTGTATAAAATGGAGAAGTAAAAGATTTTGATGAATATTGATTTTTTTTTTCTGTTTACTTTGTGTAATAGTTCTGTGATTGGCAAAGTAACTTGATTGCAGGTTTTCAGTTTCAACTGAACTTAAGATAAACAGTGTGCAGAAAGGAAGCTTGCTACCAACCATTCTTGACTCTTTAGCTTTGTATAGGAAGAAATGTTTGTGGGTTTCCCAAAGCTCTTGTTTGGTAGCAATTAGGAAATCTTTTCCTCACTGCTGGAGGTAAGTAGTGCTGTAGAGAAGAGTGGCTGCAGAAGTAAGAGGAAAGAGCTAGGCTGGATCTTGTCTAGCTAGGCTAAGAAACAAGTGAAGATGTCTGGACACAATCCTGAGCTGCTTTGTGGACCCTGCTGAGGCAGGGAGGTTGGGCTGGATGACCTCCAGTGGTCCCCTCCAGCCTTACCCACTCTGCAGAAGTCAACCTGTAGCAGCTGCTGCTCCTTTTCCTTCCCTGCTGAGTTTCTCTGAAATTTTTCCCCTCACTGGCTGTGTTGGAGCAGCTGCTCTGACCTTGCCCAGCACTTGCAGTGTGGGCAGTGGATTGTTTTCAAGGCTGTTTGCTGTCTCCTGAGGGAACTTCTTGTATTAAAAACGGAAACTGATATGGATTTTGCTGTCATCTTTGAATCTTATTATTCAAGTAGTTATGTCAAGCACTTCCACTTTTTGTAAGTCTTACCTGTCATGCAAGAGAAGTGTTTAAGTAAATTTTTAAAGTTTTTTTTAAATTTTTCTGGATATATTTTCAGTGCACTGTGATAATAAGTATTTGAATGTGTGTGTTTAAGAAGATTTAAAGCTTTGTGGGATTTTGGAGTGCCTGTCTTTAAATAACAGTGTAATGTTCCTAGCATCTGTAAATTTAGAAAACAAATTTTTAATACGCTTTTTTAGTGTGTCTTATGATGAGCAGTATTTTTTTCCCAGTGTAATTATATCAAAACACTTGACATATCTTCTTGGTGTGGAATAACTCAATGCATTTTTCTCAAACATAAGCAAAACAAGTCTCATGTTACTCTAAAAAAGTGTTGTAGTAGATGTTTGCACTGCAGAGAGCCATCTCTCTGAAGCATAGATGTAACCATGTATGTGAAGGTTGTATATAACCATATGTCATCATTAAATGTGTCCATTTCCAATCCAGGTTAAAAGAGATTATCTTAAGATGATTTAACTGGATATGGTTATTCATCCTTTTTGTCCTAATGCTCTGTTCCTCCTCTAAATGTAGTAACAGAAGTTGTAATGCACATCTTACTACTTTCAGTTTTCCATAATGTCATTAAAACTGTTACATGCTTATATAATTTCAGAAAAATCCCTGTACTTTTGTATTTTCTTTATATTTTTAAGTATTATTTTGCAGATAGGATAGATACAGATCTAACATCTGTTAGATTGATCTACAGATACAAATGTAACATATATAGCAATACAATCAACATCAAGAAGACGTGTATTAGAGAACTGCCTGAAGTCTAGGTCAAGTGCAGGCTGAGTTAGTCTGTCAAAGGCAAAGAGTGAAATGTTTGTTGTCATTTGCTCTGCTTGGATAACCTTTTCTGGTGGTTCATAATCAGGGAAATGAATACTGTGCACCATAATAGTTGTGTTTATACCTGAAATGATTATGGGAACTCAGTTAATATATTCAGGTGTGAAAAACCATGACAGTAAAATCTTGAGTTGTATGTCTGATACTGTTATTTGAGACTGAATATATCTGTGCACCAGATGCCTGCTGTGCATCCCTGAAATCATAATCAATTTATTTTTGCAGGAGTCAACCAAGGTTTCTGAGTTAAACCCCAATGCAAAGGTGTGGGGAAATCATATGTTACACTTGGAAGCAAGTGGTGCCGCTGATGGTAGTGTGAGCAAAACGTGGGAAGAAATACCTGACCAGCCTCCAGATTCCTGTAAAGAAGGTACGAATAAGAGTTTCTGGCTGTTGCTCAAGCAGAAGCCAGAATTCAGTGCAGCCCTATCTCGATTTTAATTTTCTGTTAAAAAATGTAAAGCAAGTATGTAAGCACCTTTATTTCAGATGTAGTTTTAACTCTGGCATTACTATGATTAGAAAGAGCACTTTTGAGTGTGTGTGTGTGGCGTGTGCTGCAGGACTGGATGCCAATGGCGACGGTGACAAAAAGCATCAGAATGCGGTGCTGCCGGAGCTGCCGGAGCCGAACCCAGCCGTTCCGGGCTCAGAGCAGGCGGACATGAACCCTTTGGCTCTCGATCATTCCGAGTATGAGTCTATGCACGAAACCACCCAGACAGGTCAGAGAAAGCGAAGATGTGCTTGGACTTAGTTTAAAAACTAAACACGTATTTTGAGTTGAACAGCGAGCATCCGAAAAACAAAAAAAGCCCCCCGAACTATACCAGTTTTCTCATTCAATATATGCGTTCTTTAAAGAGACCCTGGGAATTCCTGTCTGTTTTGCAGTCAGACTTGGGCATGTTTAGACACCAGTCTCCTGGTTTAAATCTTACAAGGTTCTGCCCAGAATCTAGTGTTTCTGGTTGGGTCTGGTACTGAGGTGAGATTCACATACAGTTTGTGACTCAAGTAGTAATGTTAATGTGGGGAAAGACCCGTTTTGTACTTGAAATGCTAAAAGAAGCAACATTTTAGTATTAACTTCTTCACATTCTTATTTAATCAACTTCCAGAATTTCTCTTCAGTGCAACTGTTAGAAGCTGTAGTCTATACCAGATGGTGTGTTTTAAGAAGCTTCTGGAAACTAGCGTAGAGTTTCACCACGCTGATATTTCATTGAATGGGACAGAAGGTCTGCAAGATGCATGTAGGATTACTACTTGAACTGAGATGAGGGGTGGGAAGGAGAGGAAAATGTGCTGGGTGTTTCTTGAGATTCATGATAGGTCTGTTCATTGTGCTTAGCTGATTTTGTATTTAAAATTACCAGTATAGCATCCATAATAGCTGCAAATCAAGGCAACTGAAATCAGAAAATCAGACATCGTTGTGGCATCATCTTAGCTTATATTTGAAAACTGAAAGTTCTCATTGACTTCTACTTAAGTGTAATATTGGGGAGTATTAAATAGTAACTAGCTGGCAAATAGAAAATTGTATTAATGGTGCCTCACACTCTAGAAGGGAGCAGCATTCTTCAGATTAATGCTGGAACTTGTCAGTGTGTCCTTTATGTGCCCAAAACAGTTAACTTTTAACAAGAGTTCACGGTGTTGTAAAGAGCTGAACAGCAGATTGGGTCTGTTCCACTTGAGGAATGGTGACACATGGTCCCAAGTCTGAAATCTGATAATTCATTTTTTAATAATTATTTTTAAAAATGCATATAAAAGGAAATGCGGTTAGAACGTGATACATGTATTTCTCAGGTGTTGGTGTTCTCTTCATCAGAGTAGAAAACGTGGAGGACAGCATGGTGGGAGAAAATTACAAGTTGCTTTAGGAAGAAGAAAGTCTAAGGAGAGCTGAAAAAAAGGATGAAAGTTAGTGAAGGGAAAGGGGTATAGAGGACAATAGTTGGTGTGAAATACTTCTAAAAATTCTTCTAATACTTCTAATTTACATACATATAGTATGTAAATTTACATACATATAGTGAACAATGTGCTGCTAAATGTTTTGCAAATCTCCAAAGGCCACACAAAACTTGTACTCTTTAAACACTTCTCCCACTGACACAATGAGTTTACCCTCTACTGACATTGGTATATAGTGTCTAAACTAGAAGGAACATCAAGTTCCTGTTTTCCATGTGATAATTTTTAAGCTTCCACATATAAGAAATAAATTAATTTTGGCTTCTTAACCAAAAGGTTAAGTATGTAAATTGATTGCATATGTAAATTGATTGCATATCTGTTGTTAGTAGGTTGGATTTCTGCTGATATTCCATAACTATATTTTTGAAAATCTCTGAATTACTGTGTTGGTAATTTAGAGTGAGACAGGGAGTATGGAGTGCCTCCATTGCATTGTTCCCTTGCATTGCATTAGTCAGGGTTTCATCAGCTAGAAATTGATTACTTTCCTGAGAATGGAGCACAGATCTATGAGCCAAATCACTTCAGTGTTTATTTTGACATGTGCTTGTAGCTGTCCTAAAAGTGCTTCAGATTTTTATGTATTTGGAGAACAGAGTAAAGTCAGACATGGTTTCTCTTTTCTGTCTCAAAAAAAAAAAGTGTTGCCATGCAATTTCACGGGTTGGTAACTAATACATAATGAGGTTCTATTGAGTTTGAAAATTTGTTACTAGTTAAGTAGTCAGTAATAGACATGATGGCTTGTTTAAAATAGATATTGTGTAATATAGCAGAGCTACTTTTTAATTTGAAGTATTTTAATTATTAGGTGGAAACGAACAGTTGCAGCCAGAAGGTCAGGAAGATTTACGAGAATTACTGAAAAAGACACTGGAATTCTGTTTATCTAGGTAGGTATTTACCTAAATGTACCAAACTGGAGGATGACTAACAGCTTGGGATGTATGTTAATACATTTCTTAGTTGTTACTTAAAACTGAGTGGAAAGGATGAGAATTTAGAAAAAGTAACACACAAATTTCAGAGTGTTGTGTTGATGTACCTCTTAAAGCTTACCTGAAACCTCTGTGCCTAATGCATAAAGTAGCAAATATATGGGTTTGAAATGAGAGTAGTTACAAGCAATTACAATCAGGCGAATTTTTGTGATCTTACTGGTCATAATTAAAACTGAGTATTTAAGCCATTTAGCAAGCTTTAAGCCAGTGATTTTCATTAATTAGCAAAAATGCTGAAGGAATCTGCCTTCTATGTGATGAATTTTTGTCTTAAGTTTATTGGACAAAGTTAATCTGTGACATTTCCCTATTTTTTTTCTCCCAACAGAGAAAATCTTGCCAGTGACATGTACCTTATATCACAGATGGACAGTGATCAGTATGTGCCAATAATGACAGTAGCAAATCTTGATCATGTCAAGAAACTCAGTACTGATATGGATTTGATTGTTGAAGTGCTGAGATGTAAGTAGGAGTTCCTCAGTGCTAGAAAGCATTTGGGTTATTGGTATGGAACTATTAATCTAAATTTTTAATCTCTTCTTTCTTACTATATTGCAGTAAAATGCCATTATTTTTCTGTACAGCCTTAAGTAGCCCAAGCAGCTCAGATCATCACAGTTATAGGACTGTACTTTTATCAAAGCTACTCTGTATTCCAGATATTGAATAATGATCTATGCACATGAGAATTAATGATTTTAAATTGTGGGATGTGGTGGGACAATTCATGTGACTAGAGGATCATGGTGGATATCTCTAGACTGTTCTGTAAAGACAGGTGGGGAGAAAGGGATGGAGGAGTCTCACTCTGTTAAGGAGAACCTTGAATGGATAGAAATCAACTGCATCAGTCATGGAAGCTCTAGGAGTACCTGCGGGCCAAGACCCTGGGGGGTGTTTCCAAGGGGGATCTTATAGCTGGCATCTGCTGCTGACCTAAACCAGGACAATAAGGCCAGCAGAACAATATTTGTGTCACTTAAGCGAGCTTTGGGTCAGCCAAACCCAGTTCTTACACTTTATTTCAATGGCTTTGATATTTGTTGGAAGAACAATACAGCAGCTCCTGTCATCCATCAAGTTTCTGGAACATGCAGAGGATTGTTTCCTCATACAAGTGTTGGATGTGCCAAGGAATGAGGCACTGCTGGACTCACAGCTCAGAAACTGAGAAAACCTGCTTTGTGTATCTCAGTCAGTGGAAGCCTTGGCTGCACCAGTCATAGAACTGTGGTGTTTGGGGTCGTGCTGAGCACACTGAGCATTTCTAAGGTCTTACATTTTGCAAGAACAAACTTCAGCTTGCTCAGAGCACAGTTGGGAAGAATTCTGTGGGAAGCTTCCATGGAGGATAAAGGCACTAACTGTACTAGTGCTGGGAGTTCTCTCCTGGAAGCACGAAAACATTTCATCCCCTGTAAAGGTAAGGGAAGTAGGTGGATCAAGAGACCCCCTTGGCTTAACTTTGTACTTCTGTGTCTGCTTAAAACAGGAGAGAGGCATACCAGAGATGGAAAAGTGAATGAATACCTGGTGAGAGCTACAAGGGCATTGCCAAGGTGTGCAGAGATGCAGTTATAAATGGAGAACCTCAGCTTAGAATGAATTTGGTCAAAGCTACAAGTTTTGTAAAATATTAGAAAGGGTTCTTTGGGCATGTAAATGATGAACAGAGACATCGTCTGCTTGTTTCTTAAACTTCAAAAATGTTTGAGGCTCTGCATTATAATTCTATATTCACAGCATCTTTTGGAGTGCAAAGCTACTAAGTTTGTTGACAGCTAAAATGCATTCTTGTCTTCTCTTTCTTAGCGTTGCCTTTAGTTCAAGTGGATGAAAAGGGGGAAAAAGTTCGGCCAAATCAGAATCGCTGTATTGTGATTTTACGTGAAGTACCTGAATCTACTCCCATTGAAGTAAGTGTTCCCTTGTTCAGTAAAGAACACTTGTACCTTAGGACTTGGAAGTTATTTCTAGATTTTTTCTACATTTCAATAAGCACATCACATTTTTTTATTGCACTGTTAGTTTCTAACAGAACTTCTTAAACTTAGTTTATTGTCTTTGTTTGGATAAGAAATATTTTTGGTAGATACGTGTTGCTCATAGCATGGCTGTGGTAGAACCTTTAGTTCTGCAGAGGTCTGAGGAACTGATAGTGTTGTCTTTGGTAAAGATACATCATTTTCTTGGGCTTTGTCCTACTTATATGCACTTGGTGCTCAGATCCTTGAATAAATAGACAAAGATGAAAGAAGACAAATCTTAGACTAGAAAATGCCACTGTTGCCCCTTGAAGCTTGCTCAAGTAAAGTATTTAAAGCTTTGTAAATGTTTCCATAATGCTGAGGTGAGAGGTGTCAGTAAATCACTAAGGATCTCCATTGGGTTGTGGGATGAGTGCAAGACTGGAGAACGTCATTCTTTGAAAGATACTTAATACCACTCTGATGAAGCAGGGACTATGTCTGATGGAATATTAGAAAATATTATGGGGTCGTAATTAAAACATCTTGAATTTTGAAAAAGGAGAAAGGTGCAGATTCTTGATGATGCATATATATTTTAGTTTCTCTCCTATTTAATTTTACAAGGAAGACTAAAGATTCTGAAAGAGTTGCTCCTCTTAATAACCATCATACAAAAATCAGAAGTACTGCAGTTTAGAAACTGGTAACAAAAAAGTAAGTGGCCTTAATAAACAGGAACATGAAACAAAATGCTAAAAGGCATTGGAGGGGAAAAGTTGGATATATGCTTTGTACATAGATTTAAAATAGTGGCTACTTCTAGCTTTCCAATGAAATGTAGCTTTACAAAGACTGACTAACTTTTAGTGTTGATTTTTTTTTTCTGTCATGAGTTCATCAGGTTGGATATATTAGCACTGGATGTTCACTCTTAAATGTTTGACAACAAAGTTCTGAGGGGTCTTTATTTTCAGAAGAGTTGGTCTCCAGTGAAATGTTTTATACATTGTGTTTAAATTTGTTGTGCTGGAAAAATCTGGACTTAACTAACCAGATTTAATACCCTATGTTTTCTAGCACAGCAGAGTCAGGCTTTATTTAAGCAGCGAAATTCCAAGATGCTGTAAGCCTCCCAAGTTGTGTTGCCTTTTGGTGCTGCTTACCTCAAATCTGTGACAAAACAAAAAATATGCAAATGAATTAAAACAAAAAATCCAGGGTCTGTTTTTTTTTGTAGAAACTAGCCAGTTATGTTTGAGGTAACATAAGCCCTGTTTCAAATACATGAATCTGTAGACATTAGAGTAAAAGTTTACTTGCAGGTTTCTGCTGAAAAGGCAGGATTTTCCTGTCCGTGCCACATGCATGTGGATCCATGGTTTTGGGGACAGGGGAGAAATAGACATATTTCTGCACTTGATACCAAGTTTAAATGTCTTCTCCGGCCTAAATAGCTCCCAGCTAACCTCTCTTGCAGTATGGCCTTAGGTAGTGCTAGTTTTAGTTCTTCCAGGGGGAGATTGGAGAGGGCTGACACTACTGCAGGTGTTCTGAACTACTCGGTTATGTTTTGTAAGCCCAACAGTGCTTTCTGTCTTTCTTTCTCAGTGTCAAGAGTTTTGCATTTTACATTGATGTTTTCTTCTCTCCATCCTTCCCCCCTCACCTCCCCACCTCCTTATCAAACCACTTTCCCCAGGAGGTTGAAGCACTTTTCAAAGGAGACAATTTGCCTAAGTTCATCAACTGTGAGTTTGCCTATAATGACAATTGGTTCATCACATTTGAATCGGAAGCTGATGCACAGCAGGTAATTGTTGCTGATTCTTCTCCGTGTGTAGAAACACGAGGCTTAACTCTATTTCAGAAGATTGATTTATTATGTTAAATATTATATTAAAATGTTACATTAAAACTATACTAAAAAAAACAAAGAGATCAGAAGGCTACAACAAAAATAGAATAAAACAGAATAACAAAAATCCTGTGACTGATCACAGCCTTAGCACAGGTGGCTGTGATTGGTCATCAATAAAAAACAATCCACATGGACCAATCACAGATGCACCTGTTGCATTCCACAGCAGCAAATAGTAATTGTTTACATTTCTCTCCTGAGGCTCCTCAGCTTCTCAGGAGAGGAAAAATCCCAGCAAAGGATTTTCCATAATATCATAGCTACAGGTAATGCTGTTTTTTGAAGCATATTAGAATGTAAAAGTAAATAAGGATGATATGAAGATGATTTGACAGGTAGTAAACTGTATTACACATGTGTAACAACTTAAAGAGAAAAATACCCCAAACTGTAAAAACAGTAATGCTGCTTCCCCTTAGGTAGTATCCAGTTTTTAGTAGCTATTAAACATAACACTTAAAAGGTTTTTTTATCTTGTTCATATATCTTGGCTTCCTGGCTAAAGCTATGATTTTTTTGTACTGAGAGTTGGTTTTTAGTGACACATTGAAATGCTTCAATCATAACCATTAGAGTCTTGTGTTCATGCTACTGAAGCACTTAATGATAATTTAAATGTTGCTAAATGCGGGTGATGTATGAGAGTTTGCTATACTGTAACATTAGCAGACACTCCAAGAATTATTGTTAGCCTTAGGCTGTCAAAACTTAAGTTTCCTTTATTTAAATTACATTTGACAAATCTAACAATTTCTTTTTTATAAAGGCTTACAGATACCTTAGAGAAGAAGTGAAGACTTTCCAAGGAAAACCAATTAAGGTAAATAGGGGTTTATGATGTTAGGGGTGGGGGTGTGCGTGTCTTCTGGGTTTTGTGGTGCTCACTGTGATTTCTAATATAAATTTAAATGGTCCAAGCTCAGCAGTTGTTTGATGTGGAGGTGGGTTTAGAAATCTAGCACATACAACTACCTCTCCTCTTCCTCATTTCTGGCAGTGCTATATCCAGCCCAGCAGCAGGCAGCAGGGAAGCATTCAGCTGTTCCTGCTGTCCTTGAAGGACAAAGCAGTGACTGATAAGTGTCCAGTAAAAGTTTGAGAGCTGCTAATTTGAGCCATCCTCATTTAATTTGAAAGACTGCTGTAATAAATAATCTAATCTCCTTTGCAGGCAAGGATAAAAGCAAAGGCAATAGCTATAAACACATTTTTGCCAAAGAATGGATATAGACCTCTGGATATGAACCTCTACACACAGCAGCGCTACACAACATCCTTTTACATACCTCCAGTATACAGTCCCCAGCAGCACTTCCCACTGTACAGCTTAATTGGCCCACAGACCTGGTCAGCCACACACAGCTACCTTGACCCTTCATTGGTAAGTCTCTTGATTCTGAAACAGTTGTGTTCTTTTCTAAGCTGATATTATTTTCTTATTGAAGTGTAGGAAACCTACCTATCCTGAAGAGGGAAGTTTAAGATTCCGGTTCTTCTTGAAAAACAGTCCTTCAAAATCCTTGCCATAGTGTGCAAGATGGATTATTTGAAAATTGTGTCTGATTTCAGACTGAAGTGTGATTCTCTTCTTAAACCTTTTAGGTTTTGAGGCAGTTCCTTAGTAAAGACTTGCCAAGATACCAAGATCTTCTAACAGGAAGTTAGGTTAACATGCTGAATTGCTCTGTTTGGCATGTTCTTAAAGCAGAATATTTTCTGTGCAATAATAGCATCTCTTTTGGCAATGAAAAGTGTAATTAGCAAAAGCAATTTCAAAAATCAATTTTAAATCGCTTTTTAAGTTATTTTCTTAAAGGGGCTGTTGGTAAGGCTTGAAGCTAGGGTGGTAGCAATAAATCCATAAATACTCTAATGAGATATCTGCTGTATCCTGCAATGCTGCTTCTGTCTTCTGCATTGTGACAGTCTCATCAGAATTACCTTGGCCCCTTTTAGTTGGCCTTTGTTACCCTACAAATACGTGGAGTTTCCTGTAATGACTGGGAGGCTCAGGTTTCCTATCTGAAGCCTCTTTCTCCCCTCTGGAGATGCCTCTTTACTTGTGGCTCAAAGAAATGAGGGGAGTAATGCTCAAAATTAGAAGTTCTTTAGATGTTTTTTTTGGCAGAGGATTAAAGTGTCCTTGAACAAACTTGTGCAAACATCCTCTGTACTGAGCCACAGCTAATTAAAAAGTTGGTGTGCTAAACACTTCACACACAGGGAAGGGAACCCGAGGTCTTGCAGGGGGAGGCAATCTGGGGGTTGTTGAAAATGTGGAGGAGACAAGGTAACACAGTGAGCAGTGTTAATCCAGGAAAAAACTGTCTTGTTAAGCAGCAATGAATATGAATCTGCCTGTAGCTAGACTAAGACTATTGCGCAGTCTTCCTCTGGGATGCTGGAGGAGCTGGATGGGAATAGTGTAGAAGACACAGATTAGTAAACCACAGGTTCAAGCACATCATACTGTGTATCTACCTTATGTTATCCTGTAACTTTTTGTATCCAAGAAAGCTTACTAGTCATATCCTTTGGGAAAGACTTGATGAGTTTGCTAGCATTAAAGACCACGAACTTTTCTTAGTCAAAACAGGAAGTCAACTGTCTGTGCTTTGCTTTTCACTGTTCTGCAGTGTATTGTCATTGGTTAGCTGCATTTTATATACATGACTGTAACATGATGTTTCTTGATTCTTTTGTAGGAAGAGCTATATTTGAATAGAAATCACTTGAGGAGAACAGGGACCATGAGGAACCATGACACAGCAATAATTTTCATGAGACAGGGTTGCAGTTTGCATGTAGAGACTTGTGTGAAAATACAGCAAAGTTTTTCTATTCTGCTTCAACATAAACTCTACTGTCTCCCATCTCTAACTAGAGATTGAATACCCCAGTCATGTGGGCAATACCATCTTAATTCTGAAACTTGAGTATGGAAACACATGTCCTCAGGATTCTAAAACTACCTCATTCTTCATCATGTACTTAAATTGTATTTGAGAAAAGATCTAGTTTTTCCTGTTTGGGAAAAAAAAAAAGAAATTGAAAAGAAAGTATATTTGAACCAGTTGACTTCTGTGAATGCTTTTGGTATTATTGGAAAACGGGGAAAATATTTTTTTTCCTCCAAAAGGATCGCACATCATTATAAAGAAAGAATAGTTGAATATTGCTAGGGTCTCTAATATGTTCAGAGTCTTCTCATTTTTCAGGTTCAGTGATTTCTTACTAGCTTTGATGGAATTTTGCAGCATTCATGTTGTAACTCTTAAACCAGAAACACTTCAAAGCATTATTTTGATGAAACTTTGTTCCTCAAGGAGCTTTGTCACAGGCCTTCTGTAATGGCCTTTTTCTGAAGCCTGAGGTAGCATTTGCTGTCATGCATGCTAGGTTAGGCTAGCAGTAGTTTTGATATGACAGCTTTGGTGTTAAATTTTGTTTTCCATTGATTAGTGATTTAACTTGCACAAGAAACCTTTTTCAAGTTTAAATGTACCTTTATACCAAATGGTCTTAATCACAGCTGTTTATTAATGCTTAATAGAATGTAGAAAGAATCTTTTTGTTCTGCATCGTAGTTATTTTCGGGGGAAAATACAAGCAAGCATTTGCTGGTTCTAACAGTAACATTCCTTAAATGAAACTCAGACATTTAAATAAAAAAGTGTGCTAGTGAGGTTGGGGAAATTACTTTGAACATGCTTCAGGTTTTGAGGCATCTTGTTACTACAAGGCGTTAGTATGCACCCACCCCAGAAAATGTTTCAGTAATGTTTCTTCAGACAAGTGCTTCACATGTAGAATAAGATGGTAAAATCTGAAAAGCATCAGAGTTGCACTTAACATCCACTTATTCTCTAGGCTTTATTTAGATGTCACATGGAAGTAGAATGAGGAACTAAAAGGAAGTTGTTGGGTTTTTTTAAGGGAGGAATTCACATACAGTTATAAGAGAAACAGTTACAGGCCATGTAGATTAGAGGCTCTGACAAAGAAGTATCTTGGTACTCCACAGTCATGCGTAGTGTGGTGTGAAATAGGAGGAGAGCTGTTTAACTTACAGCCAAGAATTTTGGCTTGATGTTTTTCAATCCTCTTGAACTATGATAAGTTGAATATGTGTAGTGGCTGACTTCTCAGAAAAAGAGAAGCTTGGGGTTTTTCCAGAAATTGTGTGAGTCAGCTACAAGGCACTAGACAAATTCTCTATTGCTCTTTGAGGCAGTCTTTTGAGTACTGTCCTGCACAGAATGACATAAAATATGGGGTTAAGAAAAGTAATACTCAGTTTGTTTATAATGGTGCACATGCGATACATTTTTTTTAGGTAACACCATTTCCAAATACTGGATTTATCAACGGGTTCACATCTCCAACCTTCAAGCCTGCTGCTTCTCCACTCACAACACTCAGACAATATCCTCCCAGGAACAGGCAAGTTAATCTATCTTCTTACAATACTGTTGTATTATCTGGCACATGGGGTTTTCATCTGCTTATTTTAGTAACACCAGCTAACTTGAGAATACTTGTGAAACTGAACCTGGTGCCAAAGGTAAGGCCGTAGGGCAGATGGTACCCGTGATGTTAATGGATGCAGTGTTTTGAAATGTAAATGGACAGTATGAAAGCTGAGAACTTGTCTGTTCTGTGATTTAGGGTATTCAGTTGAAATCTTCTGAGAGATGACGTGACATCAGCAGGATTATTTATATAGTAAAGCTCTAGTTGAAAACAGACAGGGAAAAAGTTAATTTTGATAATTCACATGACCTGTTACAATGAATGTTGATCATTCTTATAAATGAAATAAGTGATAAAGGACTGAAGATCTTGCTTCTTCTGAATTCTGTGAATAGGCTTAGGCCTCAGAAGGTCTCTGATAGTGCGCGTGTGTTGAAATGACTTTTGAATTTATAGGAATCCTAGCAAGTCACATATACGACATACAATACCCAGTGCAGAAAGGGGACCTGGGCTTCTAGACAGTCCTACAATATTCAACTTTTCTGCTGATCGTTTAATCAATGGCGTCAGGAGTCCACAGACGCGGCAGCCGGGACAAAGCAGGACACGGGTGCAGAGCGCTACCAGCAGTTACACCAAGAGGGAAGTGGGAACCGGCCGGGTGGAACAGACCAGCGTTGACTCGTCCCCTGGATTAGGGAGAGGAAGGTGAGTCTGCTCCGTGGTTGTCCTCTGAACGGGCAAGCACTGCTGCTTCTGAACTGCTCTGTTTAGGGGAGGTGTGGTACTGTTACTGTTCTCAATACTGCTTTAAACTCAGACTCTCTCCGCAAACTTAAAATCTTGCAAAGTACTTCACAGAAAGTGTTAAATACAGAGCAAAGGCAAAGCAGACTTGCATACTTCCCTGCCAGATGAAAATTATTGGCAACTGATGAACAATTTAGATCTATAACATCTAATATTTTATCCTTTCTTCACCTGGTGCAAGAAAGTTTTTGTATATTATTTGTTTGACATTATTGAAGAAGTTTTGCCCAATTCCATTGTTAGCATTGCAGACTGTATACCTGAATATGTAATAGCAGTGCTCATTCTTCACTTTTTCAGTTGAAGGATCAGAATTTTGACCAGACTGGGCATACACAACAGCAAAGATGATGGATTGGTATGGAGGGAGGAAAAACTGCTGCAGGCAACTAAGGAAACTATTGTTATGTTGTTCTAAATGCAGCCTGACAAAAAACAGAACCAACTACCTGGGGAGCTGAAAATTGGTATATTTATAAATACAGTTCTAATAAGTGCTTCAGAAAAGTATTGTGCAGCTTTGATAATGGCTGTATTTATGACTCCAAGTAAATCACATTTTGAGTGACTTACTGAATTGGAAGATAAGTGTTTTGCAGATGATCCTATTTTAGACTTCTATCATTGCAAAATTAAATGGGTGTTTTGTGCAAGCGTTATAGTACTTTTCGAAATCTAATTTACCAAATTCTGTTATAACTAATGGATGAAAGTATGATTAAGAATTCAGGAAACAAGATTGCTCAAACTGTAGACTGCAAAAATGTGCAGCAGTAGTCTGTACTTAAAATTATATTATTTTGATGTTTCAGTATTGAATACATGTAGAATAATAAAAGTCAAACTAACTTAGAAAATATATTGAAACTGAATTAGAATACACTGCAAATTTTACTGTGCTGCTTGGAGGGGCTTTACCTGAAGCAGGGCTGGGGGCAAAGTGCTAAAAATGTTTTTTGAAGGAGCCTTACCTGGATTGAAAATAGTTATCTGTATTTGGGAAGTTACATTGGTATACAAAAAATTCCTGACCCCCTTATTTAGATACTGTAACATTTTGTCTAATCCTCATATGTAATCTCTACTGAGATGCTTTTAACACAGGAATTACTTGTAACCAGTTTATTCTTACACTGACTTGCATAAGATGTATCCATTTATTTTAAGGACAGCTTGCTAGGAATTTTTGCCTAAAACATTTCTGGATAACCTGTGTAGAATGAAGATGGATGAAATAGCAACTGAAATTAATTTCTCCTGTTTTCATTAACTGCTTTCCATCCATTTATAGGCAAGGTTCTCATATCTGCATTCTTTCCCTTAGGAAAAACTCATATGGCTACCGAAAGAAAAGGGAGGACAAGTTTACAGTGAGTGTTCATGATCTTATTTGTCTCTCATAAAAGTAGGGAAAGAAGGCAAGAGTGTGGATATTATGTGGAGTAGCAGGGGACATAAGTTACTGCAGAGGCAGTTGTACATCACAGTTGATTAAAGACAACAGCTCATTAGTCTCATGAGTTTACTGTATTTGGGTACCAGAGAAGATTTTCCATTGGTGCAGAAGTCAGGGAAAAGTTAAAATTACTCTTACAGTAGCAAAAAATTTCTATCTCAGTTTTTGTCAACATGCCAGTGTTCACATTCAGGAATAGCTAAACAGCTGAATTTCAAAACACTTGATAATTCATTATCAATCATGGTGACAGTGAAGAACATGATATAGATCCTTGTGGCATAATGTGTAGCAAAAATATTTGTTATGAAGTGGTCAGTTCATTTTCTTAAATGCCTCTTCAAGTGCCACCAGGTAAGGGTATGCTAACACCATTAAAATACTGTGGTTTTGGGAAATTCAAGGTTAATACCAAAGTAGACTTGATACTTGAAAAGGCTGCACTAAGTGTAGAAGAGAAAAAAACATGTTTTTGTAGGATTTAAGGCTTGCTGTGGTAAAACCAGTCATTCCTTTGCAATTCATTCTTGCCACACGTGGCATATTGATGAAGTTGAACCAGGTTATTTCCTTATTCATGTTACAATTGTAATGTTACTCTACTGCATGAGCCATAACACTTTCCTAAAGGTCTGGAATCACTGCATTTACGTGTTTGTGTCTCCTGCTGTTGAGTGACCTGACTGAACTTGGATAAAGGAGCAGGAAAGTTTAGCAAGTGATTCCTTCGACTTGATTGCTTTTAGTTCTCCTCAAACTTCCCAGAGGCAGCGAGACCAGACTGCATGTAGGATTCCCAGTACTTCTTCCTTTTGCCCTTTCAAAGCTGCTTGAATTTTTAGAGTGAAGTTTTGCTATTAACTTTTTTTCTGTATTTAAAAGAACAGGGAAGTGGTACAGGTTAGGTGTGAGTGACTGGAGTGAAAGGATTACCTTGGACACCTCCCTGAGCAGAGCAGCACTTCTGACAGAGCTGACTGCAAAGATTATTTGAATGTAAAAACTGGTACATGTGACTTCTTTGGAGACCCATGGTTCCCTTTGTCAGCACCAGGCTGTAATTGCAGCCTGTGCAGCCAAGTTCCTTCCAGTCTCTTCTGGGCCAAGAATCTTTAGTCTGTGGTGTCTGGTGCTGTACCTTGAGCAGAGGTGAGAGCTGCTGCACACCTAGGACTGCAAGGAAGTGTACTTGTAGCCAAAATATTAAAATTTCCCCTTTAGACTTGGAAATAATTGAATCCAGTATCCTCCAGTATTCTTGTGTAATGCTGTAGCAATTAGATAGTGTACACAGGACGCCACTAAAACCGGTATATTTGAATGGAGTAATGACTTCATTAGAAGATTTTTCTTTTTAAAGGAAAAAGTTTTATGCATGTTTGCATGAAAAAGAGTGTGAAACTTTTTGATCAGATTGTTTCTGAGGCTGTAGACATTAGCCAGGTACTGAACGTACAAGAAGTTAACTTGAGAAATTTTATGCAGTTAGCTTAAAATTCATTTAAGTCCTCCCTCATTCTGCTAATTTAAAATGTTAATGCCACACTTAGTACTTTGAGGGTTTTAGGATTCAACTGTGTAACTTAAAGTGTAACATAAAAGCATTTGCTATTGCAGAACTTCAGTTCCCTTTAAGAAGAATGAGTGTTGTGATTTGAAGAATGACTTTTAAAAATTCAAGTTGTTCCTCTTGCAGTTTGAGCTGGATTAGTGTAGTCTCTCTCCCTGACCTTTGGCAGGTCATCTGACTTGAGTTTTGGGGATTTGCAGTCTCCATTGTTGTAACATTCTTCCAGGGGTAATGCTGGGTCAGTAACAGCGCTTGGAGTTGCGATTGTTCTTGCTTCTGTATTTTTTCTTTCCCTACTTCCCTCTTGATGCACAATTCTTTGGACATTACATGTAGTTTGTGAAAAGACCTCAAAAGTAGTCTTGTATCTGTTGTTCTTTTTGTTCAGAAGTATTCTCACATTCACACCATCTTGATTATATACTCATATTTTCCTTTTCAAAGTAGGAACTGTTTCAAAGACTGGTTTACATTTGGTATTTTGCAGCAGAGATCATCTTATCACAGGAGTCAGCACAGTCAAGAAACACTTCTTTGAAAAAAAACTTCTTTGTTTACATGATGTAGGTGAAGTTAATTGGTAACTTCAGTTACAGCATATTACAAAGGAGTTTTATTTTTCCTGTGTAAATATAAAATAACTTACAAATCCTTACCAGCAGTTCTCACGAGTGATCTTAAACCATGGTACTTTTAAGTCTTGAGCTGGTCTCTCTAGTACAAAATAGTTGTATTTACCACACAGGTGTTGTTTTTTGCTTGAGACATTGGTTTTTTTCTTAGATTTCGTTAGAAAGTCTGTTTCAAAAATTGTTTTGACACTTACCTTTCTATTTTTACACAGTGACCATACAGATTAATACTACTTCTTCTTAGATTTCATTAGAAAGTCTCTGTTTCAAAAATTGTTTTGACGCTTACCTTTCTATTTTTTACACAGTGACCATACAGATTAATACTACTTAGATATAAATTGTTATTGTCTGTACTACATACAAGGCATGCTGTCTTGCCCTTTCTTCATATATCTGAAAATAAGATTCTTATTGACTCTTGTCTTTTTATTTAGGATGTTATTAACTGTACATAAATGGGCATTATATAAATTTTCACCGTATCATGATACATAAACCAGTCTGTTTTCCTTTCTGTCAGTGTGTCTGTCCTCAAGGAAGAGTCAGTGAGAAAACTTCTTATTATGCCAGTGTCCCTAAAGCTGATGCATATACCATGACATTTTAATAATAATATTTTAAGGGCATCAGTGGAAAATGAAAGCATCTATTCCTCGGTACTCTGTGTTTTTTGGGGGATGAGATGGGGGAGCCTTCTCCAGGGGTTTGTTGATACAAATTGCGTGCAAAATACAGTTTAGAGTTGCATATCTTTTCTGTCATCTAGCGCAGTAACCCCGACATGGTATTTCTATTCCAGAGAGGCCAAACACAGTCTCCACCACCCCCAAAACCTCCATCTCCCAGCTTTGAATTGGGTTTATCTAGCTTTCCTCCATTACCCGGGGCTGCTGGCAATTTAAAGACTGAAGACCTGTTTGAAAACAGACTGTCCAGCGTGGTAATAGGAACATCAAAAGAAAGAGTGAGTAGTGAATGTTCATTTTTGTTGGGAAAACAAAGAATTGCATAACTGTTGTTTTCTGATTTGGTGGTCTAGACATGGAAAAACTTGTGGGTTGACACGGGTTGTAAGAAATGTTCTTAAAAACAGCTGTCAAATGATGTGCTGCTGCCTTCTTCACTTATATCTTAGAATTTGTTGGTTATTCTCTTTGAAATGGTGTAGAATATGGGCACCAGTTTAATAAGTAGATGTTAATAGCAGAGATTAGAAAATATGCTCTTTGCTGTATATAATTGCCTCAGGCTTTTTGATAGACTCAGGTGAAAAGTATGTGATACATTTTCCCTGCTGCTTGAAAGTAAGACTTCTGAGTTATATATAAAACACTTTAAAGTGACAGAGACAAACTTCTAAGCACCAAAATAAAGAAGCTGCCTACATAATCTCAGTACACTAGGCATCATAGCTGGAACAAGAACTGCTTCCAAAACCAGCTGGATCCCAGTGTTGTCTTGTCAAATTGCTCAGAAAGATAAAAATACACCAGAATAACTTGGCAACCACTGCTGTATAGATGTAGTAGAGATGCAGTTGAAAATTAATGTTCAGTAGTTTTTCATAGATTTCATTCTTAGAACTGTCTCTGCTGTGCCATCTGTGAGTGACAGTATGTTCTCCTCCAGCAAGACTCACTTAACCCTCTGCACTGTGGAGCACTCTGGGCTGTGAAAGTCTGTATTGGCTTTTTTTTGATGGCTCAGATTTAACTTGTGTTTTTCTAGCTGTACCACAGCTGAAGAAGTTAAGCCCTGGATTAGCAGTGCAAAATGACACAGTGAACCACTGCAATCTCTGTCTTCTCCTGCAATAAGTTTGGTTTAGAATGTTTTCTTTGGTGCCCATGTGTCAGGGGTTAGTAAAGAAAGGGGGAGACAGCAGGGCAGCCTGCACCCGAGGCAGTGACTGTACAGAGAAGCCATCTACTCTGTCTCCTGCAAGCGGTAGGAGGGGCTGCTATGTTCTAGGGTTGCATTTAGGGGGAATGTGCAGTTCAGAGCCATGGTAAGAGCAGTGTTTAACTTACTGTCAGCCAGTACTACAGATGGTAGGCTGTTCTTGGCTAAGATCTATTGATTATGAAGTATTTTACCTCTGTTACTTACAAAATGGTTTTTGGCTATTGTATTTTAGGTTTTACATATGATTCCAGCACTTGCTTTTAATTCTGCAGCTGAAACCCCTTTGTTCCCCCATTACAGATCTAGTACTTGCTTTTTACTTACGGTAAAGGACTTAGACTTCGCTCCTGTAGAGGCAGTCTTCCTATCAGTCAGGCACTTAGGCTTTGTGATACTTGCAGTGCACTGTCACCTTAAAAAGCATCCCTCCATTTACCAGTTTCATTTTCCAGCGTACAGGAGTTATTCTGTACCATTGTGTGGAAAAAAAGGGATTGTGCTGCCTTTCCTTGTTGGCCTTTAAATAAAGAGTAAGATAACAGCAGCTGGCTCCAAAGAGCGATTGTGTTCTGCTACGAAGCTGTTTGAGCTAACATTGGTCTTGCCAGTGTATACAGGCTGCTTTTCACCTTGATCTCAATGTTTTTTCATGTCACTTGATGTGGTGTTACAAAGCACTGAAGTTACACAGTGCTTCCCTTAGTTTCATATAGATGGGCAAGTCCAGTGTATGGAAGCTGAGGGGACTAAAGGTCTATCATTTCCAGCAGTTGTTATGCAAGCATCGTATCTTTATGCTCTTTGCTTAGTGATGCTCTTCTAGATGTTTCTCTGGGGAATGGCAGGTAATAATCATCCCACATTTTGTAACTAGGAAGTGCAGCATTGTCAGATCAAGGGCTGAGTGTTTTGGCAAGGAAAAGCTCTTGCGTGTCTGCTTGACTTGAAGCTGTTCACACTTAACCGTGTACCTACAAGTTCTGATGCACTTGGGTCAGAATGCTCAGCAGCTTGCAATTTCAAGCCTTTGCACACACTATTACAGTAAATAAAAGCTGTTCTGTTATTTCTAAACATCCACCTTTTGCAGTCTTTTACTTTGAATCAAACTAGGCTTAGATCTACTGCAGTAATCTGTGCTGTCTGATTTGCAAACAGGGCCATCAAATACCATTTTCCTTTATAATAGCAACCATAGGAGTCTTAGAGTTTATGCCCTTTTGAATGGTGACTTGGCTGGGAGAAAAGGAGGGTTATAGTCTTCCTTCTGAGCTTGTGTTCTCCCATTGCTTCCCCTTCTGCATACCAGAATCTCTTTGGGTTTTGGAGTTTTTATGATGAGACATAGCACCCTTTGAAACAAACAAAATGTTATAAATGTGAGATATGTTTTTCTGGGTACAGAGTTGTCTTTCCTCAAATTTCCTCAAATTAATGCATGCATCTTGAACCTATTTGGCATTTATCTGGAAGCACAGTATCACTTGGCACTAGCAGAATCTTTTGAGGGCTATGAAAAAAGCCTCTGCTTGATAGCAAATCATTATATTGGATGATATAGAAGTAGAGGTTTGAAGAAGACAGTTCTTAGTGCACAGCACTAGGAGACACTTGTCTTCATAGGCTGCCTGAGGTTATATGAACAGGTGCAAAGCCTACTTTGTCACCAGCAGGTGCAGAATTTCCAGGTGGGAAGAAGTCCAGTCACTAGTGGTATTCCCCAGGGCTCAGTATTGGGACCAGTCTGGTTTAATAACCTCATTGGTCATCTGGACCAGGTGATGGAGGGCACCCTCAGTAAGTTCACAGACAGCACTAAGTTGGGCAGGAGTGTTGATGTGCTGGAGGGCAGAAGGGAAAGGTCTGCACAGGGGTCTGGACAGACTGGATTGAAGGGCTGAGGCCAGTTGTGTGAGGTTCAGTAAGGCCAAGTGCTGGGTCCTGCATTTGGGTCACAGCACCTCCAGGCAGTGCTACAGGCTGGGGACAGAGCAGCTGGAAAGTGGCCTTGTGTGAAGGGACCTGGGGGTGCTGGTTGACAGCAGCTGAACATGAGCCAGGTGTGCCCAGGTGGCCAGGAAGGCCAGTGGCATCCTGGCCTGGATCAGCAATAGTGTGGCCAGTGATTGTCCCCCTGTCCTGGGCACTGGTGAGGCTGCACCTGGAATCCTGTGCTCAGTTTTGAGCCCCTCAGTACAAGGACACTGAGGTGCTGGAGCGTGTCCAGAGAAGGACAGTGGAGCTGGTGAAGGGTTTGGAACACAAGTTACGAGGAATAGCTGAGGGAACTGGGGTTGTGTAACCTGGAGGAAAGGAGGCTCAGGGGATACCTTGTCACTCCTTACAGCTGCCTGAACAGAGGTTGTAGCCAGGGGGGGGTTGGTCCCTTTTCCTAGGCAACCAGTGACAGGACAAGAGGAAATGGCCTCAAGCTGTGCCAGAGGAGGTTTAGGTTGAAAGTCAGGAATTTTTTTTTACTGAAAGGCAAGCTGGAACATGCTGCCCAGAGAAGTGATGGAGTCACCACCCTAGGAAGTGTTCAAGAAATGACCAGATGTGGCACTTAGTACAGTGGTCTAGTTGACAAGGTGATGATTAATTAAAGGTCTTCTCTAACCTTAATGATTCAAAGTGATTTTGTCATTCAGATATGTCCCAAAGGGACCTGAAGCTTCTAACTTCTTGGGAAATAACCACATCTGTCTGTGTTTCCAAATAAATGTAAAGGAAAAAAATAACATATTCATTACAATATATATATTGGTTCCTTAACCCTAGGAAGGTGTTCAAGAAATGACCAGACATGGCACTTAGTACAGTGGTCTAGTTGACAAGGTGATGATTAATTAAAGGTCTTCTCTAACCTTAATGATTCAAAGTGATTTTGTCATTCAGATATGTCCCAAAGGGACCTGAAGCTTCTAACTTCTTGGGAAATAACCACATCTGTCTGTGTTTCCAAATAAATGTAAAGGAAAAAAATAACATATTCATTACAATATATATATTTGTTCCTTCTATACCTTCCTATAGTCAATTTACCAGTATAAATCAAACTATGAAATGTTTCCTGGTTGTGCTAATTTTCAGGCAGACCATATTAATTGGATATTTTGATTGTCTTTCTGTGCCTTTTTTCCTCCTTCAGAACATTAATGTGGATGCAAGTACAAACACTATTCCATCAGGAATTCCTCGAGAGCCGTTACCAGTTCCTTCTACATTGCCCAGGACCTTTGAAAGGTCTCCTTCGCCACCCCAGCCTACTGAGTAAGCACTTAATTACATGGGTATAATTATTCTGCTCTGCATCACATTTGCATTTTCTTTCATCAGGCAGAACAATGTAAATAGCTATTAAACTTTTAATCAATGGAAGAAGTAATATTTTGTTGTACTTGTAGTAAAGGCAATAAAGCTTAATTTCTGAACAATATCATAATAGTGATTCAATCATAATAGTCATTTAGCAGAAGAAAATTTAGTGTTGTGGTTTAGTTTCTGTGAGTAGAAGAAGTTTAATGAATACCTTACTGTCTTGTATTTAGATAGCTTTGAAACAGAGAGAGTAAACCCATGGCCCTGTAGGCAGCACTGATGTCCATACCATAAAAAAAGTTTTTTAGTAACACTTTATTTGGAACCTGCAAATCAAATAGCTGAGTAACTAAATGCTATTAGAACATGACAAATTACAGGTAGCGTCACACTGCACAGGAATATATTTTTTTCTATTTTTCATAGCATTTTTGAATGCAGTGCTAGTCATCATGTGCTAGGCAAATTATAGCTTTTTATAACTACTTGCAGTCACACTCAAACTTTTTAGACCTATTATTAAATCATTCATCTGTCCTGAAGTTTCACTTTTCATGAGCCTTGCTTCCTGCTGGATGATTACAGGGACTCCAAAGTTGTGGATAAACAGCAGAGAGAGACACAGAGTACAGAAAGACTTTCTTCTTCCACTCTGAGTACTGCATGTAAATCGGTACAAGTCAATGGGTCTGCCATAGTAAGTGACCTTATTATTCACTTTTTCTTAATGAGCCAGTTTGCATTTAACAGAATATTTATTGCTACCCAGTGTTGCCTAATCATGTGAGCCCAGCATCCTAGAATTTGTCCAGCAGCTTTAGATTTGCTTATTGGGCTTCACAATTACTTGCATGATAGAATTATGCAATTAACAGTGCAAAAGAGATGTCCTTATCTGAATCCTGTTCTTGGTAGGATCCTTGAGGCAGAAGTATTAATACATATGTTGATATTGAAACCAGAGTATTCATTGTGTTTCAACTGGTTTAGAGTTTGAAAGGGAAGTATTTTGTCCTATGCCTATACCCCGTTTTTCTGGCACGCTGTTTTACATTTTACCTTTTCTTCAGCTTTATTGGCTATGCAACTTTTGTGAACTTCATACTCAAGCCCTCATCTGCATATTTAAGTGCAGCAGTCTTTTGGGACAAGAACTTCACCCTTTTTTGTTCATAAGAGTATTTTTTTTTTCCTCAGGATGCTTTCTTTAACTCTGTCCTGTTTGTTTCTGATTTCCTAGGAACTGCGAAAACCTAGTTATGCGGAAATTTGCCAGAGAACAACTAAGGATCCTCCTACATTGCAACCCCAGAAAGAACAGAAGCCAAACACTGTAGCATGTGGGAAAGAAGAAAAAAAGCCCACAGAAACAATAGAGAAAAACAGAGAACCTCCTCCTGCGAAGTCACATCCTGGACAACCCAAAGACCAGAGAAGACAGTCAGGACGCAGATCGTCCCCTCCAGCCGTTGGCAAACGCTTAAATAAAGAACAGAGTACCCCTCCAAAATCTCCTCAGTGAAAACAACACCTGGGAGGGATTTGAGAAGAGGTCTGTTTCCCACAAATTAAACCCATGTTCCCACTAAGATACCTGAGAATGAGTTGCTGGTTAGGAGCTTGCAGTGATACAAGGCATGTAACAATGCCTGCAAGTTATTTTTTTGTGAAATACTTTTTCCCCCTCTTGAACAAGCATTCTATTTTTCTGGGTATTTCTGGATAGTTGTTCTAAACCTTACATTTAGATTGGTGCTTAATTGGAGGTGAAGCTTAGTGTGATTTTTTTTTTTCAAGGTGTAAAATATTTGTCTTTAAAAAAAAATCAACTTTTTATTAAGCCTCTCTGTGGCTGTGTGAGTGCAAGCTCTGTATAGTGAGTTTTTTCTAAACTGTTAAGCAGAAACATGCTGCTGCAATATTTTTAATAAACTGGTCTGCAAGTACATATCTAAATTAGTGTCCAAAAGACTGATAATGGCAGCTAGTGTGTAGAGTGCAAGAAAGTAGATATATTTTACAAATTAGTATGTGACCTTGAAGATTTTTTTTATTGGGCTGCTGTACTAAGTGTCAGCAAACAACCTTGCACTTTTAGGTTAAATGAGTAGCTGTTTCTAGCATTTTTAAAAACTTAATCTTTTTTTGATGTTTTGCACACACAAAATGAATTCTAGGGCACCATAGCAGTCTTTCTGAAATATTTCCTTTTATGACTTACTGCAAGCAAGTAACCATCTTCTCACTCCAGAATAAAACTGATGTTATAATTTGCAAATACAAAGCACATTGTGAATAGAAAGAATCAAGTCTGTGAGCTTCTATGGTGGTGAAGCCTGTTAGTGGATGTTATCAGGAGAAAGCAGAGTAGCCTTCTTGTGATAACCTTAGCTTCCCTGTGCTTGTAAGGGAGTTAACTGAGTCAGCGCTGTATATTCTGGTTACCCCTGTGCTCTGTGTAGACTTTTTTTTAAAATTCTGCCCCAAGTGCTCTTTGAAAGAGTTCATATCTTAGTCAGCCTTGTGTTGACATCTTCCTGTAACTACGAGCATTGGCATACGGATTTAAATTTTTCAAGACGTGAGATAATGGTGTTTGTTTTGTGTGGTGGAGGAAGAGATCCCTGATGTTTACCTCTGGGATGAGGTTTCTCACACTTATTTACTTTAGAAGTGATGCGCTTTCTGAAGGACAAGGATGCACTAAATTAGCAAGTTTCTAATAAAGTTGAATATAAATTATTTTTGTTTTAAAATGCCTAAAGCTTTTCTTTAAGTGTTTAAACTGCAGGAAGTTCAGACAAAACTCATTCCTGCTGACTATGACAGTACAGTTTATTCCACAAAAATGTTTATTTAAACAACTGATTTTTTTAAAGAATTATTTCCATCCAATATTTAAAGACTTGAATTTTATTTAAACTTGAAAATGACTTTGCCTTAACTTTTGTACAAGACAGTTTAGAGTTAATGAGGTCTGACCCCGTGGAGGGTTAGCATGAATGGCATACAGAATTACTCAGTTACAGTATGTATCTATTGTCACTGGTCTTACTGGGTAAACATACTGTAGTACAGGAACTAGCAGCAGTTTTTGTAATATACCTTAAAGATCTTAAACAGTTGATCTTTTTCAGATTGTTGAAAAACCTGTAAATGCAAATAGTCAATACTGTATTAAATATGTGCACTTGGAAGTGTGTGCTTTGCTTGTACAGTTGTAAATAATCAGAACATATAAAAAGGTACCCTAAAGAAAAAAATCTGATAAAAATTATTGATATTATAAATGTTGCTGTTGAGCTGGATGTAGATAAACTAAATGTTGTGGTTTGAATATTACTTTAATTTGTTGTTTTTTCTTTTTCTTATTTTATTCTGGTGTGTTGAACTGACTCTGCCTCTTCACTGCAAAAGGGAAATGGAACGAAAGTCTTATTTGAAAGCCCTCAAATATTTTCCTAAAGTCCCTTTAAAACCAAACAATTTAGCCAATTCAAAAGTGTTCTGCAATGTAAATAATGAATTTCAGCAGTCAAACTGTAATTTTTAAGTCATTAATAAAAATCAAGTCTAATTGGGGAAAAACTTGACTGCTGCAAAAATATACACTGAAGCTTACTTGTCTGCTTTCAAGAGTATCAATGCATGGTTCACAGAACTGTAAAGTAACTATAGAAGTTGACTCCTGATAAATTTCCTATTACAAGCATCAATTGGTAACTAGTTGGCATTGTAAATCCAGCCTGTTGTATGCTGCAGAATTGGTCAAAATAGGGCATGTGGAGTCTGATTTTCCTTGTTTCAAAAGCGCACTTTGTGAATGCTGTGGGAGGAGATAGGAGCCCGACACCATCACCAAAACTGCTCGACCACTTCTGTCATTGAATTTTTTATCCCCTTCTCCTTTCCCCAGTGGCAGTGAAAGCGGTAGCTAGATTTGTGTATGGTTTAGGCCAGCTGTATGATTCATTTTGTTTGTCTGCTGCAAGTGAAAGGCTTTACCAGCTGCAAGCAGTGGCAAGTGGTCCCTTCCAGCGGCTGTGAGTGGCTCGTGCTGGTGCTCAGCCGGTGCCCCAGGTGATCTGTTGAGACCAGTGGGATGTGTTGTGCTGTTCTAATGTATTCTGCTGCCATTTGTGATAGGTCAATACACTGTAATTACTGCTTACCCAGCAACAGTCTGTTGCATCTAAAGTTTAAACCTTCCTCTGATGTGGTTTTATAGCTTTTTTTAAAAAAAAAAAGTGACACGCCAAATCGCTGTGTAATATACAATACAACTTCTCCTTACTGTATTTTGCTTTGAGATTTATTCCCCCCACCCCCCACTCAGTGACAAAATGGAGTTTTCGGAGTAGAGTTGTGAAGTTGCATGCAGACTGTTGCTATGATACAGAGAGGAATTAAAACATAGCTTTTAAAATCAAAAATCTCCCAAAAGCAGTAGCTGAGCTCAAGGTTCAGGGATTCACTAATTAAAATTGGCATTTTACCGTGTTAGAGCTGTGTGGTGATACTTTTCATTTTGAAAACAAGTCAAAATGGGATCTGAGATTCTTCCAGTAATTTTTTAAAAAAGCTTGCTTTCAAAACGGAATGTAATTTCAGATCAGTCCCACCCCGTGCCACTGTCACTTAGAAACGTGTGAGCAGTGGCAAATTTTTGATGTTGCTGCGTTGTCCTTCAAAGCCTTGAGCCCTTGGCATGGAAAGGCCCTTGCTGGAGGGTGGGGCACTGTATCAGGAGCAACAGCTGACTGCAACGGTGCACACCTATCTCTGTATCTCCTTCAGCTACAGGTAGGGGTTTTGTGCTTCGGAACCTATTACACTAATAGCAGCAGACAATCCAAATTTCTGAGGAGACCTAACAGCTGCCAATTCACAAAATAGAAGTGTAATATGGGAGCCTTTTTGAGGGTTTTTGTTTTTGTTCTTCTTCCATTAAGACTGGAATCAAGCTTACATGTAAACTATCAGTAATTTAAGTTTCCTTTTGTGTCATAAAAATGTAAAACTGTCTAATTTGAAAAAAAATATGTAGGTTATGAAAAATAAAGATTTAGGCACTGTTGAATTCCTGATTTTTTTAATTAAACATTTCTTCAGCAGTATTTTTCATTACCTTTTGTCTTTTGCTCCCATTTTTGGAAATTGTATATTTCTAATTTTGGGAAAAAAACCCTTTTGCTTTCTTGTTCAACACAGCTCTTGTAACCATCACCTAAGGCTCTGTATCAGCAGCAAGAACCTCTGTGATATATCTCTGAAGGCTGCAGTATCTTTCTCTATTAGGTAACTATGACTGGTTAACTTTTTTAAAGCAAACTCAAAAGCTCATGTGTTGTTTACTGAAGGTTCTATTCATTGGTTTCATTCATTTATTAGATAAGGTATTGGCTTGGTCCTAAATATGGATTTTAATGTTTAGGTTGGTGCTTTGGTTGCATGGCATTTGAATCTGGAGATGTCTTGGGATTATTTTTGGCTTTAGCTGGTCTTAGAAGTTCTTCTCGAAGAAGGTCTTGCATCTAGGAAAGAAGAGCTTCTGGGATATTCTCTGTCTACATAAAAGAATATTTGGGAAATAATCCAAACACCACTCCACCACCCCCTTTGTTTTGTTTTGTTGAGGTTTTTGTCTTCTACAGCTATATCTGACCAATTATAACAATGGATGTAAGCATGGAAATATTAACAATTGCTGTGTTTTATATGCATCTTGGGAAGTATTGCAGTATTATTCCTCATGCTGATGGTTCTGTAAGCTCCTGGACAGGTTAGACTGTTACTGCTTCTATTTCCTCACTACTGCCTGCTCAGCAAAATAGCCCAACAGTGGAACACCAGCCTGCACTGGGCACTGTGTGCATTTCCGGGCTGGAAAATTCACTTAAGCATTGGGCTTTGGTGATGACCTGGGCTGCAAGTGGTTGAAGGCAACTAGTTTTCACTTGAACATGAGTCCATGCTTGGGACAAAGTTTTCTACCACTTAATTTGTAAAAAGTGCATGGAAATACTGGGCACTGTGTGCATTTCCAGGCTGGAAAATTCACTTAACCATTGGGCTTTGGTGATGACCTGGGCTACAAGTAGTTGAAGGCAACCAGTTTTCACTTGAACATGAGTATCCTGTTCCACGCTTGGGACAAAGTTTTCTACCACTTAATTTGTAAAAAGTGCATGGAAATTTGTCAGTAATGTTGCCATAATTCTAATGTGTCTGTGGAGGACCACCCCAGCTCTGACAGAAATTGGGGATCTATTTGTTTGCACAACAAAACTGGGCAGTGTCCCCTTTGTGCTGATTTTGCTCAATAAAAAGTGATGTTCAGTGATGGCTGCAGCAATGTTCATGCTAAGCACATCGGTTTGTGTCCTCTTGGGCATGAGGAGAAAGAGTGAGTGTAGAAAATTATGTGCAATTTGAGCATCCAAAGGTTACTTACTGTCGCAGAAACTGATTCATTATGCTTTCATCCTAAGGCTTCTTTAGAAAATAAGATTTCATGAAGTTTCAAATTTTCTTATACGCTTTTGCTTCACAAACCTTTACGTTAAAACCTCTTGTTCTAGTATAGCTGAGCTTTTATGACTGCAATCATTTAAGTCAGGGAAGTGATTGAATTTCAAATTTTGCTAGTGTATAGATGAAAGCAACGTTATGCACTTCATCTCTGCTTTTGAGAGAATAAGCTCTGTAACAGTCTGGTGCCATCTGGTTATGGTAGCTCGGTTACTGCAGCCTTCACTCATTGTGGATAAATGTCTTGGGCTATATTTCAAGGCCCAGCATAAATTGATCAGGTAGAAATTTGGTTCCTGTGGAAGTGGCACATGTAATACAGTTCCTGAGCTGTTGTGCCAAATAAGCACAGAAATGCTGCAAAGAGGCTGGCTGGCCTCAGCTGTACCATTCTTCCTTCCTGTGTGCTTCCTCACATCTGCACACTGGCTGCTCTGAAAAGTACTCGGGAAAGAGGAGGGCTTGGAATAGGTCAGCAGCTTTTGTTGTACCAGCACTACAGTGAAGGAAGGAACAGGAGTATAGTTGATGCCTAGAGAAGAGTGACATGATGATGGTCCTGGCAGGAGCACTGTGCTGCAATCAGTGAATGTAAACTGAGTGCTGGTACAATTAGTTTATGATGAACAGAAAGCAGAAATCTTGGCTTAAATGTTGCCTTGCTCCCTCCAGTGTATGTGGCTCCAGTCATCACACTTGGTGATTTTTGAGCCTTTTTCTCACAATGGAGAGTAGAAAGGGTCCAATTTCTGCTCTAGTGTTTTTGACTGTTATGTACAAGCTGTAAATGTGCTAAATCTTTAATCTCTCTTATGATAGACTATTAAAGGTCTTTGTGCATCTTGTCACAATTGGTTTGGGAGCAGTTCACTGTTTTGCAAAATGAAGGGCAGAAGGGTGGGTGTATGCTGGGGAAGGGAGTGAAAAGATGAAATCACTCCCTAATTTCTCTAAATTCCCATCAGTTTGATGAGCAAATTGCTCTGTGTGCTTGTGTTCTGCACGTGGGGTGCAGAAGCCATCCAGCAGCCTGATGGCTTCACATCCCATTTGCTGAAGGCAGACTGGAGGCATCTGCAGAGCAGTAAATCTACCGTGGCTAAGGGTGCTCTGAGGAAGGAGGGATAAATGGAAGAATTTAGAGTTGTAAAACGTGCCAAAGCTGGACAGATCTAAGAACTCTATGTGGGTGGAATTGCTGATGCACAATGAAATGTGTCTAATGTCTTCCAAAACAAAGCCATGCTCTCCATATAGCTTGAGATGTCAGCCCAGGTAGAAGAGTGAGTGAGATTCAGCAGGTCCAGCCTGTTACCTCCAAGGCTGGGGTGTTTTCCAGGAATCCACAGTTCATGGGTTGTGGCTCACACAAGAAATGTCTCACTTTTGCTCTTTTGTCTCCAACTCCAGTGTACTTAGCTCAGGTCTAGGGTGTCAGCACGAAACAGAGCCAGCTCTGCACGGCAGTGGCTCACAGCCCCCACAAGCCAGCCCTGTTTGGGGTGGGAGGCAGCTGGTGCCTCTTCTGCAGGAGGGCAGCAGGATGCACTTTGTGATGGGAACAAAGGTGTGCAGTTAGATATGCTCTGTGGGGGAGAAGGCCTTTTTCCTAAATGGAACTTCTGGGGATCTATGGTGTCTGTGCTGTCCTGACCTACACAGTCTCTTACTCAAGGATCTTGTTCTCCTTTAGAAATGTGATGTGTAAAATTCATAGTCATTTTCCCTCTCTTGTTATATTCTCCTTTTCATCTCTAGTGAGTCAACACTTTCTATTCTTGGGAGCTGCGTTGCTTGTGTAGATGGCAGCTCCCTGCTCCTAAGAATTGCACCTGTTTTCAGCAATGTAATAGACTCAGCATTTTGAAGCATTTCAGTTTGCTGGAGTTTTATATTTTGTCCCACCCAGTAAAGCAAATCTGGTACTCAGAGGAGTATTATCTAGGTGTGTGAATATCTATAATGTATACAATAAATTTTAAAAAGTATGCTCTATTTTTTTAATATTTACAGTTGTTGCTGGATTTATGGTGTTTGTGTGATATTTTCTTCGTTTCTGTGTTTGCTGGAATCTGTGTCCTTCCTGCACACTGGCAATGTGTCCCTCTCCTCTGGGATGACTCGTGCTGGTGCTGAGGGAGAACTCCTGCCCTGAAGCTGTGGCAAGTAAGTGTTGGAGAGACTTGTTGATTCAGACAGTGGACACAAGTGACAGGTTTGCAAGAGTGATTTTCCCAGCAGATTTTACTGCTTGAACTGCCAGACAAATGCCTCCTTGCTAGCAAAGTCTGTTTCAGATAAACCTTTGTATTTTACTTTTCATTTGAACTAGTGATTCCCATAGAGACAGAAACTCAGCCATGCCTGCTGCCATCCTGAGTGCTGATCCATGCTTTCATCCCAGCCTAGGAAATCCAAAGGCAGCCACACTTGGTTGGACGTATGGAAGTTGTGTCCTGGGTTTAATGTACATTGAGCTTGAAACTTTAAAAAAAAAAAAGGCAATACATGCTCTGTAGAACTCTTTTTAGTTCTGACACAGAAGAGGAGATACAAGTACCACAGGTGGTTCTGGAATGGGAAGGCAAGGAAGTACAGCACAGCTGGACAGAAGAACACAGCTCGTGTAGGAAGCACACATCATGCTTCACTGTTCAGCCTCAGTAGGGGCTGCTGTCTCAGTGGTTTGACAGCCCAGGACGCAGCAGACATTAGCACTGATTTGGTGTGAAAAGTCACTACTTTGTTTCTGCTTCAAATTATGTAGAATTGCCTGAAATCAGGTGTACAATTCCCCTTTCCTGTTCCCCTTTCCCCTTTCAAGTTGTAACTTCTGTTGAGGGTTGCTCTTTAAGTGTAAGAAGGTGAGTTGCTGATTGTCTACCGTATTTCTGGCCATGGTTTATCAAAGATCGGCTTTGTTGGGTGTTGCAAAGTTGGTGACCTCCACAAAGCTGGAGAAATGAGCACCAACAGAAATCTTACGAAGTCCAGCAAAGGGAAATGCTGTATCTTGCACCTCCTGCTGCAGGAACAACCCTTTGCACCAGCTGGAGTGTGGAAAACAGCTAGAAAAACAGCTTTGTAGAAAAGGACCTGGGGGCACTGGGTGGGCGATGAATTGGACATGAGACAGCAGTGTGTCTGTAGAGTGCAGGAGGCCAGTGCCATCCTGGGCAGCCCTCAGAGCATTGCCAGCAGGTCAGGGGACAGTGATCCTTCCCTGCTCAGCACTGGTGAGGCCACACCTGGACTGCTGGGTCCAGCATTGGGCTCCCCTGTGCAAAAAGAGTCAGGGACACATGGGACTGAGTGCAGTGAAGGGCTGTGAAGATGATGAAGGTTTTTGGAGCATCTGTCAAACAAGGAGAGTGTGAGAGCTGGGACTGTTCATCCTGGGCACAGGGAGATCTTGTCTGTGTGTACAAATACCTGAGGGGGGCAGAAAATATGTTGGAGACATATTCTTCCCAGTGGTGTTCAGTGATAGGTGCATGAACTAAAACAGGGAATTCTCTTCAAGCAGAAGAAACCCTTTTGGTTTTTCTAAGGATAATTCAACACTGGTGCAGGTTGCCTAGAGGGGTTGTCTCAATTTGTGGAGATAGTTATTGTCACCAGTCAGCCTCCCCTGACCACAGCCACCTTCAGGTGTCTGATAGCATTTCCGGGGACATCTAAATGTTTTCTGACTTGATTCCATTTCTCTGAGATTTGGTCATTTAAAAATTCCTGTGGAAGAGAAGAGCAGGCTGAGCGAGGTGACTGTGGGGATTTCTCATGCTCCATGGCTTGGACCATGACTGCAAGACACTTCTCCGTTAAGAAGTGTAAAATGTTGGTCCCCTCTGCTTCTTACAGTTGTCTTCTCATCTCTTGCCCACAGCTGCCAAGAGAGACTGAGCTCAGCATGGTAAAAACTCCCAAGCAAATGACACTAGATTTGACTTGTAAGCACTTAAATGGGGGGTGTGCATGGCTGTTGTCTGCTAATACAATATAAAAGAGCAAGGGATGTGTATGTAACACACAGAAATTAAGTTACAGACCACTAGGCAGTGGTTGGGACTCAGCTTACAGATGTACATAAATTGAATTGTCTGCTTGGTCCATGGAGATTGGATCAATAGCCAGGGGAGCCTGGAGAGCTGTTCATCTGCATCTTGATCAGCTGAATTTTGATTCTGTGTATTGGATCTGCTTGAGGAGCTCTATTGAAGTATGAAGACACACATTTACACAGCTTGTATAGACACCTGTAGCTCAAAGGCTTGATCTGTGAACTCGATTTCATATGTGCAAATGGCCAAGTGATGCAATTCTTTATTAATATAAACATGCCTAGCATGTTTTTTATTAGTCTTTGTTAGGAAGCAGCTGCAACTCATAGAATGGTTTCTATTTGCTATTAAATGTTTTCCCATTCAGCACAAACTATAGAAACATAGAGGACTTCTGGCCTGAAGGGGTCTCATGAGGTACATGGTGGTAATAACGCCAAAGAAGTGGGTTCAATCCCCCCATGGGCCTTTCACTGGGAGTTGGACTTGATGATCCTTGTGGGTCCCTTCCAACTCAGAATATTCTGTGATTCTGAGGTCTTTGGTTCATTATCTTGCTCGAAGGAGGATCAGAGCTGGTTTCTTAGGGCATTATCCATTTGGGCTTTGAAAGCCTCCAAGGATGGAGACTGTATAACCTCTCTGGGCAATCTGACTGCCCTTTTGGGGAAGGATTTTCTCCTTAAACCCTTGTGCCTCTTCCCTCTTGTTGGCCCTCTGCCCTGCTATACAGATCCCTGTTCTGTTTCCTAGATGGCTCCCCATAGGTATGAAGGGGGCTGCAGGTAAGTTTCCCCAAAATAATCACCTCAGTGCTGACCAGTGCCAGCTCCCTCAGCCTGCCTGCCAGGGCGAGAGCTCCAGCCCCACAGCTTGGTGAACTCCTCTGGACTGGCTCCTATTTGCTGGTTTTATTGGCCTAGAACCTGAGCCAATACTCAAGCTGCAGTCTGTCTTCCAGGACTTTTCCACACAAAGGAGAATTATTCTAGTTGTCTTTCACCTTTGCATAACTAGAAATTCGAAAAATTTCAGAACTCTGCTTCTCCTAAAAGGTTGTGTAATACTTGACAAAGTCTGAAGTGAGCCAAAGAGGCTGCTTATAACCCTGATCACTGCTCCTCTGGGTTGATGAGTACTTGTTGTTTGGGTTTTTTCCTAGTACCCAGTGGCTGCTATTATGAGACAGTAAATTTTTGAACGTATGGATTGCTCAGTATAATAGGGAATAAAGTTCTAGAAAGGCCTTCAGAAAATTAATCTGTTGCCTTCCTTTTGTTCCCTTAATGCTAGACAGATTATTTGTTGCATTCATTTTGTTTCCACAATGGAAACTACCTTCCCACGCAGTCTAGTCCAATGTTGTCCTGACCTTATTACCCTTTTCCCAGCCTCTTCCCTTGTCCAACTTCAGCCAACCATCCTGGCTCTTCTCCCTACTCCTCTGGGGCATGGAGAAGGAGTCTGAACTAGGAATAAGCAGGGGCAAAGGAAAGGACAGTCAGGGAAAAGCTGAATAAAGCCATCATTCCTTGGAGTTAGGAGGGTGAGGAGGGGTTTGGTGCTCCCTACGGTTCTGGGTGCAAGCAGGGCTGTGGCCAGTGATGGTGGGAGGCTGCACAGCCTGGCTGGTTGCCCTGGCCCCACCAGCCCAGCCCTGCTGGCACCAATATGGTGCATTTATTTGGAATCTCTCTCCCAGACAGTGCTGGCTCAAGTGTAGTTCTTTGTTGGCACTCAAGTAAGAGGGTCATTCCCTGTTGGAATTTTATAACCCACTTTATAAAAAAATAGCATTGTAGTTCTGGTTTGCATTGCAGCTGCTATTTAATCTGGTCAAAGAGAAGAAGCGGAGAACTTGTACAACGTGATTTATGATGTTGTCAGTGTTTTGGCACTTATTTCAGCTGTGTGAGTTATAAAACCAAAGACCATGTCTGCAACCTGAAGAGTGACTCTTGCCAAAGCTGTATCATAGTAAGCTAATGGTCTGAATGCCTTTTTGACTCATCCAAGAATACTTTGCTAGACGGAGCAGTTGCTTTCCCAAAGTGTTCTTTTTCAAGGACTGGGAAATTATCCCTGTCTTACAAATACACTTCTAGTGCACTAAACCATTGATAGATGCAGGGCAGCCGTTTGTTGTGGTTTAGCCCCAATGATCAAGCCAGCCCCTCTCAGCCACTCGCTCACTCACAGGGCTTGTGAGGCTGCTCCTGTCTGTCTGGAGAGGGCCTCATCCGCTGGGTCTTCCTGGTGGAGCAGCCTGTAGCAAACCTGTAAATAAGGTCACCTGTCCCTGCCCTCCCTGTAACCCTGACCCATGAGCTCTCCTCCATCCCCAGGCAAAGCTCCAGGCACTCCAACATTGACATAGATGGCAAACACCCCCTCCTCATCTCCCCTACCTCTCCTTCCCGAAGAGCCTTTGTCCTTCCACTCTCCAGCCATAGGAGCCATCCCTCCAGGTCTCCATGGTGCTGGTAACACCAGCCCTGCTGGCCTGTGCACCTCTCTAACTTGTGATAAGCTCGTGTTTGACAGAGACAAGGAGCACAAATGCAGTTGGTTACTGCACTGTTGATTGCTGTTTCCTTCTGGTGACTGTGAATCTCAGTCCAGAGAAAGGGGGATTTCCCTGCTGGAGAGAAAGCAGCATCCTTTTAGAGGAGTGTATTTCAAAAGAATTAGTCACCAGTGTTGCTAAAAAAGTGTCCCTCACCCGCTCTATTTGTACTTAAATCCATCATTGGAAAAAGGGATTTGCCGTAGATAGCAGATTGCTGTGCTATTTAGAGTATATTGGTTCTTAAAATTACTAAAATGTGGCATTAAATACTGAATTATCAGTGTCAATTCTCTTTGACCATGAGTAATGTGGTTTTCACTAAGCAAGAAATCTGCAGATAAAGATTTGTAGGATCCTCTTTATATTTTACAGTACTTAAGAGATTGTCCAATTCCGCAGATATTCCTGGACAGAAATTTCCCAGCAGCCTGGCAGAGCCTTCTCCCACCAGTTCACCACTGGTGAGCTCTCCTTGTTGCTTCTTGGTGTTCCTGTCCCAGGGAGGCCCAAGTGAACCACCCACACGATGTTGGTCCCACACAGGGAGATGCTGGAGCTCTTTCTGAAACACTCCACAAAATGACTTTTGGTCTCACAGAGGTGCCTGCAGTGTGTTCTCATGTGTAGATACCTGAATGAACACCATGTATCACATTGTCTTTTGCTAGAGACAGCCTGTGCTGGGAAAGCTTTAGTGATGTTTTTAAATAAGCACAAATTCCTTGATTGTTTTAATGAAAAACAAATAAAATAAATACTTCCATGCGCATTTTTGATGAGTTTGCACCCATTAGCTTCTCTTGGCCTTTATTAAGGGAGATAACAGGCAGATTAAATCACCCCCCTCAAACCCCACCTCAGGCTCTGAGGTCAAGGTTAGACCTGTGCTGCTGGGCTGCAGCTTTGGATATTTTCTTACACCAGGGAGGGAATTCCCAGAACTCTCTAGGCTAATGTTATTGGTGATTATTGTATTTGTGGGGACCCTGATGGCAGGAAGGAATGATGAATCTGACTGCATGTTCTCAGAAGGCTAATTTATTATTTTATGATACTATATTAAAGAATACTATACTAAAGAATACAGAAAGGATACTTACACAATGCTAAAAAGATAATAATGAAAACTTGTGACTTTCTCCAGAGTCCTGACACAGCTTGGCACTGATTGACCAATGAATGAAAACAACACACACCAGAATGCAATTAAACAATCACCTGTGGGTAAACACTCTCCAACCATATTCCAAAGGAGAAAAACACAGGAGAAGCAAATGAGATAAAAATTGTTTTCCTTTTTCTCTGAGGCTTCTCAGCTTCCCAGGAGAAAAATTCTGGGTGAGGGGATTTTTCAGAAAATGTGAATGTGACAGGTGATCAGGGCTATAATTAGATTTTTGAGAAGACTTGTTGGAAGACTTGTTTTGAGCCAGTCAGAGCAAGCTTATTGACAGAGCCAAGTAAGAGTCTACTGGTCATGGCTGTGGGAAGAGGAGGCTTCAGTCCCCCCTGCATCTGGCAGTGTTCCTGGAAAGTGGAATTAAAATGGAGACTTGTAGGACACCACGCAGATGTAGGATAGGGCAAATACCCCTCTGTAGTTGTGTACCCTTGGCTGGAACAGAACATAGCAGGCTTCCATCCAGGTTAAGGCTTTTTAGGTTCTTCAGCCTCCTGAGGCTGAGGAGCGATGGCAATGTCTGCAGGTCAGGTGAAATGACAGCTTTTGGTGGCAGGGAGAGCCCTGGATCTGTGCTTAAGGAGGCACAGCTACCCAGGAGAGAGTGCCTTTGGAGTAACCTGGGTCAGGGCAGCGTGGCCAGCTGGAATCTGTTCCTGCTGCCTTGGGTTTCTCCCAGCAGTGCTGGGGCTGGCATCAGTGGGAGGTTCCCAGCACACAGCTTTGGGTTTGTGCCAGGGATGAGCTCCAGCACAGCACAGGTCCTGGGTATTTCAGTGCTCCCTGAGGAGAGAGGTGTCGATATTCACTGAAACAAAACGTTTAGGAATGTCAACATATTTTATGGGATGGAATTATTTTCTAATTAAACTGTGCAAGCTTAAAATGCTGTTTGTGTGTGCTTGTGCCTGAATAACTGCTGCTCCCACAGGACTGCAGTCTTCCCGAATCTGGTCATTAAGATTTCCAAACCTTAGCTGCCCTTTCTCTGTGTGGTTACATATTTTCATAGCACAAAATATACTTTAATTAGTGTCACTGAAAAAAAAAAAAGGCAGGAAGGCTGGGTCTGCACTGGTTAGGGATAGAGCACAGAGTGATGGAGCGCTTGCTGTGGGAACTGCTGCCTGGTTGTCTATGGCATTTATTATGCCACAGATATAGATCATACTCGTTCTCTCTGGCCTCCAGTCTACAAATTTCTGCAGAAACCCCACTGCCCCATGCTCTCTGAGGCAGATGGTGAGGCAGATGAAGAGCAGAGAGGGACCACTTCAGCAGGCACCTTGTTAGTGCCACAAATTTTAAAATGCAAGTTGGAGAAAGGAAAATGTGCAACAGCATGGGCTGAAACTTCCCAGTAAGGAGCTCTGTGCTGGAAGGACACACATAATGGTGGCTGGGAAAGAGTGGGGTCTGTGGATTGACTCTAACAGGAGGAAAAAGAGTGACCCTGAGTGCAAAGGGCTGGGAAGGTCTTTTCCATCTCGAGCACACTGTTCATCTCTCACTGGTGTGGGGAATGGGGAGTTTGCTTCCCTGTGTTAGATGAGGATAACAACATCCCTTGAGAATCCCTGTAAACACTGTGGCACAAAGGACACAAACATCTCAGTCAAGTGTGAATTTCAACATGTCAGGTGAGAAAACTAGAATGGCAGAGAAGGCATCTGAGAGAGGGCTGGTATCTGGGATCCCAGTGATTTCAGCAATGTCTAACTGAGAATAAAGGATACTGGCAGGTCAGGGAAGAATCAAGGATACAGGGAGTGGCTTATCAGCTGAGACAGAGGAGAGCCCTCTCTAAGTGCTGTAGATCTGCGTTTCCCATGAACGTGTGAGGCTGGTGACTTATAGCTGGTTCTTGAGGGCTGCACAGCAGGAGAGGTGGTGTCTCCCCCAAGACACCTTCAGCACTTCAAACCCAAGTCCATTAACAAACACCACAACGCTCTACGTATTCTGCTGTTTATTGGGGGGGAGGAGAGAAGTGACCTTTTTGTGTTCTTTCCCTCTCCCTGGGAGCCCGATGGGCTGTGATAACCCACTTAGTGGGTGCGTGGGCAGCGGGGGATGGCGTCAGAGTGACGAGAGAGAAGCGGCTCATTCCATATCCTTAGTGCTATGACACTCTAAAAATAGCCCCGTCTGACAGGGGGAGTCTGGCTGTGCCTCGGCTCCTCTCGGCTCTGCTCTCCCTGGCGTGTCTGCCAGCGCTGCCCGGCAGCGGCTGATGCTCTCGGCTGCCTCTGGAGGTCTGAGTCACCGGGAGCGGGCTGAGGATGGCTCTGCACACTGAGGGACAGCTCTGCACACTGAGGGATGGCTCTGCACACTGAGGGTGGCTCTGCACACTGAGGATGGCTCTGCACACTGAGGGACAGCTCTGCACACTGAGGGATGGTTCTGCACACTGAGGGGCGGCTCTGCACACTGAGGGACAGCTCTGCACACTGAGGGTGGCTCTGCACACTGAGGGACAGCTCTGCACACTGAGGGGCGGCTCTGCACACTGAGGGACAGCTCTGCACACTGAGGATGGTTCTGCACACCGAGGGATGGTTCTGCACACTGAGGGACAGCTCTGCACACCGAGGGGTGGCTCTGCACGGCACGGAGCACACAGGAGCCAAGGGGCTGCCATCAGGCCCCACTGCTGGAATTTCAGGGAGTGGTGCACCTGCAGCAAGCTGCTCCCCTTCTTCAGGCTGTGAAGCAGGGATTTGGCCTCACCCCAAATCTGCACCAGCAGCAGTGAGAACGGTGGAGTGGGTTCACTCCCACTGGCACAGGTGGGCAGAAGTGCTGGATGAAGGGAGCATCACTGCTGCAGAGCAGGGACAGGCAGCTGAGCTGGCTCGGGCAGGAGGAGGTCACAGGCAGGACTGACCAAGGATGGTTCCAGAGGTGGTGGAAGCAGTGGAAGAGGGGCTCTGCCTCCATGGGTCACATCAGGACCCTGCAGCACTGACACTTAAGCTGTGAGCAGACACAGGCTGTGGCAGCCCGGTCCCATGGTGCAGCTCAGGCTGGCAATGCCCTCAAACCCCTCACCATGAGCTGTAGCAGCAGAGGGCATGACATGGGACTGGGCACATCTGGCACACTCAGCCTGGGACAGGAAGGCTTGTCTGGAGAAGCAGCACTTTGACAGGTGACATATTTACACACAGCAACTGTAGAATGGTTACTGCAAACACAAACATGAGAAGTGAAAGAGAACAAAACACAAAATAAAACCCTGGAGGACCCTGTTTCTGTAAGAAAAACACAAGTGCCACTGCTGCACATCCACGATAATTTCCCTTCCTTTCCTTGCACTTCAAACACAGGCTCAGTGCATCACCCACCCAGCACACTCCAGCCCCAGCGCCTGTGGGCACCCTCTGGGCTGGGCAGGGCTGGGCACCGGCTGTGTTTGGGCTGTCATGTTTGTGCCACCAGTGCCACCAGCAGCTGTTTTTGAGTCTGCTCTTGATGAGGTCCTCACCACCCTGCTCGAGGAGTTGTCACTGGCTCTGTATCCATCACCTGTGTTGTACCTGCTCCATCTTTTCTCCAGTCCTGAGCTGGGACTCTCCAGCCTGGAGAAGAGAAAATGCAGAAGGATCTTCTCTGTGTTTAAAATATATGCTGAGGGGGGTAATGAGGGAAAGACAGAGCCAGGATCTCCTCAGGGTATCCAGAGAATGGACGAAAGGGCATGAACCAAGACCTAGGAAAGCACATTGAAATGTAAGAAAGGTTGGTTTATGGTGAGGAAAGTCAAGCACAGGTTCCCCAGAGGTTGTGGAGGCTCTATTTTTGGACATACTCAAACCTGATAATACACAGCAATGAGAAACTGTTCTGACTGACCCTGCTTGAACAAGGGGTTGGACTGGCTGATCTCAAGAGGTCCCTGGTGTTTCCAGCCAATGTTGGTTGTGTGGTCCTGCTCCTTCCTCCCTGCCCCAGCTCCTGCTGGCCATGTGACCTGAGGCACAGCCATGCACTCTTTTCAACAAGCTGTTTCTGGTGCTGTCTTCCTTCCCACTAAGTCTCTGGGTCCTTCCCTTACTGAGCAGTGTCAGGAGAGATGGATGCCTCATCTTCACTAAAGCACATTATCTCTGGACTGAGGGAGATTGGGTGGTAGGTGAGGGAGAAGGGAGATTCTCTACTCTGTTTTAATTGCCTGTGTGACATGAAGGCAAAGCCTGTGGTTTCCATCACTGCTCTCCTGAGCTGCTCTAAGACATTAACCAGGAGGGGCTTGGATTGTTTCTTAAATAAAATAAAAAAGGCTTTAACTGGTAGCAGCTCAGGGATTCTAGCATCATTTCAGGCTGAGATGGCATTAGAATATAGCAGCTTAGTGAGGAAAGGGTATCAGTCTCAGGCTTCTGTGGCACTCCTCTGGCCAGGCAGATTAGTGATGGATGGCCAGTCCATCACTAATGGACAGAGCAGAGCAGGGCTGGGGACAGTGAGGGCAGCTGTCCTGCCTGTGGACATAGCTCAGCATGGCTGGAGCTGGAACTCTGTGGCATTCACATTCTCTGAACAGAGAGACATAATTCCCTCTCTCAGGGTGTTTTCCTGGAGAAGCACAGAGAGGAGAGAAAAACAATTCTTATCTCTACTTGCTGCTCCTGTGGTTTTGCACATGTGGAATGTGTTAGGAAGATTGTTTACCTGGAGTGAGCTCTTAATTGGATTCTGGTGATAGTTGTTTATATTAATTGGCCTTTTGGGTGAAAGCTGTGCCCTGGCTGTCTGGAGACAGTCACGAGTTTTCTTTGGTGTCTTTTAGTATTCTTTAGTATTCTTTGTGTTATAGTATAGAATAATGTAATATAATATAGTTTAATAAAGCAATTGTCCAGCTTCCTGAACCAGTGGAGACAGATGCCAATCATTCCCTGTGTCAGGGCTCTTGAGGTTTCATAGAACTCTGTCTCATGGGGAGGGAACAGAACACTGACTTATCCCTCAGCATCCTCTAGTGTGCTCCTGTAAATGCTCCTGTGGAAAGCAGCAGCCTGAACCACTTCTGAAATGTTCTTGTGCAGGTGTGAGTGTAAGGAGCCCATGCATGTGTGTGTATGCGTGCGTGTGTGTGTGCACCTGTATTGCTCTTTATAGGACCCAGGAGCTGTCCAACCATACTGAAAACTGTTTCCATAAAGAGGAAAAAATTATGTTGGGAAGCTCATTTTCTGTGATCCTACCCTGTTTATTGACTTAGGATAAGCATACATAGTGTTACTGCATTACAGGAGTGACTGAAGCTAAGTTTCAAACTCTGATAGGCAAAAATGAACCTCAGAAGTGCTCTCCCTCAGCTTTTCCATCCAAGCTTTCCTGTGCAAGATGCCTTTTCTGTGTCCTCTACAAGTATTTTAACCCCTGTGTTTAACCTTCAGAGACCATCCCCTGTACCTTATTTGTGCTGTGTTTTCAAGTGAGTTCAGCGTGGAATTATGATGATTTTCACAACCTGAAACTGTAAAAGAAGGCTGGGGCTTCCCACAATGATCTGGAAATGGGAACAGTGAGCATGTATTGTGCTTACAGCATGCTTTGTGGGGGCTGCAACTTCCCTGAAATACCCTCCTCTACCAGCCTGCAACAGCTGCCATAAGAAGTTTCCATTTTCCACAGTTTCTTCCTGCAGAGTCTACGTCAGATTTTAAGAGAACATTAGGGAGCAGAAGAAAAAGGAAAGAAAACTAAAGTCCTCCTGAAGCCCTGATTTTGATTTTGGAGGAAAGGCCACAGCAGACCCTGATTAAGGTGTGGGGTTTGTCTTGTAATCTTTTCTCTATTAGGAGCATCATATCCCATTCTCTGCACCTTTTGTGAAACTGCTCTGCTGTCCTCCCCTGCATCTCCTCAGCTGGATCCTGGTTTTGGCAAGGTACCCTAAAATAGCAGTGGCTTTCCTGGAGAAGTTTCCTGGCACCTTGCACTGTGTGTGCCCTGTATGAGCAGGAATCCTGTTTGTAGACAGATACAAGGAACTGACTGAACAGATAAACACATTGAGAAAAGCAGAAATTCAAAACAGTTTTTCTTTGTGTGTGACACTGAACAGCTCATCACCTTGCAGTGCTTGGAGTCAAGAGGGCGACACACTGAAAAATTCATGTCAAAGTTTTGAAACATCCTGATTTGGAGGCACAAGAGAAATAGATCAGAAACAAGAGCAAGCATTTTGAAATTGAAATTGAGTAGTTAGGCAAAATGTACATAATCAAAACTTGCTTTCTCAAAGGGAGGATGTGGCTTAAAATTCTTTGTTTTGTCAGGCAACAAAACAAGAAGAAGAAGACTTATTTCTGATTACTTTTCTTAATTGCTTCCTCTGTGACTGTACAGAGGAAGAAAAGGGAGGGGAGGGAAAAACTGTGAGTAACAGCATTTTCAGGATGTTGTTGGTGCCCATGGCAACTCCAAGGGAGCCCAAGGCAATGCCTTTTTGGAGGGATGAGCAGTTGGTCAGGAACCCCCAGCCAGTGTGCTGCTTCAAGGAAGGACATTAAAGCTCCTCAGCTGCAGTCTGATGGGAGGTGAGGCCAGTGTGACACTGCTCCATGGCTCGGAGAGCTCTGCCTGTGCTCCTGGGGGCCTCTTGCCCATTTGGTAGCCAAGCTGCCCAGCCCTGTTAGTCCTCATCAGGCTGGCTTGGCACTGCTCACCCCAGGGTGGCTGAATCCCTACACTCTGGCTTACTGGGATCTCAGCATCACCCTAGGGCTGCATCAGTCAGCCCTGCTGAGACAGGATGAGTCCTTCGTCTCCCTTTCACATTATCTCCCATTCCTGTTTGTTCTGGGATGTCCTGCAGCTCTCCCCTGCTGTTGGCAGCTAAAATGCAGGCGACAGCTCCCCTGTTTTACAGAAGCTGCTGAAATTATGGCAGCGTGGCTTTTCCCTTAGACATTGTTGAGCAGAATGCTGTCAAGTACAGGTGCACACAAAAGCGAACACTACACCGGGAGCGCTCCCCTGCTCAGCCGCCTTTCCCACCACATTTTTGGGAGAGAGCTGTCAGGGTAACAGGTCTGACTCAGCCTCATGAGGTGGTGTTCAGAGGCAGAGATTAAGAGCAAGTGTGAATGAAATGAGGTTTGAAGTGTTCAACAGCAGGCACTTCCCCAGCGTAAATATTTTGCCTCAAAGCTTTGTTGGGTTTTAATCTGAAGGAAGCAGCGAGGCTGGAGCAGACGGGTTTTTGGTGGGATACACCTGTCCCCACCCGGGGCACCCAGCCCTGAGCTCCAGCCTCACCTGGGACCCTCCACTGCTTTTGGCACGCCTGGGCCCAGTTCAACAGCAGAAGCAATGCCACGGTGTCCTGTCCCCAACCACTCTCTGCAGTGTCACATCTGGCTCCTAAAAGGCACCATAAACCCTGCTGGCAGTGGCTCTTGTGGCATCACTTTTCCTGGCATGCTCTGCCTAAACCGGTATCAAAGCATACATACAAATAGTGTTTTCTCCCTCCTCTTTTATTTACCCTGTGCATTTCAAGAACAAATCGCAGGCTCCCTTCCTTACATCTAATTTTTCTCTCCAGCACTAGAGGGCAGAAGGAAGGAAGGTGGATCCGTGCGATCCTGACCTGTCTCAGCAGCTATCCAAGGGTGCACAAATAAATCTGCCCTGAAAGGCTTTTCCCTTTGCCCATTACGAGCGCTCATCAAGAGTTTCATGCCCCAGCCTCTTTAGTGCTATTAAAGTTTAATACTTCCATATTGCATTTCAGAGGCAGCGCAGCTCGAACCCTGCCAGCTCCTGGGCAGCCCCGCGCCCAAGCGGCGCCCCCGTCTGCGGGGGCATAAAGCGGGCAGCTGTGGCTTCTGCAATTTGGGAAATGCCTTCGTGTGATGGAAAACTTGTTTATTCCCTCGTGGCAAGGCTGCCTGCCCGCCCTCAGCATCCCTTTCCTTTGAAAGGGATGCTCCACAGTGCCTGTGGGAGGGTGTTTCCCGGCTCCCCGCAGGGCAGCGGGATGCGCAGGGTGCGATTTGCCTGCAGTGGGAATGATGGAGCCGCGTTACAGAACACCAGCTCTTAACAGGCTCGGAGGATTTCTCATCAACCCACCGAGGGCAGGGGCTCTTGGGGCTCGCAGACGGATGCCTCATCACACGTTTTCCCCTCTGCCAGGGCAGCAGCGTCCGGGAGGCCCCGGGGCTGCGGCACGGAGGATGACCCCGCCGGGAAGACCCGGCTGCCAGCCGGCCCCTGCCGGGAGGAGAGCAGAGAGAGCAGAGCAGGGCAGAGAGAGCAGAGAGGGAGGAGAGCAGAGAGAGCAGGGCAGGGCAGGGCAGGGCAGAGCAGAGAGACCAGGGCAGAGCAGGGCAGAGCAGAGCAGAGAGGGAGGAGAGCAGAGCAGGGCAGGGCAGAGGAGAGAAAAGCAGAGCAGAGCAGGGCAGGGCAGAGCAGGGCAGAGCAGAGCAGAGCAGGGCAGAGGAGAGAAAAGCAGAACAGAGCAGAGCAGGGCAGAGGAGAGAAAAGCAGAACAGAGCAGGGCAGGGCAGAGCAGGGCAGAGCAGGGCAGGGCAGAGCAGGGCAGAGCAGGGCAGGGCAGGGCAGAGCAGAGCAGAGAAGGAGGAGAGCAGAGCAGGGCAGGGCAGGGCAGAACAGAGCAGGGCAGGGCAGAGTGGCCCGGAGCCGGCGGGATTGGGTGCTGCTGTCCCTGGGTGAGGAGGAGCCCGCTGGGAAGGGCACGCCGGGTTTGCTCTGGGATGAGGAAAAGCAGAACCCGATGGAACCAGCTCCTCCTGCATCCCAGCTGCTGCTCTTGGATGGCTGAAGGGCGAGGGGCAGGTGGCAGACGACAGCAACTCCTGTTGAACGAATTCGTTTTATTCCTGGCCGGATTTTTGCAACATCTGTAATTAGCACGCATGATAGAAGTAGTTATTTAATCGACAAATAAGACTAAAAATATTCTTCCTTTTTATTTTTCATTCAGTTCGTCTCCTCAGCATATCCCTTACTATGAAATTATCTGACATTTGTGGGTAATGGAGAGAAACTAAATTTCTTATATTCAAAGGAAACTGTACTGAAAAGGGTTTTCACAGTCTGCCACACTTTTTGAGATTAAGAATTTTGTTTTGTTTTCTACCCAGGAAGAGGAATCTCTCAAATGCTGGCAGTAAAAAGGACACCAGAAGTGTGGATACTCCACTGGTCAGGACGCTTAATTTTCAGAAGAGTTGATGCTGGTTTATCATCTTCTCATTATCTCTTTTGCACAGTTTTGCAAGCAATTTTTTTCCCAAGCAAAATTTTGGTTCAACAAGTCAACGTTTCCTGAGTGGAGAGAACAACTGTTAAATTTCCTGACCACATCCTGCCACAGGAGCTCAGAATGCTGAGGGAAGCTGGGACAAAACCACTGTCTCACCTCCAGCTCAGCAGCACCTGGGAAGGAGTGGTGTCCTGGGTCCAGGCTCTGTGCAGACCCACCACAGCACTGGTCATTTCCTGCACTGTATTGCAATGTCAGGATGCTGATATTTGCATCCTGGGGTTAATTTAGCACCTCAGTGTTGTTCGTGGTCTAATGCAAAGTTCTTCATTCCTGGCTTGTACAGGCCCGTGCTGCCGAGCTTCAGGAGCCACTGCAAAATCCAACTCCTTTTCCTGCCCCAAGGGGATGTGAGTGGAAGGACAGGACCAAGGAAGAGATGTCTGTTGGACCTGGACTCTTCTTTTTGTTTGGACAGTTGACACTCTGCAGTGAGGCCTGGTGGCTGATTTAGACTTTGGTTAACTCAAGGACTGTTGTCTTTCTGAAAACAAACCTCAGAAACTGGTTCACAGGTGATACACACTCACACTCAGATTTTTGGGTGAACAAGTAATCCCTAGCTAAAATGGATTAGTATGGGTTGTTCAGCAAGTAACACGCACCTTGATGGCAGTTAGGTTTATTTCCCAAATGACATGGAAACCCAAAAACGTTTGTCATAAACTGTAAATAAAGAGCAGCTGAATAAACCAGAGCAAAATGTGTGCAAGGAGCATCCAGGCTGCTGTTTCTGTGTAATGTCAGCAAACTTTCAGGAGGCTGAACAAATCATTGAGTGTTTTACCCAGGATAACATTTGGAAGATGTCAGGAATATATGTCCACAAACACCAAGATGTGGGACAGGCACAGGAAATGATCCCCACTCAGAGGGAATGAGACTTAGCACTTCTGAAATGGAAACAGCCAGTTTCAGGCAAAAGGTGTTTGTGTTCAGTGCTGTTGGCCTTAAACAGCTGCTGAGCACTCTGCTCTGTTCCTTAATGAATGTGTTTAAGGCTCTCACGGATACAAAACTTCAGTTTTATCCCTGATACTATTTCTGTATAGAATAAAAAGTACCAACTACTTCAAAATCCCTGCAGGTGAACAACTAACAGCATGTCTGTCTCATGAGATCACTCTGAGGGAGAGGTGCCCATCCTTCCTAAAATTTCTGGAGTCCTCCTCTTGGTCCTCTTGCTGCTTGTCAGAATAAACCAGGGCTTGGCTGGACATAAAGTGTTCCATAACATATTTTAGTTAATAGAACATTTGCACATTTCTGCTCCATCCTTTTCCTCATCTGGAAGCTTTTTAGGGCAGAGACTTAATTCCTTCACCCTCACCTGAGGGGACTCCTAATAAGGTGGAAACAGAAAGGAGAATGGTACAGGATGCCCATGGAACTGGTAACTCCCCAAATTGTTTTGTAGTACAGTACAAGGGTTTTCCAGGCACCAAAGGATGAGCATAGTCCTGGATAACCAAGGCTTTCTCCAGCCCTGTGTGTTAGCCTAGGGCTCTGTCCTAACTCAGCTGTGGCATCTCTAGCACACAAAAGACACTGCTATGGTTTGTAGTAAAGATGTGCACTCAAGGCAGCTAGAGAAATGCAACCTGAATAAATAGTGTATGTTTGCTGAGAAAAGGGGATAAAAGGAAGAAAAGAGGATTTCTGTGAGCTGCCCTCCTGCAGGGTGTGATACCACAGCTCTGTTGCTATGAACAGATTTTAGGAATTGACAAAAGCACTTCCAGCACAATTCATAATGGCAGCTGGGGGCACTGAGTGGCTTTGGCTTGGCAGCAGCTGCCCAGGGCACAGGACATTCCCTGTCCCTCCATCTCTTGCACACCATTGCAGCAGATACCTCCATAGGCTGGTGCTTGCCCACTCTGCTCCCAAAGCCCGCCTGTCAAAGCCTCTGCTGAAAATATTCAAGTGAAAAAGTGTTTAACTTAAATGGGGTGAGCTGCAATCCATGCCATGCCAGCAGTGCCGTGGTGACATTCTGCAGAGAGGGGAGGCAGCTCCCAGCAGCCCAGCCCAGCCTGACCCTGCCACAGTTGACAGCTCAGTCACATCCCCGGGGGGATGCTGAGAAACTTTTCCAGGTGTTTATCACCTTCATGGTTTCAGAGGCCTAGGGGGCCTTTGGCAGAGCAAGGGGGTGCTGGTGGCCCAAAAGAACTTCTCTGCTCTGTGCATTTCAGCACCCTTATGTTGGGAGCTCCTTCTGTGCAAGATGGAAAGGGGAGGAAAATCTGTATCTCTGAGCAACCATCACTGAGAGGGATGCTGAGAGACTTTTCCAGTCTTTTTATCACCTTCATGGTTTCAGAGGCCTAGGGGGCCTTTGGCAGAGCAAGGGGGTGCTGATGGCCCAAAAGGACTTCTCTGCTCTGTGCATTTCAGCACCCTTATGTTGGGAGCTCCTTCTGTGCAAGATGGAAAGGGGAGGAAAATCTGTATCTCTGAGCAACCATCACTGTTTCTTCTTGTCAAAGCCTAAAGATAGACTCCATATGGGCTGTGTGCAGCGCAGTCTGACCACACATATGGCAGATCTTTTCTCTTGGCATTTTTTCAGGCAGCAGTAGACTGATGGTGAGAGGCATCCCAGTGGTGGAGCCTGCTCCTCCAACAGCATTGACAATGAGTGTGTTGGAGAATGGTCTTTCTGTCAGGTCAGGATAATACATACACCTTTATTTTATCAACTATGGTTCGCTAATATGACAAATATGACATGATATTGCATAATGCTCTCACCAGCCTGGAGAGGAGAGATGCACATAGGAAGGGAAAGCAGGAAGGGCTGGTTACCTGCAGTGCCTGGGATAGATGCAGGGGAGAGTGTCAAAGCTGGTCCTGCTGCCCAGCAGGACATGTCCAGGCTCACACAGACAGCCCCAGCCTCTTGCACAACCCAGCAGCACAGCCATCCCCTCTCCTTCTCCACAAGGAGACGAAGCTGAGGGAGCTCTCGAGGGAGGGGAAGCAGACCCCAAGGCCTGACTGCAGTGTCTCGTACCCGGAGGAGAAAAGCAAAGATGATGCTGGTGCTCAGCAGCTCTGCCCTGTCTCTCCTGCAGTGCCACCATCCTCCATGCAGCCCCACCCCTGGGATCTGTCCTGTGGGAACTTGTGGCACACAGCATCCCTGCGTGGCAGAGGGACTGCTGCTGAGGGCTGTGACTCCCAGCAGGTTGGCCTGTGTCTGCAGGGTTTGTCAGCCACAGCCCCTCTCTCAGGCAGAGGGACCGTGCTGCTGCTGAGGGCTGTGACTCCAGCAGGTTGGCCTGTGTCTGCAGGGTTTGTCAGCCACAGCCCCTCTCTCACCCTTTTCTGGGGGTACTTACCCAAAACCACCCAGGCACGGTGTGATGGAAGGGCAGGGCTTCTTCTGCAGGGAGATGACAGTCAGGATTGCTGAGTAACACTCATCTCAGTTTAAAAAGCCAAATGAAATTAAAGAAGAGATCACTTTCATGTGTTTTCACTAACGGGGTTCCGTTAGCAGGGCCTGTATCAGTGGTTCTGCCTGGTTACAGAAAATAAACAATTCCCACTTGACTATAACTATTCTCACAACATTTTTTTTCAACAGCCTTTGGCATCTTCAGACTTCTGATGAAATGACTTCTGCAGTGATGGAGAGAGGAAAATTGTTCCAGGGAATCATAGACACTAGACCAGAAGCTTCGCTTCTGCTTGACTTGTTTTACTTTGACATTTCTGTGCCTCAGATGTGCAGCCACCACACAGACCTGTGGAAGGGTGCTCTCCAGCCACCACCAGGAACCCAACACCCTGGAGGATTTTGCATGTTCCAGGCATGGAAATTGGAGCAAACATTGCGGATGAAGAAGGAAGCTTAGCCTGCAAGCGGGGCTGGTTCTCCCACTGTCGTGGTTTGGTTTTTGTTCATTGCACTCCCTGCTCAGCAGGCACAGGGCAGGAGGAGAAAGCTGAGGACAACAGGCAAACCAGTGGAAAAAATGCAAAATTATAAAATCCAAGCATGGAGGCTTCCTCCTCTGATCATGCATTTTTTTTGGGGAATAACCTGTTGTGGTTTACATGCACCTGGAGACACAACAGCTCCAAGACATAACTTTGCTTTTCCCTGTGTATCTATAACAACTCCCTGTAGTTTTGGATCTCAAAGAGCCTCTTCCAGTGGCAACCAGTACCCAGTGAAGAGGAATTTCTCAGTGGTTGCAGTATACAAGCAGGATGTTTCCTCCTGCCGCATGTTTGATGTGCATATAAAGGTGCCTGTTCTGGGGACAGCTACCTGCACACAGCCATTTTCCACTGCTCATTTTCTTTTCCCCTACCTACTGAGCTGTGAATTCCCTCATGCACCGGTAGAGCTACTGCTCATTAAAACTAATCAGCTGAGCAGATGCTGAAGGAAATAATAGGCAGGGAATAAAGAGAACAATGGTCATACACCGCCAAAAATCTCTGCAACAGGCTTTTGTAGTTCACTGAGTTTTCATTCTATTCCAAATCAACATGCAAACCAGCTCCACCAGGAGGAGAACAGTTCAATCAGGAAAGGGAACTTCAAATTATGAAGGATTGATTGCCAAATGCTACGAAGGGGACCCATTACATGAAATATTCCACACTGAACAAAACTTGCAACGCAGTAATGGATGTAAGTGCAAGTCAATCTCATCCAGCTGCCACCACAGCCATAATTGGCAAAATGGAAACTCCCTGCCCATGGCCTGAACATCTCCCTGCGATACGGGAAGCTAAGGAGGATGGTCTCACTTTCAGTAAGTTGATACACGCTGCAGAGAGGAACCCAGCTCAGAAAATGTCCTGCATTAAGTTAATATTCGAGCATACAAATAACTTAGGGCCAAAATTAGCCTTCGGTTGCATTAGTGTAAATGCCGCACAGCAGCCCTGGGTGGATGGGATTTTCTGGACTGTAAATGGAGGGAGGATTTGGCCCTTGGAAAGCTGTAACAGGAAGAAGGGAGAGTGCATCCCATTATCTGGCTTTGCAGGGGAATTGATAGTGGTTTGTGTGTCAGTGTGGTGCTGCAGAGGGCTGGTGAGAGCCCTGCCAGCAGCACAGGCAAGGCTCAGGTACAGCCTGCAGTGCAGAGCCCACTGGGGAGACTGCAAAAACACAGCAGAAAAGGTGGGGAGGCAGAGCCCTGTTTGCTACGGACATTTGTTCTAACGATTCCAATTAAAAGTCAACATAAGCACATTTTTAGCATGTCAAACGAGCCTGCTGTTTTCCTGGCAGGGATGCATGAGGGAAATATTGCATCTTCATATCTCATCTGTTTACCTTGGTGATGCTGCCTGGTGCTTTCTCGCATCAAATGCCCAGACAAACACATTTTCACACCTAACATAATTTTCCCTTTTTGCTTTATAATTTTAATTTGCAATAAAAACCATGGAATCTCTTTAGCTTATGACTCATATTGACAACTTTTTGAAATGTTGTATTTGTGATCAGTATTTGATTTAGATGCAAAGCTGAAGAAATGTTTGGTAAGGTTTTATTTGAACACAGCAAATATTTTTGGTGACATTATTATCAAAATAGCTCAAACATCTTTAGGAATTCATTTCCTCTTTCTCTATTTTTTTTGGGCTTTTGCTTGTTGTATGCTCCTGATCTTTTATTTCTCCTTGATTTTGTTTGCGTACTTTTGAAATCATGTTTATAACCAAGAGCACAAATAATTTACCACTAGAGCAGTACAAATGGCAAATTTTCCAGTTTACGGACCAAGCTGGAAAATGAAGGGCCAGTGAACTATGTGCATTTAGACCTGGTGTGAAATACAATATTTCTTCAGGAGCTAATTTTTACCCCATTTAAGAAGTCAGCTCAGCATCAAACTCAAGCAAACACTGCATTTTGCAAGGTCATGACTCCATGTCTCCTGATTTTCCTCATCTTTGCTCTCCAAACCTGCACTCCATAGAGGTGAATGCAAGAATGCCTGGAGGACAGAGGATAACAACACAGGATAAGGAAGAGACACTTTCTTGGAGATAGATTTCCTGGGGCTGTAAGTTGGGAGTGAAGCCAGGCTGGGGGATTAAGGTCTGAGCATCCTCGTGCGTTTTGTGAGCTCATCCAGATTTCCACGCTGGGGATATTTCCTTCTGTAATTAATGGGCCTTAAGCTCAAGTGTGAATAGGAAGCCTGTGAACAACCCTTCCTGGAGCCAGAATTTTGTAGCCTTGGGACTCAACTCTACTTGGTCTCAGTGTTGCTAAAACAAGTTTTTCTTTTTGTGGAGCTGCCAAGAGGAAGCACTGGGAATGTTGGAAGAATTGAGTTCCCAAAGCAATCTTAGAACAAAGACTTTAAATACCCAAATCCCCAAAATTCCACGTGTCCTCTCTTTTCTGCTTCTCACCTCTCTCTATGTATTCCTCCCTCTGGCTCTTTTGGTTTCCTTCTTTAGCCCGGGAGAGCCTTGGCTCACTCCCTCAAGCTCTGTGTGGGTGGAGCAGCTCCTTCCCTCCTGTGCAGCCAGCAGAGGGGGTGGTGTGGGTCCCCTTTGCTTTTTAGTTGAGTGGTACAAAGGTCACATAGGAACATCTGTTTCCCAAATAATTATTATTCCCAACGAGGGTCAAATGCACGAGACATTTCTGCATACGTGCTGCAGTTCCCAGTGGCCTCCTGGTGGCTTCTGAAGCAGATCACAGCAAGGTCAGATGGCCAGCACACAGGTGGCTTAGGAAGACAGGATCTCATTCTTATATCCTACAGAAGTCATGGGCTGATCTCTTTTTCTCATCCATAACACCTTGCCCAGGCTTTTCTTCACCACCTCATTCACTGTCATACCCCATGTTGACAGCATTTCTCTTTCTCCTATCAGCAGGTCTTTTTTTCTTTTCTGTAAGCCTATTTCTTTCTGTTTACTTCATCACCCTTGCTTGTCTTTACTTTTTTTTATTATTGTTTTGCCACCTTTTCTCTGTTTATATTTTCAGTAACCTCAATCCTGTGATGAGGAGAAGGAATAAAAATAACAACAAAATCCCTTACTCTTTTCATTTTTTAGATCAAAGATGACTGAGCAACCAAGAGAGAGAATTCAGGGCAGCCTTTGATGCACATTATTGATGTTGGCTTAGCACGAAAATCTCCTTGTGCTATATTTGGGCCAATTATCAGAGGTCCACACAATTAACCTGAGACACACTAGCCCCATGTGAAGCAATGAAATTTAAGGACTAGGGAGGTTAATTCAAATCTTAGATGTTTCTGTGATAGGAGATTACTTACCCCATTCCTTTGTATTTGCTGGGAATCTTGTGCTGAAGGTTTTGATTGCATTGAAGCTGTGCTTTGCAGCCTGGCTCTGCTGACATCCCTGCCTGCCTTCCTGCTCCATGGGACTCTGAGCCCCGCAGTTCTGCTGGCTCTGCACTAGAGGTGCTTTGGCTCTCACACCTTCCAGCTTCCCATGGGAAATGCTCCACTGGCACCGAGCTGCTGCAGTACCCTTCACCACCTCACCTCCACAGCCTCCTGCTTATATTGTTTGGGGGTTTGGGGTTTTTTCCCCCCTTTTTCTCTTTGTACACAGTTTCTGATGACCAAGGTTAGGTCAAGACAAGATGTCACACTGCAGAGACAGGAGACCCATAGTACTGTCTTCAGGGGGTGCTGGAGTTTTCTGACTCCAGCCACTCCTCAGAAAACTCAGTATTAGCTGTAGCTATGAATATAACCCTTCTTCTCCATGCAGGACTTGAGAAACTGCACCAGTGTCCAATATGGGGCTCTCCTGGACAAAACAGGGGCAGACTGGACTGGAAAGCTACCAAAAACAGTCAGGGAGACCGCTCTTTTTTTTTTTAAATTCCCAGGCCTCAGTGTGTAATTTCATTCAGTTAAGATATCATGGCTCAGATCCACAAAATTATGCATGCAGCTGCCTGGGTCTCTTTGGGATCATCCATTCAGAGCCGCTGTGAAAAAAGACCCCTCTGGGGCTTGCTTCCTTGGAGCTGGCTGGTGTTTCCACAAGATCAGGTATGTGAACATCTGGAAGATGGCTCCCCCTCCCTCATACCATCCTCTCCCAGTACTTCCTTCTCCACAGCTGGCTCTTCCTGTGCCCAGAGGCAGGATAGCCAGCCTTTTGCCCATTCATCCATGCCTTGGCACTGGTTCAGGGCTAAAAGCCAGCCTGAGGTGCACCAGCCAGTCTCCAGAGGAATGGTCTGGAGTTACAGTCCAGCAACAAGGTTTGCCTTGCAGGTGTTCCAGAACTTGTCCTGGAAGAGCACAGAGAAGGTCTGGATTGCATCAGAGCCAGACCCTCTACACATTCCCTCTCCAGGGCCTGCAGAAACTCCTTTTATTACTTGTAGTCTGGCATGGAGCCTGCTGGCACACACAGCCCTCCCTTTCTGTGGCCTCTGGCAGAGGCAGCTGACAAAGCTTTTACCTACACCTGACAGGTCTGTGATCAGACAGCACTGGGCAGCTGATGTGGTTTCCTATGAGCACCTTCTCAGGAGCTGAGGATTGTTTCTGCAATCAGGTTTCTTCTGAGAGAGAAGGAAACATTCCTCTTGCACTGCTGGGCATAATCCCATATATGAGTCATGGAAACACTTTTTGTGGACTGGGGACTCCTTATCTCTTATTCCTTTTTTTACAGCCCTGGGTTATGATGAGAGTTTTGTCAGCACTTGTAAGTTTTGTCCTTCCCTATGTGTACAGTCCGTGGTTTACCAGCTGGTGTGATCCCACTCTGGTTTGAAGAGAGCAATGTTTGTTTTAGGTAGACTCAGATCTCTTTTGAGATCTCAGATTGCCATTCACAGCAGTGAATTATGGCATGGTGAGTGGCTGCAGTTCAGACTTTTGCTGCATTTGTGGTAATGAACTCACCTCAGGTGAGCAAACAGGTTTGCCTTCTGTCTAAGGTCAAAAATGCATAAAGAGAATTTTTACCTCTTTGTGCCTTGGAGTATGGTAGCTGTGGGTTTCCTTATCCCTTTTTTTGTTCACCATGTAATTTTTTGTTATATATTTAACTTTGACTATTTGGACAGAGATCCATCAGCTTACTAATCTGCAAAGCATTTTCCATTCACATTGACTGGGCTCAACAATTCTAGAGTGTTTCAGAAGACTGGATGGCTCACTACTTACAGGATCATCAAAGTGGGAGACACACAACAACAAATAGTCCATCAAACCATCCAGCACCACCCCTGTCAAGAAGAAATTTTCTTTTTTACTGGATTGTTTCTTTATCACTGGACTGTTGAACCAGCTCAAACCCACCTGCCAGGAGAATTTGTGAAGGATGAGCAAGCAGCAGCCCAGCCAGCTGAGGGAGAGCTGGGTCCCTGCCTTGTCTCACACTGTGTGTCACCCTCATGGCACATCCCAGCAGGAGCACCCAGGCATGCAGGGAAGGGTGGCAAAGCAAACCTGTCCCCCTCGGGGTCACGAGCTCCAGGCCAGGACTCAGGCATTCACAGGAGCTGCCTGTAACAGGAGCTTGGTAAATTTGTCACTTCTTATTCTAAGGCAGTTTTGAAGATGAAAAGAAGGCTTGAGTCCCCAAGGCTCTCCATCTGGCACCTTTCATGAGCACTAAATAATTTAGTAAAGAAAATCTTCACATGTTCAGTGCTCTCTTCCTGTATCTGACACAGCTCAGTCAAAGCCCTGTTGAAAATAAAAATGCCAGAAAATAATGCATTCTAAACAGAGTCTAGACACCAAATTTTTTTGAGTTAACTTCAACTGACCATTAGTATTTTGTTACTGCCAAATCAACATAGTTTTAAAACTTACTTCTGTTGTAATAACTTTGTCTTTGTTAATTGCCTACACTGCAGTTTGGATATCTTAACAGGTACTGCTAAAATGCTTTTCTTTGTGAAGAAGTTCTTTATTCTTTTGAGATTCTGCAATTTTCTTAAGCATGGTTGCTAATTGCTGTTTTCCTATGCAAAATAATTTCCTTTTCCCCCCCATTCCTGATGTTCTTCAGTTTTTATATAGAGAAAGACCAGCCTGCCTGAGTTTCACACCCTAAATGCTCCAAAAAACAAAAAAAGGTTGATGTGTCTAGACAACTAATTTGAGAAGTCTTCAGAGAAACTTGATTTGAAAGCTAGGGGTGCTCAGTACTTGCTGAAAAGAACCCTGAAATCCAGAGAACAAAACACATGTCCCTGCCCAGATATTTCAAGCAGGGGATTTATTGCCACCAGTGTTTGTGAAAGCTTTTGTTCTCCTTTATTTTTGTCTTCTCCAGGCACAAAGGATACAAAGGAAAAATGATATGACTACTACCTTTAAATACTCATATATTTTCCAGTGTGTGCAACAGTGGTGTCTGGGAACCAGTCATGCCTGTTTTTTAGGGCCTGCCAAGAGGTGTGAGGCTGCTCTTCCTGGAAGCCAGAGGAGGGTCCATGCTGTGGGAAGGGAGGTTACCGAAACTGAGGGATATGAAGCCCTGCTGAGAGGGGCTCTCCCTAGTGAAGGGAATGTTCTTCCACACAAAAATACATTTATATTCTAGGAAAGGATTTGGACAGATTGTATTGTGCAGCATTGACTGCAGATGTTCAGAGGAGCCTTGGGGAAAACCATTTTTAATGAGCCTCAAGATGCACTTTTTGAACCTGGAAGAGTTTGTTATTCCTCTGCCCAAGTTCAATCTGAGTGTATTTATTCCAGTCAGAAGCCCTGTTCAGCAGGTCCTTACAGCCTGTTGGAGTCCACAGGAGTTGAACACATGCCTCAATGCTTTCAAAGCCATGGATTTCAACTCTTTCCCCCTCAATTTCTGTGTTCCTCACACACTGGTCTGTGCATGTACTAAAGCAACACCAACCAGTCAGCAGAGCTGCCCTCAGATCACAGCACTCCATGCCCTGCACCTCGCCAACTCAAACCTCACCAAAAGCCACAAGGAAACGTTAGGCGATGGATTTTGCCTGTGAAAGACACAGAAAATGGGACTTCAAAGGCTTGGTGGTGCCTTCAGTCAGCCAACACTCACTCCCCTCGTGTCTGGGGATGGTTCTGGGCTGGCACAGCCCGGCAGACGGAGCGCGGCGGGAATGGCGGCGCCGGCAGAGCTGCTCTGGAAAGGCTGCACAGAGGGACGTGTGTCCCACCAGGGTGGCTGACCCAGGGCTGGTGGGAGCAGTCAGCTGTCATCTCACCTGGCCCCACGTCCAAATTCTGACCTTGCCAGCTGCCCTTCTCACTAGTTCTATCTACTCTGCAGGAATTGTCCCCGTCCACAAGGCAAACATTTTAGGGAAGTATTGTCTTGTCCCTTGTTGCGGTGAACTCTCTGTGTGTGGAGACACAAGGCTTGCCTCCATTTCAGAAGGCTGATTTATTATGTTATATATTATACTAAAATACTACATTAAAACTATACTAAAAGAACAGATCAGAAGGCTACAAAGAACAAGAATAGAATAGAATGCATAACAAAATCCGGTGACTGCTCACAGCCTCAGCACAGGTGGCTGTTATTGGTGATCAATTGAAAACAATCCACATGGACCAATTGAAGATGAACCTGTTGCATTCCATAGCAGCAGATAGTTATTGTTTACATTTCTCTCCTGAGGCCCTCAGCTCCTCAGGAGGGGAAAAATCCCAGGAAAGGATTTTTAACAAAATATCATAGCTACAGTCCCTCTGTCCATGAATGCATTTCATGGCAGAACTGGCTTATTTACAGCCTACAGATCTGGGTCTCTAAGAAACCAGTTGTCCAAACTCTTTGATATGGATGTGCTGGATATGTCCTGCCATTTCCTAGTCTGGGTTAGAAAATTGCATTGTATCCTTGGAGCAGGACCTGCCTCTTGATTGGACTCACTGCCCCACCAGGAGCAGCTGCATTTAGAAACCAAGATCCACATTTGGTGCTCTGGTATCAGAGATAATGTGGGTAGACCACGCTGCACAGGGAATTAGGGGTATATTTATACTGCTCACCTCCCCACAGGTCAAAGTCCCTCTTGGAAGGAGGGAGCCCAGCTTTCTGGCACAGACCATTTCAGAGACATTGAATATTGTCTCTGAATATTGCTAGGAATATTGTAGGCTATTGCTAGGAATGTTGTAGGCTTCCTGGGAGACACGATGTTCCCAGCCCTTCCCTAGCTCATCAGAGAGCAAATGGAAAACAGCTTCTGGAAATGGGCCTTCTGGGAGCCAGGAGCAGCAGAGCAGAGCAGGTGAAACCCAGGAGCTTTGCAGGGTCTTTTGGGAGGACAGGTAAAAGCTGTGGTGTTGAAAGACTGCTGGAAAGAGACAATTCTTGTATATTAACATAATTGGACATAATTACATCTTTGATCTTGTCCATATTTATGAAATAATGAATGGGGAACCCTGAAGGATTTCAAGGAAGAAATTACCTTCTTGAACCTTCCCTGTGAACTGAGGTCCACTGTAAATCACATTCCTTTGCTTCCGTTGCCTCACCAAAGGGCTGAACTGCCCTCAGTGCTCCCAGCCCCATTAATGTCTGCAATGCAATGAGCTCTGCCAGGCTACTGCTGAGCAGGCTACATTTTGAAAATCACAGGAAAAGCAGAATAATCTGACTACTTGGATTAGGCATAGGTCTAGTGACACAGGCTAAATTATTCTTGTCTCTGCATCCCGTCATTCTAATCCCTGACTGTGATTTACCTAGGATAACAGACACCGTTCCACTAGCTGTTCTTGCAATTATGATTGTGACAATTAAGAAAAAAAATCCATGTCATTCAAGTATTTAAAAAGAAGGCCTTTTAATTTTATGCTTAATTTCCTGGGGAGCTGGAAGGTTATGGGCATCTGCTCAGATAACTCTCTTACTGCAACACAAAATGTTTGTAATCCTGATGTGTGTTCTGAGAACACCAGGGGTAGCTTTACTACACAAATAAACAAGCAGAGGGATGAATGGAAATACTGTTCAATTGAGAGTCCCTCATTGATAAAATACCTGTCACATACTTCATACACAGACACACTTGTATAACAACATGGCAAGTGGTCCACTAATCATATTCCAAGTAAGTCCTAAAAAGGAAAATTCCTACAATCTTCAAATCTATAGAGGAACAGATGGATGATGGCAAACTCTAAGTGCTTTACTGGCTGCCTGCCTGCCATCCTCTGAACAAGGGCTAATAATAATACCACTTAAAAGAGCCGCTGAAAGGTTAGATTAGTTTCACTGCTGCAATTTGCAAATAATCCAATATGTGAGTTTACTACATCCTTTGCTGCGACCATGGTCAACAAATTCCTGGGTGCAGCATGTTTACCCACTGATAAGGGCTTTTGCTTACCTTTCAGCAAGAAGAAATCAATAGAATGGATCTGGGTCCTTGTGAACTGACTGGCAAAATACAAAAGAAATTTCACCAATCATTTCTTTTTACAATTCCCAGTTTATTCAGTCAGGGAGCAGGGAGGAAAGCCTGCTCCCACTCACCTTCTGGCTTTTTCTGCAGATTTTTAAGCCTTTCTTGACAGGAGTTTGGAACCTTTAAGTGTTGCATGTGAATTGAGGGAAGCGTTGTCTCACCTTGAATTCCAGGGCAGGCATGTGGTAAATCCTGGAGTGGTTTACACAGCTCTGCCCTGTCGTGGCAGGGACTGTGGGGACCTTTCCTGCAATCACACTCCACCCAAGGGCCTTGGGGCTTCATGCTGCCCCTGGCCTGGCCAAAATATTGCAGCCGTTCTCATCCCCAAAAAAATTCCTGCAAGAGTGGGTTCAGCAGTAAATGCAATGAACTCTCTCTCGTCACACAGCACACAGAGACAGGCCTATGGAAATTAAATAGCTGGCAAATAACTCTGGATTTATGGGCTTCCCAATGAGCAAGTTTGATTTCTCTCTTTTCTGTCCTCCTTCATTGTCTACATGATGAGACGAGGTCTGTGAACCTTCATGTCCAGAGCCATGAACAACCACTGCCCTCCCTCCCTCTGAGGGTTAACCTCAGGTTTGGATTTTGCTGGCGTACAGGGAAGGCCATGTTTTCACATGAAACCACCACCACAGAAGCTACATAAGGAAACAAAATGATCTTGGAATTACATAATATTGTGGATTAACCCCAGCTGGCAGTTACATCCCACACATCTCATTCACCAGCCCCAGTGGGATGCGGAAGAGAAACAGAGGCGTAAAAGTGAGAAAGCTCATAGGTTGAGATAAGACAGTTTAGCAAGCAAAGCAAAAGTTGCACACACAAGCAAAACAAACCAAGGAATTCGCTCATCACTCCCCCTTGCCAGGCAGTTGTCCAGCCATCTCCAGGACAGCAGGGCTCCATCCCCTGTAGCAGTGACCTGGGAAGGCCAACACAGTCACTCCAAGCATCCCCCTTCCTCCATCCTCCCTCAGCTGTTACTGAGCACGGTGTCATAGAGTGTGTGACACCCTTGGGTCTGCTGTCCTGGCTGTGTCTCCTCCCAGCTCCTTGTGCACCCCCAGGCTCCTCACTGGTGGGGCAGTGCAAGAAGCAGAAAAGGCCCTGGCTCTGTGTAAGCCCTGCTCAGCAGTAACTAGAACATCCCTGTGCTGTCAGCACTGTTCCCTTCACAAACCCAAAACACAGCCCCACCTTGCTACTTTGAATAAAACTTACTCCATCCCAGACAAACCCAGCTCTCTTAAATTACAAATAGATTCAAAAAACATCTGAAGACAAGAAAGATCAGGATTGGCACCCAGAAAAATGACCATGGCCCTTGGATCTGTTTGAATTGGCCAATGTGACATGGAAAACACTTGTTCTGTGTTTCCTGAACCTGACACCTCCAGGAGTCTAAATGGCCCATCCTGCTCAATCTGTTAATTTTTCATTTGTTTTCCTTTCTCTAATCAGTTTTTTAGAAACTATTATTTCTTCCATTTTAAGTGTGAGAAAAGAGGAGCCATCTCAGCTGCACCCTCCTTACCTGTTCCTGCTCACACCATTGCCTCTCTTGGTGGAAACTCCAGGTTTCCCCATTTATCAGGAGTTTGGTCACCATATGAGTCCTGGGCAGGACAGGCAGGTTATGATGCTCTTGCCACTGGATGATGTTACTAACAGGCTCTCAATCCTCCTGGTCATCTTAGTTTTTGATACCGATGTGACATCTCTGCCAAGCAACCCAAACCACACAGGCAGGGTAGGTATTTGCTGTACAAGGAACTTCTTACACTAAATGGAAACAAAATAAATCACAAAACCCACCCATGACACTACACTCACCCACATTTTGCAGAGCTAGTGAATATTTTTTCCCCTGCAGCAAGAGCTGCCAGCTCTCCCTAGGGAAGCACATCAGGCCAACACACCTCACTGAGCTCTGGCTTCTATAGCAGACCAGGCTGATGCAGAGGGGACACATACACAGCAGCACACAAATGCCCAGAGACACCCATACACAAAGCCCAAGGAACCACAGCAATCTTCTGCTGGCCTGGAACTGATCCCAGCATCACCAAACAGACTGGTGCAGGACTGTGTTATTGCCACTGCTGTCAATACTAACCCATCTGTTTGGATCATTTAATACTTTCTGTCACTGAGAGGTTCTGCACTGCTGGTGTTTGCAGCTAGCCTTTGAAATGTTGCAGAAGGAATCCCTGGAGCTATGGAAATGCATTTTCTTTTTCCACAAGAATTCACCTAGATTTTGCTGAGTAATGAAGTTTGAGAACTGCAATTTCTCCTCTGTCCTTTCATGTTTCTTCTGGAAAAAGTTAGTAGTGTATTTTCAGACTAATTGATCCTGACTGTTCTTGTGCCCCAAAGCAAGTCTGCAGAGCAGGGCTGGGAGTGCTGGGAGGGGCAGCTCCAGACCCACGGATGGGACAAACTCATCCAGCAAGAGCATGGCCAGAGCCTCCAAGCTGGGAGAGCGAGGGTGAGCTGGGGTGGCCTCAGCTGCCCCGTGAGTCCCTGCCAGGTCTGATAACCAGCTCTGGCTGCACACGATGTTGGGGAAACATGGAAAGAGAGGCTTGGGTTCTTCAATCAGGAATGGTGTGGCCAGCAGGAGCAGGGAGGTCATCCTTCCCCTGTACTCAGCACTGGTGAAGTCACACCTTGAGAGCTGTGTCCAGTTCTGGCCCCTCAGTTTGGGAAGGACATTGAGATGTTTGGGTGTATCCAGAGGAGGCAACGGGGCTGGAGAGAGGCTGGGAACACAAACCCTGTGAGGAATGACTGAGAGAGCTGGGGGTGCTCAGCCTGGAGAAGAGAAGACTCAGGGGTGCCCTTACCACTCTGCACAGCTCCTGAAAGGTGCCTGTGCTCAGCTGGGGCTGGGCTCTTTCTCCAGGAAGCACTGACAGAAACAGAGGACAGAGTCTCAAGCTGCATCAAGGAAATAAATGTTGGATATTAGGAAAAAGTTTTTTACAGAAAGAGTGAGAAAGTTCTGGAATGGCCTGCCCAGGGTGGTGGTGGAGTCACCATCCCTGGATGTGTTTAAAAACAGACTGAATGTGGCACTGTGCCATGGTTTAGTTGAGGTGTTAGGACTGGGTTGGACTTGGTGACCTTTAAGGTCTCTTCCAACCTGGTCATTCTGTGAATCCTCCCCTTTCATCCTGTCTGGGTGTGTGACCCCTTGTCCTGCCAGAAGTTCTGCACAAGCACCACAAGGTGTGACCAGGCCTGGCCAAGGTGTCCGAGGTGGTGGCAATGCCCAGGAGTCAGTGTGCCCTCACTAGGAGCACTGTGTCATAAATGCACACACAAAAATACAAGAGCAGACAGAAAATAATTCTGTTTTTACATATTTTTTAAAAATTACACAGAAAGTGACACTTAGCAATACATTAAAAGAATTCTATTTAAGCTTCAAAGTCATGCACCAGAGATGAAAGAAAGGGGTGATTAGTGTGCAACCTTAATTCTGTCCCCTATCTGCATTATGCTACAGAATTTAATTGTTGTATCACTTGTGCCTCGGGGACAGTCCAAAATGGGAGTTCAAGAGGGAGAATCAAGATGATTTTAATGCAGCATTAATTTCTCAACATTGCAGTACACAGGTTTTGCATACTGAGTAGCTTTTTTGAATGTAAATTTAAAATTAAGAAAAAAAGTCTGCAGGAAAGGAAGTACAATTATTTATGAATGGGAAACTGAGATGTGGAGCAATTAAGAAAGCTGTTCAGCATCACGTGAAAAAATGGCAGTGGAGAGGAAATTAAACCCAGTTTCCCAGTAGAGTTTTTGACTGCAGGAAGCTGACCCATGGTAGCATACTTCTGTGCAACTGTTGTTTAAAATAAGATGATTAATGATTTTTATAAACAACTTTTATCTATAATGTCTGTGTTTTAAAATTGTTGGACTGTCCCCTGTACTTTAAAAGTGTTCATGTCCTAAAGCATGTGCAACAATAACAAACAATATAGGAATGGCCTTTCTATATTTTCTATGACTCAACTTATTGCATTCATTTTCTTTACTACAAGGTGAGTTAAGAAAATGATGGCACTGGGACAAGCTTTTCCTGCAGGCCACCCTTCCCTCCACACTGCCCTCCTGGCCACGGGGGCCCTGTAGGATGTGAAAGGCTTTCTGTGCTTCTGGTAAGTAATGCTCAGCACCAGTTTCCAGGTAAAAAAAACATTGTCCATTAGTTTTCCATCTCTGCATGTGTGCACACAGCAAAGAGGAGCCTGGCAGGCATCATGAGGAAAGAACAAAGTGCTGCAATGCAGCCCACACCACGACCCCCCTGGCTGAATTGGAGAGACATTATCAAGGAAACAACAGTGTCTTGGAAGCAGTTGTGGGGTCTGCTTATCTCAAAAATTGTTCTCATTGCTGTGGGGGGGCTGGGTGACCTTTTTGTGGCCGAGGGGCTGTTGTGAAGATGCTCTGACAGCTGAGTGTGAAGCCTTGGCCTCACTCAGGAGGAGGTTCAGTGGTGGGGGTCTCAGCTGCTTCAGCAAAAATGTCCTTGTGGCTACATCCCTCTTTGGTCCTTCCTCTGCTCATTTCCAAAATGCCCCATCCAGGTGCCCTGTGGCCAATGGCACAGCTGCAGCCTCCAGGGAAGGACAGCATAGGAGGGCAAACAAAATGTGCATTTTCCCTCTGCCACTGTGGAAGGGATCCTAAGAGGCACATTGCCACCATCACTTTTCCCCCAGCCTGTTTCCAGCTGCTTTTCCCTGCACCCTCTGCATTCAGGAGCTTCCTCTCCTTCCCTCCCCCTGCCAAGTGCCCTGTCCTGATCTCTGTGCACAGCAGCACCCAGGTAACCCTGCCCAGACCCCACATACCTGTGCACCCTCTGGTGATGAGACAGATCTGGGAGACAGGGCAGGGCTCTCTAGGGGACCTCCCTGCCATTAATCCAACCTCCTCCAGGGCCACAGCCCTGTAAGTGCATCCAGCTTTCTCTAGGAAATGACTGAGAGCTTTTGGGATTTTGTCCCATCCCGGGGTACAGTTATGCAGCCTGTGTTGGTTTGCACAGATCTGCCTGCCATTAGCTTTGTGCTTTGTGCAAACAGCCAGGAAGCAGAGCTGATGGCAGGCGCCGAGGCTCCTGGGCTCCCACAGAGGTACTGCTCTGTGTTTATGAGGGCTAATGCTGGAAGGGTTAAGATGTGTGTCTGAGCCAGCAGGGATAAATCAAAATATCTTCTCTCTTCAGCTTCACTTCATCGACATATATGGCCTTCAGCTCAGCCTCCCACCAGATTACAAACACATCCCCACAGCTCCCTGTGAAAGAGCCAGGGCTTGACTGATTTTCTCAAAATACTTTAGGTGCAAGATCATCCTCCCCTTAGCTGGAACTCTGAATAAAACCATCCTGATGCCCAGAAAGCACCGCTTACCCAGTGCTTCTTTTTTGTCTGCATGCCTTGGTTCTGCCATTGGGACACCTGGCGTGCACAAAAGCTTTTATTTACTATGAGGGATTTATGGCACAGCCAGAAATGGAAGGGAATGCTACTTGATGCCTTGAGATCACTTTGCAGCTCCCATCCCACGCAACCACCTTGGAAACTGTGAATTGCTTTGTGGCCCCTTTTGCAGAAAAAAACCCTTCTTTCCTAGACTTTCCAGGTCACAATTTCTATTTCAGCCTCCTCAAGGGTGCAGCTGCATTTCTCTCACAGGCACAGCTGAGTAACTGCAGAAAACTGGAGACCCTGGTCAGTGCTGTCAGTAAAGGAGAGGTGAGGAAGTGAGGAAAGCTGGGACATCGTTCTGTGGAGGTCTCTGCAGTGGCTCAGATGTTTTCCTGAAGTTCAGAACAAGCTCACTGAAGTGACTGGGATGTTCAGTAGAGGAAGAGGATCAATCCTTTTATTTGATCCTGGAGTTGTCGTACCTCCCTGTTGGAGAGGTGGCTCCATGACACACAACGGGCTAGAGGACTGATGCAACCCTCAGTGGGAATAGACAGAGGCCTCTGAAGTGACCAATACCCGTAAAAACTGAATTCAGGCTTTTATTTTGCAGCTCATCTCAAACAGATTCAAGACCTTCCTTCTGTGGTACAGATCTGCCATGGGCTCATATCCAGAACAACAGGCTGGACTCACCCCAGCACTCATCATCCCATTGGGATGGATGGATGGATGGATGGATGGATGGATGGATGGATGGATGGACCCAGCAATACATCTAACAGGGGCATGAGGAAGGTGAAGGTTCCAGTTAGCTCTGTTTGGTGCTGTGGGTGAAGTTCTGAATGTCTCCCTGCTAAAGCAGTACCAAAGGCACTGCTGAACTTCCTTGTGTCTCTTATTTTGCTCCCTTTCCATGACCAAATGAAAGTTGGCCAGTTCGGTCATAAACTCCTGGGAACTGTAGAAGTCAAAGACAAATTCCAGCCAGTTTATTATTTTTCAGCCACATTATTAATGAGCAGTTAATTATCTTGGATGGGAGAGCATCTCTACAGGACTGCAGCATGGATAAACTCCATGCTCTGTAAAAATAGAAAAAAAGGAGATACAACTGTGATATTAAAAAAGAGCTTGTTTTCAGTAAAACAGATGCTAAAATATTACAAATACCCTGACAGCAAAATAAAAAATATTACAAATACCCTCTCAGCAAAGCTACAAGCTGAAAAGGAATCCTGTTTTTTAGAAATAGGCTTTGACACATCTTTCTGAACTGCTTCTTCACCAACTGTCTGGCCCCATCAGTGGGATGTATGAGTTGGGTTATGGTCTCTTAAAGAGTATAGAGCAACCTGTGACCCAGACAAAATAATTCCTGCCCAGCACTGAATCGAGACAGGTATTTTTTCTTTTGCTACAGTGTCCCACACTGACTGCAGCATCAGCTCAGCACCAGCCTGGAAACCCACCACCTGCACTCATGCTCACCCAGGACACTGGTGGTGCTCCATCTCCAAGACCAAGCCAGGGACATCTCTGCCCTCATCCAGGGGCTGAATCCAACCCTGGGCTAAGTAATCTTGTGGCTTATAGTGGCTAGTGCAGTGGAGGCTTGAGTTTGGAGGGGATACCCTCCAGGGGTATCTTCTTCCAGCCATTTTTACTCAACCCATTGTTTTTATTTGCATAATCTCCACGACAAGGTCTGCTGCTGTTTGTATGTGTGAAACAGCAGCTGAAACACAGCTTGGTCACTTTGCCTATCTTCTGGGCCTGCCTTAAGGCTGGATGTTGTGACTTTTCTGTGTTATCTAAATTAGACCCAATCTCATCAGATCCCAGCTGCTTCCAAGAAAATGCAACGGGGGTCTGCTGAGGTTTGTATGTGTGAAACATACAAACACCTGGCGTGCCGAAACACAACTTGGTCACTTTGCCTATCTTCTGGGCCTGCCTTAAGGCTGGATGTTGTGACTTTTCTGTGTTATCTAAATTAGACCCAATCTCATCAGATCCCAGCTGCTTCCAAGAAAATGCAACGTCACGTCTGCTCCCTGCAGTCTCCCAGGCACGTGCCACCAGAGAGGTTTTTTTTCACCGCAGCTTACAAGATCTGCTTCTCACTGCAATTTACCCCAGGCGTGTTCATTATTCAGTTTCGTCCCCACCTTGCAGTCTGTATTTAGGACTGGTTTGTAGGACTGATTGCTGGGTGTGCCATGGTATGTCTGCCTCAACCATGAGATGCAGGCGGCTCCATTCTTCCCATTGTTCTATTGCTAAACCACTAATTCATTTTACATCAAAATGTCAGACAGGATTTTGAAAGCCTTACTCACAAACATGAGCATTTACTCATATTAATAAGCTTCCTTATGTTATGGGTGTGCTTCCATGCCTATTCAATGAATAAAAGAGTATGACATCTCAGTCACACTGTTAGGAGGCAGATCTAGTTCTAATTTTGGTTTTACTCCTTCCTTATTGTCTCAAGACTTTCAGAAAGTCACATCTGTACCTGATTCTTTCTGAGCCTGACTGGAGGCAAGTAGAAACACAGGCAAGGTGCTCAGTGCCAAGGTACAATCTTGCCAGTCCACACAAGGAAAAAGGGAATGTGTTAGGTTGTAGGGTCAATTTGTCCTTCACCTCAGCTACAGGACAGATTTAACCCTTCAGGGTGCCATGAAGAGCACAAGATATGCTGCTTGACTCTAATTTGGAGAGAGAACATATTATTTTCTTATGACTTTCTCAAAGCCTGAGGAAGCTGAGAATAACTATGAGGTTAAAAACAGGGGGCAAAGCAATTATGGCTAACTTGCAGTCTCATATTTCCATGGAAGATCAAAGTAACCTATGTACTACAGGAAAGACTAATTCCCAGTGCAGTGTTTCTTACTATTTCTGCAAATGTTACTCCCTCCTTAGTTCAAAGTAGATCTTTCTACAGAAATTGTTCTTCCAACATTCTTACATTAACATACATTTCCATCTCCCATATATACATATTTATAGATATAGATGTATTTCTACATATACATGTTCATTCCAGCTGTATCAGTCCCATCTCCTCTTTTAATATCAGTCTTGGTTTATGATCTCAAGTAATTTGCAAGAGGAATACAACTTGTAGTTCTGAGCATCTAATTTGGTTTTAAGGCCACAAAACAAAACCTTAACTAAAACTTTAAAGGATTGTACAATTTTCCAGTAATTAAAAAGATGGTACCTCTTTCTGAGGCACATTTTGCTAGCTATGAGAGTCACATATTTTATCAGCATGTATCTCCTATTCAGATTCATTAGTGATAGATGTTAAATAAATTTGTTCTAGGAATTAAGTCGGAAAGTGGACAGACCAGCCCTATTACATTTAAACTCATTTAAACTCTGACACTGCCTCTCTTTTCTATGTTTGAGCAACTTGAACAACTTTGTTTTAATAATTTGTATATAAAACAATCATTTGTTTTAAGCAGAGTTACATATCATTTTAAGCAGAGTTACATTTTGACAGCAGGGTGGTACAGTGAATGAGGTGAGACAAAAGAAAGAGTCCTTGGTTAGGCTCTAAATAACTGACTAATGCTCAGATTTTATGTCCCCATTTAACTTTCACTGGCTCGAAGTAACTGAGTGGGTCAATTAATCCTCATAAGAGAAAGCAATTGCATTGCTGTTCTAATCCAGGCTGCAGAGAGGAAAACACCCTGTTGTTTTTAAAGAAAGCAACTGCTGTACCAAGGTCCTGGACAATTTATTTAGTGTCAATTTGTGACAGCCCCCAAGATCTGTGCTGTCATGTCTGTGCATTTAATGTCATGGACCCGGACATAATAGCTTGTCTTGAATGTTGCAAAGTCCATTAAAGAGCTTATTCCCTCCAGGGGAGAGCCAGAGCTGCACCTGGGATCCGTGTGGCTCTGCCTGCAGAGATCCTGGTGCAGGACTTCCTCATGCCTTGTTCCATGGCCCATCAGATATCAGATACGATACATTCCTCTCACCTTAAGCAGCTGATAGATTTGATCTGATGGCTTCTTGAGGAGTGTGCTCATGTGGTGGACAGGTTTTTTATGGTTCGTTATCTCTATTGCAAGGATGGCCACATACAATGTGCACTCAAATCTGTTCATAATCTGCTCTAAAAAAAGAGATTATTATATATGAATTATTAGATAGCAAATTTCCTCATTAGTCTTCCCACTGTGTTCACTACCATAATTTCCAAGATATATAGCTAAAACAGGAGATGTGAACACTGAGTTTGGTGGTGCCTGGCTTTTGACAATGAGCAGATTGAAGATGTTTCCTACCCACAGGCAGGAACTGGGTGACTCCTGGGTATCCAGAACAGGAGGTGCAAACACTAAGGTGAGATAAAGGTGTAATTTGAATTTTTTCCTCAGACTATTTTGTCTTTTAATCCTAAGTCCCCTTCAGGAAAAAGTGATGACTAAGTACTGCAAAAAGAAGATTGCTACATGTGCTTTTTTCTTTTCAAAGAGGAGGTAGTTCTCATTATAGGCAGTAACACAATGAATAGAGCATTTACCCAGGATGTAGGTGATAGGTTAAATTCCTTTCTATTACTGTGGAAATATCCCACTGATTTCAGATATATTATCAGTTCTTCTTTGATCCAGTGAATGTGCACGGTGATCAGATCCTTTGCTCTTTGCAGACTGTCCATTTTTGCTGGCTTTAGCTCCTTCTTCCCATGTAGACTTTGCATCATATCTTGCCTTTGAAAGTATTAATAGTTTCTTTGCCACTACCTTGGTGCTGGGAAGCAGCATTAGACTTCAAAATAAATCTATTCAGGATTCATTTAGACAATGGCTTGTTTAATTTTCTGTTTTATTTCAATAAACCATCTTTTACATACATAAGTTCCTCTGTATGAACCTTTATACGTGTGCCTGTGAGTAATGCCTCAGCACCAGATCAGTCCCTGAGGTTTGTTTCCCAGCATCTGTCCCTGTTGGAGGCAAGAGGAGATGGCCACTGAGCAGCATGAGGGAAAAGACAGAGAGACCAATTCCCAGGGCAGCTGCCTGGAGAGAGGAAAGGCAGGGCCTGTGCTGGGGTTTTATCGATTGCAATGCAGTCACACACTTTGCTGTGGTGCAGTGCCGCTCCAAACTGACATGCAGAGGTTTTCTGACAGGCTCTGAGGGTTTGATGGCCTTGTACCCACTAAACATCAGCTGTCTTCCTGCAGTGAGTGAGTAACTGGGAAGCTGCGGGCGCAAAACTTAGGGGATTCCTTTAGAGGTGAGGATGTAGAAAGGCTCACGACAATAAAAGTAAAAACACAGGTGGAGGTGGATTTGTTATGAATTTGTATCTTTTTCAGAGGTCAGATTGACATTCCTCATGCATGGCTGCAGTGTAGCTCCAACACAGGACACAGAGTCACTGCAGGTTAAGCACAGGAAAAGCATTCCTGCAGGTTAAGCACAGGAAAAGCATTCCTGCAGGCTAGGCACAGGCTCCCTGCCACAGATTCACCATTTCCATTCACATTTAATCTGTACAGATTCTTACATCCCATGGCAGGGTCAAGGGCTTTTGCTTGATGTGTGAAGCAGCAGGAAACAAGGTTGCTCAGGATTCATCTTGATAAAATTATAAAATTCCTTTTTTTTTTTTTTTTTTTTTTTTCTGTAAGCTCAATTAGCCAGCACACTTACCAGTGCTCATTCAGATAAAACTGATTTAGGGGAAAGCTGGTGCTTCTGACTCATCATTTGCAAATGTATGAGACTGCAACTGTATCAGATGTCCCTTATGAATATGACTGACAAAGTTTAATAATTAATGTTTCAAAAAAATGAGCTGATGAGGCAAACAATACTTGTTTCCTTCAATGAAAAATCAGCCTTTCTGCTATAAGTTAATTCATAATCATCTGCCTTGAACTGCAACACAACAAAAACTATTTCTTCCAGTCTTCTATGTAGAAATAGGAAAAGAAATAATTAGCATGTGATGACGGAACTGCAAAGGGTATCTTTAGCTCAACCATGTAGTCTGCTACGCTAGCCACATGTGGAATTCAATATTTTGATTTCAAATGACAGCACTTACTACATTCCTCATTGTATAAATGATTTTGCAACCATTGGTAAATAGGATTACATAAAGGCCTGACTCATGGGATGCTGCATTAAAAGGAAAAATTGATGGGGAGCATCCCATGAAAGGCCTCAACATTTCTGCAGATTGAATAAAATTATCAAGCAATTGCATTCACAAGTTTTGCTAGAATATTTTCCTTACAATACTGAATGACAGACTCCCTTAGAATAGTATGAAAGGAAAAAAATTAAAAGGAAAATAATCTGTTTTCCTAAATTGACCCTTAAGTAATTTTTAGTAAAAATATTAGGAGAAAGGGAAAATCTGGACTTCCAGGAAAAAAAAAAATCTTATCAAATCCCTAACTAGAAATTATATGAAGAGTGGTAGACCATAATCTCTGAGACTGGCTCTTTAAAGCTATATATGCCATTATCATCAGGAGTGGTTCAGAAGAAAAACTTTATGCAAAGCTGATACTGCTATTTGTCAAATCCAAGGTTTCAATGGGAAACATCATTGTATTTTGAGTACTATGAAAAGAAGAAGAAATGCTATTGTTGCTGTTCCTGCTTGGTCTATTATCTTTTATAATGAAGGAAAAATATCCTACTCAAATACACTTTAGTTCAATCACTGATGAATCAGGAGTCCCTCCCATACTCCCATCAAAGATTCTTGAACATCTGCAGAATCTAATCTTCATTTTTTAAACAAAATCATTTCTAATCTCTGTATTTGAAGAGGAAAAAACTTCAACTTTCAAGTACGAACTGAGTGCAGACTGATGCATTTCTGTGTTATGAGCTGAGATAGTAAATCAATAGCAACATGAAAGATGAAATCCTTCCCCATCTCCCACCTTTCATTTTAGTAGTCTGAAGACTCTGAAGATTGTCTCTGAAGGGTGATTTTAGTGTCAATATTGTTATCAATTTATTTTTCTGACAAAGGCTGTGAGGAACATGGAAATAGGACTGAGAGATCTTCTGAGTCACAGAATTGACCTTCCTGACATGGCAGCACTACAACACACAGCTGCCTCCAAAAATGAATAGTGCTATTTTTCAATCTAACTTTGTTTTTTGGCCCACACTATCCTGATTAAAGGTTCACTGCTTCAGGGTAGCAGGTACTGTCTTCTAAAATCAAGGCCAAGTGTATTCAAGATCAGCTTATACCCCTTTGAGAGTGTGCCAGCATCACTCTTAAGTGTGACTTGCTCTTCCCCTTTCTTGATGTTATCCCCACAATGAGTTTAGCAGTGATCACACCCCACTCTCAGCCTCCACCTGCCAGACCAAACAAGTGAAGGTCTGTAAATCTCCTTGAAGCTGGCCACCACTACCCTGATCCAGCTGGGATTGTGTAGGCTCTTTCAAATAAGGCTCACCAGCAGTGTATGTAAGTGCCAATAATATTATCCTGGTTTTGCTGGGGAAAGTTTCCTGAGAATCTTTCTTTTTTTTTTAAATTCTGGCAGGTCTGAGAAGAGGGAACTAATAAGAATTACCCAGACTGATGAGGTTATTTAAAATATGCCTGTGGGCACCCAGTTAACACAGTGCCAACTCTTTTGACTGCTGAGACAGAACTGGTGAGGCTGAGGTCCCCAGGCATCTCAGAGCACACATAGCCTGGAAAGAAAAAGAGGAACAGGAGCATTAGTTATTATTTCTTAAGTAATTGTTTTTGTAATACATTTTTTAAGCCCAGATTCTCTTACCATGTTAATTTTTCCTGCCCTGGTGGTGGCACTCTTTGCTTCACGAGAGACACCAGTAAGAAAAGCCAGGAACTGCAGAGAGCAAGGAGGAGGCTGGTGCATGAAAGGATCTGGTAAATCCGACAGGGGGAGAGGGAGCTGGCTGGAGAAATCCATCCCGAGGACACTCCTTGTCACAGCAGTGCCCCTGCAGGGTGCTCCTGCCAGCCCAGCACTCTGGATCATCTGAATGGCTGCCTTATGACATGGCAATGTCCCCACCATGATGGGAATTTTCAGAAAAGATGCATTATAATAAAATGCAAATTGTGTATTGTGTCTGAAAATGCCCATAGCTGAGTGGGCAGCATAATGACATTAATTCAAGCTTCTAAACAATATGACTGCTATTGGTATTGATCTGACACCCATAATTGATATTAATGGGCTATATGCAGAGTTTAGTTACTCCCTTCTAAAATATCACCTTGAAATTTTCCACTGCTGAAAGCACACAGGGGTGGGTCTCTTTCCAGAACAGGTAATTGAAATGTGTCCAGAGAAAAAGGAATGGAAAACAGCAGAGATGGAGACAGAACAGCTATTCAAGAGTGTCTGTAATAAAAGAGGAGAAGGAAGACAGAGGAAAAAATGTTACTAAAATGGCCTGTACTATGGACTGGCTGTATTTGTCTGGCCATGTCTCTTGCTGGGGGTCTCTCACTTACACAGATATAGGGTAATAATTTGCTTTTGCTTTGCTATCAGCTTGGCCTGAGAGAAGTGTGCTGGCCCTCTCACTAAGGTGAAGCTTCAGCAGCAGGAAAAGGTTCAAGCAGACTTTGTGCCTTGAGCCACACAGACCCAAAATGACCAAACCAGCTTTTGTTGGTGGCCAGAAACATCACTGAGGAGGGCAATCCTGAGCTGCTCTTCTTGGAGCACCCAGCCACCACTAGAGAGAGAGAGAGAGAGAGCACTGCAAGTCTTGTCTCAGGCAGCACAGAGCTTGCACTCAGGTACTGAAATGAGACTTTCCATTTGTGATGCACACAGAGCTGCTCCACTAGCAAAGGGTTTCACTGTCACCCATGTGTAAAGCATGGCTGGGCTGGGCTGGTGGAGATGCAATTCCAGTTCTCTTGGGGCCAAGTCCATGAAGATATCCTAGCCTGAATTCAGAAGCACCTCAATAAATCTTTATGAATTCTAGATTAGGCTGAAAACACAATTGTGTGGTCTGATCACTGAGGGTGAGCACTCAGGACTTCACTCCCACTGTTTCATATTGGTCTAGGGACAGATAGCAGCACCAAGCCTTGATCCTGGGGAAATGAATGCTGTAAGCCAAGCTTAAGTAAAGAAATATTTCCATTGCAGTATCTTTCCCAGCCTTATGATGAAGCAAATTCACATGCTTGCTTCCCCAGATTTTCCACAGTTGTTTTTTCCACACCTTTTTTCTGACAGGATATTTATTTTCTCCAGCTGTGCTATCTGGAAGCTATAATTGCAAAGCTCATCTTCCAGTGTCTTCCACTACCTGCATTCCATAACTATCCATCCTATTGAGGATGACATGGGAGACCAAGGGTTTGCTTTTCTCATAAACATCCCAGAATGTCTGATAGATACATAGCAATCTGGAAATTTTCCTGATAGCCTGTAATCTCCAAGAATCCCATAGCAAAAATAATTAATGTAATCAGAAACAAGAAGGAAAGATGCATGTTATCTGAATATAATTCCAGCGTCCTCTGAACTAATTGCTTGAAATGCTTGAAAGAAATCTGATGGGGTGTAAGGGTTGTAGAGTCTTCTCACTGCCCAGGAAACACAGTCCTGCTTTCACTGGGCTCTGCACGTTAATTCTGTGTAATATCACAGATAATACTCAGACACTTCTTGCTGTGTGGGTAGGACTAATGCAAGATGGTGCTGATGCAAATATAGCTTGCTTGCTGAAAGTGAGTTGGAAAAGTGTTTCACATGTTCACTAAGCTATACCCCGTGAGGCACATTTCAAAATGCATTCAGAAGTGGATGTTATTTCTGTGCATCAAGAACATAAATTCCAATCCAGGTTTCATAAAGACAGCAAAAGATGCACCTACCAGAATGGAGAAAGCACAGCTTAAAGGCAAACAATTGAATTTCCCCAGTTTAATGAGTTGTCACAGACCACCTGAGCCACTGCCCCTCACCATGTACATGTCCTTCCCCTCTGGCAAATGTGAAGTACAACACTGAGCAGGACTGATTTGCAAGCTGGCAGGAGTGACCATGCTCTCCCTGACACTGATGTCCAGCAGTGTGTCCAGCCAGGACACATCCTTCTCTGCAAGCTGGACACTCACCGTTTTTCTGTTTCAGGCTCAGGAAAATCGGGTGCTCCCAGCACCCTCCAGCTCCAGCTTTGGGAGAGAAAGGAGCGAGAAAGGAGCACCCGACACTGTGCACTGAGGGCTGCCAGTCCCTGTGCTGTTGCTTGGTTGAGTGCATCTCCAAAGGTCTCTAAAGGCCACTTTGATCTGTAGTGGTGCTGAATACAGAACCTTCCTGTGGATTTAATGGGATCCAGAAAAGCTCAGCACTCCTGGAAACCAGGCTGCTTAAATCTGTTGGCATTAAATATACATAATTTTTTTTTTTTTTGTTACTAATTACCTAAGGTGGTGAGTCAGAATTTTAATGTCAGTGGTAGTAGAATGCAAAGCATTTCTACCTCTGTCTGCAGTGAGCCAGTCACCATTTTCATGAAGTGATTAAAGCAAAATATAATCACAGTCAGGGTACACAGTTCCTAAGTTATACATGCAGGGCTGGGTGTCTCGGGAGCTGTCATCACCTTTTCACTGGACAATACAGGGATTTTTGTACTCCAAAGAAAGGTGTGTAACTTGCTAGCTGGGTGCTCCTGTGCATTCAGAAATAACCTAGAGTACCAACAAGGCCAGATGCTGAAGAACACTCAAGTTTCAGGGCTTATTCCCTGACTTTTGCATATTGCTGAGCACAGCTTTATTTCTGTATTAAAAAAAAACTTATTTAATAATAGCCTAGATCCACTTTTTGCAAGAGGCATGGCCAAGTACTGAGTAAACTGTGTGTTAATGTTTGTGGTGAGTTCCATCCATATTCTCATTTTAACCATTGTGGCACCCCCATTTCCTGACCCTGTACCTCCTGTGCTATCTCCCAACATGAGCTGCACTGGATATTATTTCATTCGCACTCATTAAAGACAGAAACCATCTCACTATGTATTTTAAATATACTTCTGCATTAAAAAAAACTACATTCTGTCTTTCTGAGGTAATTTATACTTGAGGTATCTAAGCCTTGATTAATGTATGTGTATATCTGATGCAAGAGCTGTGTCAAGTATTCTTCTCTGTGGCCTTTTACAACATGATTTCACTACAAAATGTCTTTGAATATTCATATGAGTACTAGAAGCCTATTAAGGGCTACAGTTTGGGAACATTATAAACCAAAGAGATGAAGGTCAGATTGGATGGGGCTTTGAGTAACCTGGTCTTGTGGAAGGTGGAAGGATGATCTTTAAAGTGCCTTTCAACAAAAATAATTCAATACAGGATTTTTCCACACAGCTTTTACTCGTGTAGCAACCTTTTTGGCACTGAATATAATCTTCTAGCTTTTTGACTGTAAGTGACCTACAATGAGAAAAAACCCTTAAGCTCCTTTTTTCTTCTTTTTCAGTTCTATTTTTTAAATTTTATTTTAATAAACATGACTTTTTGTCTTTATTCCTTTCTGCTGAATTTGGCAGAGGAGAAAAAGACACTGGACTGCTGCAGACTTTGTGGAAATGGATGGTGGGCAGAGGAAGGAGATCCCAGCTGCTGTCCCAGAAGGAAGGGCTGTGGGTCAAGCCTGGTGCACTGAGGTGTAGAGCCTTGCTATGGGGGCTGGACACTGAGGAGGAGCAGGGCTGAACCCCCCACGCCTTCAGTGCAGTTTGAAAGAAGTGAAAAGGTGTCTCTCTCTCTCTTGCCCTCCATCAGGGAAAGCCAAATGTAACAATTCTGATCTATATTTACCACAGAAAGACAGAGTAAAAAAAAATTGTACATTTTTTATCTTGTATTTGAACAAAAAGAACACAAATCCAAACCAAGTAAAATTCCCAGCAGTCCTCTAGTACATCTCTCCACAACCAATGTAACTCCAGTTGAAAGCAGAAGGTATTCTGTCTCCCTAAGAAAAACTCAGGCTCTTAATATACTACCAATTAGAATTAGCATTATGTATGGATTGTTTTAATGGTTTATTGACATGCTAGTAAACTAAGTACTTTGCTTTATTAGTATCATTTAAGTCGGTATTAGAAAAGCCATTCTAGAATTTCATTCCTAACAGCAATAATAATAACAATCTAGATTTTTGAAGGAAAGGCAAAACTATCTATCTGTCAATTCCACAGTACAACCACATAACTAGCAATGACCCTAAAAGCATATGAAATTCTGAGTTGAGCATAGAACTGATAGCAGAGTATCTCAAGGGTTTCTAAATGCCACTTTGCTCACAGTGGTAATTTAACCTTTATGTGATATCCCTAAAATAATCAATCATATCTGCATTACACTGAGCATTTTTTTCCTGATGTATGCCTTTCCATGAACTTATCCATCACAATTGTGTCCCAGCATTACCCCTTTCACAAAACTGCAAGTAGCTTCCAATAAAAAAATTGTCCATGAGTGGTTACACTGTAACATACAAAAAAACCTGAAGGCTATTTCGTTGAAAAGTATCTATTACATATAATAACAGTGATTGATTTCACAACATCTATTTTATGCTTTCAAGCTATATGAAAGTAATGCTTTTCCTGTGGCATTTTAAAACAAGAAAACACAGGGGGGTTTTACCCCCCTTTCTGTAACAGAAATAAGCATGAAAGGGACAAAATTTTGGCCCATCCTTTTAGGTGCCTGAAGAAAGCTGAAATAATGGGGCAGGTGGTGAGCCCTTCAGGTGTCACTGGCAAAGGGTGAGCAGGTGCCACCAGGTCTTGGCATTAATATTACCTGGAAAAGTGAGTAAACAGCAGTTCCTAGGAGCAGGAGCATTTCACATCCCTTGCTCGCTCTGAGCCAAGAGCCAGCAGCTCCCTCCTCACCCACCTGCAGCTCCTCCTTCACCAGCCGTGCAGGCACCATCCCTGCAGGCTCTCTCCTGCTTTCAGTGACAGAATCTCCAGTTGTCACAGCCCAGGCCGAGCAAAGGTGCAAAAAAAGCCCCTGGGACTGCCCTGCCTAAAGCTTTGGGTCAGAGAGGAGCTTTTCAGAAGCAAAGTCACAAGGAGCACAAAGTCCCCAGTTTGGTCGCTGGGGTCCCAGGGCACAAGGGAGTGTGAGGAGTGTGGATTATGAGAGGCAGGGAAGACAGAGACATCTGGCTTTAGAACTGAAAGATGAAGCTGGAGATCAGGGAGGTTTGTCCCTGGCATGTTCAGAAACCAAGGTCTTAGCCAAATGAAAACATTATAGGAAAGAATGTATCAAATTCATATAAACTGCATTTTCATCTTGAAAATGCACTCACGCAAGATACTAACTGGCTACTCTGGCTAAAGACATAATAATGTTTTCTTCCCTTGAGTGTGTGAAACAGTCACATCAGGAGATTTTCAAATGAAATCCCAGAAACCTTTATATGAAGATCTGGAGTTAGCTCACCTGTGCTGAATCATCATCACAGCTCAGAGAGGGGTGAAATCTTGGAAAAACTGTGAATCAAATTCTTTCCTGCAATACAAACTGTTTTATTATTTTTTCCAGAGGAACTACACATAAGAAAACCGAGGACACAATGCAGTGGGAAGAAGTTTTTCTTACCAATAACAAAAAATGAGAAAGCATCAGTGCATTTAACAAACTTTCTATACAAAGAAGGTTGGGGAAAAGGAAGTAATTGCTTGAAATATTCCCTTGGGCAGAATGATATCTGAATAAATTATTTCAATAGTTCATGACACTAAGTCTTCCTTATTACAGACAGTCACACCAATTAAACTGGTGTAGCCATTCTGACTTTGGATTAATGGCACTTTTACTTCATCTTTGTTTTGACTTGTTCCCAACTGATGCAAATCCAACTGATATCACTTCAGTTTAATTTGAAACAAAAGTGGTTTAGATAGTTTTTAACTAAAACTGCTTAGAAGCAATCTGTAATCTATTCCCATGTGATCTGGAGGCCTCACATCAAAATTAAGATGTTCATATACAGGTTTGTACCAAAAATATACAAAGGTTTGAATTTCATCCCATCTATTTTTTCCCTGCTCATTAGTACCCAGACAAACCCAAGGTCAGGTACTCACTTGCTGCCAGCGGTTCAGCACTTCATACATCTGATAACACTGCAAGGCAAGGCAAGAGTCCTCCTCTTGCCTCTGAAGTGATGTAGGAGAGGTATTAAAGGTCAGTAAACAGATCAGCTAAAAATCAGACCAAGAAACAGTAGAAAAAGAGCAGGAAAACAAAACAAAGCAAGATCAAGGTGTGTGATTGAAATCTGCTTTTGTGATGCAGGGTTACCTTGTTTGGAGAATCCAAAAGGCAAGATTTAAATCCCAGAAAGTGAAAACTTATCTCTCTTAATTGTAATGAAAGGGCATTTTTGTAAAATCTCAAGGACAGTCTTAAAACAAGAAGGAAATACTGGAGGAATTTTAATACATGAGAATTGTCTCAGTTCTTAAGTAAAATTACTTTATCAGATTGCTAAATAAAATATTTAATGTTAGATAACCATGGTATCTGTGGAAGTAGTGGCATTCCCTGGAGAAACACACAAGTACTGTTAAACAAGTGGTCCTCACAACACCTGATGATGTAAGTAAATATTATTCTCTTTCTACACATCTAGATATTACCCCATTCTCTGGATGATAACCCCAAAAAATTAAATCAAATTATTTCACTGTTAGCTCCAATGGCTCTGGAAGTCAACAGACAGGTGTCTGTACTTAAAAGCATTAAGAAGATGAAGAAAGAAGTAATATTAAACTTTCGAACTGAAGTTCTCAGCTGTCAATCCTGACCTGAATTTCCTGGACTACTTAAAACACAAATGTAAAAGCTTGTCACTGAAACTTAAACAGTACGAAGATGATTAATCTGAGCTGCTGACATGGGGTTGTAGGCCAGTGGTGTCGTGTTTGTGGACTTTCAGTATTTCCTGGTAAGAAATAAAAGCTCCCAGGGCCAGAGAGAAGAGGGGGCAGGAAGCACTGTCTGCTGTTATTAAAATGGTCCACTGAGCTCATGCCTTTAAGGAGGCTCAGCCAAATAAATAGTCAAACATTAACCTTTTAGCTCAGAAAGAAAAGAAAAAAAGGCCCATGCACAATGAAAATCAGCACTGTGGTGAGCCATGCCCTGTCTGTAGCCCTGGTCCTGCCCAGATGTTTGGTCCCCCTCTCCTGCCAGATGTGTCTGCTCACAGTGGTGTTCGCCATGGAGTGCATTTGTTCACACACTGGGGACACTGAGCCTTGATTTTTCTTTTGAGAAATACATATTAATTCATAGAATCAGAGCCATTTAGCTAGAAAAGACCTTTAAGTTAATCAAGTCCTACCATAATTCATTAATCTGCTGCGTAAGCAAGGTGAAGATTAAATCAATGACCTAAACATTTGCAGAGAGCACACAGAAATGAAAATAACTGTTGGTTAATCCTGTTTCCAGAACTGAACTGGACTACCATGTAATTATTTAACAAAAATTGACATAAATTCACAAGTAAGAAATTCCTCTTCTGTGCCTCTCTGAGGCAGTGATAAATCATGCACCTTAAAAAACAAGAGGGAATGTGGTTGGAGTCTTTGCCTGCAGAGCCAGGTTAGTGCAGAATCCAGGGTTTTGTACTCATGAATCAAATAGGGAAACATCATGCAAGGAAGAAAACTTCTGGCCTGCTTCATTATGGCCATGCAAACAGCAAACACTTGCCATTTAAACTCTGGCAGGTTTTTTGTGCAAATGGCCAGCGAGAATTTTTCTTCAGGGTAAAGTTTTGAAAGACAATAGGAAGCCAAATATTCCAGAAAAAGTATTTCTATGAAGAAGCTTGAGGACAGTTCTCTTCAAATGTTCTCCAGGTCTCAGCAAGTCCTCAAGTACCAGCTCATACAGAAGCTGGTACTGCAAACTTGAGTACAGAGAAATGTTGAAGACATCTGTCACAACCTCGTGGTAATGTTAGAAGGAAGAAGTGGCTCCTTCTAAAGAAAAAAAATGTGGGAGTTTTAGGACAGGATCAAATTAGACAATTTTCTCAAAAAAAGAGAAAAATTACCTTGCCTATGGCAATTGCTCACAGGTGAAGGGCCTGGCCAGAAGGAAACAAAGGTTGCTGGCCAGCTGGGAGGAATGAGGGTTCACTTCCCAGAGGGCATCCCTGAGGTTGCACTAGGTTTGCTGCAGGCTGACCAAAATGTATGGTCATATAGAATGTACACAGTATATAGAATGCACTTTCTTTTTGGGAACAAGTGTCCAGAACCAGTAGAGCCAGCACTGAGGTGCACAGACTAAAAGGTGATAAAAAGCTAAGACTGAGGACTAGTTATTTGGAATTAGCTGAGTTACATTCTCACATGGGTCGTGATGGTGAAAGTGATGATGACAGCAGAATTTTCTCAAATGTAAAATTACTGCCTCAGAAATGCAAAAGCTTTCTACTCCCAGAAAGACAGAAGAAATCAGCTGATGCAGGTAAGTAGTGAGATCAGTAACTGTCATATGTTTACTGCCATTTGTTCAAAATTGCTAATGGTAGATGTCAGATGTAAGACAGTAAGTAATTGGAGCAGATTGTAAAGATAATTATAGCACACTTCTCAGACTACAATTCAAGTTTTTTTTTTTGTTTTGGTTGCCAAGTAAGAAAAGGTTGAAAATGAAAAGGTGGTGCTGCAGACATTGTGAAAGTATATGCTAGATGGGCACCATTTTTGCTTCCAAAAGTCACTGATAATTCAGGTTCTACATCTTATTGGCATAAATGCTCAAAGTCTTAACATAACAAACTAGCTGGGAAAACAAGTAAAAAAAATATACTCCTCTCAGAGTGTATTTTTTCTATGGCCACTTAATATTTAAGTCACAGAGACATTGAAGTTCTTGGGATGTCCATCTGTTACTCTTCACTAACAAAGAGTAACTTATCATCCTGATTATTTTCAAGAAAGCATGAAACTCTCCTAGGACTACAAAAAAAAATTCAAAAGTGGAATATTTTGAATTTTTAGAATGCACCATCACTACAGATGGTAATCTTAATCCTGATTTTGTGTGACAATAATCAAACTGACATGGATTTAATGTATCTCAGGTAGTAGAAATTGGTCAAAAAGGTCAATGGTTAAAATATCCTATTATTTTTAATAGAAAAATAAGTATTTTTCCACATTTTCTGAATAATTTCACATTTCTTAGGATATTTGTTGTTGACTGCTGTGAATTCATGAAACTATTAAGGCATGTTCTAATAGGAGTTTCTCCACATCAGTAGAAAGAAACTTAAGATGTTTTCCAGTTATTAAAGTTATTTTTATATATTAATTGAACATTACCCTGTTGTAATTTTCATATTCTTTAGATTAGGTAAAACTCAGATATAGTCAGCTCAGAGAGGCATATTAGATGAGAGAATATTGCTTATATTGGTTTTACAATGTGCCAACAGTTTGTATGACATCCTAAAGCACCAATCTGCTTTTCTGTTGCTAAAAATATTATATAATGAATTAACTGGAGGGCAGGCTATTAAAAATATCTAGTTCCTTTTTCATACATGAATGTTTTCCTTTAAAAACTTTACAGAAAAAAACCAGAAAAGAGTAGAGGAATTTACTCAAGGAAATTTGCTCTCCTGTACTCAACTTCACATTTCTACTTCAGTAGATTTAAAAAATTCGCTAAAAAGTTTAAAAATTTTATTGAAGAAAAGCTGATGACTTTTCCAAAAACTGTAAGCATCACTGATGCTTCAAACCTTGATGAGAGTGTGAGAGACCAGCTGTGCACGTGTGTGTTTGGATCTTTTACTGTATTACAGAATCTTCTTACAGAATATCAGGACATTTCCTATCTCCAGATTCCAGTACCTGCAAATTCTCTGAACTTGTGAAATGTGTTAACAATTCCAACCTCAAACAGAGCAGTGGGGAGGACCTTTATTTTGTGTAAACAGGCTTTGCCAGACTGCAGGAGCCTAATAAACACATCTTATGTGGGACTAACTTTAAAACCAAAGTTAATTTAAACTGTGCCAAGGAAAGCTTTTTATTAGATTTTTGCTTTTAATAAAAAGAACAATGTATGAAAATTATTAAATTGCACAAAAGACCATTGTAAAAAAATACCTTAAATGTATAATAATCAAATAGTTCCTTTAAGAACAGCAGAAATACAAGACAGAGAAAGAACTATCTAATATATTAAGGGAAAATATATCTCCCAAAGTTTCCTTTTCCTTCATTTTTCTATGCAGTACCTCACATTCAGCCAAGAAAATTCCCTTTTATGCATCTTAGCTCAAATCCAGTTTCATCAGCATGTGAGCTAATATGCCAAACTATGTGCAGAAAGAGCTCAGGCATGAATTCGTGTTCCCTGCTGCCAGCTGTGCTACGAGGCCAGTAAGCTCTGGCACAGGGACAGGAGGAGAAAGGAACTTCACAGTTCCCCCACCACCAGAGCTCATCTGCAGTGGTGGAAAGGAAGAAAATGGCTGAAGGTTATGAAGTTGCCTCTCAGCTGTCCAGGATTTACTGCACACTGGGGTGGATCACTCTATCCATGGTATTCATTTGGCTTTCCTGGGATTCACTTTCATAAACCACAGTGAGTTAAGAGAGGGACATCAAAATTATTTCAAAGTATTAAGACAGAGAATCAAATGCCCAGATATGCAGCAATTGGCATCTGCTATGTGCCCATGGTAATTAAACAGATCTCAGGTGTTTAAACAGTTTGGAGAAATGGAATATGGTGCAGCCTTAGGTGGCACGACAGAGAATGAAAGTCATGTGTGAGAAAGGCTGAGGGCCTTCCCTTCCCTTCCCTTCCCTTCCCTTCCCTTCCCTTCCCTTCCCTTCCCTTCGCTTCCCCTGTCCCCTTCCACTTCCCCAGGACAAAAATTAGAAGATGTGTTTGGATTTGACTTTTGAGCATGAAAAGAAGTTATAATCCAACATGGAAGTAATTATAGAACCATTTGCATGCCATTCATGAGAAACCTGATTAATTTATCTAACTAATGAATTATTTTGCTATTTATAGTCAGCCTCAGGGAGCCATCCAGACACATATGTGGTAGATACAGTAAAAGAATAATACATATTGTGATCTGTTTGTGAGACATGAGCAGACAGATGCAAATAGATGGAATGGAAGTGGAGAGGTGAAGGGGAATAAATAAATTGGCTTCAACAGGAAGAAAAGTAGTACATCTTCGCATCAGCAGTGCCAGACAAGCATGTTCATCCCATCCCACAGTAGGATTATTTCATACAGCATATTCATGATTGCTTTGTCTACTCTGGCTTTAACGTTTCAAATTATGGGGATTCCACCATTTCCTTTGAGAGCCTCCTCTGAAGTCTAATGCTGCTCATCCCCTGGAAGCTTTCCCTGATACGTGTTTCAGCTGCAGTTCCTATTTCCATTACATTACTCAGTTATATCCTCTTTACCCTGCTTTTCTCCCCACTTCAACTTCCCTGGTGCTTCTGCCTTTCAAATCATCACAGGCAGCTGTTTGGGCCATCTCTTGCTGTTGTTTCACAAACTGAGTAAGCATTTCTGTGATCTCTCCTTATAACCCAGTCCCTCAAGGCAGCTGACTATTTTGGTTGTTTTTCTTTCAATAGCTCCTGCTTTTGACTTTTTTTTTTTGCTACATTGGCCAAATCCCCACTCCCCCTCTCTCTCAGACAGAAGAGAAGCTGACCTGTTCATTCACAGACACAGTCCTCTTGCTTTTGCTGAGGTGGGCAGGAGACACACATATCATTTTAGGTACTTTAAGTTAACAGTGTCTCTACACAAGAGCTTTTTCCTTTTCCTAAATAATTTTAGTGCCTTTTTCCTTTCCTAAAGTTGAGATGCTGTGAATGTTTTCTAGTATAGACCTAGCTTTGGGCTAAATCTCTGAAAATGTGAACGCATCTTTTGCTGTGAGGGAGCTGGGAAAAAGATTTTTACACAAGCAAGGTCAGTTCTACCTGGTCCTTCAGAGGTTTCACTCAGGTAGCAATACCAGAAGGTGATCCACAGTCACCACTAGGATGTGTCTGCTACACATGTACTGCTAAGTAAAAATACACTTCTTTCTGACCATGCTAATTAATTCCTGCCTCCAAAATGCAGATAGTATCCTGCTCTTCTTGGAGTCTGAACTTTTCCAAGTCACAACCTATAAAACTAAAGGGATCTATGAATAAAGACCAGCTAGTCAAAAGTCCTGGCTTGCTCCTTTTTCATTGCAATTTCAGTGTTTCATCAAAACTGTTGTGCAAATTTATGTACTTGAGATTTCCTTCCTGGAGTCTGGGCTCTGACACTTTGCATAAATAAGAAATGTCTTCTCTTGAGATCAGCCCAAGGGGAACCAGTGGGCTTTCCAGAGGAGGCTGCCATGGCCCCATGCATGTCCCCATGCCAGGGCTTGGCACGTCAAGGCTCCCACAACACTCACCCCTGTCTGCACCTCTCCCAGGGGATGGGATGGCCCTGCCCAGGGGGGCCTGTAGACCCCAAAGGCTCTCCACAGGAGCCAAGACCAAGCACCTCACCCTGTTTGCTGAATTCAGCCATTTCCACTTCTGCTGGATGGCATCCAACCCCAAGTGATTACCCTTCCTTTTCAAAGGCCAACAGCTGAAACCCTGGGCTTGTCATGGGAGAGCCAAGAAAATTCAGCCAGATGTGATGTGATTCAGTCAGAAATTGTCTGAGTGTTCCACCACTTCTCTTTAGGTCCCTTTATACAACTTCACGAAAGGAAAAATTTGGAAAGTGGTGTAAACATCAGCAGTACAGAGTCTGTAATGTTGAGGTAACAAATTAAATAATAATTTGTATCAGCACTGGGGAAGTAAAGTTGCAACTCAGAGATACACACTGGTGAAGGCAGCTGGACCACCACAAAATCTTCCCTTGCCTCCTTCTTGGCTGCCTCCATCATACTTGAAAAAGCCACTTCTGCAGAAGGCTGATACTTTCAGCCTATTTCATCTCACTTAACACAATAAACAAACAAAACTCGGATTCTCAGGTAGGAACCCTGGAGCGTATTTGGATTTAATTGCCTGCCTTTGTTTAGATCTGGACGTAATGAACAAGAAAGATCTGGATTATTTTTTTTTTTTTAATGTCTGTATTTGAAACATGGAGTGCTCAACAAAAGGTAAAAATTCTTACTCCTTAAGAAAGATCTGGATTTTTTTTTTTTTTTTTAATGTCTGTATTTGAAACATGGAGTGCTCAACAAAAGGTAAAAATTCTTACTCCTGGCAGCACAGTGCTGGAGGAGAGGGATTTGTTTAGCCCTAAATAATGTGTGTCACCATGCTGCTGAAAGCAATGGCCCTTCTCAAAGGAGGCTGACCAGGTGGGTTTCCTCCTCACTGCATTGAAGAGAAACTCACGAGAGGTTGACAGAAAACAACATATATGACAACAAAACAAACAGCAGCACCATAAAATTAAGGAAAACTGTGCGTGCTCAAGCCTGGTTTACAGCAGGCAAACTCACCAAAGTATCCCAACCTGTTCTGCTGCTGGTCTGGCTGGAGTGATGCTGGCATGGGCCACAGTTGGGTGTAAACACCTCTCCAGTCTGGGGCTGGTAATCAGTGAAAACACGAGAAACCACCAGCCCTGCACACGCTGCAGGAATCACTCCAGTGCTAGTGCCTGTGCAGCACAGCTGGTACATGACGTTATTTGGTTTCCTTCCACAGCATAATAAAATACTACTTTATTTAGTATAGTTGCAGCCTAAGCTTTATCTTTTCAAGAAACTCCTACATCCTTTTCTTTCCCTGACTAGAAGAGTAAGCTAAGTCAAGGCTGACCTGGGGATGATTGTGACTTTTCCTGCCTGCTAACATTGTGTCACACAAAGACCTGTTCTACCTTTGGGACTCTCAAGGATTTTTGAAATCATAGGTGCTGTGGTGTCTTGCTCCTTCCTCCTCATGAGGGATTAAAACAACCCACCAAACCCAAGCCAAACTACTAACCCCCAGCCCAAACAAACAAACACAAAAATGTATAGAGGAAGAAAGGAAGATGCTCCTTGTGGAATATATTTGTTCATTTGAAAGGTGGTTTTATTAAATGTTTTCAAAACATTCCTTCTCTTGTTGGAGTGGTGTAATTAAAAGTCCTCAGTCCTTTTTACCCTGTTCCCCAGATACTGGCTCAGTGTCAGCTGATACATATGTCAACTTCATTCTTTATCATCATATTAAAATTGCTACTCTTCCATGGCAATGTCCAACCGTGGTTCAGCGATATATGCACAGAATTGCCATGGCTAGAATAGAATGGAATGGAATAGAATAGAATAGAATAATTTCGTTTGGGAAAGACCTCTAAGATCATCGAGTCCCACTGTTAACCTGACACCGTGCAGTCCTCCATTGGCTGTATGCAGAGAATAGGAGTGAAAATAGGGGTAGGCTGGAAGTTATTGGGCAGGTGGGGAAGGAAAAGGGGGCACAGGGTTTCGGAGTCGAGTGTCCGCCTGGGCAGAGCACATCACTCCTTCCTCGTGCACCCCACTCCTGGGAGCTGGCAGGGGTGAAAGCCAGTGCAGCCCCGCACTCCCGAATCCACACACCCCGCTGGAGCCCCGGCCCCGCAAACCCAGCTCCGCACGTCCTGACTCCGCACACCCCCGGCCCTGCACAACCCCTACACCCCGCACACCCCTCACATCCCCTGCCCTGCACACCCCGCACACCCTCGGCCCCGCACACTCCGGCCCCGCACACTCCGGCCCCGCACCTCCCGGTCCCGCACCCCCTGGCGATCGCGGGCGGGCGGCGGGAGCGGCCATGGCGGGGCCCCGCTGAAGGAGGCGGCGAAGGAGGAGGAGGAGGAGAGGGGAGGAGAGGAGAAACCTCCGCATTCCCTCCCTCCGCGCCCCGTCCCCCCGCGCGGACCGCCCGCCCGCCCGCCTCCCCCTGCATGCCCGGCTGAGACCGCGGGGAGGACTCAGCCACCCGCCGCGGCCCCGCCGCCTTCCCGCGCCCCGCCAGCCGCGGACAAAGGGGGAGAGCGGGCAGCCAGAGGAGGGGAGAGCCCGTCCCCGCCGCACGAGCATGGCGGACCGCAGCCTGGAGAGCGTGTCCCTGCCGCTGGAGGTGCGGGCCCGGCTGGCCGAGCTGGAGCTGGAGCTCTCCGAAGGTAAAGGCGCGGCGGCGCGGGCGGCGGTGGGCGCGGGCGGCGCGGCAGCGGCGCGGCACCCCCGGCCCGCTCCCCCATCGCGCACCCTCCGCCCTGCGGCCCTGCGGTGCCGGCCCCAGCCCGATGGCGCCCGGGGGGCTCCCCTGGCGGCCCCTGTCCCCCGGCGCGGGGGTTTTGTTCTACCTGCGAGCCCCCCGCGCTCCGCCGCGGTGCGGGCGGGGGCGGCAGGGGGGCTCTGGCGGCGGGGCTTGGCCGCGCACGCGGTGGTGCGGGAGCTGGAAAAATCCGTGGGGATGGCTTGTAGGGGCTCCTGCCCTGCCAGGGAAACGCGGCTTCGCGGGAACGTGCCGCGTACCTGCGTGCCAGACCCCGCTGTGGCCGCATCGAGAGACTCCCACGGAGTCCACGCAGCGTGTGTGTGTCGGCTGCAACAAAACACCCCCTGATAAGGTCGTTGTGGACAATACCAGTCAGGTCACTCAGACGAAACGATAGATATATTTTTAATTGCGGGATTTTTTTTTTTCCTAATGTATAATTGAAAGCTTGTGGTGGCTTCTTGGCGTGGTTGGTTGTGATGCTCCGCCGGTCCCCGGGCTGGGAAGGCGCGCACGCAGCCCGAGCTGTTGCCGTGGCAGGGAGGATGAGCAGGAGCCCCAGCCCGCCCTCCGCTCCTCAGCCCGGCTCCCGCTCCCCGCTTCCATGTGTGTCAGCGCCGGGGCAGGAGCGACAGGCAGGCAGCGAGGAGTGCCTGTCAGTGTCCTCGCTGATGGGCACTGGGCGACCAGAGTCGTGGAGGTGGTTTTAGTGTATCAGATGTAATCGGTGTTTCCCGGAGGAAGAGAGTGGGCAGTATTCATATGTACTGATGCTAGCGTTGGTTCTTTCCTGAAACGCAAATCTATTAACTCCCCCCTCTTTTTTTTTTTTTTTTTTTTTTTTTATAATGCCCCCAAATATCAGGGTTCGTTCACCACCAAGAGGCTACAGCACTTCATAGAAGGGACAAATGACCCAGCGTGTCCCAAATTAGTAATTGAAAGTGGTCAATATATTGAGCTGTCTGTCTGTCTTCTGTCTTTTTGTAACGGTTTGTAAGGGCTTCGAGCCAGAAAGTAAAATGCGCTGGAGCCAGTTTCATCAGCAGGGAGGAGCTGATGTTGACATTGTATTTTCCTTTTAACGCTTTGAGGGTGAGGAGAATGAACTACTGAGATTGCTTGTGGCTCTCATTTCTGTGCCTCCCCCTCCCTGTCGGTACCCTGAAAACTTGAAGTGAGAGGAGTTAAATACAGTATTGCCTTTCCGTGATGATGCACTGACTGTCCATTGGCCCTCTCTGTGGTAGTGAGGGTGGGAAGAGCTGTTTGTATCATGGTACATGTAATGTTGTTGCTTTATGCAGAAAATGCTTCTTGGTGTGTCACATCATTGTCTACACACCAATGAGATACTAATTAAAACATCTGTTAGTAAATGCTTACAAAGAACCTGAAATCAAACTGGCACAGACCCTCGATAAATATGCTAATGTAGTGTACCAAAGTTGTAATACAGTTTTATGGTGCAGTTTCTGTTGTTGTAAGCATAATCCAAGAAAGCTCTGAGGAAGTGGGACATGGTTTGGAGTTGGGCATCTGTATCTGCACTGCTGTAGCTTCCCTGCAGCGAGATCTGGAATGAGTTTAGGCCGATGACAGTATCTTTCTTTATGTGCCACTGGCGTTACACCCAGCAGACGGGATGGCTCATGTGTTCTGACTGTGGCAGCCTAAATGAGGATCAGTTGGAATTGGGAGGCAGGTAAAAAACAGGCAATATCACATTTTCAGTGTCTTCCCCCAGGCTGCTCTTGGTGTGTTCTTAGTCAAGTACATGACAGTGTTCAGTGCCTGAGAAAATGAAATAATTTACTACTTAAAGCTCCTACCTTTAGGCATATTGCAACTCCTGGCCTGTTCCCAAAATTAGTCCCTACAGAGAGTGGGATCAGTAATTTGTATATTTTATTGTGCTGTAGAAGTCATACTCTGGCCATGCAACTCCTGAGTTAAATGGTTTTCAAGGCAACTCTGTGTTTCTTTACACCCTGAATGTGCAGTACCTTATGCTTGTGCTTTGCTTGGCTGTCATGAGCCAGTCCACTGCCTTCATTCACTGAGATACACTTATGCAAGTGCATAAAAGTTCACGTGGTTGAGGTTTTAACATGTGTTCTGCTCATGATGTGTTAGGGTGTCTGCTGTCTTTGTGAAGCAGGAGACTTTTGGAGGTAATAGGCAACTACGTGCTTTAATGTGTTGGGGTCTCATTGATAATATTGGGGGCAGAGTGACTGCTGTAATTTATGTCCCTTTTTAAAGTGCTTTCCCCAGTCAGACTTGCTAGGAAGATGTTTTTTCAAGTGCTGAATTTCTGAAACATTGTATTTGTTGTATTATTTGAGTGTGATTTTTTTATTTCTGGGTGCTGTGGGTCCGAGAGCTGCTGCCTGTATCCAAGCCATGTGGTTCTCTGTGCCAAAACCTGGTATGGCCAGTGCAGCTTTAGGAACAGTTTCCAAAGGAGAGCTGCTGCTTTGTGGGAAAGAGAGGAGCACCAGCAGGATTATTGCGTGGTTATTCCTCAGCTGTGAGCTAAAGCTGTCTCCTTCCTAGCTCTAGGAAGTGTGATAGCGTGGGTCCTACCCACACAGTGCATCTTGAAACTGAACATAAAATAGCTGTGTCCCTGTGCCCAGACCTGGTTACTGTGCCACTAGCACAGCGGGCCCCGTGCAGGTGTTGCAATCACGTCTTCACTGGTAGTCCTCATCACACGTTTCACTTTGGCCGTGGCATTTTCCCCACCCCGTGTAGCCAAATCCTGAGTTCCTTGTTCAGCTGGCACAGCCTCACTGGCAGAAATGTGGCAGGAGAGCCTCAGGAAGTGTCTGCTGGGCACGTGCTTTGTAGACCACACAGCAAAGTGCTTTTTTTTTTATTTTATTTATTTTTTTTTAGTAGTTGTGCACTGCCTGTTTGTTGAAAGGGAGAAGGAAAGTCAGAAGTCATTTAATGGTGCTCTGGGAAGTTTGTCTCTGTGACAAGCCTAACCTGTTGGTTACTGTGGGCAAGCCACATGCCTTCCACCTCCCCTTTGCTGTGGTCTGAATGGGCTTTTTTTTGGTTTAAACATAGCTATTTAAAAGGTATTATGGATGCAAATGAGAATAACCATTTCAGATTTTGCTGGTTTCGTTAGTATGACTTGGCAGGTGGAGATCAGCCGGACTCAGAAGTGCTTAGCAGGTTCCTCTGTGTCTGTGTGCAGGCTGCCTGCCCCGCAGGAGGAGCCTGGCGCGCTGAGGAGTGTCCAGGGCGATGTTCCCCGTGGTGTGGTGGCATGTAGTGTCACATTCAGCCTCAAGCATCAACAGCACACTCCTCGTTGGTGTTCTCACTGCGTTTTGGGAAGGGGATATTTCTTCTGTCTTTCTCAGGACACGGTGTCTCAACAACACTTTAAATTTATTAAATGTGGAATTTATTAGCTGTGGAATCATCCTTGATTCCAGGTGTTCTGGAGTAATTTGTTAGGCTGTGTTTGGGTGAACATGCTTGATGTTGGTATGTCGTGTGCATGTTCTCTGACACTCTGGTAGTTTCCCTGAGCTGCTAAAGCTTGCATTACTCAGAAGTAGCCCTTCTAGGCTGATGCAATCAACATGTCACTCTGCAGTAGCTGTACTTCGGGGCTGCTTAGGATTTTACGAGGTTTTAGTTTTCTAACGATGTATAAAATTGTACTGGGTGGAAATAGATGAATCATCCTGTTTTTTAGAATAGCTTGGGGGTTGTTAACTGAAGAACTGATTAAATAAACCCAGGAGTCCTGAAATGTGTTGTCTTATTAAAAAAAAAAAAAAAAAAAGTCATTCTACAACCCCTTCATTCTTAGAGAACACTTAAGAATTTAAAAAATACCCCCTCCCCCTTTTCTTATTTTGCCCTCAATTGCAGGGTGTGCAAGGTTAAATTCTCCTTCCAATTATTTCATGAACCAAAATTAATTGGGCAAAGATGCTCTATATTTCTTCCAGTATTTTATCCAAGTGTCAGATAACATAGCAGAAACACTTAAAGAACCACAGACACCACATGGAAAATTTGAAAGCCATCCTGTTCATGAACTATTCTCCCTATATTCCGTACTATACTTCTAGTCCTCTTCCATTTTAGATGCATGAGGCATAGCAGGTTTCTTTTTTTGAAAGTCTCAACTTTTCTCCAAGGAGCACTTTAAAAAAAAAATCTCAGCAGATCTTTAGTAAGTGATTACTTATTCCCAAAGGCACTGGACTTGCAGTCACCTAATTAATTTGGTCCTCTGCTTTCACTGTATTGACTGGCTCTATTATATTTGGTAATATTGCTTGGGTTGATTGAGTCACTTTCTGGCCAAGTTTATTATTTTATTAGGTATAAGTTATGTCTTTTGTTGTCTGCCTGTAGTTGCTGTGTTGAGACCAGAGATGTGTAGTTAGCTTCTCTTGTTATTATTTCTCCCTAACATTTGCCAGCTGACTTCACTCGCAGAGAGGTTTTAAAGTGTGAAAATTTCAATAACTAGCACACCTCTGTGATTTGGGATGCAGAGTCATCCTTTTAATTCACTCCTTGAGAGGAGATAATGCTCTGCTTAGAAAGTGAGCATCACCTGTGCAATGACAGTGTCTGAGTTTAGGGGAGAAATGAATTAAGAAATTCAACACTCGTGTTTGCTTCTTGTTGTTTTTTGAGCTGTTAGGATGCAGTTGGCTCATGTTTTCAGTTATTTTTTTCTGGTGGAGAGAGGACTAATTTACTCAAAATACATAAAGCTGGAATTTTCATATAAGTTACGTAGAAGACTAGAGCTTTAAGAAAATATACTGGATATCATGGAAATTATGATGAAATCAAGAGCACTGTCAACAAAACCCTTTCTTTGTATGATGAAGCTCCTCTCATCAGCTATTTTGTTTCCCTGATGGTGCTCAAGCTGGAGAAGGACAATAACTTGATTATTTTAAAAACAGGTTCAATTCATTCATGAGTATTTTGAGACACTGAAATTTGAAGAATTTATTTTTTTATTTTTTTTTAAATTTTTAATATTTTTTTATTTGCCTCCTTTTGAAATTTGAAGAATTTATTCTTTTATTTTTTTTTTTTAATTTTGAATATTTTTTTATTTGCCTCCTTCACTGTGCTATTTGGACTTAAGGGCTTTTAATGGGTGTCGAAAGAATTCCCTGCCACTCCTTCGGTAGAAGTACATGGTAATGCCTTGTAAAACAGACTATGCAAATCTGCAGGATGTTCCCAGAACAGCTGTCCTGAAGGCATGCTGTAAATATACCTTTATTGGTGGAGCAGCATTGATGCCCAGGGGTTACACTTAATAGATCATTCAGATGATCTTTACTGTGTTACACAACTGACATACTCCAAACACTTTTCCCAAAGATTGAAAAGTTGCCGAGGGGGTGTCAGTTTTATAGGCAAAGCAGGGAATAAGCAATGTGTTCCCGAGGAGAACACGGGCTGCAAGGAGCTGCCCTTTGCAGCCTCAGGGTATGTCTGCTGGCTGTGCTGCGCAGAGCAGGGAGCAGCAGCCAGCGCTGCTTCCCTTGCCAAACCTGCGTGCACCTGTGGCTGTGACTCAACTGCTGCCTTTCCCTGGAAGGGCTTGACCTGCCTTTGTCAATCCATCAGAAGGGGAATGCATCCTGATTCCAGCAAACCAAGTATCCTTTGGTATCGGAGGAATTCGGGTTTAGCACAGCTCTTTCCTTTGTGGTTAATTTTTCTCGGGGGGGAAGGTGTTTGCATGCTGTCTAAAAGCAGAGATAATAAACTAGTTTTTGATGCAGGATTCGGATTGGGAACGGCAAAAAGATCACTGAAGGGATATCAGCAGATTCCTTTAGGTGTTCCTAGTTGTTTGTGCTATGGTACGCAGAATCCTAAATGTACCATAGCTCTCCTATACTTAAAAATACATTGACTGCGTTTTAATTTTTTAAGAGGCTATTTGTATAACGCGTCAAGCAGGACATATAATTTTTTAAAAATAACTGCTTTAATTCCCCAGCAACTGTCAGACAAGATGAGTCACTGCAGTATAAGAATTCACCACAGTGCATCACAGATTTGACACAAACTCTTAATCCATGTAAAATTATGCATGTATATTCCCCTATCTTCCCCAGTGGGTGAGCTTCATTTTTGCCAAACTCATGATGATCCCATTCTGCCTTCTTTCCGCCCCCGCCTCCTTTTTTTCCCCCTTCTCTTGAGAACCTCCTTGCAGTCAGTAGCCCCAGCGTGGGGTCTGGGTGCAGCAGACTTTTCCTGGCTTGTGAAGAGCCTTTCCTGATTGTTAACCGCAGCTCCTGGTTCCCTCCTTGACTGTGGTGGTGTGGGGGCATTTCCAAAACATGATTGTTCTCTGCAGAATTCTGCTCTTTCCTACTATTACTCGGGTAAACATGCACTGAAAGATGGGAGCTGGTTTTATTTAACTCCACTTGGTGCAGCACATTGGGGAATTGCTCATTTTAGACCTGTGTAAAGAAATCTTGTTTTTTTTTTTTTTTTTTTTTTTTTGTTTTTTTTCCCCTTGGTAATTTTAGCTAGGGATTCTAATTGCTAGCCAGTATTATTTATCACTAGGATGAAGTGTAACTTCAAAACGGTTTAAAACATATTAGGGACACCATCATATTCTGCAATAAAACAGCAAATATAGGAGTAGAAATACTTAAAGCAATACAGCTTGAGATAGATGCTGGGAAGACTGGCTTTAGCTGGATCCTCTTGCCACAGAAGAGGAAGCTTCTGCCTAAAAAGCCATGTGGAATGCTACCAGGACACTGTGCATGGCTCTCAGGGGATGGAGGGAGGCGTGCCAGAGTGCTTCTCCCAGTCCCTTTTTGGAGAGCAGAGTCATTTGCTGGTTCCTGGCAGGTTGGTAGGCACAGTCTGTTGGACACATAACCTTCAGGGTTTAGAGCAGCATCAGGTGCCAGGGTGTGGGTAATGTCACATTATTTTACAGCAGAAGTTAATGTTGAAAAGTATGTGATATTTCAGTGATCTCTTTTTAAGACTCTTGTTTAAGTGGTTGGATAACTAGAGAAAGGACTCTCCTGAGGTGTCGTGATAACTTGGAAGAGAGAGTGTTTCCTCTGACTTTTGAAGGGGCTGTTTGCTTTCCAAAGACTGAACCATACATATGTTATTATTTAGGATGCTTGAGGGAGTTTTTGCTGTTATGTGTATGGTTGGGTCTGCAGAATGGTGACAGTGGAGGGGACGGAGGGATTCTTCAAGTGTTGTCTGTGTATGTAAGTAGAAATGGATGTTAGGACTTTGGTCCTGTATCTCTCTGGATCCAGAGTCCAGACCTCCAAACTGTGACATCTGCAGTTTCTTCATTCATATCTTGGCTTGATCTATATTTAAGATTAAAATATCAAAAAAAAGATCTTGTAAGTTTGGTCTGGTAAGAGCTGCTCAGAAGCCAGGAAAATGTTTCTTAATGAACTCTGTGACAAATACAGAAGTGTAAGGAATGGGGCCTGTTTTTTCACTGGTAGGCTGGTGGTTGAAAGTTTGCCTAGACCAGCAAAAGTTCAGAGACTTCTGGTTGGCGTAGAGACCCAAACTGAGTGTTCTGACGCTCTTTTTCCTACTGTGTGGATGTCCATGTGTCCATAAACAGCCTGGCAAAATAGAGAGACCCTAGCAACAGCCTCCTCAGAGAAAGCAGCCCTGGACTATTCCGTCTGTGTGGATCCTCCAGGAAGAGTTCCGTGGTATGAGCAGGATGGCTGCAGGGATGTTGCTTCTGTTACTGCCAGTTAGTGAGAAAACAGACCAAACTGCTCTTTGCACTTCTCCTATCACATTACAGAACAGTTCTGCAATTGTACAGAAAATTTCTTTCTGGTAATAGCAAATAATAAATCTTCACCTTTTTTCTTTTGAGGGGATATCCTTAGTCATGTTAACTCATGTTTATCATTGTTATAATTGCAAGGAGATTGAGCAAAATTTAGAATTTTTTGTGGCCTGCCTCTTATCCTTATTGAAAGAAATATTTAAACAATCAAGTATTTTTGATGAATGTGTGAACAAATAAAATTATGGTGGGATGCAAGCAGTTCAAATTTAGTGAAGAATCTTGAAGTAAAAATTGAAATGCTAGACTTCTTTGGCAGATGCCTGAGGATGAACAAACAACTGTTACCTAGTGAAACAGCAAAATGTAGAAATATCCTGGTTTTTCCTGAATGATGATAATGGCAAATTCCTTTGCTGAATTTGCTGGAAGACCTCAGTTTCATTTGCCATATTTTTTAGTCTGAAAAAGTAATGAATACTTTCTTTAGTAGATGCTGTAAGTTTTCTGAGTGTTGTGAAGTGAGGGGTTCACATTTTTTAGGAAAAAAGTACTGTTGGACTGTGGAGTGATGTTTATTTCTGAGAGGGAAACTAACAGGCAGTACTTTTAATTTGCTCTACTTCAAATTGCCTCCATGTTGTAATAGATTGATTTGTTATGTTGAGCAACAACAATGGGACTATCAGCAGTTAAATTTAATTTTTTTTTTTAATTATAATGAAAAAAAAGTCTTGAGTTTTGTGTTTATGAATTTTATGCTGTTAAAGTTTGGCGCATTCCAGTCACAAGGTTATATCTGTGTCTCTTATAAATGCTGACTTCAGTCATTTGTGTATCCATACCACAGGCTTGGGAGAATTAACAAGCAGCTCAGAAGAGATCTGGAAGAGTGACCAAGAATAGAGGCATGGACATTGGGGATTAAAGTAGTCTTAATAAACATTGTTTGCGAGGAGAAAGATTGCAGTTTATTTTAATTATTTGAGAAGTCTTGTGTTTGGCATGGAGGAATACTTTCCCATAATGTAAAGCATTAGTAGTCCAAAACATGAGAAGATTGAACTCCTAGGAATGGAAATTAGACAAATGGAGGTTGAAGATAAGACAGAAAATATTAATAACGTTAGATAAACACTGAAACACTTGCATAGAAGACTCAACAGTTTTCTAAAAAAATCTACCCACAAGTAGAACTGATGGATGGCTTCTTTCTAAGACATAATAAATGTAAGAAGTCTGTGTGTGTACATAGGTATGTAAACCACTGAAGCCACCCTTGACCAGAAATACACTGGTTTAGGTACTTTGGTAGTGTCATTTTCAAAATGTCCAGTCCAATATTATGACATATATTTTCCTGGTAACTCCAAAAGGCACTGCAACATCGTAGAATTTCAGGTTTAGTATGTTTTCAGTATTTTACTAGAGGTGACTTGACATTTACTTGCAGTAGTAATTTGTTTTAAGTCAATATTGAACACTGTAAGGATGTGCATACATTACAGTTTGAGAGGGTATCAAAGGCAGCTGCTCTGATAATTCCTGCTTAAATAGTGGCTACTCATATATTTGCCTGTAGCTCAGGGGACTTCTATATAAACAAGAAATAGCAGAAAAATAACATTTTTAAAGGCTTCCTTAAAGTTTATTGTACTTTGCTTAATCATTGGTTTTTACATAAAGATATTGTCCATTGTAATAATTTGGATAAAAAATAAGAAGGTCCTCACTTCCTCTGAACATTAATCCTTCCTGCACCCTATGCCTAAGGTTGCTCTTTGCTATGATGTCTTTGCTTCTGCCTCAGTGGCTGACTGGTAACTTGTATTTGCCCTTCATTGCAGTGATGGGTGAAGGTGTAGGAGCAGCAGAAGTCACTCTGTGCCTTTGTGCTGCCCTCTGAACGTCTGTGAAAACTGTTTTGTTTATTGGGAGTTTCACAAAGCTGGTGTCTCTGACCTCCAGCAGTCACTTCTGGAGCGAGGTGAAACAGAGAACATATTCCTTTGTTTGCAGTGGGAGAAGATGTTTGTTGTTGCTAAACCCAGACCCTGTGTTTCTTCCTGAGCACAATAATGCTGTGGCTGGTATTGTCTGCTGGTGGTAATTCTGAGGAAGATGAGGGGCCCTGGCAACTCTGATATTTCTTCCTTGGCTTTGAAAGTCAGCCTCCTGTCTGTTTTTTGTTCTACCCAAGATGCTGTGGGGCCAAGAGAGGTGGCTGTGAGAAGTGAGGAAGCTGTGTGTGGGATGCATTCAGCCAGAAATAGCCACAGCAATGTTAAATTTCATCTTGGACTGCTGGACCATTCAGAGACATTTAGTAACTTGTGGTAACATAGTCCATAAGAGTTTTCTCTCTATAGGATACCTTTCAAACAAGTATAGGAAGCCTGGACCCTTTCTCATGAATGCCAGTTTCTCCTGAGAGGAATCCCAGCTGGTTTGTGCACCAGCTCTGTACTATTGAAGAAATACCCTGGGCTCTTTTCTGTCCTGAAGATCGTGCAAAAACCACAACATCTCTGAAACATGAAGTCCTCTTACAGCGTGATGCTGTTTGTCAGTCCTAGGTGGTAGTTTGGCTTTGGCTGACCTGCAAAGGGCTTTTCTGTGTATTTTGATAAGGTAATATCACCTGCAGTGTAATGTCTATTGTACATCACTCAAAGTGTGAAATTGCACATGTATGTTTCTTCAAATGCACATTGGCTCTTAAGTATTGTGATTGGTTTCTTCTGGTAAATAACAAACACAGTTTCAGATTTGACTTTCTTTATGAGAAAAACCATTCTGGTGCAGGATATTTACTGGAAATACCACCAGGCCTCATCTGCCAGCTTGATTCTTTGTGCCTTCTTCAGACCAAAGCAAATTGAATATCTAGGACTAGATTAGGCTGAAATTGGGAAGAAGAAGCCAACTCTTCTTTAAAGTCAGCTTTGTGCTCAGACACGGAGGAAACTGCCAGCAGCCTCTCCCAAAACATCACTTCCATGATGCAAAACCAGCACAATTTTACAGATTTTTTACTCTGTCATAAATCTCCTCTAACTCAGACACCCAAATAAGTCTCCCCTGACTTTTCCCCAGAGTAGAAGTTTCTTTTGCTAATGGGTGTCTTGTAAAAAGTCATGATAGTTTGAAAATGGTAGCCAGTAGCTGCTACCAAAATGTCTTACTTAAGTTTTAGTGAAACATATTATGTGTCCTTCTTCCTCAAAAATTGCTCATGTAGTTATGTTAGAGTTAAGAGAGGATAAAGCATCTAAGTGGCCACATTGTTTTGAAATGCTGTGGCACCTGTTCTTCTCCAGACTGCTTTTAGAACATTTCATGGCTGTTGGTTGTGGGTTGGACTGGGTTGTCCCCTTCACTGCTTTCTGCATTCCACCCCTGAGCCCAGCATGGGCAATAAAGCAGCCACACCTCACAGAGCTGGGCTCCTAGGAGTGTACAGTAGAAATTACAATAAAATTACAGGAATTGCAGTTGAAAGATGGTTGAAGTCTGCCCAAAATAGCAGTATAGAAGTACTTTCAATGTAAAAGCTGAAGTTTCATTTTCAGGGACTCAAATAAGGAGGGAGTATAAGTTTTTCCAAAATAAATTCTTGTATTTATTTTTTCTCTCAGAATGAAGTCCAGTTCACCTAAAAATAAATGGCAAAAGCTCTGCTGGCATCAGCACTGCACTAATGGGTGTACTTCCCTTAAAGCTAGGTCTGTGAATAGTCAGAAGCAGTCTGTGATATTTAAGGATCTGTGCTAGGGTGTATGGCAGAAAGAAACAGATACTTTTTCTTCACTTTGTGTGTAGTCGTTGGTGGTACTAAGAGAACATTTTGTGTTTGAGACAGAGCATTTACTTATATGGAACAAGGGGCTGTGGTGTGCTCCCAGTGGAAAGATGGGGACCTCATTCAGGACTGGGAAACCAACTCATATTTAGAGAAGTTGTTCCCCATTTGCTGAAGGAACTCATTACCACAAAAGCTCTGTGGCATTTCTGGTCCTTTAATACACCGTTGGTATCACCTGTTTCTGTGTGACAGAAAGCCAGCATATGTGCCTTTTATTTCAGTTCTTAGCTTCTTCTCACCTCTATGTTTCCTCCCACCATTGCTTAATTTCTGGCTTTCTCCTCTCTAAAGCCATCTGGCTGTGGTGTGGCCTGTCAGGGTCATTCCACCATCCTGCCCCACCTTCCTTGGTCATCTCTCTCTCCACCACTGCTAGAACAGTAGACTTGGTGCAGAATCATCATGCAGGTAATTCATGTGGTGCCCCCTTTTACAATTCTTCTTTTCACACCTGAAAGATTGTTCTTGAAGCATGCCAGGGCCAACATGTTGCAAATTGAAGTCTTTTATTCTTAAGTTGATTTCAAACAAATATTTGTCTTGGAGTAACAAACTTGTTAACTGATGAAACTTACAGTCTGTAGAGACACAAGCTGAGTTATGTGTTCTGTTAGTCATGCTTGATGTTTGCTTGTTTGGTTATTGTTGTTCAGTTCTACTTTGTCATGTTTGCTTAGAGCTAGGTTAGGATATTCTCCATGCCGTGTGAGGCATTTATGGAAAACGTGGATCTTAAATTTCTTGAAATCTGATCTGGTGATAAGTCATGACATCTATTTTCCATCTAAAAATGCATTTGTCTTAATTATATCCCCATTCAGTGTGGGTGGGTTTTTTTTTTTCCCCTCTCAATTCATGTGAAACCCACACTAAACAAAAATACAGCTAATAGAGACTAAAATTGTAAAGGAACTACTTGCAAAGAGCTGGCAATGCTGTCTACATGATGAAAGTAATTTAAATTGTTCAGGCATAAAGCATGGATTAGAAACTGCATCTTCAAATCATCTTTGCATATTTATGAGTACACCTGTTATATAAGCACTGGAAAGTGCTGAGATTCCTCCAGTCCTCTGCCACCGTTTGCAGGGTGAAGAAAAACCAAGATCATTTGTCAGGGTAAGTCTTTCAAATCCAGAGTGGAGCCTTATCTGCCTAATAGCCTCATACCAGAGAAAGGCACTGTTTGTGTTCAGCAGGGCTGTATTCATGTGACTGTCAGGGGCTGAATTACTGCTCTCAGTGCTATATAAAGATTCCTGCTCCCACCCTGCCCCTCCCCAGCACTGTCATTTAGCACAATGTGCAGCATGGCTGTAAAACATCCCTGACATACTGAAGCGTGCCTCCTTTCACACTTGTATGTGGAAAAGAAGAAGAAGAAAAAAAAAGAGCCTTCTCCTTGGCTTCTGTGAACTTCCTAGCTGTGGAGGGTTCAGTGCCAGCTGGGATAGAGTCATGTTACTTGCACCTATTTTCCAGCACCAGGCCTATATTGAGGAGAAGAGCTGGATTGTGTGATTGCTGTGTCCTGCACCTCTGCTCAGTGCAAGTGCTGTGCCCAGTTTAGCCTCTGGTGTTAACATGAATACCCACAAAATACAGCTTCCGGGGGAGCCAGACTTGGAACAGCAGGGCTGGGGGTTGTACACCATGTGTGTGAAGCTGGATTTTAAGTCCTTTTCATTGTCACTGCTGCCTTGCTGCTGTTTGCAGGTGGGTTATGATTCCACTGATGTCTGGGTTTACAAACAAACAAGCAAACAAAACAAACCAACCAACCAAAAAAAAAAAACCCAAAACCCCCCCAAAAAAAGAAAAACCCCAAAAAAACCACCCCCAAAACCAAAAGAAATAAGAAAAGGAAGAAAATCTCATAGAGTTTGTTTTTTTCCCCTGCCTCTGAGTAAGTTTTTTTGTAGCACTTAAAGTTGGATCAATTCAACAGTGCTGTAAAGTGCAACTTCAGAAATAACTGCATCCTGCTGAGAACAGGGCTCTGAACAGTAGGCATGCAGGAAAAGATGGATGCATTGGGAAGGGGTGCTTGTGTAGAAACATCTTAATCCAGTTTTTCTGCTGAATAAAGTAATTTATATAACTACACTGGGAATAAGGGAATAATAAGGGAAACATTTTGTGACTGGGAGGCACTGTTACCCTTGCACAGGGTGGCTGTGGACTCCCTGTCCTTTGAGATGCCCAGAAGCTGTCTGGACGTGGTTCTGGGTGATCTGTTCTAGGGCCCTGCAGGAGAGGGAGAGTTGGACAAGGTGACCTCTAGAGGCTCCTTCCATCCTCAGCCATTGTGTGATACCCCCCTAAATTTCCACCCTTTCACTGCTAAGTAATTTTGTGCTTCCCAGCACATTTCTCATGGATCTCACACTATGGGGTTCTTGGAATGGCACACTTGGCCTCTCCTGCAGTGGGTTCATACCTGAGATCTGCTATAACACTGTTTGAAAATTTTGGATGTAATTCTGACTTGTGCACTTCAGTGATAGTCAGCAGAAATATGCCACATGAGAAGTGAAGCACAGTGCATTAAACAGGTATTTGGTTCTGAAATTGTTTCCCTTAAAATCATGTTACTGGTTTTTGTATGCAAAACTTGATAATGGCAGTAAATTTACATTTTATGTAAATGGGCTAGAATCCAAGCATGGGTAAGGATGCTTGTGATGATTTTAATACTGTCATTATGATCATCACTCAGGTATATGGCTGTCAATTAAACAATTCTTGTTTTTTTCTGTATGATGGAAGTATATGCTTGTTTATATCTGTGAAAAAGTATTTCCCTTGGTTCTGCCAGGAGCAGGGAAATGAGCAGAACTGAATGGCTCTGAAAATAATTTTGTTCAATTACTTATTAACACCGATTTTAGATATGAAAATACCTTGAATGTTGATGAGATCTTTTATTACTTTTATTGAAATCTGTTTTGAGAGTAGTATGCAGCTGTAATCATGCAGTTAAATAGTGCATATTTTTTCAAAATTTCACGTCAGTAGTGCAATAATGAGTCCCCTGGCAGAGCTAGAAATCAGTCACCAATATTTTGGCATTGTAGAACAACCCAAGTGAGCCTTCTTATGAAAGTCATTTGGTGGCTGTGGTCCTCAGATGAATGTTTGGCCTCACACTATTAATACTTTCTCAGCCACCAGGCTTTCTTTTCCTCTCTATAAAAAGCAAAACTGGACTGTATTTTTTGGAGTATGAACACAACTTTCAATTATGGAAGAACTCCCATGCCCACATCATCTCCTGACTGTTCAGTGAGCAGCTGGACATAGCTTTTGTGAGAGGAAGTTATGTAGAGTATGGTCCCAGTTCAGCAAGGCATTTTAGGCATGTGCTTCAGTCTCATTGATACTGCCAGTTTAACTTAAACCAAATTGTCACACACGGAACGAGCATATTGGTCTCCTGCACGGGGAAAAAAATTATTGTCATCTTCATTGCTTGCTTAAAAAAGAGAGTCAGTGCTAAATCAAGGGATCAACAGTCTTTCTTTTGGATTACTGAGTAAATGGAAAGGGATCTTCAAGCATTTTTTTTTGTTTAAATGATGCTTCACTATGTGTTTAAGGTCTTCATTAGATGAAGAACAGAATTGACCATACCTGTGTCTCATTGTCTGTGCTTCCTCAGTGTTTATTGAATTTGGAACAAAAAGAGAGTAACTCCATGACAGTGCATGTCAGCTGAAGAATTCCATCACACAGTGTATGTTGTGGTGAAGGACACATGCTGTAGCTTGTCAGACGACACATGTCATGGGCAGGGTGTGCAGCCAAACGTGTGCAATCACCCTAAAATCCCAGGGCAGGTCCTTGCTTTCAAGACAGTGAAGAAACAAGGGAATACAGAGCTTGCCTTTTCTCCTGAATACGAGTTGATCTAAGCAGCCATCTTCTGGAAAACATTTTGAAGCTGTTTCTCTTTACCTTCTGCTGCAAGGCGAGAATCATGAGGAAGCAAGAAAGCATTGCTCCAGCCTTGCACTTTCTGCTTTTTCTAGTATTACCTTAACAAAGTGGTTCGTAGACCAACTAGAGTAATCACCAGCCAAAGACAAAAATATCTGTCTCCTGCTTTCCAGGGTTGGGTTTGCAGCTCAGGGATAAGAAAAATCTGAATCCAACAGGGTAATTTCCTGAAGACTATATTCAAGCCATTCTCTTATGGGGAAAAAGTCAGTTGAGGGATGGGTGAGAAGATATGTTTAATTCTTCCCAGGATTTTCAAAATATCAAAAGAATGGGAGAAGCCAAGTGATCGCTGTCTCTGTCTTTTGACATAGCATGTCAAAGGCATAAATTGTTTCTGTTTTAGGAATTTGAGAGTGTATTGCTGTGTTCAACACATGAGATAAAAGATTCTGTTCAGGACTGTCAGATACATTTATGACTAGTTTTTTATTTTCATCTTCCTTTTAGCATTCATCATGGTGTTTTCCTGGTGTACTTGGAATCTACTGAACTTGGTCTGAAGCCTCACGGTTTTCTCAATGAGTTAGTTTTGCTTCATTTAACTGCATGAAAATTAGTTGATTCAAAGAGCTTGGTCTGTTTGTGATATCCAGCATATATGGTGGTTTAGTCCTCTGTTACTGGGTTTCATAAGATCTGGATAACAGAGACTTTTGATTGTGTAGTAAAAGGAATGATCTGCAAAGTCAAGTACACAATTGTTTCTACCCACTGCTACGGGATGGGGAGGGTGAGAAGTTAGTCTGTCACTGATAGAATAACTAAATTTAGACATAAAAATGGACAAGGCCTATATATTCCATTAAAGGCTAAATGTGACACATTAAGGAACTTAAAAATTTAGCTGTGGAAACATCTCTTTAGGCAATGATTTATTTTCAGTGATATTTAAGGAAGTAGCTTTTGAAATGTAAAAATCCGTGCGCAGACGTCATTATTTTTGCAAGCAGTGTGTGTGTGTATATAGGCATATTTAAAGATATAAAGGAATATACATTCATAGAAGGAGGGGAAGGAAAAACCTCACACACTGACTCTTCAAATGAACAAATCTTCCCACTTAAGGGAATGTTATGGGAGGCAGCAGCTCCCTTAGGGATAGGCATGCGCAAGTTACCCGTTCTGAGTCACGGATTTTTCCACAGCTTTGTGGCTCAGATGTGCAAGCCCCTTCCCCACCATGCTCCCAATTCCTTAAATAGCAGCTGAGGTCAAGAAGGACAAGGGACAGATCACTGTCACTAGGAGGCCTTCTAAATCACACCGGGGTATGTGGGGTTTCTTGATGCTCAGTCTCAGCTGTCTGGTGCAAGAAGATAATTTTAATCCCATTATATTTATTGCTTCTCAGTAGTGTTTTGGCTTTTATACTGACTCACACCCTTTCAAAGGAGTCACCGGTGCTTTTGTTGTTAAACAGACTTAGAAGACATCTCTTTTACAGTTAGTGTTGTGATGTGTGTGTTTCTGTTCAGTCACCTTAAAGGAATTACATGCTGCCTTTGCTGAATTTGCAACAATGTCTTTTGGCTTGGAACAATTGACCATTATGACCTTTGGTACCTCAAAATATGCAGTCAATAAAGTAAAATTCTATTTTATGTATCTTGAGGTTTACTTTAACATGTTGCACCTTTCCATTTGCAGTGTCTGGCTATCTGTAGGGCTCTGGCTCTCACTGAACCACATTGAGAACTGGAGCAAATTCAGAGTCATATAATTGGTTGGGAGAATAAGGAGAGAGGGAAGATCAATTTGGCATACAGGGACACAGACATACAGAAGGTTTTGGGTTGGAAGCAAAAGAGCTTTGAAATCCAAAGCTGGCTCTAAGACTTGCCCAGCAGCTTGAGGCAGAGGTGGATGCTACTTCTGAGCCAGAGTCGCTCCTCTGTCCTTGGGCTGGTGGCTGGAGGTGCGTGCTCAGGCCTCCCATCAGTGGCAGGAGCAGTGTTGTGCTCTTCTCAGAGCCTCAGCAGGGCAGGCAGCAAAGCTGCAGTGGGTTCATGTCAGTAGCAGCTGGGTTTGCTGATGCCCATGCCCAGTTCTCCTGAAACATCTCTAGATGAATATGCCCTTAAAGTTAAGTCTCCAATTAACACGTCAATAAGCACTCCAGGATATAAATAAAATATACCAGGAGCTCAAGACATAGAACAGTGATTATCCCCCACACCCCTTTTTTTTTCTGTGATATCTCAAGGGTTCATAAGTTGATAGCTATTTTGTTTGAGTTTTTCTTTCGGGTCATAAGAAATTCAAATGTCCGCTGATCACACAGACATGAAAAAAGTTCTCCTTGTATTTCCTACCTTGGGTCTAATGTGTTGTGGATGAGCTACAGTTCTTAGGTGCCATTCTTTCCTGTGCTGCAGGAAAAGCTGTACTTTATTTCCAGATGGCAGTTCTCCAGTGGTGGTTCATTTTTAGGTTCAGAACAATCTCTGTTGGAACCCAGGACACCCCTCTGGGTGCCCTGGGTGACACGTGCCCCTGGCAGGGGGCTGGGGTGTCCTGGCAGGAAGCCAAAGACACTTGGGATTTCGATCTTAACCCATGGAGCAAATTACCAACCTTCTATGAAGAATCACAAGTCACAGAAGTTTAAGCACAGTAATAATGAATTAATCACTGGGAGAAAGCGGAGTTTTGAGGATTTTACTATAGGGGTCTGGGAGGCAAGATGGAGGGATCTGGGTGTTGTCCTATTCTTTTTCCTTCTTCTTCCTAGCCTTCATCTTCTTGGTGATGTTGGCACATTTGGATTGGTTTAGAATAGAAGCAGAGAGTCTAACATAAGTGGTAGGTGTTGGAAAATAATGATAAATAAAGTACACATAATTCATAGTATAAAATGTAGACACCAGCCCAGGGGTGGGCACTGTGCCCTTGACAGACCTGCTGAGCAGACCTCTGCGGGTCTGAAAAAAGAATATTTTAGATAATTGACAATAAACAACCTTGTGAACCAGAGCCAAAGAATTCCAACTCTTTCTTTGACCATCGGGCTGGAAAAAAGAGAAAGATGGAGGGATCTGGGTGTTGTCCTATTCTTTTTCCTTCTTCTTCCTAGCCTTCATCTTCTTGGTGATGTTGGCACATTTGGATTGGTTTAGAATAGAAGCAGAGAGTCTAACATAAGTGGTAGGTGTTGGAAAATAATGATAAATAAAGTACACATAATTCATAGTATAAAATGTAGACACCAGCCCAGGGGTGGGCACTGTGCCCTTGACAGACCTGCTGAGCAGACCTCTGCGGGTCTGAAAAAAGAATATTTTAGATAATTGACAATAAACAACCTTGTGAACCAGAGCCAAAGAATTCCAACTCTTTCTTTGACCATCGGGCTGGAAAAAAGAGACTCTTGGGGTCATGCTGAACACAGGGAACCTGAGAAATCTCTTATGTTTGGGAAACTAATACTGTATATGAGTTCTTAAAAAAAGTATTAGATTCAGACATGAAGTTGTGTATTATTGACAAACCTCAGGTTGATACAACATAGTATATTGAGGCTGGACATCATTATACTTTGAGAAATGGAATTGCTACTCTGGGAGCACTCTGCTACCACTTAAAGCCAAGAACAAGTGTTACATCTTTCTTTACAGTCTAGCATAAAAAGCTGTGGGGCATTTTATTATGGATTGTCCTGTGAAAAACTGACTGGACTGGAAATTGCAGTGTGACATTTATGTAGAAGAAATTCTTATCGGAATAGTGTTATAAAGCTGTGCAACTGTGGATTATTTTATTTGCTTATGAAAATGTGTAGGCACCAACATAGCTGCATGGGACACAGTGCTTTTATTATGGGCTTAAGTCATATTGAAACCAATTAGAGCTGAAACACGTGATTATAAGTGGGCATGTACTTGGGGCTTGCATGGTTAAGGACTCTGCTGTCCAGGGATGGACTGCAGAACTAGAAGAAAACATCCAAAAGGACATGTGAAAAGAAAGGATGCCTAGATAATCCTAAAAGAGTTCAACTGGTGGTGTAAGGGATTCCATATGAGGAAGACTATAGGAGACATCGCAGCCATTTCAGGAAACCACACTGTGTTCAGCATTTTTTGTTCCAATAGAAGTGAAGTGAACACGAAACCTCCTTCTGCTGCTATTTTTAATCTCCACAATCTTTGCAGTATTGACATGTTATTGAGTTCTTTAGCCTCAAAGACTTTCACATGTGGAATAAATTTGTTCATTTCTTAAAATCATCTAGACAACACTTGATTACAGTGCTGTAGTACTGAACACTGCAAGAAGAGTCCTAAAGAAGGAATAAGCTTGATGGTGCTTTAAATTTTTTTCTTCTACTGAACTAAATGCTTCCACTTTTAAAGCTGGATAAATAGTATTCTGGATGTAGCTATTACTTTTTTAAAATGTTCTTTTAATAGGCAGGAACTGCAGTCTTGGAAACACATGTTTCTTCTTATTCCCTCCTGCCCTTTTCTAAAATCTGGCACAGGCAATGAAGGAAAAACAATAATAGTGTCCAGTGGACAATGGGAAAAATACAATATTGGAACATTTCATCAGTGGAGCAGCAAGCATCTGTTCTTCAGCACCAAGGCTTTGTTTGCCTTCAGACAGGCTGTGTTGTTCAGTGGCATTCCCTCAGGTGGCATTGCCCTGGCCTCTGCACTGTCCCTGGGTGGAGCTGAGACAGCTGAGGATGTGTGTGGTACCCAGGTGTGCCAGTGCTTAGTGCTGTACATGTGTTAATATCGTGATTAATGTGCTGCATGAATGGAAGGACCTGCTAGCACACATTCACTCCTGCCACGTTTGCTGTGGCTTTCGTGGCTGCAGTCAGAGGGAAACAGTGGCAGCTGGATCCCAGCAAGAATGACAGCATGTCTCTGCAATTAAACTTTACCAAAAAAAGATGCAACAGGGTTGGAAATGTTTGGGTTGGTGTTCCAGGATACTTTTTTGACTTTCCCACTCTGTTCCTCGGGGATTTTAAAGCCTGTCTCTAGTGTAATTTTTTAAAATAATTTTGGGGTTTATTTTTTCATGTTGGGTATATAATATCAGAAAAAAGTGTTGATTTTCAAGGTTAGTTGTAGTATTTTATCACATGTTTTTTTTCATGGCTCAGAAACATCTAGTGTTTGTAGCTTTTAGATTTTTTTCTGTTAAAAAATAAAACAAACTCATTGGAGTTTTGAGCATATTGAAGAGCATGGTGAGAGATAGTTCAGACTTTGGAGGCAGCCAGTGACGTGTCCACATCAGCCAGCTATGAAAATTTAGTATCTGAAAATCAGGGATCAGCTTACACAAACAACATTTGATTTCTGTTGCAGAGCTCAGGCTGGCATTATGTGTGCAATACACACCTAAGCAATTCTTTAGATCACTTTCTCCACAATTTCTCATAGTTAAGGTTCGATATATGAAATAAGAGTTCAATCAATCAATTGAGTTCAATCAATCAATAAGAGTTCAATCAAGCCTTTCCTACCCAGAATTAGTGTGCTGTAAAAGTAGCACCTGAAGCCCTAAGCCCTCATTTGTCAGGACTGCCACTGAAACCCCCCGAGGCCAGGGGTGGTTGTCAGGTCCTGTGGCGGGGTGGCCCAGCCTGGCTCTCCTGTGGCATTCCCTGTGCTGCTCCCTGAGCCTGGCATTCTCTGGGGCACTGCTGGCCAGAGCTGTGTCAGTGAGGGCTGCCACACACAAACGTGGGGCTCTGCTCCTGCTCTGCCCTGGCCCAGCTGGATTTCTTGGGTATCTCAGCCACCAAGGAAAACCTTTGGTTTTGAGCAGACAACACGACAACAGCCTCAAAACTGAAGCTCTTTTTTGCAGAGAAATGCAAGTCAAAGAATGCAAGGCAGCCTGAATTCTGTCCTGCAGCAGCCCCATTTGCCTTGCTTTTTTCCCAAGGGGAAATTAAATAGAGCACTCACATTTCCTAGAAATTATCTATTTAACAGACGGTTAAGACACAGTAAAATAACCTTGCCTTGAGATGTGGAGGTTTCAGGTGTTGACATTCACACTTTTTTTGAAATAAGAAGAGGGAGCATCACACCAAGGATTGCTGCAGTCTCTGCTGAGTGCTGTGTGGTGCCAGTGCAGAGTTTATGAGCCTGCAGTTGGTGACCTGGCATGAAGGTGTCTGCTTGGCTTCCTTATGAAGAGAGGTCATTAGTGAGAAGCAGGAAGAAGAAAATAGAACCGACAGAAAAATAGTTTCTGAATTGAAAGCATCTGGTTTTAATCAGAGATGCTAATAAATACTTTTTCTTAGTTTTGACATCCTGTATTTTGGTCAATTTTTTTCCCCATTTTTTTTTCCCAGGAGCTGATGTCATCACTGGATCTACCAAGCAGTTTCAGAACTATTGCTTTGGATTGCATCATGGTATTAAAATTTTTCAGTTTTGACCCAGGATGTCTTTCTTAGACCATATGCAGATGACCCATTTGAATAAAATCTTGTAAGTGTTAAGCAATGTAGATTGTAGAACCAAAAGCAAGTTGGATCAAGCTGTTTGTGACTTCAATGGGTCCTTTTTTAGAATTTCAAGCTTGTATTGAGTGTATTTCCGAAGTCTTGGGAATATGGGGGGCCTGAGTAGAGTATGGAAAAACACTGATTAAAAAGGGCTGTCTCTTCTTTTTGATTTTTATTTCCTGTTTCCTCCCTTGTCACGTCTCTGAAAATACATGAAATAAGTCCCTTCAGGCCATGTTCTTGTATGCTTACTTCTCAGAGGGTAAAATTATGCTCAGGGGGAAGGAATTGACTCAGATATGTGACTAACAATGTAAGTTTGCTATCAAGAAGGTATAAAGTTTTATTTACAGCTGCTTAAAACAAAATAATAACCCGAGCTATCAGTAAATGACAGTAATGGCTGTCATAAAAAGGTACAGTAATTCCATATTTAAGAAATTTTTTGTAAAAGTCTTTTAATCTAAGAAGTAAAAACGTTAACATTTGTGGATATTTAAAATATTTCTTGTCTCATTACACTGATGCATTCCTCAAGCTTAGTGAATGTCCCATCTTAAAAGAAGTGAGCTTGATTCTCACTGTGCTTCAGAGTAACTGGACTCCAGCTTCTGGTGTCAAGAAGCATTTGTAATACCTGAAACTAATCGGGCTAACATTTTTATTTTTGCTGTATTTTCAGTAAGACTGAAAAGGGAAAGGGCAGAGGCAACATTGGAAGTCCAGTTATGTCATGAAATTTGTGAAAGAGGGTGTTGGTATTGCTGCATATCATTTCTTCTGTCCCTTGACTGTGACTGATTTAAGAAAATGCTCCGTTATGAGCTTATGTTAATGTGTAGGAAGGGCAGTATTTGTAATAAATAAAGGTTGTCCTAAATGATGCTTTTTTCTGAATCAAAACATTTTAGCAAACATAGTATTTTCTGTCTTCGCAAAATGAAAAACAAACAACAGTGGAAAAGCATGCCTGATTTCTATTCTTGTCCTGAATTTGTATGAATTTGCTGTATTAATCTTGCTCCATTTGCTCATGTTGGATCTCTGTGTAGATGACTGTTTTTTTTGGCTCTGTTGCTTCTTCTAAGTGGGTGCCACTTAGTGCAACAATGTGCTTAATGGAGTCTAATTCTGTGATCTGCAGTTTTGGGGTTTTATTAGTATTAATGTGTGGTTTCAATGTTCTGGATTTTTTTTTTATGAATTGTTACAGTTTACTTTGTAAGATGATAAATAAAGTTAATAATTTACTGTGTTCTGCCAAGAATTTGTGTGTGTTTTGGTTTTGGTTGAGTGACAAACTAAGTAGCCCCTAAGTATATCTCTGAATTTTCTTTTGCTGTTCCAGATGGGTTGGGTTGCCTCTTGTGCATTTTGGTGTATCATGCCACATCAGTGAATATCCTTCTGCCACATTTACTTGCATGGACTGGCAAAAATTTATTGCATGTGTACAAAAATAATGCAACATTAAAACATACCTTTGAAGCAGTGGCATGGTTGAGAGCAGTGTGTATCCTGATACTTGTTCAGTGTTTCTCATCAATTCTTAGCTCATCCTGTGTGAATATCATCCTGGAATGAAAATTGTAGGCCTGTAGGTTGTGATGCTGGAAATGTAAGTTAGTTAATTTGCCATAAAGACCATAGGAACAATATGGTCAGATGACATAACCCCAAATCTCATTATTAAATCACTTACGTCTTGCAAAGGAATGTGTTTACCACATATTAATTTTCAGTGGACAGTGTTTCTTTTTGTGTTTGAAATAGTGCATTGTGTTCCAGAAAACAGTGTCACACAGTAGCAGACCAGAAATACAGATGTTAAAAAAAAATCTTATTAACATTCATGTTTTCTACACTGGTTCTGGGCAACATTATCTTCCTTTGGGTTTTCTGTAAAGATCTGCTGTGGCATCATTTCACACCTTCCTTCCTATTTCAGTACATCTTCAAAATCATAATGGTATTAGAGATGCACCTTCTACCTTCTGTGTTAGTATTTTCCCTTCCTGTATAGATTACTGCTTAGGGCATATCCACAGAGTAAATTTAGCTGTGTCCTCTGCTCACAGCCACAGGATTAAATGTCAGCATTCTAACTGGCATTGTTTTGATGCAGAAAGTATCAAAGATATTCTTGAAATCATTGGAAGAGCATTCTGCCTGCACCCCTGGCACCAGTGAGAGAATTTCAGTACCTTCTGCATCTGCTCACACACATTGTAATTGCAAGGTTTAAAGGAATGATCCCTAAAATTTGGGATTTGCTGGCATTCTTTGGTGTTTCCTGTAAGTCCCTTTTAGTCAAAGATGATTGACTTGTGAAAAGTGTGAATCTGCTTGTTTCTATTAAAAAAAAATCACGTTATTAAAATTTTTAACAGCACACATGCCCATTTTATCAGTTTCATCTTCAAAAACAGCCTAGAAGCTTAATGTGATTTGAACATTTTTGCCCATAGTGTAGGCTCTGCAAACTGAATATAAAAGGTGCCTAAGGGTTTTGGAGTCACCTGGCTGAGAACAGTCAGAAGGGTCTGATCCCTTGGATGCATGACTGCACCCTGGGCACAAACAGGGCTCTGCTGGAGGCCTGAGGATGTCCTGGCATCACACCTGGGCTGTTTGTCCTGGCTTTCACGTGCCTGTCCCTGTGAAAACTTGCAGTGGCACTGCTGGCCATCCATGGAGGGTGGTTGGGTATGGAGAGCTTGGAGCACCTACACCCCTTTGCCATCTTATGGAGAGCGTTGATGAGGTCTCTGGAAGTGGCTGGCTGGGGAGCCAGGGTTTGAGGTGGAATGTTTACATCAGCTACTAAACCTCCCCCTTCCATTAAGTTATTTTGCCCTGCATCCCTTTTCCTTGGAGACGAATGATCACCCTGGAAGCAAAGCCAGGCTGTTTGCTCACAAGGTGTGGGGTGACCCATGTGTGACACCATGTCTTAGCTGCAAAGAGCTGCTATTCCTGGTCCTGCACCGTGCCTTATGGAATTGTCTGCTCCCTAAATAACCTCTGCAGTTACTCGTAGTCTAGAGATGCAAAGAACCCCTTGGTAGTGCAAAGGTAAACTGGCCTACATTGCCAGGAAATTGCTTACAGTGTGAAATGCTATATTTGTGTCACCCAGGCTAAAAGATTTGATGCTTTTTATAAGGTTGCAATCAGTTTTATGTGTCTTATTGATTTTAAACGCCTTCTCTGACTCTGTTGGCTTAAAAAGCTGTTAGACCTTCATATATAATATATATTCATATTGTATCTAGTTCACATTTGTGGATTTACTTAGAAGAATTGAGAAGTATTGGGAAATTTTAATTTTATTTTTAAATATCACATTTATACTTTCAATCCAGGTCTGTGGGACACAAATTAATATTGTAGACAAATGGTAACTTATTGTAAACCAGTTCTAAGCAGATTGAGCATCAATGTCTGTTTTCAGCCTTACTCTGTATGTATTATGGTCTGATGACTTGAGATACGGAGACTAAAGGTGATCCAATATTGCAAATACTTTGTATCAACAGGAAGTTTAAGAAGATGCTGATTTTGTCCAGTGTGAAACAAAATCAGACATCAAATTGTCTTATTTCTAGATATTACCTCTGGATATGTGAGGAAATGATGTGGTTGCTCTTTTCTTACTCTTTGTATGATAGCTCAATGTGAAGCTTTCTACATTTGTGCAGCAGAGCCTGACCTATTTTGCTTTCATTATTCTTGTTGGGAGCATCCTCGGTTTTGATGAGTGCAAGGCTCAGTCACAACTAACATGGAATGATGTAAATATATCCTGTATCCCTTCAGGACAAGATTTATAGACCGCATTTTCCCCAGCTGAAACTTCTGAGCGAGTCTTAGCTCAGACAAAGTCAAGGGGAAGGTTTGAGCCGTTCCCTTGGAGCCTGGGTTGAGTCCCAGAGGTACCAGCAGAGGGATGGGTGGGATTCCATCCGTGCCAGGTTTACTGCTGCTTGCACAGACATTTCTCCCCAGCAGCCTGGGAGCCATGCAGGGCTCTGTGTGCACTGGAATGTGCACAGCACCAGTGTTGTTCAAATGCAACATGTTTAAATGCAAATGTTTAAATGCATTTGCTCATGCTAGAACATGAGTATTACTAAGTCTCAACTGAATATTCTAGAAAAGTGAGTGTTCATTTAACAAAATGTCAATTTCTTTGACACTTGGACACTCAGAGCAAATGCTTACTTCTTTGACTATCAATTTTTAATCAACTAAAAACATCAAAATCATGGACGCATATCAATGTGAGAATATCACTGAATGGATTATTATTCTAGAGATGTTTTTTGTGCTGCCTTATCGTACAGACAGAATTATAATGCATTTGTTTGTGAGCATGAATACATTAACAGCACTGGTATGTCTCTCTGCTTGCTCATTCTGTATTTTTACTCCAGGGTTTAGACAGCAGAGGAGACTTAAGAATTATTATGAACATTTTACAGATTTCAGTCTCTGAACATCAGTTACAGTAAATGTCTTCTACTGAGCATGAAGACAAAGCCTTGAAAATTTGAAAATTTCTTTTTTTTTTTTTTAATTTTTATTTTTTAATTACTAGACCTACAAAAAACTGTCCTTCCCTGGATTGGCTGCCTGGTTGCTGGCCTGGCCTTCTCTGTGAGTGAGGACTGGAACTGTGTCAGTGGGTAGCTTGTGCCTTGGCTCATAAGTAGCTTAACAACTCCTAACGAGTGGCTATTAGTAGGCAGATTGAGTGATGTGAATAAAATCATGCTGAAAGGTACAGTAAAAGCACTTGAAAAATGCAATAGAATTAGTTAAATAGCATGCCTTTGATATAACTGATGATGTTATTAGTCTTAAAAAGTCTTGCTAAGATGATTTTGGAAAGTGCTAAATACATACACAGAAAACTAAAGGCAGAGCAGACAAGTTCCAGCTGTTCCTTTTTGTTATGACATGCTTTTTGGCCAGATGGAGATTGTGACCTTACTGTTTGTTAAGTAATACATAGCTCCTCTTTTTCTCTATGTAAAGTGTGACTAGTTTTTTTAATAGCATGGACTTTTAGCAGTAATCATTGAAGTGGTGGTGGGTATGATGTGTGTACATGCTGCATAAATACATATGGTCAATTAATTGTGAGTGCAGAGTCATTTGTATGGAGAAAGGAAATGTTAAGTAAAATAAAAGTAAATTTATAACTAACATGCTATAAAATTCTGCCTGTTACACTGTCTATGCAAGGAGGTGTGCAGCTTCTGAATAGTGTTGCAGCTTGATAGTATTTGCTGTCCACAATTGCAAAAGAAAATGGAAATCCTGTGTTGCTTGGAGTAATATTTCACATACTGTGTGCCCCAGAATCATGTGAACAACACAGCACGATACTGTGCAATAAATATGAACAATATAAAGATATTTAGAGCAGAGACCTAATAAAAGAGAAAACTTGTAAAATAGGCTCCACAGCAGTCTGAAACTGTATCCATATTCAAAACGGGGAGGTGGAAAACTTAATACTGTTGCTCAGTGCCAGGCTTTGCTTGACACTAAAGTTGTCACAGGAAGCTCAAGATATGTTTATAGGGTAGTTTATAGCTTGTACTGCTTTTAAAAGCTGCAGGGGAGAAAAGAGTTAATGTCTTGAACAATTATTTATGGCCTTTTCTTTGTTGCTTTCTCACTTCCAGGAAGCAAAGCTTTAAAGAAAGACAAGCTGTTGAAGGGATGCTCTAGATCCTTGCTAGTAACAAGGGCCTTGCTATTGCTACTTAATAGATTACCTAATTCTAATATCAGAGCATTCTCACTTTCTTCTTTTCACTTCATTATCATGTGTTGAACTTGACAGAGAGTAATTCATCTTTGCTGCAGCGGGGTGTGGGGAGCAGCTGCTGTTGTGCAAGGGCTGCACAAGTACCAGCTCCTGCTCTGAAGGGAGCAAACAGGCAGCACAGGGGTGCATCTGCAGTGGGAGGAAAAACTGAGATTGAGGACAGATTTCCTTACTGAGCTGGTACCCTGTGAGTGCTTGTTGGTTGCCAGATTCTCTGCTGTCCCCTTAGCTTGGAGGCTGTCCTCCAGGAATCACGGGTTTGCTCTGCACAGCCTGCCTGGCTCTCCCCATCACAGCCTCTTTCACAGGGTTTGGCCAGTGCTGGCAGTGAGCTGACATCCCTCCTTTTCCTATTTTCCTCTTATTTTCATCTGGAGCCCTACCCAGAGCCACTCTGGTGCTGGGAAGGCTCTTGTCAGGAGAAAACCCAGGCCTCTGCTGTGAAGAATGGAGGAACTGCTTAGAAATCTCCCTGGGCATCATTTGGTAAGAAAGCAAATGCCAGGCTTTAAGGTGAAGGGTACTTCTTCCCAGCTTTTGCCAGTAAAAGCAAGTTGTACCCTTTTTTCCTCACTGATTGTCCCCACTGAAGATAGATTCTGTGTATCTTTAACACGAGCTGTTCTGCTTTTGTGTGGTGTTAGGTGGAGATCTCCCCCAGGAGATCTGGCAATATTCTGTGTGAGGCTGGCACATGGAAAATATGGGCAAGCCACTTCCATGGCTGTATGTGATCACTCATCAAAAGGAGGTCTCTGCAGTATCTGTTAAACTAAAGGATTTTCAGCTTAAAGAACTTAAATATAATTTTGTTGAGAAAATTGTTCATCGCTTTCACAGATAGCTTTTATTGATACAGCTGTTTTTCTTTAAAGAAAGCACTCTCTGTGCCCTCATTTCCATATTAACAGGATCAAAGAATGCCCTTTGTAGCTTTTGGATGCTGCAGGAATGCTGAGGCTCTGATAGCAAATAGTCATCTTTCCATTTAAAAAGGTGACAATATCTGGAAATTATTCCAAAGAAAAATCTCTCAGTCTTCCAAAAAAAGGAGTTTTTGCCTTCGGTTAGACTGTAGTTGTCTTGTGGTGTGCTCTAACTCCAGCTCATTTGTTTCCACTGTTGTTTTTGATATTTTCCAAAATGAGCTTGATTAAAAGAGATCATAGAAATGCCACACTTGGATATATTTAAGCCATATAAATACATACAAATACAGTGAGGAAACTTGCTCAGTGTTCAGTCCAATTCTCAGATGCTCCAGGACTAATGAAAGACTTACCATGAAATCCTTTTCAGTCCTGCTTCCTGCTCTCCTAATGCTTATAATTCTGCAAGCTGCAAGTCTGGGACTGTGGGTGAGACCTTATCCTGCTCCCAAAGCCACATGCAAATCTGTGGATTCTTACGGTGTGCTTTGAAGTAGTATCATGTCCTCTCTACACGATCAGTTTGTTTTTCAAAAGGTACACCTTCTGTACAAGGACAGTTTTATCCAACATTCAGGCAAAGTAAAAGGCCTATTGGGAAATGCATAGAAATGGTTTTTAACACAGCCCAACTTCTTTTTCCTAATCAAAGCCTGAATTCTTAGAGGGATGCTTTAGGTTACATCACAGTGATACTTTTGGTGCTTCATCAGATAGCAGCAGGTGGAGGAAAAAGGATCTTTTTGACAATGTGAAGTGTTTGCCATTCAAATTCTAACAAGCAGAATCACTTGTACTATTATGAAAATTACCATAATAATAATAATTATTATTATTGTTATTATTATTATGACAAGAGGAAAATATAGTAGTGATCAAGCTATGTGAAAATGCTGTTCACAGTGTCTTCTTTGCACTTTAGCACTGATGAAATGTATTTAGTAAATCCCAGGTCCCTAGCTGGGAAGTGCCAGCATGACATTCTGGAGACTGTGTTCAGGTATTCTAAGGTCATTTAACTTCATTTTGTGAGTTGCTTTCAAAATGGGCAAGCATCCTGAAAATGCTGTGTACTGGGTATGTGGCTTCATAGTGGGATGTGCTCTTACAAAGTGGCAATGTGCCTTTTTTACATTCTGTTGCTGTAGCTGGCAAACAGTGGCTTACTGTTTAGAAACCCATGATATTGTAATTTCAAGTGTGCAGAGGGAATGTAATCTTTGAAAGACTGGAAGTTTTTTTGAACCTTTAATGGATTTTTTTAAGAGAGAGAAGACCATGGGCCGTGCCTGAAATACATTGCTGGAAAATTCTCTCTTGAAAACTTTTTCCCACCTTAGCTCCCTGCTCTCCAGAGACATCAATAGAAAAGCCCCCTGAGGCTCTGCACAGCAACTAAATTTTCATTTTCATTTGTTCTCCTTCAGAGTGTCCTTGGGGCTTCAGAAAGCTACAGGATGAGAGAAGAGAGATGCATCTGATATGAAGTGATAATTCGCATGACATTTTGGGATATGATTCTGCAAGGCTCTAGCAGAAAAAAATCCTACCCAAAAAATTGGATCTATATTATCCCATCATCCTTATTATGCAGTATGAAAAAAATCTACCCAAAAAATTGGATCTATACTATCCCATCATCCTTATTGAGTGGTAGAAATTAAAATCTAAGACAATATTTGGTCAACACATTTTGAATGTAAACTCAGGTGTGCTATTAAAAAAAAACAAACCCAAAAGAATCTAAATCCACCAAAGGCAGATGATTCAACTTCAGAGAAAATGAAGTGTTTCTGTGTGTTAAAGCACATACAGAATGGTGCACTATTTAAGTGCAATGCATTTGGTTTCCATGACGTCTTATCCTAGCAACACATTTCCACGTTTTGTTCTTTTCTGTTCTGCCTGCCTTTTGCTGCAGAAGATACAGAATGCAGCGTGTCACTTGAGGTCTTTGAGTGATACTATTGTAGGAGGATTAGATAATTTTAACAACAAAATATGTAGCTAGGATGGTACCTTCCTCTTTGATGTGTAGATTTCTTTAAAGTGAGAGTGCAACAATGTTAAATATAATAAATCTTTAAATATTGCAATTTATCCATTGACCCAGTTTAATTTATTTTGAGTATCCACTGAAATTTTGTGTGTATCTTGTTGGTTTTGTTATAAGATTTCCTGTGATCTGATGTTGTCAGTCATCACTGACTTTAGATAGAGACATAAGATTTGCACAGCTTCTGAGGAGGTGAATTTTAGAAGTGGAATTAGAGTTGTATGGTGGCAGCTATGAATTTTTCTGTGTTTTGACATTGTGTGTGCCACAGGGTTTGAAATGAGATGGCATTATCCTTTCTGTCCTTAGTAATTCTAGGTAAGGATTGCAGAAATACTTAATTCTTCAACAAAGAAGAGGCCAAATACTTGGTGTTTCATAGCCTGGCTGACCAATTGCTGGGCACTGAAGCTGTGCTGTGTGATTGGAGTCCTCTGTGGTCCCTTCTTTCTGCTTGTCTGCTGCTGAGACTGCTGGTGGTAATGACTGGGCTCAAATGGGATCTGGCCTTCCATGAGCTCAATCCAAAGCCTTTGGAAGTGTTTTTGACTCTTTCCACTATTTCAGTGGCACTTGAAACCAGGACCTGTGTTATTTGATATTTGAAAGCAAGCTTATTGCCTTGAAGGGTCATGTTTAATTTAAACAAATAATTTAAGTTACCTTGTAGGACAGGGGTCTGCTGTGTCCAGGCTGTTGAATCAGTAAGTCATGCATTTTCTGTGTGAATAACTGCTCCACACTATGACTCATGGCCCAAGCAATGCTTAGCATTGCAGTTTTGTCTTTAAGCATCATGAATGAGCTGGAGAGGGTATAAAAGCAGCCTCCATACACTGCAGCGAGATATATGAAGCTACCAATTTAAAGACTGTCAGCTTCCCCTCTCTTGCAGACACTTTGCTGGGTCACCTCCATTTCAGTTGAAATTATGTTTGTGAATAAGTAAGAGTTGTAATGGTTGTAAAGATGGTGTGGCTGAGGTGAGGCTTGACCTAATGGAGTTCTCTCTCCCTTTGTTTTGAGTCCAATTTGAGTTTTTCCATATAACTTCCTCAGGAAAAAGCAAATAAAATGAGCTTTTTTTTTTTTTAAATTTTAAAATGAAATTTCCACCTAGGTTTGGTTGGTCCCACTGCCTGTTGTTGTGGCATAGCAATGTTCTGTAGTGCTTTGCATTTAGGATGTAGATGTAACCAGTGAAGTTTTAGTTGAGGCTCTGGTCATCCCTGCTCAACCAGGGGGTCCTGGGCTTTGCTTTTAACGTCTGGGAACTCTGCAGACTCTGCCCAAGTTCTAAAACATGCAGCCTCTTAAGTAAAATTCCAACTCTGATATAATATTGTAGTGCCTTAGAGGTGACAGTGTTTTATATATAAAATAAAACCTGTTAAAGTTTATTTGTGTTATAAAATACTCTGTAATGTATTTTGAGATTGCTGTGTGGATTATGCTATGCAGCAAAGAAGGTTTGTTGACAGTTTGATTAACCTGTACCACTAGATTTCTAGTTCTTTATTTTCTATAAATGCATAATAACATACCAGCTAGTTTTACCTCCAAGAAATACCATTAAATCAATATAGATCAAAATTGAGCTAGAGTGTGTAATGGCTTAGTAAGCTGAGAATTTTTCACTAATTCATTTTTTAATAGGAATTCTTTCAAAAAAGACTTTTCATATCATCCATCATCAGTTTACTTATGCACAGAAATAAATGGTGATTTGGATATATGCTAGTATGAATAACACGAGAGTATGCCTATCCAGATTTCATCTGTTTTCATTCCATCTCTTTAATAAACAAAATGTATAAGTTATCAGGCTTTAAAATCTGGCATTGAGCCATGGCATTTTAATATTGGGACAGAGATTTGAGCTTCACTTGTCACTGCTAGCAAAGTGCTGAGTGAAACTTGGAGGATGAGGAACTCCAGGTGAGAGTTGCCAGTGCTGCCAGGTGGGGAACAGTGGTCATGGAAAGTCCCTGGGAGGGTGGGAGTAGGGAGAGCCCAGCCTAGGGCTGCAGTTCAGGGTAGTCCAGGTTTCTGCAGTGGCTCCTGCTGCTTCCTTTTCCCAGGCACTGGTGTGCCATCCCTGCCTCTCTGTGCCAGGGGATTGATCTGGCTCCAAAACTGCAGAATTGATGTGTGGCTGGGTCAGTTTTCGATCCAGTCAGCATCATGGCTCTGCAGAATGTGTCAGTGCAGTACAGGTAGAGCAGGAGCTGTAGCAGTGGCAGAGGTGGGAAGCCCTTGTTAAACCATGGCAAGTACAAAACCAGAGGCTGTTGGTAAAGCAGGGGACAGGCTAACAGCAAGAGGAGAAAGAAGGGAGGAGAAATGGGAGCCTGTGGGGAATGCAAGAGAGATGTGAGAAGGCTGGTTAGCATCTGGAGGAGGTAAATGGGATGGTAGGCTCAGAGTGTGAGGTTAATACATGTGGTCAGTTGTAAGTGGTTAATGAAAGACTTTGCTCCATCTTCCGTCATGTACTTGCCTGTGTCCTACATCTGATTGAAATGTAAGTGTGACAAACACAGAGACATCTTTTGTATATATGAAAGTATCCACAGGAGGTGCAGAGGCATTTCACCTCACTTTCAGGAGGCTTTGTTTTCCTCCTGGAATTAAGAAGAAACCCCTACAGCACACAAGTGGATGTTGAGTGGTGGGTTTGGCCTACAGTGGAGTACACATACATCTGAACTTTACCTACCAACATGCAAAGGTATTCTAAAGTAAATATAACACTTCCACTTCTTGTTGAGACCACAGTCCTTTAAAAGACTTAAAAAGTTTTATCTTTATTTCATATTATTTACAGACATGTTGTCGACATAATTTACAATCTCCAGCTCTGTGTTCTCTTGAATTTTTGCACTACCTTATTACTCCACAGAAGAGCACAAGGTGAAATAGAGTATATATATATATATTATTCTGTGTTTCTTACTAACAGTGGTTAAGAGTTGTTGAGGAGAATGAGTTAACTCCTGAGACACATTTAGCAGTTACTTTGTAAGATGGGTGTCATGAGCACAAGTGCTCATTTCTCCATCCCTTGCTGTACTGGGCTTTTGTTTCTCTGGAGATGTGTTTCAGTGGGTGTGGAGAGATCTGAATTCATGCACATGCACTTTGTACCACATTCCTGCCTTAATTTAGAACCTCTTGGAGACCAGCTGCAGCCTTACTTAAAAAGAGGAGAGGGTGGGTGGTTAGCAATGGAAGTGTCCTGCAGAGTAGGAACAGTCATTTACAGTTGTGAATGGAGGTGCTTTTTATCTTGTCTTGAAACTCTGTGGTGTACATCTTAATTTTTCAATTTCAACACCATCTTGGAAAACTAAAGCTGCAATTTCTACAAAATTATAGCAAGCAAGAAACCTATGATGAGATAAAATAGAGAGAGATGGGTGCCAGTCACAAGATTTATTAGAATTTTACAACTGTCTGTTGCATTGTTCGGTAGAGGTAGAGGTGATTATTAAAATGGCAGATGTTAAGTGCAATGTTTGGCTATTGATTCTTTTAGAACTGCCCTGCCAGTGTTTAATACGAAGAAACTATTTCTGTAGTGTAATTATTACACAGAAACAGAACTTGTAGTGTGTACCTTGGTACACTTTCCTTCAGGAAAACAGCAGAGGGTTTAATGAGATAGTGCTGGGAACTTGCTCATCTTTTGCTAACAACCTTTTAGTCAAAACATGATAAGCGTGTAAGGGCAGGGCAGAGAGGTCACTGCCTTTGCCAGTTTGTTTCTAAACAAGCTTGTCAACTGAGGTAAAGCTGAGCCTGCCTCCCATGACTTTACCTCCTGCTTTTGCCCTCTGAGTTCTCCCCCTGGCTGCCTGCATTGTGTGAAACCATCCTGATTTGTTTAGAACTGTTCATTGTTGCTGTAGTTTATTTTTTTTTTGCCTTCTCCAGAGTTATCTCCTGGTGTGTGACTAACCAGTTCAAACAAAACAGTGCAGAAATCCTTCTCCCAGCAAGAAGGAAATAGAGTCAGCTTTTAGTACCAAATTTAAGGTTTATTTCCACAGAGTTGGAATTGATTTTATTGGACTGATCTTCAGGGGCTTTAAACCTCTTCGCAGGCACAGTCTCCTGTGGAGATGGGGAGGCCTCTCCCTCCGTGGGCAGAGCTGTTCTCTGCAGGGGCTGCTGGCTGACCCAGCCGGGGCTGGAGCCCCTCCTGCCCTCCCTGCTGCCAGAAGTCTGCAGTTATCCCCCAGGATCCTGCCACCCTGCAATCTGGAACAGTCTGCTGGCCCTGAGCACTGCCCTAGTGCCAGGCAGATCTTCAGGCAGGGATCAGAATTACAGGTCTCTGCATTTGTGCGGCCAAGGCTGCAATCTGGTAATTAAAAGTGATTTTCCTTTCTTAAGTAATGTGCTAACTTTGCACCTGTCCTCATCCTCAGGCTTGCGGGCTGGGAGAGGGTTCTAGCAAGAACAAGGGAAGGTGAAGGCTTCTAAAAATGCAATAGATGGTTGTGACATGTTAGAGGAAGCTGATTAGCTGTAGTGTGAAGTGACAACTAGGTTAAAATTACAGGATTTCAGATGCACTTGTCAGGTTCCATACTGTGCTTCAGCTGTAAACTGTAGCAGTGCCTTCCCATAACTTAAACCACTTAATTCAGGTGCCTAAAGCCAACAGTGTGGTGTGAATTCTGTGTAGTATTTAAACCTGGTGCTTCAGAATAGGTGTTCTTGTGAGCATGGCATAACTAAAGCAATACTTGTTTTATCTGAAGTAAGAAGATGCCATGAAATGTAATTTTGAAGCTGCCATTTCCCATTAAAAAAGTGATTGGCATTTTGCAGTAGTCAGACTTGAAGGGCCAGATTGTGGCTACTGTGTGTAGAAGGAGGTGGGGCAGGAGATTAATCCTCTCTGGGTGCCCTACAAAGAGCTAAGCACATTCAGACTGTAGTAATGCATTTTTGTTAAACTGGGATTCCATTCACTTTTAAACTCCAATCAGCTCCTGTGGCCAAGGTCTTATACCTTGTCTTTCACTTTTTCAGCTTTTCTCTTGTCACTGCCAAGCTCATTTTAAATTCTATCTTTCCTTTATTCTTTTGGTTCCTTTTTAGATAACTTTGGTTTAAGTGATAACTTGGTTATTTGCTCTGTTTAGTCTTAAATTGTGTCTTTTGGGCTACTCTTGCCAGGTTTTTTTTTTCTTTGTGGCTTATTGTTCCTTAATTAGAACCTCATTTAATTTTTAAGGCTGGTGAGTAAATAGGTGCTTTTTTCAAGAAAAGATCAAGAACAGTATTTGCATTCATGTAACAATTTCCATCCTAATTCCCAAGCTGCAAGCCCTGTGGCTTTGCTGAATTGCAGCCACCTCAGAGGACTGTAGCAGCCAAGTAAAACGAGGCAGGAATCTGTTTTTTTTCCAAAAAGCCCCAAGCTATCTTCCTTGTCCAAGGCAGGCACAGAGGGTATGGATATTTAAGGTCTCATCTGAAGGATGCAAATGAGCAGACTGCTATGAGTTAGAGGTAATTAAAACCACATATTGAGATAATCGGCCAATTCAATTCTTGCTTTATTGCAGTCTGTTTTCTAATCTGAGAGACTTGTTTTTCACAGTGTTAAATTTTCTATACACTGACCAATGCACAGAAAAGGTAGCTGCAGGTAGTCTGCTTGTGCCAGCAGAAAAGAAATGTGTTTGTGAGCATGAATGATTGGTATGCCAGTGTTTGCAGGGTGCATTTTTGTGGAGCTGTGTATGAACAAATGGGGAACACATGAAAAATCTGCTCTCAGATATTTTGTTCCTCATGGAATACAGAGCAGAGCTGAGCCTGTAGAGTCTTTGGTCTCTTGGAAATGCTCAGGGACAGGATTTTTTTATACCAAAAATTGTAATACCCTCTTGTCTTTCTTATGCCTGAGGAAGTGAGTCATTCCAGTGGCTGGTAGGGGTTAGTGTAGTTAAGTCCTTGGGAGGTGGGATGGTAACAACCACCTTTTCCAACAATGGGGCTGTGTAAAACAGTTCCTGTAATGTGCACAATGCTGTGTCTGTTGTAGTTTAATGGTTCTCATGGTTCTTGAGAACATTTTCATAGGCAATGTAGGGTGGACTGATAATGATTTTCATCTCTGAAAAATTTGGCCATTTTTCTTTCACTTTTTCTCTGAGTTTGTGATGTTGGCTGTCCCATCCTTCTGCACTGTACAAATGTCATGGACTGTGGTCTCCTCTTGCTGGGGAAGGGCTTTTGGAGCAGTAGCTCCAGCTTAAGGCTCCCTCTGTAGCCCAAGTGTGGGACCAGGGCTTGGCCACGCACTGTCCCCTCTGAAGCGGAGCTGCCCCAGCTGCATCCCAGTTGGAGGGGGCATTTTCCAGCACTGACAACAACTGCTGCCAGGATGAGGAATCCTTAATAGGTTTTTATTGCACTCCTGTTTTTGAAGCTCCTTCTGTTATTTCATTCACTGCAGATGATGTGGTCCAAATGCTAGTCTAAGCTTCATTTGTATTTACCTTATGAATGAAGCCCCTTTTGCTTTATCTGAACTTCTTTAATAAATAGCTGCTTTTAGGAAAGCTGGACTTTAGGTCTGAGAGGAATTAACCCAGAAGCAAGAACAGGAGCAATAATTAATGCTACTGTGGAAGGCTTAGCCTGATGTGGATAGCACTTCAGTATGCCCTCTTCCAGGACTGGGGAAATGAAGGTGAAGTGAGCTAGAACAGTATGATTTCAGTCTTCTGAATAATGAAAGATAATGTGATGGCCACACCCAAAGGATTAATTTCTGCCCAGTGAATTTAATTAATAACTTGCAGGAAGTCAATTTCTGCCTTCAGTCAAACGGATGAAGGACAGAAGATCAATTTTCCACCTGCATTTGGTTTAGGGCAGTTTGGGACTTCAGGGGTCCTTTTTATTCCCAGTGTGCACTGCATTTGGAGGCACTTCCTTCTAAATATGTGTTTGAATCAGAGCAGTGCAACAGGTGGAACTGATTTTGTTAAATCTTATCTCTGTTCATTAATCTCAAATAGTACCATGCCAAAGTGTCTGTATGAAAGCAATTATCATAACCTGTCTTTCTAAATCTGTATGCCACAGCTAATATTTTGGCTTCCTTTCCTCTGATGCTGTCACACTCTGGTGCTTTCTGTGTTTTTACCTTGTAAGACTTTGTCCCAGAAGAAAACTCTAGAGGGTATTTCGGGATTTTTTTACACTTGCAGCAACTTCCCACCCCAGTAATAGATTAAATCTCTTTAACTGGGTTAATTGGTGTTAGTGAGAAGAGAAATCTGTTCTGGCAAAGGGATTGAATTGCAAACTGAAGTGACCTGTGTTACCTAGAGATCTTAAACCTCAGATAACATGATGCAAGGGACTTTGTGTATTATTGTAACAGGTCTCCTTTACAAGGAGGGATTTTCTGTGCCTGGGGAGTTAGCTTAGGAGGTAGAAAGCCTCAGGCTGAGTTTCTGCTGCACACAGCTCTGGCACCAGTTCCTGGTGTGCAGAATGGGAATGAGGGACCTCCCTGGCCCTCAGCAGCATTGCCAGGTGTTTGCAATATTGGTGTGATTTGTGCATTGATAAGTGATGAAGATCTCTTTATATGAGGATCTTGGATAGGAAATGGCTCATGACTCATTGAATGCATGGGATTATCTTCTCTTTATTGTAGAGCTTAACTTTCTTCCTAACTCTTCACAAATCTCAGCTTTGATACCACTTTATACTGTAAGGAGAAATCAGGCATTTGAATTACTGCTCTTTCTATGATTCCTTTTCTTATTTTTGGACTGAAATTGAGTTACTATTTACTCTTTAGCATTTCCTACAGAGATAACTGATAATTTTTAATATTGACTTATTGTCTGACAGAACAAAAGCTCTGGGAGTCGCACTGTAATGCTTAAAAGTATTTTACTAGTGAAGTTGTCCCCAGGGTTGAGCTCCATTTTCCCACCTTGCTGCTTTCACAAAATAAGCAAACGACTCAATGTGACTTGTTTTCCATAAAAAGGCTGTTCCCCACAAATAAGATGAGTGAGACTGGCATTATTTTAGTTATTGGAAGCTTTCTGTAAGAATCCTCTGCCTTGTGTTTAGGAAGCCCATTGCAATTCACCATTGCCTCATCTTGATGGCCTTGGGTTTGTGTGTGGTGTCATGGTGGGTTATTAATGAAACTTAACTTCTTCAATAAGTTCAGTAAGTTTAAATTACAGACTAGGACCTTGAAGGTATTGCCCTGTAGCTTGTTTATTTTTGGTTATTTCTGATGGCTGTGAAAGTATACTCAGTTCATTTAGGCACAGTACCTTTTGTGACTAAACTAAGAAATCAATCAATAAGTAAAATGTAGATTCTTTAATTAGTGATGAGTTCGCTTACTATGCAATTCCTTATAGCATGAGGTGTAGCAGTTAGGAAAAACTAAGTTCATTATTTACAAACAGGCATTGAGGCCATTACCAATGGCTTGCAAATTCCTGGTTACAGACTTTCTAAAAGGATAATGCAAATCTGTGAAGGTTCCAAGTAAAACTTTCAGGGATTATTCTGTAAAAAGTTCTTAGGCCAATGAGGTGTGAAAATTCCTTCAGTTTGTTATTTTAATTAGTCATTAAGTGCATGATATTTTTTCCCTTGATTTCTTTTTCTGTGGAAAATGCACATGACTTCTACTTAAAAATAACTTCAGAATGACAAAATGCCCTCTCTCTTAGGAACTCTCAGCAGATCAAAACAGATAGTCAGAATAAGCTCTTGGATTTCTCTTGATGTGTTTTGTGGAAGCTGCCATTTCTCTCTGAGCATGACATCCTCATGGAATATAGAGCATAAATAAGAATCACATATTTCATAAAAGGATTGTCTTCCTAGAAAGGTTATGTGGATAGTCTTCATAAACATGTTCTCAGTTCTTGCCTGAGCCATAGAATTCCTGTAGGAGCAGGGCTTGTTCTGTTTGTAGTGTTTGTTTCCATTTGCTAGCTCAGTGTTATACTGTAAGTAGAAATTCTACCAATGGCTATGTTTTCAGATGGAGTGGAGGTGTAGATTTGGTAACTATTTCATTGGTAAGGTATTAATGGTAATTTCTGGAGTTAGTAGTGAAATGCTCTAAGAGATGTTTATTCAGGATCACAGTGCAGTAAGAAACTACTTATGGAAATTCTAAATGGATGCTTTGCCTGTCAGGGTGGGAGGATTTCTGTCCATAGGTCCTCCTATGTTCATGTCCAGATGTCCTAAGTGAAGGCAAAGATGTTGAAGTAATGTGGCCAACATCAACAGTGTATATCTTTGTCAAGTTGTTAGGAACTGTATCATGATGTGTGTTACTGTCATAAGTCTTTTCGGCTAGCAGAAATCAAAAGCCTAAAAAAGCAGTTTTTATAATGGAGGTGGCTGGATTGGGTGCAACCAAGGTGCTTGGTTCAGTTGTTGCTTTGCCTTCTCTGTGGGTGCAGTAAGATACTTACAGTTGCTCTAAATCAAACACCAGTCACAAACATTTAAGTGTTTTTAATTAGTGCCCTTAGAAAACTGTCTGTACTAGTCCAGAAAAAGTGTTAAATTGTCAGCAGCTATGCTCTGTGCTTGGTAGCAAAAGAGGAGTCCCAGATTACCACTTTGTAACAAAAACACCCTGCTGGAGGCATGGTCATTTCCATTGCTGAAAGAGCTGTTGTGTTCAGGTTCAGGCTCCTCTTGCAGTGGCAAAGGCACAGCCACACTCAAACCAGACTTATGAAGGATTGGAAGCTCCTTTGGGCTTCCTTGAGAGAACACTGATTGATGTTGTGTATTGCTTCTTCCAGAAAATGTAGTAAGGGGACAATGTTTCATTCTCTTCCCCATTTTGTTAGTGTTAGGAGCCAGAACTGGTAGCAGTCCTGCAGGCAAATGGGAAGAGGAAACCTGGCAGTCTTTTTTTTTTTTCTTTCTTTTTTTTTTTTTTTTTTTTTTTTTTTTTTTTTTTTTTTTTTTTAAGTAAAATTGATTTCTGTGGAATACTGTTTTTTTTCTGTGGGGAACTGGTTGTAATGTGTGTCTTCACCTTTTTTTTTCTTCATGAACCTGATGATTAATTATATTCCACTGTTTAAGTAATATCTTCCCTGTTTCATATTTTCTTTCTTTTCAAAAATAAAAAGTCTATATTTTTCTCTTCCTACACCTACATGTGAAGTGCATCTTGGCAGGATGTCTGAATTTGAAATGTGAAACAAGTTTTCTGAACTGTGTGGCTAGCTAATATCAATCCAAATTGATTACCTAACAAGGAAAAACATCAAAAGATTTTTGTTGAAGGGTCTACTGAAAGAATAGCATCATCCTAAAGCTCAGCAATGTCAGCCTAAATTCATCTTACAGCACATCTGTTCTGTGCACTATCTTGGACTATTTAGCTCAAGAGATCAGAGGGAGACGTTTTGAGTTTTTGATTTCCTCTCCTGTTTGTTTTCCAAGTGTACTTGATACCATATTAGTTTTAATTTTATGAATGGCTTGGAAGGGCAGGCCTCATAGATTTCCTGTGGTGGTGGAGCTCATAAAGCATCGGGCCCTTCTGGAGCTGTTCCTGTTGGTGGGGTGTCCCCAGCGCTTCCCTGGCACGGCTCTGCCTCGTGCTGGGAGGAGAGAGGCTGCTCTGCTTTGTGCCCTCCAAGGCATGGCAGGGGACCAGGCTGCAGCTCTGGCAGCTTGCTGTGCTGGGTTCTGCCCTTCAAATGGTGCTGTGCTGCTTCCCTGCTCTCTGCTGAGGTGCCCAAGCACAGTGAAGGAATCAGCATGGGGATAATTACGTAGGCTTGTGCCTCAGTATTGCTGTCAGCCGAGGAGGCTCCTCAGCTGCTCCTGCAGAACCAGCTTTAAGGTGATTCCTGATACAACGCAGGAGTTTTTCCTGTGTTGAGAGGCTGTATCATTTCGGAGTGAGGGAGTTTCACCCCAGCTGTAAGTTTCTTAAGGAAGGAACACTTGTCTCAGGCTGACAGACTGTACCAGGGCACTCACCTCCAAGCCTTCAGTGCAAGTTCTTGGGAAGCCCAGCATGGGGCTGGAGTCACAGGTTGTTCTTCTCCCCACTCCATCTAGCATGTGGCAGGGAGAAGAAGGCAGAGCTCCTGCCTTTTGCCACAGAAAGCAAGCAGCTCCCCAAATTTGTGGAAATCCAGTACCTTCCCATCTTAGGTGCTACTCCATAGACTTAATTACATTAATTTTTTGGTGTCTTCCTTCCTAGTGTAAGTGTGGTGCTTTTGTCTTGAAAGCGATGCTGATTTATCTGTCTGTAAGCAAATCCTCTTGTGTTGCCCACTCTAGAGGGAGGAGAGACAGGTTCTGATCTTGCATCTTTAATTGATCAGCCTAGGAATGTATCTCCATTTGTTTCTTAAATATAAATAATTATTAATGTATTTCTCTAAAGCTGGTGGCTTCTTCAAGGTATTTCCATCCATTGGCTAACATAAAACCTGTTGTGCACTTATGATAAACAGTGATGAACAGTCTGAAATGTAAGCTCTTCCAAACTATTAACTCTGAATAGTAAATATTTCATGTGTTTGCCATGAAGAACTTAGTTGCAAAAGCTCTGGTTGAGACACTTTTAGGCATTTCTAATAGCTGTTCATGTCAGCAGTAACATATGCATATGTGCTAAATATAGAATGCAAATTACCTGTTCCATGCTGCAATCATATTTCTAGTTATTGTATTCTTAGAGCTTCATTTTTCTTGGTTTCTAGGCAATGAAGCGCAGCAAAATAGGAGTGAGGACTTGGAAGAAAAAGTGGCTTTCAATGCTACTTTTTGATACATTTATACTTGCTTGTTATTTTGTGTCTGCAAAGAATCAGATACAAACCTGTCCTTTTTAGTTTGGTGCGTTTGCATTTCTGGTTCCTGTTGGATGTAAGGGAAAGGGAGAGCAGCAGAGCAGGTTTTAATGTATGACTCAAGCAAAGTGTGCGAGCCCAGAGAAGCCAGTTGCTTCTAAGAAATGCAAATTCCGTGTAAAATGGGAAGGAATAGAAATGCACCATTGGAAATGTGCTATTTTAAAATTAAAATGTGATTAGAGGCAGCGTGAAATTGTGTTAGCGTTGACAAGTGTGGGTCTGTTCTCAGGAACAGTCTCTGCAGCTTGGAGGGCTGAGCAGTTTTCGGCTGCGGCGCTCCTTGCTCGGGGCTCACTGCTGCACATGCCCGTGGCTTTCCTAGCCAAGTGGCAAAGCTGTGAGTCTTACAATACTTGTTCCTCCTGCTTTGTTTCCTGCACAAGCCATTCCTCCTTCACAGGCCAGTTGTACCCATTTGGCTGGCACTGATGTACCCAGTTGGCTCCAGACACAGAATTTCTTACGGATTTCCTCGGACTGGTAATGCCCTGCAGCAAGTGGACAGGCGGTGTTTGAGGAGTAGGGCTTAGGCAAGGCTGCCCTTTTCTGAGCTCTGGGCTGTTTTTCTCTGACCCTGCACTGTAGGAGTTTGTGCTTTTAGCAAATTGGAAGGAGTCCCACTGGAATGAGCGTGGCTGGACCAGCCATGCCTGGGTCATTTGGGACTGTCCACACTTGAGTCAAAAGATGTGCATAGCCAGGTAAATGAAAGCCAGCTTGTGGCTTAAGTAGAGACAAATACCCATTTATATCAAGGGTTGGAGTTGCCTACCTGGTTTACTGCTTTTGTTCTCAGGTAGAGATGAAAAATGTTGCTGTGTGCAGTAATCCAGCCACTTGATTCATGACAGTGTCAAGCAGTTATCAGTTTGATTTTGCCTGTGATAGACTGAACGCATTTTACTGAGTGAGCTGCTGATGAAAACATGCACTCCTGTTTGATGTCCTTGAAGTAACCTCTATACTTGAAGGATTATATTAATTTATACTCACTTTTTTCCCCTGATCTGAATAAAGTAGAATCTAACTAACATTAGTGTTTCCTTACAGCTCTAACCATGGCCTTCTTTTTGGCACCATCTCATAAAATGAACATATACCCATTTGTAATCTGTAAACAACAAGGTTTGTGGCTTTAGTCTTGAAATAAAGATGTTATATTTAAGATTCATGATGGGTTTTTGTATTTTTTTTTTCATTTTGCATAATTATCCAAGCCTTATAATTAGCCTTTTCATTTAGCTGAAATAAGTAATTTAAGTAGGCATATTGTTGCAATCATCTAATGTGTGTTTATTGTATGTAAAAATTAAATATAGAAGTTATGGAGTGTCTTTAAGTTCTTCTTACTATTTTCTTTTCCACTGACATAAATTATTCTTCTGGTTGCAGGCTGAAAATGTTTGTATTTAATAGGAATAAGAAGGAAAACTAAAATTTTCTGCTTTTATTTCTGACTACTTTTTCCACTTTAGCAATTGATAGTGGCAGTGGGTATTTTACTAAAGGAAAAAGTGTTCTGGAAGACATAACCACTTAGTTCCATACAAAGACTCACACTCTGTTTCTAATGCTCAGCATTATGGGTTGATTTTTTTTATTTGATGAATAAATACGTTTATGCAAAGCAACCAAACCTTAATTTGATGGTGGCATTTGTCCAAAGCCTTCTTCTTGCTTCTCAAAGAGTTTTCTTTTTAGCTACAACTTTTGTTATCCACTGTGATTGTTAATTTCTTAAGTTTCATTTTCTTGTGTTCTTCTAACACTGTGTTTATGGGGAAAAAAAAAAATAAAAAATCAGGCAGTCCCTGCAGCCATCCACTGTGCTGGAAGCAGGTGGAAGACAGATGGAGGTTTCTGGGGAGTCCCAGTGTGCAGCAATTTACTTCTATATGACTCCAACACAACACAAGCCTTGCTTATAAATGCTGTTAAACCCCAGTATCTTTAAAACAGTTAAAAAAACCTCTTGCTTGGCCCTCAAATTGCTGAAAGAATACATGGTAAGGTAATTTGTTATAAAGAGCTCTTGAAATAATTTCAGTTCATTCACTGTTGGTTGGTTTTTCTAAACCAATCCTATTGTCAGGAAGCGAATTTGATGTATGGACAAGACTCAGATTAGGTTCAGGATTGAATTTTTTCTTTTCACTGCATGCTTTAGATATTCAGTCAGTGCTTTATCAATCAAGGTTTTATGAAAGTGAAAATTACTTTATTGTTTTCTTTAAGGGTATTAGTCTTTTACTACCTACCAGTCCTCAGCTTGCCACATCCCTCCTTAATACTAATTTTCCTTTTAGATGTATCCAGTCAAGTCACCATTTTAGATTCACCAATAGCTCTCTATTAACTTCTGCTAAATCTATTGCATAATCTTCTGTGTAATACAGTGGTATTGATCACTAAAAAGATTAAGTAGATCTTTATGTTTTCAGACACTTTCAAAATTATTTGGTCAAGTTAGTGAGACTGAAACTGTAGTACAATTTGTCATCTAAAATGGCAAAAAATCATTCAGAGTTAAGGATGTAACATCCCTGCATGTGTTTTATGAGATTCTTTTAATCAGTGGCTGTGCCAGTGGCTTCCTATGGGTCAGCAGTGATTTTATTTCATGACAGGTTTTAGCTCTTTAAAAAAAAAATGGTTGCCAGTCTGCATTATCCTTCTTGCTTTAAAAAAGTGGTGATTCATATTATCCACTCCTAAGATACCTCTTAGGATTTGCTGTGCCTGTGGGAGGAGTTCAGCTGAGAGAGTCCTTCAGACGGAAACTGCCAAAGCTTGCTACTTTAATCATTATTCCTAGTGCAAGTTACAGGCTTAAGCCTATTATTAGCTTGCATACAAGAAAACTCCCCTAAATATATAATTTGACAACCAACTCCTACAAATTACCCATTATCCATTTCTTTAAAAACTGTGAGCACTTCTGTATTCAGGCCAGTTTCATGCTTGCTGTTAGTCACTGTCATGGGGCTCGGTGTTAATTTGACTGGAGCTGGCAGATGCAGGGTGTGCTGCTTAACGTGCTCACCAGGACCTCATCCGAGGTTAGTTTACAAAGAAATAATACAGGATTTGTTTTCAGAGAAGCAGACTTTGGGTTCAAGTGTTTTCCTTTCCTTGCATTCATCCAATGGCCAGCTGCATGAGTGTCTCTCCAATTTTAGGGCTGTACTTCTGTTTGGATCTCCAGGTTTAAAGTTGAACCTCCAAGTTGAAATGACTGACTGAAATTTCAAAACCCACTAAAGAACAGGAGTAAGTTTTTTCTTTGTTTTTCCATTCTTAAGTAGAGCCTATTCTGTCAGAAGTTTGTGTGTGGTATGGGGCGGCTGTTTTATTCAGAAAGTCCGTATCTGACAGAACTGAATGGAGTCTGGGGACAAAGAGGGTTACTTTCCTCTGTCCAAGGAAAGTGAAGGAATACTTTCAAGTGTTTCTTCTTTTGTTTTCCTGCATAATGGTATAAAGGCTTTCTTTTACAACTCGTGGATTGAGTTCAAGGCTGCTCAATAGCATGTCTGGCTCTGGCCTTTCATGTTTTTGAACATAGATCCACAAAGGAAAGGAGAAGGGAGCAAGGGATGCTTCTTTCTGCAAGTTAGTCCAAACCCAAGAGCTGGATGCTCGCAATTCAGCAGGCTGATGTGAGAGACTCCAGGTCACGAGGTGGGGACAGTGCCATGCTGGGACAGGTCACAGTGAAGGGGGCTGTGACTCGGTGGTAGTGCTGCAAGGCCAGGTCTCCTTCCATGTAAAGCTCTCCTAGAAGATCCCCTTTGGGGTCATGGCTGTTCTTTATCAGCAGAGGCTGGCTGGCTGTGTCTGACATCAGAATGGCAGCATGGTTCAGACCCTGAGCTGCGTTACTCCACATGGGGAGCGCAACGTTGGAGCCACTGGAGGAGCTTGTTGTTTACACAGCAGACACCAGCTGAAAAATAAGTGGTGAAAAAAAAGCAGTGAATAGTGGAGTGTGTCAGGGAAGGTTCATCTCTTCAGTTCTTCAGTTTCCCATGTTGGAGAAAGGAAAGGTGTGAACCAAGCTCATGGTACTGGAAGTAGCTGCCTGATGCATGACTGAGCTGCTCAGAGGTAAGAAAAGAGTGGTCAGAGGTCAAGGGGATGGCAAGCCTTTAGCAAGGGTTGAAAGGTATAAAAAGTCCTGGTAGCACTTATCCACCTGAAAGGAGAAGATTGGGTCCTGACATTGACATTGGCTGGATCTCTGGAAACCGTTTTGAGAGGGCTGATGCCACCTGCTTTAAGAGAGAACTTCTGCCTTCCATTCTAAGACAGTGTTGCCATTTATTTAAAGTGCTGACTCTAATGGCTGAGAAAGCCATCAAAAATTTGTGCCTAGCAAAGCAAATAATTGCATAAGGATCAAGCCTGTAATCACTCTGAATAAAAACTGGAACATTTGAACTTGAAAACACAGAGTTCTGCTTGTAAAGTCTCTCCTTACTTCATGATCATTGACATTACCATTGGATTATAAAGACTGTAACATTTCTCTCTGATGATTTTTTGTTCTCTTCCTGCTGCAGAGATAATGGGTAGAACCAAGTCATGCAAGGAGCAACAACTGACCAGCAAAAGTCTGTTTTCAACATGTATTCCTGATGGAAAATAATGGTTTCCTGAAGCAGGCTAGGGTGATTTCAAGAGGTCAGCTTCATTTTTCTGTGGATTTGAACTAATTTAATTAAACTTGGCTCATTCCAGGTGCCACCATTAGGATTGTAAAGGGTGGAGAATCCTACTGTGTTTAACCGTGTGAATGAACTAAGCTTTTATTTCTTCCCTGATTAAAAGGCTCTGAGCTTGTGATTTAAATTTTGAAGCACTTGAGAATTTTTTCCCCCAGTTACATTACTGGCCCTAATAGAAAAAGTAAAAGCTGAAATAATAACATTAAGGCATTTTGTTGAAGAGGAATCATACTCTGGTTTATGTTGCAAAATGAACTGCTGGTGCTTTACGTTGTATTTGGGGAGGACTGGGATTGGAATATAGCTTTAAACTGAGTAATGGAGTCTTGGACTCTCTTGGAATGGCTGTCACCAACTATGACATTGTGTCCCATTTTAATTTCACTGAAAAACTGGTTGTGGATGTAAGATGAATTCAGTTTGACCTCCTTTTTTGATCTTTATCTTTGGGAGACTCAGAGAAAACCTGAAAGTACGACTATAAACTAGAGCGAACCTTGCTAATGAGACCTGGTTACTTAGCATGCCTTCAGTGGTGAGGTGAAATTTACTTAAACTCTGAATTGTCTCCCTATGTGAAGGCCTTTCATTTTATCTTTTGTATCCAAGGTCACAGCATGGATCACAGCATGACATTTTTATTAGTTTGTAAAATACTGTATTTTAATTTCTGGTATTATCCTCATTTGTCTTCACTTGCCTTTAAAGGGTCAGTTGACAAGCAAAGTAGGGTGACAGTCTCTAGGAATTTTTGTTATTATCATGTTTTTTTTTTAATGCAAAGAACCTCCAGTGTATTTGACTTTCACAATTAGTGAAAATCTTCCTTTTTTTGGTGTACTGTTCACACTGGGTGCAAGTCAGGAAATATGCTTTGGACACTTCCAGATTGGAAGTATTCTTTCCACCTGATTTGAAGAGTGGTGTATCTTATTCACAAAGCCCTATGCCATTAAAGGATCACACTCAATATTGTTCACTCATATGACTTACATGTCATCAATTGTTTTGCAGCCTCAAGGCCATTTTACACATGGTTGGACAGTTAAATGTTTAAAATGATTTTGGGAAGGGCCAGGAGCTATAAGAGTCATTGGATTCCTTGCTATTGTGTTTGAAATGTTACAAGCAGCACTTGTGTCCTGTGCATCTGAGGAATGTGGGTAGGTCAGATGATCCAGCCAAGGGCAGAGGGGCAGTTTTGCAGTTCCTCTGTGACAAAACCTCCTTAGCAATACTCAGTTCATCCTTGGTTAAGCCTGCTGGCAAATGTGCCATCTGCTTGCAAACAGTCTTGGATCCTGCCAGACCTGTGTTCAAAGGCATCCCTTGGATCTGTCCGAGCAGCCAAGTCCCGAGAAGACGCGCACGGAGGTGACAGCTTTGATCCCAGGGAGCATCACACAGGGATCACCGAGGTGTGAATAAACTCAACAAAAAGGGAAGCAAAACCCACACATAATCCAAAATTAATCTGTGAGTTCTGTGAAGTTATTCCAAGAAAACATATGTACAACATAGTAGCACTCAGGTGAAGTAAGCGAGAAGAGGCCTCAATTATAGTGAGTAAAGTAAGTGGTGGAGGTTATGGATACTTCTCTCATGTCTGGGAGCTGAGACTAGCTGAAAATAAAGGAGTTTTATGAAGAAATTTCTCCAAGAGCAGATTATTGTGTAGTGGTTTCCTGAAGCTTCACCACAGCTTTACATTTATAAGTCTCTGTTTTCAGGGGTAGGATATTGAACCAAATAGCTGACTAGTCCAATCTGATATTCCAGATTTATTTTGAAAAAAAAGGAGGCTGAGCAGAAGGATACTGGAGTGTAAATCATGATAGCAGAAAATTGTGTTAAATGAAAAAGTTATTTAGGGTTCATAGAGGACGGACATGGAATGAAGCATTTTTATTGCAGACAAGAAGATGCATAAAGCAAAAAAAGCATTGTTTAACTGTGTGGAAGATTGAAGTTAAGCATTTGAGATTTTAATGAGTCAGGAGGAATATGGAGCACAAATAGACTGATATTTCAGTTTAGAAATGTTTTGCTGCTTTCTTTCTTTGGCTGAAATGCTGTGCCGTATGTGAATTCTAAAAATACCACTCTCAAGTCCTGTTGTCAAAATAGTTTTCCTTTAAAACAGCACATAACAAACATTGGCATTTTCACTACCCGAAATTACGTTTGTGTGTAATTATGCATTTTAACTAGGCAATCTTAACTTCTATTAAGAAGCAGGAAAGGTAGGTTTGCACAGTACAGCCAGTCTGTCTGCAGGGCTTTGCTTGGCCCTGCTCACCTGCTTTGCCAGTTAATAGAGGCTGCTCCCCATGTGATGAGGTTTCACTTTGAGTGGAGGCTCTCTGTGTGATGTTAGGGACAGAAATAGGAATGAAGTTGGCAAATTTAGAACTAGCGATATTTTAAGGTGAGGTCTTTTTTTGTTTTAGTTACAGTCATTTCATGTGTGGAAACTTTGGAAACTTGGTGGTGTTGATGATGGTTGGGTTTGGGAAGGCTGGTTGTCCCCCATCCTGCTATTTGATGCAGAACTGTGGCCCTGTGTTCAAGTCTTTGGTTTTCCCAGCTGCTGACTGAGGCCTTGTACACACTGGAGGGATCAGTGCTGTGTTCTGGGTTTGTGGGAGTGAGCTTTGTCACAGCAAGCTATGACCAGAGAGAGAATATTTCACCCAATTATTCTCCAGCAGTGAATTTCCTATAAAAATATCACAGGGATATTTTTTCTTTACCTATGTGTAAATGAAATCTACCTGTCTATATTAAAAAATGTACTTATAAGGAAAAAAAGTCCCTCTCTGTTTGTGAAAGGTTTTTGGTGAGAAACTGCAACCCCCTTTTTATGTTTCAGGTCCAGTTATTTCTTTCTCTTCCATTTAAAATTGAGTAATCTGCATTGTCACTCCTAATTCTGTACAACAATGCAGGTCCTGTTTCAATCCTATTTAGAACAATAAGATATCCAATTTGCTGCTAAATGGCTTGACAGACTGTTTAGTTCTCCATGAGCTCCGAGTGAGTGTCAGACCTTCCAACGTCCTATTCCTATGTCAGCTGCAATTTTATAGATGCTCTTTACCCCTGTAAGTATATAAAGACATTAGATGGCAAAGAGAAAGTGTTTGTTGGTATTGTCTTCTGGAAAGAAAGGCAATTCAATGTTTACAAAACTCGCATGTTAATAAGACAGGGTTATTAATGTTTTATTTTTGTAAAGAGAGACTTGAAATTGTTTCAGCTTCAGAATAGAAGAATTGCATCATAAAATCCTGACACTAAATTAGGAAAGGATTATGCTGAAGAGAAAGCCCCATTCATTGCTCAGAAATCCTATCATAGACAGAGGGAGAGGATCTTTACCGTTGGCTGAAGGGGCTGGAGATTTTGTGCATGATGTATTGCACCGTTTTATGACAGATGCTCATTGTTTAGTGACTTTTGTACTTCAGCTGAATTTGTACAGCTCACTTTGCTAACAAAGAATAATTATTGGAGTTAATATGCCATCAGCAATGCACATTATAGGCTTACTGGATTTGAGAGCTTATTTAACATTTTTAAGAAAACCAAAACCTTTTGTTGAAATGGTGTATTTTCCTTTTTTCCACCTATAAAATACTAAGCAAACAATGTGAAAATGCAGAAAGAAGGAAATTGGCAAACTCATTCTTTGAAAAGAAATCAGATTGTTTGTGAATTGTACAGCTACTGTCTAACACTGTGCCTGATGATCATAATTGGTCTTTCAAACAATATATACAAATTAATTGACATTTCTATCTGGCATTCGTCTAAGATGTAAATATGGGCTTTGATTGCAATTCAAATTAGTCTGAAATTTAATATCTGGTTATAATCAGAATTGCTAAAGATGTCTAGCTAATTTAATTGACATAATTGTTATAACATCTCTAATTTTATGTTGATGTCTGAGGTAATGACTGCTGAGTCACCTCTGCTTTGGGAAGCTTTTATAATAAAAATGATCTTACACAGGACTCAGTTGAAAACGTAAAAAAAGAGAGTTTATATCAGTTTTTTCTCTCTCTTTTGGAAGGTGCTGGAGGGGAATGAATGAAATCTGGAGGTGTACAGCGGTATACCATCCCTATCATTCTCTAGTAAAGATCAGCTTGAAAAAGCAAATGGCTCATTTTTTGGACTGAATCATTGTTACTTATTTACAGGACCAAAATAGTTTCCTTCACATAAAAAAGCCTTCAGCAAGTTCTCTTCAGATAGGAGGATTTATTTATGAAGTCTCTCTGGGATAATGTGGGATGATTCACTGTTTCTGCTACTTGCCAAAAATGACTCCAGCAGATTTGGAGAATTTAAGCTACTGTAAGTACTGGATAAGTTGTTAAAGTAAGCCAGGGACCTAATTCAGCTGAAAGTGCTGAAGGACAGTTAAAAATTTACCTGATAGAGACAACTTGCTGGTGGCAGGCTGTGCTGGTTGGCTGCTGACATCCCTGTGTTGCCACAACCAGTCCAAGCTACTTGGGTGGGAGTGACTTTCCAGTGCAGAAATGAGGACACTGTCATTCCCCAGCCTTCCCTCTGATGCAAAAGCTTAAAAATTTTCTTAAGTCTGCTGGAGTAGAGCTGAACATGGGTTTATGAGCTAAAATTATCTTGATTACTTGACCGTGGAGATTGGTCTCCTGACTTTGACTTCACCCCATGTCTCCAGCTGAAGACAAATGCGTGATTGTGTGTGTAAGATGAGAAACAAAACTGACTGCTTAATTCAGGATGTGCTGACAGACAGACCCTGTTCCTGATTTGGGGAGGAGGGGACTGGGGGAAGCTGCAGAAGCAAAAGGAAGAGAGGAGCTGTTGGCACTTGTGCAGCTCTAGGGCTGGGGGCACTGCCGGCTGTGCCTGAGTGCACTGAGCAGGGCTCAGGGGGCAGCCATCTACCTGACTAAAACCTGGGGTGTTTTCCTACAGTTCTGTGAATGTTTTGTGTTTTAACCCTTGAAAGGTGAAGATTCAGTACAAAGGTAGTGATTGCCAAGATTTATTTTATCTATGCTCTGTTTCTGTCTGGATTCCATTTGCAGAAGGTTTCTCATTTCTAGTGGACTACTGGCTTTACGTGCTGTTCTCAAAATTCAGATGTTCTCTATCAACGTAATGGTTGTCTAACAAGCTATCCATCCTGCTGCTCTTGGATTTTCAGTAAGCTTTTCAAATGTCTGAGAAGATAATTCCTGTTCTAAGGAAAGTTTTATCTTCCTCACTCTAGTTGGGTGCCTTTTTTTCTTTCCTGATTTGGCAAGTGCCAGCAGATGATATCAGATGTGAGAAGATCCATTCACTACCTTGCCAAAGATGCAGGGATTTTGCAAACAGTGGAATATTTGCAGGCTGTGCTGCTACAGTGCTTGGGATCACCTCTGGCCTTGTCAGAGGGGATGGTTACAATATTTGTGGGCAAACCATCCCACCTTCATGCTTTTGTAGATGCTATAGAGGGCAGTATGTCAGGTATTATTTGAATATTGTTTTAAAATGGGAAGATTGGATTAATATTCCCTAGGGAGCAGCAGGAGGGTCTGCTGATGTCTCCATCTGCTCATGCCCCTCCCTGAGAGATGAATCTTGTTGTGCTCAGGAGCAATGTTTTCACAGAGGTAACCATCATTGCTCTGACATCAGGTGTCTAATAATAACTGCCTGGCAAGTCATCCTCTCTTTGCTTCACCCACTCTTAGTCACTATACCAGTTTCTGTAGGCTACAAGTAGTAGGCTATTTATTAAAAGCAGTAGCTAGTGAAAAAATGGTTTTCTTAATCAAGTTTCTTCTGCCAAGACTGTAAAATCAGACCAATTTTAGGTGCTTTGAATCTTGTCCAAGTCAGATTACTTGGCAACTCGTGTTACCTCAGCTGCTTCTATACCTTCCATTCACATTCCAGGTGCTGAGGAGCACTATTTCAAAATTTGTGGTTATTAAAACAAATCCCTTAAAATTCTTTGTAAGGGAATAGAGGTATTTGGGTAGCATCCTCGCTGTGTCCCATTCACATCTGGCACTGAATTGCATGGCAGAGTCTTCATTTACTCTGAAGGAGAGGGTCAAGGTTATCTGAGAATAAATCGCTGTCTTCCTTGTCCCTCTCACCTCAGCATTACCCCTGGGGTCATGCCTGGAAATGCCAAGGGGAAGCAGGAGCCTGCTGAAAGCCTGCTGGTAGACACAGGGGTTTGTGGTTTTTCTGACCTTGTTGACTTAACAGGTCAGTAGCTGTGCTTATCCCACTTTTCTAGGTAAGCTCACTTGTCCCAGAGCTCTTGCAGGAATGTGACATTTCATTTCCTTTTTATAATCTGTCACTGACTGACAAGTTCTTTGCATGGGGGAGCTATTCTGACAGCAGGGGAGCAGCAAAGCCAAGCACCCTCTGCTTCCCGCACAGGCTGGAGCTTGTCCTGCCTTCTGGGAAGGACAGAGAACTGGGAATGCTCTGGAGAGCTGCCTTGAATGGGATCCAGAAATGTGGGTTTGTAGCAAAAAATACCTTTCTAATTTAGTTGGCTCAATTTGTAGGTCAATATCCTGCTACCAAAAAAAGAAAAAGAATTGTATAGATCGGGAGTTTCCCAGTGGAAGATTATTTGTGAACAAAAAAGCTTGTGCTACTGTAACTCATTGCCCAGAATCAATGATGATTTTTGATACCCCATGGCAGTTTTAAGTGGAAGCTGTCTAATGCCCTGGAGACCCCACCACGTTGTCATTTTACTTCAGGTTTGTCAGTGTGCTAATTTATGGGAATGTTCCTCTTTAACTTTTGCACCATCCTTTTCCTGTATTCATTTTTCTATTTTTGATATGAACTCATGTTTTTATGGACTATAACGGGAGAGGGAGCATAAATTAAAAATTTTAGATTTTGGAGTTTTTTCACCATGTTGGTTTATGTTCTGTGTTTCTGGGCCAACTCCTTGGTTCCTTGTGTGTTAAAACTGAAAAGTAGACTTGCTGCTTCCATGAGTATCCTAATTTTATTGGTCTTTCTGTTAGGTATATGACGTTTTAAAAATAATTGTATTATTGAAGTTATTTATGGAGTTATTTCTCTTTTTGTCAGGGCATTTTGTGCCTCAGTGCACACTTATATTTTTTCTTCCAATTTATCATTTTTTGTTCATTCCAACTATATTGCTAAACTGTTTCTGCTCACAAATTAAAAGGAAGAAATATCGTTAACTAGTCTTAGGAAGAAGCCAGTGTTGAGCTCTGAAACAGTCTTATACTACTGGAAAAATACAGATACTTGGCTGAAGTTGGGGAAGAACAGGGTTGGAGTTAAGGGTTTGGATTAGCCTTTTTGCCTCCTGCCTTCCTTCAGCCATCTTTTGAGCCTCTGAGATTCAGGACTGCTCTTTGGTGCAGAATGGGTGTGTTTGACTGATGAGCTGGCTGGTCAGGGGAACATGGTTTTAAAAACTGTCTGCACTGAAACAGCTGGAAAACATCTTTCTCAGTCCAGCTTCAAGAAAGAGTAATAGATGTATTTGACAGCATTGATATTTCACTACCATTTGCTGTTAATCATTAGAATTTATGCAAAAAACAGTGCAGGGAAGTGACAGGACATAAATGGGACTTAAGTGTCCATGGAAGAGACAGACAGGAGAAGGGGATGTGCTTATGGCTGTGTGAGCGTGCTTGGATAAAAGACCATGATGGAGAATCTGGGTCTACTGGTCTGAGTGCCTGGAGGGTACTGAGTTGGTTTATATTTTATTTATTTAATTGCTTTTCTGAAAGAGGCAGTGTGTATTTATATTGTGTGGTATTGTAAGTACATTATAAATATTTTATTGGAGGAGTAAAATATCTTATAGCATGAATTTCATCTTTCTGTGTTGAATAGTTTGTCTTCTGGGGATGTTAAAAATTGTTGCTGGTATTTGATTATTTTACTTTAATAGATCATCTGGAGTTTTAAATATCTTACAAGACCTGTTGTAAGTTTTCTGCCTGAGAGAGAGTTTGCTGCTCCCTTCCTCCCTTATAGCCACGCTGCTTTGCAGCTGCCCAGCCTCAGTGATGCTTGCTGGTGGATGAGATGCCACACAAGCTGCAGGGATCAGACAGCTGAGACAGGCACCTAAGACCACTGTCTTTTTAGTCCACGATCAGGCAGTGAAGCTTTATTTTTAATTTCTTTTAGGTTTTCTGAATTTTGACTTCTGTCTACGACATGAGGAAGGTGGGGCTGACCTGATAGGGGGAGTAAAGAAGCTGGAGCCAGGCTCTTCTCATGGTATCCAGTGATAGGACAAGAGGCAATGGGCACAGACTGAAATACAGGAAATTCTGCTAAAGGACAATAAACAAAGTAGAGATGTCTCCTTAGGGCTATTCAAAACCCAACTCATCATAGTCCTGTGCAATTTGCTCTGATCAGTTCTGCTTTGGGCAGAGGATTGGACTAGGTGGTCCCCAAAATCCCTACTGACCTCAATTCCTTTGTGATTCAGTGAATTGATACAAAGAGATGATGTGGGAGTACCAGACACTGGAACATGTGAAAGCAGCATTCACTTAGATCTCTGAGCAAAACACTGCAGGGATGTTAGTGAGCCAGTTGGCAGCACAGCTTGGTCCAGCCCATTTATATGGACATCCCTTAAAGTATTCTACTTACTGTCCATTACTTTGGGAGGTGTTCCTACAAGTTTGAGAAACTCATCTTAAGTAGGTGTAGGGAAAATTCTTTCCTGTGTTTCAGGATGTGAATCGTCTTGCACTGCCCAAAACTAGGAAGACTCTCCACCCATAGGAATATTCTTGAATCTATATCCTTTCTAACTGCTTTGGCTGCTCACACATCAGCACACAGGGTAATGTTAGCTATTCACAACACAAAGGGGAAAGTCATGCACCAGGACTGAATAAAGTGAAAGTTTTCAGTCCTTTGAGCTGCAGACTCCTTGTTGCTGCTTTCAGTCACAGGAAAAGATGTAGTGGATCTGACAAGCCCAGCATGTTCCTGGCCAGCACAGTGTTAGGAAGGGGTGAGCACAGGGCAGTGCTTCCCTGGTGAATCCCTGAACTTCCTGCAGTTGGCCAAGCCAGAGGCTTTCCGAGCTGTTAGCTTGGTCATGTCAATAGTCAGCGATGAACTTACTTCCCCTGAATTTTTTCCATAAAACCATTTGTACTTTTGGCCTCTGCAGTGTAGTTTCACAATTTAATGATTTTGTTTGTGTGGAAAGGTCCTTCCTTTTGTTTTAGTTTGATGCTTTTTTAACCCACTGAACAGTAATTTCTGTGAATCCCCATGAGTTTTTTGTGTTTACAAGAGAGAGGATAATAATTCCAAAAGTTAGATAAAATATGAAACTGTTAGAGAAAATATCCTCAATTAGATGGATCTTTGGCTTCATCCTGTGTAACAATTCATTCATTCCTGCAAATAATGAGGTGAAATTCCTGTAAAGTCCTGTGAGTAGTTCTTAAGGAAAGTGATATTCCAGGCAACTGGGCAGCTCCAGTTTTTGCATTGACTTCCTGTCTCTCTAAGAGTACATTAATATTTGTTGGGTTTTTGCCTTTCAACCACTCTTCAACATTTAAATGAAATGTCTTGATAGGTGACAGCATCCAAAAACCAGAAGACTTGTACAGTTTGAAAAACTCAGCGCATCTATATCTGAAAGATTCAAGCTTTGTTTGAATAATAGGGAATTAAAATGTTCCCAATTTTCTATGTATTGTTTCTCTCTTAAGCTTTCTACAGTGACTTTGAGATGTGAAGAGGTGGAGTGAGAAATTAAGGCAGTTACAAAATATCTCAAAGGTTAAAATTGAGATGTGTATTCGTGGCTATTTCTGCTCTGACTCCAAAATGACTGAGGAAAATGAGAACAAGAGATTAGGAAGTGGCATTTAAGAACAGATTCAACCAAAAAAGGGAGTTGAAAATTTTGCACTTTGCTTTCTCTTCTCTGAGATGTGATTTAATACAGAATATGCATTCCTGTTCCCCATGCTTTCAATAGATATTATATCACTGTACTTTTTACAGAGGTCTTATAAATTTAAGAAGAAAATTGCTGTGTGAAAACTGATGAGATCTTTTAGAGTGTCACACTTGGAATCTGCTTTAATAACCAGATACCAGGTGGAGTTCAGCAGCAATGGCAGCAGGGAGGGAATTCATTTGGGTCCTGCTGCAACTAGTTTCCAAGCAGAAGATATTTTTAAATTGTAAATATCCAGAATTTTTTTTTATCATGAAAAAAATATACAGGCTTATATGGAGAAGGGAATTTTGGTGGTGAGGGTTTGAAAATGTTGGAAATCTATTTATGATCTTGACAAAACAAAGCAACCTCATACATGATGGAATACCTGTGTTATACCAAAAGTGTCTTAATTTATGGTTATGTGATCATAAGCAAATATAACTGTCCTAGTTTTTGGTTTTAACTTAGGATGGAAAAACTGATGAAAGTCTGTGAGAAGAAAGATATCTCTCCTTTTCTGGCCTCTCACCATCCTCCCAGCCCCAATCCCCCGAGTGTGATTTTGTCAGGGTTAGTTGAGTCTATTGTTATGTGTAGTACTTGTGTTTACCTTACTGGAGAGTAGTGGGAAAAAGAAATACACAGTATTTGACCTGTGTTGGTTGTCTTTTCAAATTCGATTATACTGTGTAATTTCTTTCAGCTAGCCAGTTGGTTAATGAAGGCTTCAAGTGAGCTTATTTACAGCTGTGCTGCAGGGGGATGGTTAAGGTAGCATTCTCCTACATTGATTGGTGTCAGTGCTGGGCTTCATTGGCTCGGCTGTTGCACTGTTGCAATGTATACAGCTTTAGAGGTGTATATGTTGTAATAACTTCATTATCTGTGGCCACTGGATCTGATTTTTTTTTAATTTAACACTGCTGCTGCTTTCTCCTAAGGAATAACCAGTGTTTGTGTTGCAACTTCTTCCTGTGTAATTAATTGTAGGGTTTTTGTATTGACTCCAGGGAGTCTAAATGGCAAAACAGAAGGCTAAAAGGAAAAACATGCTTCGTAAGGTGGTTGCCAGAGGTGGAATCACACTATTGTTATTAGGGTAAAAATAATATAAAAAATGTTGCATCATGTCAGTGTATGTCCAATCAGGAGAACTCTGTGAGATGGCTTTGGTTCCTGTTGCATATACTATGGAAATATGGATATCTAAAAAGTAAAGTTATGTTTTCAAGATTGTTTTGAAGCATGGGATTAAGCAGTAAGATTAATGCTGCATAGGATCAGTTCTCAAGGTTAACATGAGCCAACTGGGTTTTCTAAACCCAATGTTTTTATCCATAAGATGCAATTTCAGGATTGTATATTTTCTCAGACCCTTTGCAATTAGATTTTTAACTCCTAATTGCATTGCTTTTCCATACAGCTTGCCACTGGGACTCTAAAATGTGTCATGAGAAAAGATTCATGCTAAATTTAGCCTGTCCTCTTCATTTGAAAACGAAGGCACAGGAACATAAATGTGTAAATGACTACTGTGATGCAGAGCAGGAGAGTTACTGAATGGCTGCTCTTCTCCCCCCTCACTCCCTTTCTGAGCTGTCTTGCTGCCTCTCCTGCTTGTGCACTGTGAGTCACACTGATGTCATTCCCCACGCCGGCAAAGCAGAATTCGGCAGATCCGTGACTCTTTCTATTTTGGGATTTTGGGGTTTGGTAGCATTGTACACATCTGAATACAGGAGTAGCACTTTCACTGTTGTGTTACCCCCCATGACTTCGTGTGTCCCACAGGTGATGTCTTTCCCATCAGTAACACCTGAGTGATAACATTTTCTTGCAGTTTTTTTCTCTTCCCCTGCCTACTCCTCATTAACACTTTTCATTAGCAGAGATAAAGCTTTATCAGTTAAGAGCTGTCAATGCAACAGAGCACTCTAAAGCCTGGAGGTTGCTGTTCTGGAGGCTCCTGTGTAGTGCGAGAGCTCCAACCCCTGCAGTGTTTCTCCCTGCAAGGATCATTTCTTTACTGAAACGGTGAGGATCCCAACAGAACTGGAGGTTTCTGTTTCAAATACCTTTTCTGTGGAGGTTCATCATACTGTGCTGCTTTTGGAAAGTGAAATTGGGCATATTACTAGCTCTGCTGAAAGTGAGAATGCAAGTTACTGAAGCCTAAAATTGCTCATCATGATGACAGAGAATTTTTATTAAAAGAAAACAGTGCTGTTTCTTTTGTGGTGTGCAAGGTTTAATGACTGATGCATCAGCTATGAAAAACCTTCAGTTTCTAGGTCTTCTGGAAAAACTGGCATATTGCAGTTGGCCTAGATGATCCTTGTAGGTTCCTTCCCAATGAACTATCCTATCCTATCCTATCCTATCCTATCCTATCCTATCCTATCCTATCCTATCCTATCCTCCCCCTTCTCTTTTGTAGTTATAACTAAAGATATTGCAAACTAGTTTTTACATTGAACTAACCACATTTTCAACTATCAGTAGGTTGCCATAATTGTAGTTTATTTTCCCCAAAGAGGTAGGAATGTAGCTCATACACGCATGCAAATTGTGTGTAACATTCCTGAAGGAGGAATGTCTCTTCTTTTTCCATCTTGAATTTTATTGAAATGCTGGGTGTCTGTCAAGCTCACTTTTGCTCAATGTCTAAAATTCTCTGCTTTGCCCTGTGTAAGCCTGACCGTAACAGGACCCCTCAGGAATTACTTTACTCACAACACACAATTAAGTAGGTTGTGACTACACCCGAATATTAATGGCAGCTGTAATAAAATATAGGCATTTCACACTTAATAAAGACCTTTTCAATAGCTTGGGGATGTAAATAATTTTGTATATATGCTATATTAAAAATATTGCTGCCTTCTACTTTTTGATCATGTAATAGAAGTCATAAGACAGAAGTTAGAAGCTGCAACCAAAGGTAATAAAACTAAGTAGTTCTTGTATTTTAAGGTCATAACTTATGGAGGCATAAAAAGTTTAGTATTTTGAATATTACTTCTTACACACTGGAAATGGAAAAATTTACTGAAGATAATGTGGCTGAAATAATCTAAAGCATGCGGCATGCACTGCAAGAGAAAAGGAGTTAATTGACCAAAAGACTTCAACAGGGTCTACATACGGCATTTAAACTTTTATAACCTCTGAATTTTGGATGCTGTTTAGTGTGCGCCTAATTAATTTTCGTTCAGTAAAGGTAAAATTCAATGTGGAAAAGTTTATTGCAGTAATCTTATAATAAGAACATGGCTACAGATAGAACTGATCAGTGTTTAGGGAATACACTCTTAATTCACTGTGGAGGTTGAAAGAGGCTGGGTTGGAGAGTTAGAGTCAGTAGCTGAGATAGCAAAATGCTTTCTGATTGCTGCTTCCTTTTTTGGTCTTTGTTAGAATTTTGAAATTACATTGTCTGTTGTAACTCAGATCAATGACAGGAAAACCTGGGAAGATCCATGGTGATGATTTTAGATCGACCTTGTAACTGCTCCTCAGGTGTGGTGTTGCTGCTGCACTCTGATGGGGAAACTTGGTCTTGCAAAATTGTGGCCATTCTTTCCTTGGTTACATTTGTACAGAACCACGCTTTTACTTGGAATTATCCAAGTGCAGGTGGCTGTGATGAGAATTGAATTCTCTGTCTGTTGCAAAGCAAAATGCTTGTGTGCACTGAGATGTAGCAGTGTCAGAAGTGTCCTTGTTATCCAAAGTAAACGAGACAGATTTTCTTGTTAAGACCATAGAAGTCAGCATTAGAACCAGCATGTTTACTGTGTGATTAAGAAGTTTCTCAACAAAAGTTTTGTTCTTGCTTAATGAAAGGAACTTCACAGTGGATTAATAGCATTAAAACTAAGGCTGTGGAAAACAGTTTTAATACCAAAATAATTGTTTAAATAGGGGCTTAATTACAGTGATTAGTGTAGTTCTTATTGGGTGATAATACACTTCAACTCAAAATTTTAACTGGGTTTTAAGTATTACTATGTAACTATGCACAGTAAGGGTTACTTTGTTTGAAAATGATGTTTTGTGGTAAGAAAGTAAAAGGCTAATTTGATTCATATGTATCTGGTGTTTTTTGTTTCATATACATTACCTTGAGAATGGGATGCCCAGTGGAGTTCACAGGGGCATTTCCCTGGCAGTCCAGAACTGAACAAAGAACGACTTTCATTTATTTCTGTTTAAGACTACTGCTCACTCAGTGTTTTCTGGGTAATGTTGCAGTTTTTATTTCTTCAGGGCAGGATATTCTCCAGAATAGGAGGCTTTTAGGTGCTTCTTAAAGGGGCAGGTTTTGCATATTATATGGCAGTGGATTAGGTTTGAGCAACTCTTTCCTTCCACGTGCTGTATATCTGTGGTTAATTTACATTGTGATAGCTGTGATAAAGACAGAGGTGTCCATTCAGTCACAAGTTCCAGTGTGTTCCCAGTGGAGTTGTTTGTTACACTTCATCCTTGCCAGTTTTAAGCACTTCTTAAATTCCTTGGCCAGTTGCTCCTGACCTCTATTTTCATTCTGTAATTGCATTTTTTAACAGAGTGGGCCCCATGTAATAAGCATTAAGAATATGTTCACTACAGAGTTTAAATAACAATGGGAGGAAGTAATTGCTTTTTTTCCATGCAACTCATTGGAATAATTTTGTGTATCAGCAAAAAGTCTTGGGCCTAAAAGTGATGGTGTCTCGTGTGGGTTGAGTTCGAGGTTGTGACCATCAGGCTGCAATGATGGCCACTTTTGGCAGAAATAAGAAATTTAACAGGATTTTTTTTTAGTGTGATTTGATTTATGTTCTGACTATTACATATGAACAGCTAAGCCATAATTCTGCTTAAATTTAAACTTGTAAGTATTCCCACTGGGTGAAATGAGACTGCCCATGCTTAGGTGAAATGTAGGCATTGGTGTTCCCACAGCTGGAAGACTGGAAAGCATTTTCCACAGTGGAAAATGCTCTCCTGCATTTGCTGTTCATGCTGAAAAGGGGAGGATGGTCTCAAAAATCTAACCAAAGCACTAACAGCTGCAGTATATTTAATTTTAGAATGAACATAGCCATCTTACTCAAGTGATACTGTCTATTTAATTAGGTTGATTGCAAAAATTTATGACACAAACTATAACCATTGGATGCATCAGATTAAATGCTGCACTTTAGAATGGCATATTTGATAATTATTTGTAGTCCTTTGTTGTAAATATTAATGAAATTTCAGTATATATATTTAATTCAGAAGTGTAGGCACTTAATCTTTTGTCTTTTAGTTTATGCTAGACATAAATAAAATGTTTTGGACTGTATGTGTCAGGAGGTAAGCTTGTCCTCCTTCAGCTTCACACCATTAAAAAAAAGAGAACTGGCTTATTGTATTTTGTTAAACTTTTAGAAGAATTCAGGATGTAGGAATAACATTTTGCACAATGGTATCAAAAGAAAGCTTGGAAAACCTTGGCTGAGTTAAGTTCAAGTATGAAAAAAGCTGGAGATCTGAAAAGTTATTGGTCTTGGCAATGCATTTTCTAAGAACTGAGCAAAACTTTATTAGTGATCTGAAAAACAACTGGCAATTAAAAATGGTCAGAGCTCCTCAAGCAGAGGTGTGGAAGTTTATATTCAACAATTCTGTCAAATGGAATGGGAACAGGGCTAGGGTGGCTGCTCCTTTTCCTGGATAATGCCTGAAGGGAGCAGATGAGGCAGCATGGCTCACAGCTTCACATGCAGCTTTAGGCTGGGTTTCCTTAGCTTTCCTTTCTTAGAAAGAATCTCTTAGCTAAAGGCAAGTCAGAAAATATACCCTGAGATCAGAGCTGCTGTATCCTGATGGATAATTTTAGTAGCAGGACCTAGATATGTCTTTCTCTTTCTCATGGATGTTGTAGTTGTGAGATGAAGAAACATTTAATACCATAAATAGTGATAAAATCTCTTCACAGAATCCCCAGTATACAGTTTTATTTTATTTAAATATACCCAGGAATTGTCGTTGTATATGTTTTTATGAAAACTTATTTTAATCAGAACTGTATTTGAGAATAATAACCCCAAAATTATTAACCTCCAAATAACCTCATTGTCATGTAAGACAGATGACAGCTTATGCCCTAATGTTATTTTTTTCATATCTTTCAACAGTGCAAAAAGAAGTATCTCCAAAGCCTAATATATGTAGTTGCTGATGTGCCTCGGGGGTTGCAATGCACACTGCCTTCGTGTATTAATGTATGTAGTTCAAATTCTCTTTATTGCTAACTTGCCAAAAATTTAGCATTTCTGAATCATTAACAATGAGACAGTCAATTTGCATATTGGCACAGGGCTGTGGTCTTGGGCCAGACTGTACAGCTGAGAAGCTGGTCTGGTCTCTGTGGCGTTGGTAATTGAGATGTTACAGAGTTTCACAGATGAGAGCTGTCTCGGTCCCCACAGTGGAACCTGAAACTTTTTTTATAAAGGGTAATTTTTACCTCTTTGATCATTAGGGCAATTAAATCCCCAATTTTGCACTTACAAAAGCTGTGCCATTTTTGACATCTGTGTTATGTCCATTGTCACAAGGGGCCCTGTGTTTTAGCAAGCTTGTTTGACTACATCCTTGTAGTGAAATATGATGGGGTTTTTTTTGTTATTTTTTATTTAGAGGTGGCTGAGCAGTAGGCCCTGATGCCAGTGATGCAGCCTATTCTTCTTTCCCCTGGACCACCCAAAAACCTGCCTTGCCTTGCCATGGGTGTCATGGATAGGATAGTGATTCTATCCATGGCAGGAGGTTTCAGGATTTCATAGCCCTGCAGGAGAAAATGGTCTGAGTTCCATCTACTCCCCTTTCCATCAGGCTGTGGGTTTGCAAGAGCAGAGCAGGTTGGATTCTTCATGTGCTGCTTGCATTCCAGTCATTGATCTTGGGAGGGTGTCCTTGCACAGGGTGAGCCCTCTGCCCCAAGGTGGGTTGTGCTTCCTCCACCTGCCCTTCCTCCAGGCTGATTCCGTGTTTGTCATGGCATTCAAATCCTGGTGTTTATAAAGGTTTACTAAACACTTGACATTTATTTACTGTGTGGTAAGACACATTTTTCTTCTTGCCTGGCTTTCACTGCATAGATTAGTGTTTTGCCAGGGGTATTGCAACACTTCATTATTTAAGTGGAGTGTTACTTTATAATGTATTCAAGCAGTGCAAGACCTGTTGTTTTAATGCTATAAAATCCTGGTGCACAGTGATAGATGCATTCCTACCCAAGAGAAGAAATCTTCCCATTTCCTGAGGCTTTTTGTGCAAACTGGGAATTTAATTTAAAAAGAAAAGGACTGTCAGGACCTTTGAAACAGAGTAGTATTTGGTCCCACCAGTGTCAATGGTTTCCTTCAAGGGAATTCCAGTTTTATTGGCTACTGCATTGTCATCTTCATTCCCTCCCCCTGGTCTTCCTAGTACATCTTTTATGGTTTTATTTAGGCTGTTTATTAGGTAGGACTATACTGATGTGTAAGAGATCTAAGCCACCTTGGGCGTTTTTCTGATCTGGAGATAATAAATGGTGTAGATCCTCTAATTACAGTAGAGTGTAGTTCAAACTATTGCTGTTGAGTGTTGTGGAAAGTAAGAGGCAGAGGCAGTCATAAGAGTTTACAATATAAATAGACAGGAGAAATGAAAGCTGGTACATGAGATGCATCATTATCTCCCATCTATGAACAGGTAGGGTCAAAAATAAAATGATATATCTAGTGTGAGCTACCTCGGTGACATTTGAGGTGAGACAGAAGGAGCCTTGTCATTATATGAATGGTTCTAATTAATCTCTCCTGACAGAGCAATATAGATGTGCAGTGCTGATTTTTATTTATGTTTACAGTCAGTGTCAGGCCTGGTCACTACAGTTTATTATAGAAAAGGAGTGATTTTTACCCCAAAGATGTTACATTCCAAGGTCAGAAGAAGTTCTGGTGAACAGACATGGTGGGGGGGAGGCAGGGTAAGGAAGGTGTGTGTATTGTAGTGTTGACAGATCTCATGGCTACACAAGAGTCACTCTCAAACCACAGGAAGCACTTGGCATCTTGCAGGATAAGGCCTCTCCAGGTCATCACTCAAATAATATCCTCCTTACTGTACCGAAGATAAATGCCTTTTGAGTGCAGAAGAAGCACTCAAGAAGCAGCTCCACTGCTGTTGGTGAGAAATGCAGGTGCTCAGCATCTTTGAATTATTAATTTAGAAAGAATGAGATGCAGAATAGCTGTGGTTTTTGTGGATCTGTTTAATTTATCTAACCTGTGTGCATCCTTTCACCTGTTTCTTGAAAATACATGTAAATATGCTATATACTGGCTGTCCTGTTGGCTGTTGTAACATTGCAGAAGCATAATTGTGTAAGCTTGTGGAGGGAATATTCTCCATATAGATACACCCAGAAGCACTGGTGATAGCTAGGGCCTTTGTATGGAGCTGTCTGTGTGAGCCCAAACTGTATCAAGCTGTGGAGTTACCTGCTTCTTGCTATAGGATCAGCCAGATCACACAGGAGTGAAGGCACCACAGTGTGGTTTGTCATGAGCTGGGATTTTCATGCATTCCTGCTACTTGGACAGAAATTTTCAGTCCAACACATTAGAGCTCATGTTGCATGTAGAATTTAATTCTTAAAAAAAAAAAAAGTGGTATTGAAACAAAATGTTTCTGTTTTGGCATCTCTCTTCTGAATATTTTTTGAAATGTGAATATAGAACACAACAGAGATTTCCCATAGAACTGGTTGTGGTAACTCAGCCCTGTGTAGCAGTAGAGCTGAATGGGTACATTCAGTTCTTACACTGACCCTTGTGGGTCCTGGTAACTGAGTGGAGAATATTGGTTTATTTGGGCTAATGGCTGCGCAGAGATCTTGGGTGGACTCTGTCAGAGCTGCTGAAGCTGTGAAACATCTTGTGTAAGGTTAGATAGCAGTTTGGGTGTCTGCCTCTGATCAAATCATTATAGGGTCCCTATGTAATCAAAGGAAAAGAACAGTTTTTTCCTGGACACAATTCACCTGATCCTATTTTTGGACATCTGAGGGTCATGTGAATTGTAGCCCAGGAGTGTCTGTCTCTAACCATTGTCTAGGAGTGGAAACCAGATTAATGAGATGGATTCATTTGACAAAACTGAGACATCCTAGCCAGAGAATCTCACTATTGATATTTGCAAGGTTTCTGATGAGGCCCCAGACAAACTGATTCTGTGACTCTTTGTACTACCAAACAATGGGAAAATAGGACAGGAATTCTGACTAAAACTTCTGTGTTTCTATTCTAGAAATCCAAGTAACCTGATAAGTGTATTTTACTTCAAGTTATTTTAAGTACTGTTTATATAACCAGCAAGGTAGGAAAAAAAAGGATTTTTAAAAAATACATGGCTTTTCATGCAAGAAAGAATGGATTCCTTTGTTACAGCTGGAATAGGATTTGTTTGTTATAATCAGAATAAGTCCTTTTACTTCAGACTTCAGGGGCCTTTCAGTTCCAAAAGCTGCTTTACAGATTTTACAGCTGTCCCACTCCAGGCTGATAGTCTGTGGATGGATGCATCACAGACACCAGGCACCACTGTGATGCAGGGAGCTGATTCTCTTGCAAGACCTGCTTAGTAGAAGGGACAACAAGAAAAGTCAGAGCCTTTATTCATGGCTGGACTGTATTTCAGATAATTTCCAGGTATGTTCTTCTATTCCTGTGTTCCTAACATGTCTAGAAAAGAAATGGAATGAGCCAACACATTCCCTGTTCCAAACTTGCTGGGAGCTGTTCTGGTCAAGACACCTAGAAAGGCTCATCCCTCTGGGATGCCACTCCAGGTGGGCCAGGTTGGATCCTCCCTGCAGGGGTTGACAGCATGAGTGCCATGGACAGGGACAGCATCAGGGACATCTGGGGAGCCTTTCCTCTCATCTCCCCTTCACTCTGCACCCAAAGGTCTGTGACCTGTTACTGATGTTAAGAGGGCAGTGTTGGCTTCAGTGCAGTTAAAGTTCATTTCACAGCCCTTTCAGTTTATGGGGTTGTATTTTCTTGTAGGAACAGAAGTTTCTTACAAGGTATTTCCATGCTTACATGGTGGAAATGTTTTGCATATTGCCCAGAAATATGTGAAACTTTAGGCACTCAGTCCCCATAGGTGCTTGTAAGGTTGTTCCTGGATACTGCTGAAGCATCTCCACTGCCTGCAGTATTTTGAAGCACCACTTGCTCTCTAGGTAAGTCATACTGGTCCTGTGGTATCGTATTTTCTCAAATCTACAGAAGGCATCCTAGTTTCCTGGCATCCAAAATTAAATCTGCCTTAGTAGTCTTCATTTAAACTACATGGCAGGCACCAACCCACTGCTTAATTTACATTTTCATGTGATATTTAAGAAGAAACATTTTTCCCTGGATGAAGTTTTCTGTTAGCATAGAGCTGAATTATTTTTATCTCATTACAGAAATATTTTTATTGACTTCATTGGGACAATTTAGTATCAGTGAAGCACACAGTGTTTGGCTTGTAAGCAGCAGAATTTAACATGCAATGCAACTTAAACAAAAATGCAGATTTGTAGGTCTTTTTGTCCTTTTGAGCTCTAGACTATGCTCATTTAACTACTGTTGCATCTTGTATTGATTATAGTGCATTTAGATTTTAATGAACATTTGCATCATTGTCATTTCAGCTTTGGGAAGCTAAATGCGTATAATTATTGGCAAACAAATTCATTTAAGGGTTATTGGTGTGTTTGTTTATCAAGATGTTTTTAAGTCAGTCTTTCAGCCATTCACAATTGTTCCCTGAGCTGGCATCCCTTGAACACAAGAAATCACTGAAGGCCATCTCTATCTCTTCCTGACTCGAACAGGACTGTTGTAAAGTAACTAGATCCTTTTGAAGAGCTTCTGGCCCATCTCCTAAAAAAATGGCAAGGACTGGAACAGGGGAAATAAAAAAGAATGAGATTATAATTGGCACTTTATGAGCACTTGTGAGGTTTGTGTAAACTCTGTAGCTGCAGCAGGCTGGGCATGGTCAGGTGGGAAAGGAGTAGAACAATATGTTTTGGATGGAGAAATGTTACATAATTCCCTACAAAAAAAAAGGGTTGGAATCAGAGATGCTGCAGCACAGTGGATTGTTTATGCCTGAATTGTAGTGGTTGTACACAGTGAAGATTTTTTAGACTTGAGCTTGTATTTGTCTTGTATGTTTGAAGTTCCCAACCATGATGTTGAAATACTAGTAAAAATGCTAGGTTCAGAATGCCTTTTCCAAATTACACTGTTTGCTCTAGATTTGCCCTAGATGAGTCAAACTAAACTATTGAAACCAGAGTGGCTTAGGGGGTTGTCTTCAGAAATGAAATCATTGTGACAGCAGACTTTTTCAAGTTAATTCTGACCAGCTGAAAAAACCTGTATTGAATGCAACTTAATTATGCAAATTATTCACATAATTGAAAATGCATTAAGGGCCTGGTTGAGGGAAGGGTGTATGGAAAGTTATAATGTGCCAGTCTGTGGCTTTTAGTAGTTGAAATAATTCATTTTAGGGTTTGTGCTGGTCCTGTTTTGTTTTGAAGGTACTTCCAAGGTCTGGGCTGTTGATCAAGAGGAAGAGAAAAGGGTTTCGATGGTTGTGAAATATGATGTCCTACTGGAAATGATTTTGTCCCTTTGGGGAATCTGTGGGAATTCGCCTGTTGTCCTCCCTCTTGGATTTGTGTCAGCTGCAGGAATGGGTGAGATGAGTGTGTGGGACCTTCATCCATATCTGTCTTCAGAAAAGAGACTGTTCATCTGCCCTGGCAGTCAGCTGGAGACCAGAAATTGGTGATATTTTTTTCAGCTGGCAAAGGCTGGGAACATGGCATTTAGCTCAGCTGTTGGAGGGGAGAAACCCTTCAGGAGCAATGCCTCTGCCTAATGACCCAGATTAGGGGTTTTTGGCCTCCGAGGGTTTCTCAGCCAGAACAGAGGCCATACAACTGGGTCTTGGTCTCAGAAAAAGCAGGAAAGCTGTCACTTCTCAGATTGACCCTGGCCCCACCAGTGTAGGTGCAGGTGATAGGAATGGAGAACACAGTAACCTTTTCAGACAAGTTCTCCAAGCTTTATCTGGTAGAGTGTAATGCTAAGCAGCCTCTATGTAGAACAGTTTTGTTGGTGGTGTTCAAAGACACTTTTCTTGCAGCCCACCAATGTGACTCATTAGTAGCAATGCTGTTTTAGCCTGTTCTGACTCTTTAAAAGGAGCTAATAAAAGCTTCTCTAAAAACCCCTGTGTCTTTAGACTGGTCATTTCGGTAGTAGAGCTCTTATTTGTTTAAAAAAAATATATGAAGTAAATGCAAAGAGTGAAGAAGGCCAGGAGTGAAGTGTTTTTTTGGTAACAGAGCCAGCAGAGTTTTCAGAGTAAAGTTCTGAGTAACACTCACATGTGAATGTTTGTTGTTTTGTGCTGCTTCGCTCTTGTTGCTCAGACACAGAAGGTCTTACGTTCTGGGATGGGGCACGCACTGATTCTGGCTTGCCATCACTAAACTCTCGAAACAGCAGTAAACTTGTGGTTTCTGCACCTGTCTTCATGGATTAGTGCCCAGAACCTGTAATTAATGTGAGTCCTTGTGTGTCTAATTTGCCTTGAAAAATCAGACTTTCACCCTGGAATGCACATGGTGCAGCATTCAAAACAGCCCGTGCAGGCTGTGCCACTCGATGGGGTGGGAACCATACACAGTGTGAGCTGGGGACACCGACTCAGCAGTGGCTCCCTGGGTGGCTTCTTGGCCAGTTTTGCCTGTGTGTCCTGCACTGGTTGCATGTCCATTAGGAAATCCCAGATACTTGTATTTGCTCTGTGGTAGGTCCCCATCTCCAGCCATCCCATGCGGCCTTGTGGTGACAGCACGAGGCAGAAGCAATGCAAGGAGCGTGTTTTGGCAGTTGTCCTAAACTCTTTCCTAGAAAGAACGTGCAATTGCTTGTCAAGGAGGCAGATGGGATTTGCAGGCTGCTGGGCACAGGTAGTGCGTGGGCTCTCCCGGCGGCGGCCTGGAGCTGGGGCAGCTCCCAGAGGCTGGCTGGGCACTCTGCTCATACCCGTACTCCATGGGTGTCATCCATGTGCTGTTTCCCAGGAGGCATCTTTTAAACTGGTGTGTCCTAAAAGGATTCTGGAAAGCACATGCATAGCAGTGTCACTCTGAATTGCAGTAACCAGCTCTGCCAGCCTCTTCTTGCAGGTGGCTTTGGTTCACGTGGCAGGTGATGAGTGTGGGTATGGGCAAAGAAGGGTTAAGGGATGTAGAAGATGTTGGAGAGTTAGAGCCTGACTTCCCAGTGGGTTGTTGTCATTGATTACACTGTATAATTGGTATGAATTTCTGAATACTGTGAACTTACCAAATTAAGAAATAATAGGAAGTATTATGTATGATGTATCCAGTATGATGTACACAAACTGGAACAAATTGTCAGGAGAGATGATTGAAAAATACCATGTTAGAAAATACTAAGTTTCAATCTTGCACTCTAGTTTTAAACATGATAATTTTTAAAGAGCTAAGCAGCAATAGCTATGGAATATTTGACCAGCAACTTTCTCTGTATAGCTGACACTAAATGCCAGCTGAACTCTGTTGATTGTGATTTTATGCTTCCTGGGAAGAGTTGAGCTGGGAGCCTGCCAGCCCCTGAAGACAGAGATGGTAGGATTTGTTTTCCAGAACCAGTTTCTGGAAATATTGGCCAAGAAAATATGTGGCAAGTTGTATGTACTCACCATAATGTTGTAATAAGGGGACTCTGTTTTAACAGGAGTTTTGCAGTCTTTTAAGAGAGGTCACCATGGCCTCAAGGTAATGAGGTTTTGCTCTTGGTTTCTTTTCAGCTGGGATTTCACCATGTGAGTTAATTGTTGTATTTGGTGAGGATGAAATAGTGCACACAAGTACCAACTACCTTCAACTTATTACAGTTATGTTTTATTTTAACCAGGGATTGTTTCAATGCTTGGGTAACTCTTGATTGCCAAACCCATTAAGTCCTTGCCCAAAGTGGATCATGAGACTTATGTTTAAGAAATTACTGACGTGGAACTACTTCAAAATACCAGGTGATTTTCCCAATTTTTCCCAACATATTTTTCTTTGTCTCTGTGCTATAAAGTAGACTACAAAAGTGATATGAATTTGTTTTTTTCTTGTATCACCTGGAGCTGCAGAGTAGAGCTTATGTAACAGAGAGGCAGAATAATTGAAGGAGCATTACAACTGCTGAGATACACAGTGCTTGATGTTGTTTGTGATAAATGTAGCTAATTATTTTGCTTTTAGTGGTGAAATGATTATGATCTGTCTGCAGTGTTGATCTAGACAAATGCAGTTATAATGTTTTGTTCAACTCCAACCTTACCATTAGCAGATTTCTTTTGCATATTGTTGAGGAGGAAAACCAGCTTCCCTGGTCTGAGATGTAATGGATTCATACTGCAAGTCTGTGTTGGTCACTGATCCTGCTCAAGCAGGAGTTAGACATTTGGATATCTAAATAACCTCTTATTTTTCCCAATCTGTTCACACTAATAATACATTAGATTGAGAGACAGTATTGTCACTGTTGAAGTGAAAAAGTTGGCTGAGTGTTAGGGCTGTTGGCATGCACCTAATGCCATTCTCCTCAAATTTTCTAATCCAGGGTGATGCACACGTGCCCAGCCCTATAGCAGTGGCAGAGGTGTGCTCCTGTGGGCTGGCAGATCCCTCTTTGGAGGAGGGCTCTGGCAGTGCTTGGCAGCAGGCTGGGTGCCGAGCTATCCTCCGCGGCTCCCGGGTTGTCATGGGGATGGGTTTTCAGCTGGTGAGTTGAAGCAGAAGGGAGTTGCACTTCAACCAGTGAATCAGATCTTACAAATGCTGCAGCAATATCACATAAAGGTTTGGAGGCTTCATAATTTTAGGCAGCTCTTAAAAATAATTTGTTTTATCAGGCGTGTTGTCTTAATATGAGACCTCAGGATCACATTTTCCTTCTGGAGGAGATAGAGTACTTGGAAAAATATTGCCTCCTCTAGCTCACATATTTCCAGTTTTGCAGTGCTGGTCTATCTTACTTGAACATGCTTTTGTTTTCATGATCAAGATGCAAGGTCTTCTGCCTTTCCCTGCTACACATTCCAGCTCAGAAGCTGAAGCTAATCAACAGTGTAGGAACAAAAGAAGACTTAACCCTAAATGGGTTCAAGGTGCATCAGCATAAATCCATCAGAAAGGAAATCTCAAATCCATGAAACCATTGCAGAAGCTGGCCTTCAGCTTTGGGCTAATTTCCTTTCTTCAGGAAATAATTTCTTCAGTATACCTGAATATTCAGTCAAATGGAAAATAAATCTCAGTACTGTTTTATTGGAACAGAAATCTTGCTTTCATTTTTTTTTCTATTAGAAAGGGAAGCAGGTTTCAAATTTTCCAAAAATAAGGCCAGTAAAATTTTTCTTGCATGTTATATGTATATCATAATATCCACTTTAATTACAAATTAAATTGAGAAGACAAGTATGAGAAGACAAAAATGAAACAGTGTAATTTTTATTTTTGAATAACTTAAGCCTTTTTGATTCCTTTGGAAAGCATCAGCAAATCCATTTACAAAATAACTCTTGATTACTGTCTGTCAAGTCATCTTTTCCTTTCAAAGAAACGATCTTAACTTGATTTCACTTTTGTTCTTGTGACCACTAAGCTGATTTCATCTTCCTAACTATATGCCATGTTATTAGTGTACTGTAAACCAAATTCTTTAAGTCTTGATATTGTAACATTATTCAGCTTCTCAGGATTGTCAGAATTTATTTTTTTATTTCGGAGATGGATATTTGGTGGTCCAGCAAGGTCATTGTTGAAACCATGTAAGAGCTACTCCTAAAAAATGCAGTCAGTTAATTTAGCTCTCCATGCCAAGGAAATGTAACACACATAAATAACTGTTATAACCTAATCTCTTCTGTTATCTAAGGTGGGAAAAATACTTCTTGTTAATCTCTGTACCAATCCCTTGAATGTGGTATGAGGAATTTTAACAAAACATTAATAGCTTGAACTCAGATTTAACTAAATGGTTTACATTTGGACTAAAAATGCTTTCTATTGCATCTCAGCTTTGTAGCTGCATTTCAAATCCCCCCAGGCAGTTGAAGAGTGAGGGATGTTGAGAATGCTGTGGAGATGCACAGTTTGCCCCAAACTCCATGAGAGGTGAGGAGCAGAACCCTGGAGTTGCCTGTGCTAGACCTTCCCCATCTTCCTTGTTCTGAGGCCATGATTAAGTTTTATTTTAAAACAAATTTCTTTTCAAAACAAACACAGCTGGAATGGTTCTTTATGACCCTTTTCTGTGTTTGTAAAATTTGTATTTCTGGCTGTTCAAATGTTATAGGAAAACAGCCAAAATTCCTTTAACTTGTTTTCTGGCAGTATCTTTGTGCCGCTTAGGAACTCTTGTGTTTTCTTGTCACTGCAGGAACCATTAAATACTGGGTTTGTAATAGTGCAGTCCATCATCCTTCTGAAGCAGATACAGGTTTCTGGAGTGGGATTAGGAATTTGAAGAGCAGACATAATAACTGAAGGTCATATTTGATCTGTCCCCTTTTTCTGGAAACAGATCTGTTCTGGCCCAAACCATCTGAATGCATGGATGCCTTGATTGCTCTTGGTGCTTTCTTTTGTGGAGGTTTTTATTTCCTTGACAAAGTCAATTTTGCATGTGTGATACATATAGACAGCTCTGGGACTCTGAGGTGAGCTGATTAGAAATATGTGTTGAAAGTACAGTAGTTTATATGGATTATGAAGAGAAGATGAAGTCACTACTGTGTCAGCTGAGGGCCAGAATGCAGGGTGTAACTTTGTATGTGCTTGTCTGTGGAGCAGGGGAATAATCATTAATTGACAAATTTGCTGGACTGATGACCAGAGTCTTGAATACTGGTGTCTGTGTCATCATCTGAGATGGAGCACAGAATGTAAGGAGCTTGGAGAAATGTAAAATGCATTTTCTTCTCATTCTACAACAATAATAATTTCATTGATTTCCATAAGTATAACTTTGCATAAAGCTGAAGTGAAATAATGATTTTCTCTTTTGCTTCCTATAATTGCTCATGTTTAACCAAAACTTGGATATTTGCAAAATGGTGATTCAATGCAGAGAGGAAGTGCAGTAGAAATAGTGCTGATATTTGTAGAAAACTACTTTGAAATCTGCTTTTTCCACGTTGATGGGAAGATACTTTTTTATCCCTTTCTCAGTGAACTAAGCAGGGATTGGGAGCAAGTGGGAGAACTGTTCTTTACTACAAATTTTTCCCCTTTTCTCTCTTGTCTTGTTTTCTGGCCAATTGAAACAAGGTTTTATCAGTGCGTGATACCAATTGGAAACTTCTGAAGCTTTTTATGTCTTGGAAATGTCCTCCCACATCTCCTTCTTCCCCCGCAAGAATAGAGGAGAATGAGAAAAAATGAGCAACGCATTTAGGTAGAGGATGGTTTAACAACCTTTTCTGAATAAAAGCAGCATTTCTTTCACAGCAAATGGCTTTAGTATCATTTTTGGTAATATTATTAACAACTATAAAATAATGTGCTCCTCATTTAAGCTAGAAGAACCCCACCAGCAGACTGGTTAACAGATCAAGGCAGTCAGCTGATGAGCCACATATGGCAGAAACTGCTGCATATGAATTGTTAATGATCCTCACTGAGGAAAATAACCTTCTTCCTGTTGGTATGGAGCCCAACTGAAGTGTGGAAAAATCCATTAAATGTATGAAGATTACAGTGAGTCAGACTTCATATCCTCTCTCAATAGGCTGTTGTGTGAAGCAGTGATTTAGAAATATTTTCTAAATCACTATATTAGAAATATTTTCTGCTTTCTATAATATTCCTTGGTATCATTTCACCCTTATACACCACTAGTTGAAGCACCATACTGAAGGCTGGAGCTCATCTGTGTGAGGCAGAACCCAAAATCTGCGTTGTCTCAAGGAAGGTCTTTGCATGGCAGCATTTCACTTGCTGTTGCCGTGCTGAGCAAAGGGGATGTGATCTCTCTTGGCCAAACTCTGTTCCACATGCTGGCACAATACAAAAGGGTTTGGACATCCATGTCACCACTTAGGGGAAGTCACAGAGAGCAGCCTGGCAGTTCAGTCTTGCAGGAGAGCAAATCGTGGTGGTTTAACACTGTGGTTGTGTTTTAAATGAGATTCTCTGGGGAGAGAATTAGAACGGCTTTTGGAGTTGTGATGTGGAGCACCCTTCACCTCTGTTGGTGACAACTGTGGCTTTGCAGGGACCTGTGGATGTGGCCAGCAAACCTTGTGAGTCCACATGGAGCTTGCAGGAGCAGGGTCTTGAATCTTGTGCCTTGGGGAAGCTTTGCTGTTGTGAGCTCTTGCCTGGTGTTTACCCTGGTTCTCTACTGTGTGGAGGTAGAAGTAAAGGGGAAAGTTAACGGTGAGGAGTCTTGTCTCTGTCTTTGGCTTTTGAGACTCTTTCCACACGTGCCATTGAATATGTGCATGTTGCTTATACTGGTGGGAAGCTGTGAGTGAGAAAAACTTCCCTATGCTCTGAGAAAAATGACTTTTACTATGGAATTACTCTTGCTAGTTTTCTGCTGTTGTTGACTTTTTAACTTCCATGTTTTGCTATTATCATTGTCATTATAGTAAAGGAATTTTAGCATGCTTGGTTGTAGGCCTAAAAGCAAGGGCTGTCTTCATTTAGGAGTAAAATATGGTATACAAGAGCAACTTGGTCCTTCACTGTCAGTGCTACTGACTTTACTGCGCCTGGATGTGGGATAAATTCAGGAGTTTCTTTTAGCAACCTGTGGAGCTGGCTGTGTGGGATCCTAGACAGGCAGGCAGCAGGATGGGCAGAAGGCAGAAATGCCTGACCCAGATTGTCTCTGTCTTGTGTCACTGTTCACTGATTTATTAAACTTGCCAAAATATTTCAACTGCTGTAAATCTGCTCAGTGAAATTAAATGACAATGATAAAAGTTTTTCAGGGAGATTTAAATTAATCATTTTTGAAGACTATTTTGGTTAACTCTGCCCTTCTGTAATTTTGGGTTGTGTTTACAGCAGAACTGTTTTTGGATGAGGGAGGAAAGACTGGCATAAAGGGGCCACAAGTGCCAGTTTTCATTCCAGCTCATCATCATCAGGTACTAGAGATTTGTTTGAAGAGAAAAACATCACTGCAAGTTTATCGGTTTAAGAAACTGAGAAAAAAAGTGGAATGCATGAAAATGGAAGACATTATTTCTAGAGCTGTAACATCAGCCCCATTTAGTGCATTTCTGAAACCTTTTCTTACATAACCCCACTGGGTAAATTCAGCTCTGCAGAATTTGGCCTTCAGTAAATATTTTTAGATCTATTTATAGTTTGTTAATATGAAAGGGTAAAATTGTTACAACAGAAATGATTTTTCTCTGCAGTTTCAAGTATTGTCTGTTTATTTTGGGCATCAAAGGAATATTTAGCTTGACCTTTGCACCTCTTAGGACAGCAGTGCTAATGTGGTGTTAGCAATGGGGCTAATGGTGCTGTGTAAACCAGGGAGATTGAAGCTTTGGTGGAGGTTTCAGCCCTGGCAGTCAAATTAAATGATAGTTTTATTTTTGTCACTGAGGAGCAATAAACATATCCCTGCAACATGACTGTGAAGTTAATTTTCTGAGGAGATCTGCACTCCCATTAAAACATACAATTATCTGGCCGTAACTGTTTTCCCTGCATGGCTTCTTTTTAGAAGGCCTACGGGCTATTTATGATAAAACTGTCAAAATTTCGTATCCTCCTGCTTTAGAGATTGCTCTTGGCCGGGATGTATTTTAAATCCTGCCTGTGGGTGTTGCATAGTTGTGCAGCCTCAGGTGAAAATCGGGGGAGGCACCGTGACTCAGAGGTGAAGAGCAGGATTCATCTGCGTTCGCTCAGATGCGCAGCTTGGAGGAGCCTGGTCAGAACCCGTCCTTCTGGCTCCCTTTATAGCCACTGCAGGGAAGCAGGCTCCTGCCAGGGGTGACTCACCTGGGGCTCACCATGTGCCTGGGGACCGACTGGCAGTGCCCCAGGGCAGGGGGGTGGCAGCTCCGCTGGGATGGCCAGCAGCAGACAAGGTGACCTTGCAGATGCGCCAGGACTCGTTACGTTCGCATGGGGGGTTGCAGAAACAAATGATCAGCTGCACCGTGTCAGAGGGTGGACTGGTGTCCAAGGTTCACACATTGCCTCTGCCCACCTGTTTGCAGCTCAAGCCTGCCTTGATCTTTAATCCCCATTTCATAGCTTGGATTTGAGAAGGTTGGGAAGGGAAATGTGCGAGGATGTACCTGCTTGGATTATGTGCCCCTTTAAGACTGTATTACAGCTATGAAAATCTAACTTTTGGTTTTCTACCTTCAGAAGAGGGACCATGTATTTTCTCCTTGGTGCTTTCACATATTACAGAGTATGTAAGATAGAAGGAACTAGTGAAAACATTGGATGTTTGAAATATTTACCTCCGATTTTATTTTTGTTGTGTGGTAACACAGGCATGTGCAATTAAGCTTCCAAGTGTTTAATCTCCATAACAGATTGATTTGACTTGGTCTGCCAAGTTGGAAATTGTTTACTGATATCTTTGTATCCGTCATCAAAACTTCAGTGGTTCTCCATGATACTTTTAAATATTTTTGTTTCTAATGTGTATCTGATAGGACTACAGTTTATCATGCACTTTCATTGCTTCGCAATGCTAAAAACAAGGGGGTTTTGGTGTCAGGTGCAAATTTATGGCTAGTTCAGATAAAATAAAAATCTGTTGCTCACAACTAGGTTTTTAAATTATTTGTTCTTTTTGGCTACAGTGTTGAAATGTACTTTATAGAGTTTTTGTCTCCAAGGCTTTAATAGAACATCACAAGTTGTAACACTAAATCCTTGATTCTGCAAAGAATGGTTATTGCAGAGGAGTTACTCTAATAGAACTGTGCAAATGGTTTGCTTTGTTTTGTTTTTTCTCTATTTCAATTTTTGCAGTGTATTAGAAGAATCCCAAAGAAGTTAATCTTAATGTTTATTACATAATTTCTCTGAATTAGAGATTTTTTGTAAATTATTGCCTGAACCATTAACACAAGACTTGAGAAGAAAGACTGTGTACAAGGGCTGCAGCTAATAAAACTGCACAGTAACTTGAATATTAGATGTTTTAGAAATCTGAATACTGTTGTTCTTCACCTTGGTCCCTTTAAGAACACCTTTGACACTGATTTCACCCTGAGTATGCACAGGCCTCCTGAAAGTTTCAGCCCTGAAACTTTGAGATCTGGAGCAGTGTGAAGTTCTGCATTGCCCTTTGGCTGATCTGTTAGCTTAAGGCTGGTTGTAGAAAGCCACCAAAATCATGTTTTATGTAAATAACTTTAATTAACAAAGATGTGTGGCTCTTTCTTGGTATAGTGGTGTGAATGCAATTTTCTTCACTTAGATACAAGCGTGTCAGGTTGTTACTCTGAGGAGAGCTTTTCCACTGTGGCATTTTGGTGTGGAGAGGAGGGACAAAAATCTTGCCCTGTGATCCAAATAAAACTCAGAGCAGCCCTGACACTGTGGCTTGGAGCAGAACAGTGCAAGTTTTGGGGCAATGTTTTTCACTGGGTATTGTCCATGCAGAGGGAAACGCTGCGATGCACACTGGCACAGTTCCCTGGTGATGTGTGTCTTGGGCTGAAAAGCAGAGAGGATTTTGATTTAGGCTTTGCTCTTGAGGCCAATTATTTTCTGTCTTCTGGGTGTTTGTGCTCTGCATTACTGTTCTCCTCCAGGTCTTCACTCCTGCTTAGTTTCGTGGGATACTGACTCTGTGCTAGCGTGTGTCCAGATTCAAGACACCCCTATTTCTGCTGGACTGTGTTTCATACACAGAGTTCCCAAAGGCCAGGGAAACCTCCCTGCTCCCACTGGAGCTGGGGCAGGGCTGGCTCCCAGGCTGCTGCTCCCAGTGAGTCCTGGCTGTGCAAGGTCAGCGTTGCCCTCCGTGCAAGGTGCCACTGTTGGCACGTGTTCAATTAACAGCTGTGCTTCGTTACAGAGCTGACTGATTGTTTAACTCACTAAAGGGCATATGAGGTACCACACTGTTAATTGTTACTCTGACAACTTAAAATACAGGAGTCACAGCAGTTGGTTATAATGCTGCTCATGCATGTTCTTTGCATTCTATTTTAAAAGTTATGTCTGTTAAAAATAAACATCTATTTGAATGTTTCATTTTCTTAGGCTACATAAAGTGATTTATTGAATGGCTTTTTGTTAAAATGTCAGAGACATGGCTAAATAATACCTTAAAATATACTTTACATGTATACTCTTCTGGCATTGTCATCTCAAGACTATACTAATTAACCATTGCAGTATCTTAGGGTGTTAAGTTTGTACTTAAGATGGTTCTGTAAAATCTCTTTAGTTCCAAGGTTTGCCAGTAACAACATCTGGGATCATTAAATGGGAACTATGGGTGAACCTTGGTGAAGTCCATGGAGTGTCTTTGAGATGTTTCTGGGTTTGTGTGGGCTTCTTTCACTCTCTAATTATTCTTCTATGTGAGCAAAATTAAAAGAGATCTGTAATTAAAACATTCTAGTTTTGAGCTTTTGTCATCTTGAGCTGGTGGGCAGCACTGTTGTATCTGCTTAGGTGACAGAAGTATGGTTTGTGAAACCAGGGTAACTGAGGAGGCTGTCAGGGAGAGGGCTGGGAGAAATCATTTCCTGCAGTAGAAGAAGAGAGTGATTCCTATATTCTGTGAAGAAACAACGTAATGGATCTAAATTTACGTTCTGTTTTTCCTGTTTTGGAGACTAAAACCCTTTCCTCTCCATTCCTACTGCTCATCTGGACTCTCAGGGCAGATTCTACAACTGAATGCACTGGCTGTCTCATTTCTATGTTTATTCTGTGGAAATTAAATGGAGTGAGCGAGTGCTCATTGTTTTCCTCGGTGCCAATTCATCCTGGTGAGATTAAGGGGGGGAGGATGGTCTGGGCAGAGATTTCCGTGGCAGGGCCTGGGATTGCCGCTTATTCCATGACCCACATACCTCTGGCCCTGTTGTGACACGTGATTTTTCAGCTCTTCAGTGGAAACCAATTGTGCACAAAGCCCCCTTTGAGATGTGAATAGATGAAAGGAGATGAAACAGCTGGTTTGGTTTTATCCCATTCAGGTCAGTTTTTTTGTAGTCATCGTGCAGCATTAATAATAATAAAACCAGCTGTTGTATACCAGAAAACTTGCCATGAAAGGGACATAATTACAGAGGGGGCTGGTACTGTCATTTAACCTGTTATCACTTCAAAGCAGAGATCTAAAGTTTTAAGAAATGATGAATGGCTATGACATTGCTATTAAAGTATTTGCATTGATTGCTTTTGTGCTTGAAAGGGGGAGGCAGAGATCATCCTTGATCCTGGAGTGTCATACAGACATACTTGAATGCATACATAAAAACCACCTCATGTCACGGGGATAAATGATTGATAACTAACTTGTACCTCTTGAAGTTTTAGTAGAAAAAGAAGAAGCCTAGAGAGGTCAAGGATCAGCAAAACCAGAAAGGTGTGAAGTCCACAGTGGAGAGAGAGAAACAGATACCTGGTGGGTGGAAGGAGAGGGTGTAGACTGTGGAATAAAATAAAAGCTCCAAGCCAATGCATTGGCCAGACCCTTCTGCAGCTCTCCAGCTTGTACCCTTTGGCAACTAGTAACAAAACCATGAAGGGTCACTGGTACCAGTTGTGCTGGGGTCATTTTTTTAATGGAAGGCATAATAAATTCAGCAGTTGAGCACAGCAATTATGCTGCACACAGGAATCTGGATTCTTGTAAGCCAATTAGTGAAGACTCATGCAAATCAAGATTTGATTGTAAATATGTTTTAAACCAATATTAGCTATATTTAGCCTAAGCCTCTCCTGAATTATACCTGTTACTCTTTTCTTCTGGGATATGAATAGATGTCCTCCTGCATCAGGGTGTTTAGGATGGCCTTCAAGTGAAGCCTGGAAATTTTGTGTTCAGAGTTACAAAAAGCAACTGATTCTGTGTATAAGATTCATAACCTTCTGATTCCTTCAAATATGTCTACCTGTTCTTTGACCTCACTCCTATCTGGGAATTCAGTGAGTACCTAAGAGTTCAGGAAGAGAAGAATCATACCTGACTGTGTTTACAAATGCACGTTGAGATCACCTATAAAGTTTTCTAAGCTAGTTGCCTAATATATACATCTCCCAGATGAACTCCTAGTTAAGGAATTAACCTCATTGGATTTTGACTTCCCCCCACCACATTTTTTTTCTTTGAAGAACTGAATATGAGTTGTGATGTCTTATTATTTTCTAATTTCTAGAATTTTTTAGTAATTTTATTTTGTGTTGCCAAGCATGGAGACAAAGCTCTACTTTTAGGTTAGAAGAGAAATCGTAAGGGCAGCCAGAAGTGTGAAGTGAATTTGAGATCCAGCTCTGCTTTCATGTTATTTTAGGTGCATTTTGAACTCTGGTTCATACTGTCTACAATCCCCACCTGCCTTGTGCCAGGTGGTGGCAGAGCTCCTCTAAGAAAGGTGTTGAGCTGCTGTTCCTTTCTGATGTTAGTCAAATGGAACTGAAAACAATATGATAATGAAAAAAAAAAAAGGATTTAATCTGTTATCACCTAAAGAACTCCAGAGAAATATCTGATGTAGACTTTAAACTTAATGTGCTTGGCCTTGCCAGAATTTGGTTTGTATTTTAGATCACAGGGTACAGCAGCTATTACAAGAGGTTTTAAGAGCTTTTCAATATGAAACAAACAAAAAGAGACATAAAAATTATTTCTTTTCTTATTTGTCTGTAATGTGTGTGATGATTGGGGTCACACACAAACAGAACATGATTATTTGTAACTTTTATCTGTTACCTGGCTCATGTGTTGGCTGAGTTGATGTTTCCTGGGTATGATGGTTGTTCCGTGATCAGTCCTGCAGCAGCCCTGGTGCAATCCCCAGGGCTCCTTCTCCAGCAGCTCTGGGCTGTGTGGCTCCGAGAGGGGGAACCTGCTGGGCTGGGCAGGCAGGGAAGTGCACAGGGACAAGGGGCTTTTTCTGCCAAAATGTGGGAACTGCCATCCTCATATTGATGAAGTAAACTTGAGATTGTTAATCATCTGTAAATTACGCAAAGCAGGATATTAGCTGAAGGTATGGCTGGTTTATAGGTACCTTCAGTGCCAGCTGCTGTTTCAGGTCATTGGTTTCCTACAGCTGCTAAGAGACATCTCAAGTTATAACTTGAAAAACTTCTTTACTTGTAGGTGGGTAATATGAGCAGTGTAGCTGCATAATGGTCACAGGGGTGTGTGTGGGAAGGTGTATGTGTGCTTATGGATATAATGTAAATATTTATGCTAGCAACACCAACTCAGTTTCAAGCAGAGCAGAGAAAGCTCACTGGTGTCTTGTATTGACTGTGAAACTGTTGTGGAAAGATTTTCATTTATTGCATATGGCCTATTAACCCTAAATGCAAACTGGCCAACTTATGACATACCCAGGGAGGGAAGAGGGAAGGGCAAGCACAGATAAGATTCTTGGACTCCAGGAGTGAAGAAACAGGATCTTTCCCCAGCTGGGGAAGGGCTGTGTTACAAAATTGGATGCAAAGAGTCCCAACAATGGTTAGGAGTAAAAGTGTAGACGTTAACCTACATTGATTGTTCAATTTGCTACTCTGAAAATTTAAGTCATGTATTCCATCTTTTTTCCTAAGGCTTTTCCCCATTTACTTGTTTTAATCTCCCTCTTCCATTAATCCTTGCTGAGTATAAATTGTCTTTTAATATCAGAACAATGAAGAAATAAACTTAGTTGTTTTTTTAAATAATGTTATTTCTTCCTCCTGCAAAACCATTAATGTGTATGCCTTTTGGTGAGTGAATGTTTTATTCACTCCATAGCACTAAAGAGCTGGTCTAGCCTCTAAAGGGATTTAAACAAAGTGATTTAAATACTTTTCTCTTTTTTAAGAAGATAGTCTTCAAAGAAAACAACAGCAGTGACATAGAGTAAGATTAAAAACCCATGAGGCTATTCTTGTCAACTTTAATATTCAAAATTCAGCATATTTAATGTTTTCAACTGCATGGGAATTCTTTTCTGCTAGATATCTTTCTGCAAAATTTTTCAGGATGGTCTGGTTTCAGCTCAGATGGAGTTAATTTTCTTCCTCATAGCTAGTGCAGCGCTGTGTTTGGGATTTAGGATGAGAATAATGTTGATAATACAGTGATGTTTTAGTTGCTGAGCAGTGTTTACACAGTGCCAAGGCCTTCTCTGCCTCTCACCCCACCCCACCAGCAAAGAGCCCAGGACACAGCTGGGAGGGGACACAAGCTGGGACAGCTGACCCCAACTGTCCAGAGGAGTATCCCAACATTTGGGGTCATATTCAGTGTAAAAATTAGGGAACAAAATCAGCCCAGGGCTGCACTTGGCACTTGGCTGGGCGTCAGTCAGCAGATGGTGAGCAATTGTGCATCGCCTGTTTTGTATATTTGGTTATTATGATTATTATTATTATTAGTGTTATTACTACTACTACTACTTCAATTCCTGTCCTATTAAACTGTCTTTGTCTCAACCCCCAAATTTTACTTTTTTTTTTCTTTCTTTTTTTTTTTTCTTTTTTTTTTTTTTCTTTTTTTTTTTTTTCTTTTTTTTTTTTTTCTTTTTTTTTTTTTTTTTTTTTCCCTTTCCCTGTCCCACAGGAAGGGGAAGTGAATTAGAGGCTGGGTGATGTTTAGGCATCTGCCTGGTAAAACCACAGCAGTCTATCCAAATCACCAAATGTATAAACTGCTGTAGAAGAGTGATCTGTGAGGACACATTGGTAATGCTGCTGTAGGATCAGTGGACTGTATCCACTCTCGTTAATAAAAATCCTTCAAAATTTGCACATTTTTAATTTTGTCAGACATATGACTTCACATTGTTTTATGGGATCGTCAGCAAAGCACACAAGCAAGACTTCTTCATCTGGTCATTTATTCTGTTGTCTATCTGAATATTTGTATGTTTGCAGCTGAGTGGTGATTTGTAGCCTGGTTTGATGGAGAAGGCAATGTAGCTTTCAAGAGGCCAGGCTGCAGAAAACTAGAAAACCGTTTATTAGCATCTTGTGAGAATGCACACAATGGGCATCTGATCTAATGAAAGCCAAGCTACATGAGTGTTACCCTAAAGAAAGTAATATTTTGTGTGTCATTAGATCTTACCACGTTTTCTGGACACTGCTGCATTAAACAGAAGGGTCGTCCCTTATGGTTCATTGTTTTTCTGCTATCTGTTGATTCTTCTAATTAATGCCTTTAAGTTGGATGGGTAACACCAGTAAAAATTGTTTTTTCAGCATCAACCAGATTCTTGGATGTCTTGGATCCCTAACACAGAGAAAAGACTGATCCCCACCTTAGCAGCAGTTATCTGCCTGTATCCCTTTGTGGCTCAATTACAAAAGGGAAGCAGGAAGACTTGTGTGCTTGGGTACCAAGTGTGTGCTGCACATTCCTGCTGACGTCTCTGTTGTCTGGGGTGATCACGTTACCCTGACAACCAAGAGCATCCCTGTTTTCGGGGCTGGTCCCTGAATCTCTTTGTGTTTTACAAAACATCACTATTTTTTGTTAGAAGTGCACCAATTTTTTTCTTGCACACTCTGCAAGTTGACATCTACAAACTGTCCCAGCAGAACAACAAAGAGATCTCCTTCTAGAGAGACGGATGACAGACTGCCTCACCACATGTGTATCACATTTGCTTGCCAGATCCTGACTCCTTTGTACTTTCCTCTAAAGCAGTTTCCTATATTATAGCCTTCCTTTAGTTCTGCACAATGTAGTGATCCCAATTAAAGTCAGTTCCTGTGTTCTTTCTTCCTCGTTAAATCTTTTGTTAATTTTGGTCAGTCTTGCAGTGTCACATGGCTGAAGCAATGAGCAGAGTCACCTGTTTATTCTCTTGAAGCAGTCAAAAGTAATAGAAACTAGAACCAGGGGGAAAATAATTTAACCTTTTAAGTCCTTAAGGAAATCACAGGCCTTTGTAAATGTAATAAGTACGTAAATTTTCTACAGAAACTATGCATTTGAAAACATCCCTCCAGACATCAGTCCGGGTTTGATTTCTTCCTGAATCTCTTTTTCCTAGTGCAGACTAAGAAGTTTAATTACCTGGTAAAATATTTCTTTCATGTAACAGATCACTTTAGTTTCAGAAAACTCTATGCTCTAGACCAGTCTCAAGAGTCATGCATTCAGTTTCCTGTTTTAACAGTTAGTGATTTATAGTCAAAATAGAGCATTTTGATCAATTTGATTCTTGGTTGCTCCTTTCTACAAGTTGAACATAAGATTGTGAAAATTTGTGAGTTAAAGAAATACCTAATATGTGACAAAAATCTGAATACTGATTCTTTGAACATGGCATTCCTTATTCAGGGCCTTTTAAAGACTTCTAGCTGAAATATGCATCATCTGTGAAAAATTTGTCCTGTCTCCAGATGCCCAAGTGCCAACCCTATAAATTGAATGTCAGGCCATGTTTTTTGTGGCTCACGCATTCCAACCAGGAATAGCAGCTTTGCAACTGGCATTTAACTAACAGGTCTAATGGTGTATGACCCAGAAACGGTGTAGTTCCTGCTTCCAGTTTCTGTTGGATTTTGCATTGCAAAGAACTCCAAATGAGGAGAAAAGTAAATTTAATCTCTAAAGCAGCCAGAGCTAATCTGTGTGTCACATGTAGAGCATGTCTATTAAGAAAAGGTGGTTTTCTCATATCTGCTTTTCTGAGCATCAGCACACTGTTGTTGCTGAGACCATAAGACTGGTTTTCTGTGGCTAACCTTCATGAATAAAGTGGGACTTTGCCAACTGTGAATTTAAAAATAGTTCAGTTTTCCCTCCCGCCAGAATATGTTAAAATAATTCCTTCCATTTTCTTAAATGGAACTGCTAGTCAGAAGATGTTCAGATGTCAGCAGTCATGTCGCTTCTTAGATGGATCTAAAATGTTACTGGAGCTGTCACCATTTGTCTTTGAAGTTCTCTATTTTATCTCATGCACAATGTGGTAACTCCTCATTTTGAGAAGCTGGGCTTTGGCAGCTACTTGCTGTGCAGCTTGGGCTGGTATTGCTGAGATCCTTGGGCTGGTGCCTTGCAATGGATGTGGAATTTATGGTGGTCATAGAACGTGGGCTTTGTTGAGGTTTATGGTCCTTAGGTCAAAGCCATTTCACTTGGGATTGAGAAAGGAACTTTACTGCTAATGTTCTTATGAAATAGGGTTTGGATTGACCTAGAGAGATTGTCCAGTCTGTTCCCTCCTCTTGTATGGAATCAGCTGCATGGTAACTCATTTTGCTGATTTACAAAGCCTTTACATGGACGTTAAACAGGGCACAGATGAAACATTCTGGACCTCTGTCATTCCTTGTTGAGTAACTTCGGACTGCTTTAGGAGGTGCTGAGATAATGTGTAGTGCCCAGAGCTGACTGCCAGGCTTCACCTGAGGTCCAGCAAAGCTGAACAGTGTGGAAGGAATATTCAGGTACTTTGCACACTGAACACCTGTTTGTATTTCCAAAATGTGGTAATTGGCTGTTTTGCAATTGTGTGGAATTAATAATGTGTGTCCCGAAGTTTTGTGTGTCTGTGGCGTTGTTTCTTTTCACACTGAACCATTGTGGAAACAAATAGACTAATATTGGATAAAATATCACAAAATTTGGGATACAAGTAACCTCTTAAGTCCATTGAATTTCCTCTTTGCTGAAAACAGATTATTAGAGATGTCATTCAGAATAATTTTTTTTCAGCAGAAACACCCTGCTCTAAGCAGTTTTCCTGTAGGGTCAGGAGTATTGATTTTTTTCACTGATCATTAAAACCTAAAAAAATGGAGTATAAATCTGAATTTTAATTTAATTAATATTTTTCATGTTTTGTGCTATTACTTCTTCATCTTCCTGCTTTCCTCCCCTTCATTTTGTACATGAAACATGTAATATTAAGTAATTTTTTCTTATATGACAGAGGCACTTAAGCCCCAGTAAATTCATTGGGCTTTGCACAGGGCTGTTTATTCTTACTGACATGAACAGGAAATGCACTTGTGTGCCTTAGGAGATTAAATCTCTGTCTTTTTTTTATGACAGCTCTCCATCATGTTTTATTCATCATAAATAAATGAGACTACTGCTGTTAGTTATAATTATTTTAAGGTTTACTTGTGCATTTCAATAGATGGAGTACTCAAGAACATAGGAAACACTTTTTCCTTTTCAACAGAAAGAACATAGAAATCTGGTACCTCTTTTTCTTTTATTCAGGATAACATATCACACCAAAGCTAGTGACAGGTGGGCAGAAATTAAATACAGCTTAGCCTCAGAACTCTTGTCTACTTCCTTGAATTTGCAAGTATATGATAATGTTAGTTCCTATCTTTCCAGGTTTTATGGCTTAATGATTTTGAATCTAGAACTGAAGAGGAAAAAACTCCTTTATATAATTTTATTTCAGAGTTGTCTGAAGTCTGATGTGGTCTGGATTTTACTGTGGGTATTACAGTACCCTACCAGGTCCCTGTGCTGAGTGTCCTGGAGCTTTGGCCATCACACTCCAAATGTGAAACTGAAGTTATGGTTGCCTCATCTTTGTTGCACCATTAAGTACTCAAAACAAATAGCCTGAATGCAAGATGTTTTATGAGTTCTGTGGGTGCTGGAGGCACTTAAGAAATGGAGATCAAGCTATGAGACCAATTGTTTGTGAATGGCACTTTGATTTCAATACAGACATTGGAGAGTCAAGGCTTCTTTCTTGACTTCACCCCCTTTTACTGTACAAAAATTTACATTGGCAATTCAGAAATTACTGCTTTTCTTGGGAGCTGGTGTGCTGTGTGGTGGTAGGTGATCTGGGAAGAAGAAAAAAGGGGAGTGATAGCTTTAAAATCTCCAGTGACACCAAGTGCTAAATTTGAGATCTCTGTTTCTAAGTACAGTCCTTATGCTAAAGGCTAGGAAATACAGGAAGGTGGTTTCATTTTTTCCCCCCAGCCTTAAAAGCATCAAATTTTGCTTTGATAATTAAACCTCCTGCATTCCTTTACAAGGAAACAATTGTGCTATTATTAGCAAGATTAGCTGAAAAAGGCAAATATGTGGGAGTTTGGTTCCTGGTTCTGTTCCGTTTTCTTTTTTTCCCCTATGACTGTACCTTCACGAGCCGCAGGCTTTTGCATATATTCATCTGTGTAGGCACAGCACAGGCAGGCAATGGCTTCTGTAGAACTAGTTAAAAAATGCTCTCCAGTGAACTGCACAGCAACAATCTTAAAGATTTGAGTTAATAAAATACTGTGATGGTTTCATTGTGTATTTTTTGGCAATTTCTGAAGTAGCGCATTTGCTACTTACTTAGGATAGGCTATGGCAAACCTTACACGCAGAGACTTGTAGGAAATCAGCAGGACCCCCAGGGAAGAGGAGTGGGTGCTGAGATTCCTTGGGGAGGTGGGTTACTCTGAGGGAATCAGAGCTCTTGGGTGTAAACTGTTCTGTTTTCCTATCACTGCAGTTGTACTGTGCAAATTGACTTAGGCACAGCCTTTGGTGTGCAGTTCATCAGGATTCAGGGGCTTCTCCAGTCTCAGCCCTACAGCAGCAGGTTTTCTGGAGGCTGGAGCACACTCTCCCAAAAGCCTGATGCCTCTCTGTATGAATACTGTCAGTGTGGCTGTCACTAAAGCCAGCAGCAATGCAGCTTCGTAAGCATTGCTTTGCATGCAGGATTTCTTTTTAACTCCTGGGATAAATTTGCTCCTAATGTGCGATAAAAATACTGAGTTGAAGGTATCCAGCAGTGACAGTTCCTACTTGTGTTGCAGTTTTTGTGTCCAAACTCTCCAGAAAGGCTTCCAGTGCTTCTTTCTTCTTGATTTAACACAACAAAGCTGATTGCTGCTGACCATAATTTTGTTTGGAATCTTGATCTGTATTTTGTCCTTAGCATGTTTCTTTGTTTATTGAGAAGTGCTGGCTACCCAACCTGTGCCAGCTGTCCCCAAATCCCAAGGGAGTGTCCAGCAGCTGTGAGCAGCTGGAACAACTTGTTCTTGGGCCAGCCCTTCCCTTGGCGGTGCCTCACTCTTGCACATCCTGGGCATGGTGGAGCAAGGCTGAGGTGGCTGAGGCAGATACCTCTGTAATCCAAGGAATTGCTGGGCTGTGGCCGCGCTATTTGTGCTCTGGGCAGGGCTGAAGACCAGCCATATCTGAAGATTTTCCTATTTTTCCAAGTTTATTGGCACCTGTGAAGCAATTCCCTTGGGACCCACTGTATCGTTTTGTGCTGGCTTTGTTCCTGCCAAATTGTACATTAAATACGTAAGTACTGATGTGGGTAGTAGAGAACAGAGCATGTACATGCATATGTCAGACATATTTTCTTACTATTTTTGGCAGTATGTTTTCTCTGCCTGAAATAACATTTTGTATAGCTATGTCTTCATTGCTGCCAATCGAGCTTCTTTCCTTTTCTATTCATAGGGTCTTAGATTTTAAAGCTGGAAAGCAACCTTAGATCCTCTAGTCTGCTCTCTTGTATGACACTGGTCATGGAATTTCCTCCAGTTATTTCTAATTTAGTTAAAATGTAACTATTCAAAATGCCTCTGGTTCTAAAGAATTCTAGATGATCTTTCTGCTTCCCTCTTTCTTGCCCTCTTCTCTTTCACATTCCATAGGTTTGTCTTCTGGTTGAAAATTTTGCTTTTTTATGTCACATCTTTTTTGTCTCATTGTGGTTTCTCATTTAATATTAATGTCCCTCTCATTTTGTATACACTCTCCAATGGGTTTTTTTATGGATCGAGGGAAAGGTTTTATCCTTGTTCCCTGCTTATGCTGCTGCTCCCAGTAGTTAATGGCTGCTTGGCTGAAATACATGGCTGTAGCTCTGCTTGATCACCTAATTGTGCTAAAAGTATACTAAGGAATTGGTATTTAGGGAATGTAAATGTTACCTTGAGATCCCAGGTAAAAAAAAAAAAGACCTAAATGGGCAGTTTATGCTTCCAAGCCCTGTTATGAGACTCTGCAAACAGGGACTGCTGAGTTAGTCATTCTGCCCTCCCAGAAAAACAAACAAACAAGCAAACAGGAAAACAGCTGCCAAGTGAGGTCGTGCATGTGAATGCTGCCTGTGGTCCTGTCCCCAGAAGTGCTTCTGTGGCATACCAGTGTTCAGACACAATTGTTGAAGCTGCATATGCCATAGGTATATTCAATAATTCAGTCAAGTATCAGGTATTTTCTGTGTGTGGTACTTCCATCTGCCTCTGAGGCTCTGGAATAAGATTTCTCCTGATTTTTGTTGTAAGCACAGCACTGACAGAAGTTTATGGGCTGTACTCCTACTTACCTGGGTGTGTTCAGGTGCTTTTCACCCACTCTCAGAAACACCAGACTTTGAATAAAGTGTATTTCCCATTCCGTGCTTTGTATAAAATGACCCAGCATTTAGGAATGTTCATTGGTAGTTGGGCTCTGGCTGGAAGTGCCTGGAACCATTTTCACTGCTGTACTGGGCCAGGCAGGCAGAACCTGCTGGAACCTTTATCACTGCTGTACTGGGTCAGGCAGGCAGAACCTGCTGGAACCTTTATCACTGCTGTACTGGGCCAGGCAGTCACGGGGTGGGGATGGCATCAGCTGGCAGCCAAGTGGAGCCTCCAAGAGCCAGGTCAGCAGCAGCCTGACATTGGGTGTTCAGTTTTATACAGACTTTCGCAGGGATGGGGTCAGCTGGCAGCCAAGTGGAGCCTCCAAGAGCCAGGTCAGCAGCAGCCTGACATTGGGTGTTCAGTTTTATACAGACTTTCCCCCATAAGGAGTCTGTGGGGCTCAACACATATGTCTGCCTGTAGATGAATGCAGTCTGTTGTTGGCTGTGTGCATTAGACCCTTGTGATCGGTATCATGTGAAAATACAGATTATAACTGATAGAAGGAGGCAGCCCAGAGCCACAGTCTGGATGTTGCTGGAGTTCAGCAACATCTACTATAAAATTGTGGCTGTTTGGGAAGAAACACATCTTGGTTGTCATTCTCCAAGACAGGAGACTTCAGGCATGTGAATAATCTTGTCTGGACTGAAATGTCAGTAATTTTGGCCAAGGTTTTATTTTAATGCCTCATTTTGTACGGAGAGATTGCATAAATAGTTTGCTGTTACCAGGGAGTGTAATAAGTACTGCTGAACAGCTGCTGGAAACTTTGGGCAGTTGTAGTGGCTTTTTTTTTTTTTTTTTTTTTGGTTAAACATGGACTATCGGTTTCAGTCTGGACTGGAACCAGTGGCCAGGTGGTGAAACTCTCTGTGTCTGATAAACTGCTCCCCTGCCTCATTCGATCACCTGTGGAAATGTCTTTCAGTGTGACAGACATTTGCAGGTTAGAAAACAGAGAACATTTGACTTCAGTTATTTTCAGTTACTGAGTTTTGATAGGAATGGGACTGGGATACCCAGGAAATGAATCCAAATGGATATTAACAGTACTGACTTCTTATTCTAATATTACCAAGTGGGATAAAAAGCATGACAGTACATTGCTTTGTCTGTAATTATGCAACACTGTTTAGCTGATGTGTCATTTTTTTAAAAGTAGTGGTCTTTTGACAGCTGTTTGATTTTTCATTTGCAGCTCAGGGTGGTCAGGTCACTACAATGATAAAGCTGAAGTTCTTGCCTCTTGTAAAAGTTTTGTGTAGGCTTAAAAAATATTATATGTTAAGTTTTTTAGAAGTACATTTTTCCCATGTAATCGACCATTGTGTATCTTGTTATTTCACTTAGGAGGTATTGAAAAGATTAATTCCTATATTGCTCTTTAGTCCTGATTCTCAGCTTCAGACCTGGTGGTGAATCTCACGAATTTCCTCGCACTGGGTGCTGTCACAGGCTGCTGTGCCCTTTGGAATGACTGACTGTTCTCTGCAGTGTGCAGCCAGGACTTCACTCTCTCAGCCACTGTGAGACTCCAGATCCAGAACTAAGTTTAGTCTAAGTGGCCATAATGGCCAGGCAATTTCACAGGAACTTGAGAGATGCAAACAGTGCCATCTCAATAAGGTAGTCACGGGTCAATGCAATTTTTGAATATAACTAAATTCCACACTAAGCTGTCAAGAAGAGCTAACTGTGAAGTTTTGGAACATTTTTCTTAATATCCAGCCAACCTGGTAAATTGTGAGATTGGATCTGATTCCATTAAAACCAAAATAAAATTATTTTTACATTAAAACTTGAAAATGTGAGTCACATATATAGCTTGCAGTTCAAAACCACAAGAGAAATAATCCAATTTGATTTTTTTAAAAACTTCATAATTTGGTGACCTAAACTTAAGATTTTGGGTGTTAGCTTTTTATTTCTAGATTCTGAAAATGTCAGGGCCTAAGGCTGATAATTTTACTGTTACTCTTTCTATGTGTACTTCATTCAAGAACAAACATGTTTATAGTGTATACTGAAAGATACTTGAACTATTTTAATATCTGAATGCAGCTCTATATCAATGAAATGTCATAATGTTTTAATAAAGTTAGTTTAGTTTATGGTGCATTTTCAGCTTATTGTGTCAAAGGCAGTAAGAGATATCTCCAATCCCTCAGCTGTTTCATACCCAAGTGTTGTCTGGGAGTTTGCCTTAAATTAGATTAATCTCTGTGTATCAGTTGTGTCTGTGTTTCAAATACTCTTAACATTTACATTTCCAGATTTTTAAATTTTAGTCTTCTTTAGCCAAACCTTTCTTCTTAAAGCCTGTTCTGCAAAGGCTTTAAGCATAATAGAAAAATTCATTTTAGCTATCATTTATCACTCCAAAGCCTTTGGGGAAAAAATGTCACACCGCTTCCTTGCCAAGTACAGTAGCTTCATTGATGAGGAAAAACTCCCTTGGGATGGTTATGAAATATATTTATTACTCTTAGAATGAACTTTTAAATGTTTCAGAGAGCTGCTGTCAGGAATAAGTGTATTTCTTAGATACCTTGCCATCACCTAAAAGTACAGCATTCTCTGAAGCTTTCCCAAATTACATAGATCTGTAAGATCTTGTGAGATCCACCACAGCAGAGGACTGGACTTTTTTGGATCCCCAGTTTCTGATCATACATGAGGGAAGAGTTGGTGGCTGCATTCTTACGGGTGGGCACCAGCCTTATGTAATAATTGTTGCTAATCACCGAAATCTGCAGCACCAGCTTTCCACTGACCCATCAGTGAGAGAGAGGGGAAGTGTACCTTGCCTCACATAGCTACTACACATCTCAGCACTGGGGTTATAAATAAAATAGCAGGAATTGATGTGCAGCACTAGCCTTGTCTTTGCTCTACGTGGTGGGTGTTCATCATCCCATTCTGCCCAGTCAGGTAGGCAGTGCTTGCATGGCAGCACTGCTGGGATTGCTTCCACAAGGGAGCATCTTTCTGCTCCCTGTTTTCAGGGTGGGTTTAAATTAATTTTGCATGCCTGCACATTCATAATGCATCTGTTTCCTTGTAAAACTGAGCTTCAGCTTTATTCTCAGGCAGGGAACTCTGCTGCAGTTGCCATTTCTTTTAACTAAGCCTCTCCTGGTGTGCAGCCCAAGCAGGGAGACCAAGCAGTTCTTGCTGTAATAGAAAAAATATCCTAATTTCTTCTGGTAATGCGCTAAATGGTCTCTGTTCTGGCAACAGCTCAGGCCCCTGTGTTGGAGAGATACCATGCTGTCTCTGGTCTGAGCCATAGCTCAATGGAGGGCAAGAAAAATGAGGCTCAAGCACAGATGCATTTGTTTAACCCAAGGCATCGCTGGCAGGGTAGCACAAACTTGCAGGACTCACTGGCTTGATCTGTATTTTCCTTAGATATTTGTTTTCTGCTTCTGGCAGAGACAGCATACAGTAGCTGGAGATTTTCGCTGAACCCTTTTGTAGCTGAGTTTGTCTTCTGAGGATCCACATGGTGGAGAAGGGAATTTCGGGTGCGCTGCTGCTCACCTGGCCGCGCTGCATTACAGCTGCTGTCGCACTCAGATCTGCTGAGAAGTACAGAACAATCATCTGCAACTGCCTTTGTGCACTTCCTTTTCTTGAAAGGGCTCCGTGAAACCAAGCTGAAAAGCATCTATCAGAGAAAATTGTGAAACCAAGCTGAAAAGCATTTATCGAGAAAATAAATACTGCCAAGTGACTTCTGAGCATGTAATCAACCTATGTAATATCATGACTGTATTAACGATGCCTACTTCTTTCAATTATTTGTGATAATCATCGGTTTCTTTGAATTATTTTAAAATGTGTTTCCTAGAATAACTCTCAACCTGATTGAGATCTCTGATGGTTGTTGCCTTGCAAATAACCTTAAAATACTGGGTAGGTCTGATCTAATAGAGGGCACTGGAGAGTAGGCACATGGCTGTGTCTCTGCTGTGGGAGTTTTCAAAGGATCTGTGGTTCCTCCAGACTTTTAAAGTGATTATACTGTGTCACACTTATGAATGGGGTGCATAGGCTTCTGGGGGGGGGAAGGGGTTTGCTTCCTTAATGAGTGTGTTTTCAAAGAAAAATTACATTTCCTTGTCACATGAAAGAAAGTAATGTGTACACAAATGCTAGCCATTATTTGGGAAATGGCTCAGGCTCAAAAATTCTGGCTGGAAACCATTAGAAAGAAAAACGTTCTCCACCATCAATTAATGCATTGTTTTTCTTTTCCTTTCATGTTACTAAGCAGGCCAAGAGATAAGGGGCCAGCTGTAATCCATCTTGTCAGATGAGTTAAGTCACTTCGTGTTATACCAGTCATCTGGAAAAAGAAATCTCCATTTCTCTCTCTTTTTGATTTTTAGATCAAATTTTTCAAATTATTGTTGCTTTTACCTAATGTTTTTGTATTCTACATGTACTGATTGAGTGTTCTGATCCCAAAATATATAACACAGTGCTGCCTTTTGTTAATGCATGCTTAATTTGATACTTAAAACCAGCAATGTAGATTCTGGTAATTAATTGCCCTCTGTGTCTTGAGAGCTGCACCTTCATCACTGACTGTAATTACAGAGGATAGGATTCACAGGGACAGTCTGAGGTGGTGGTGCCCTTGGCTGGGGCACACAGCACATTGGTTCTGCCACCTCCAGCAGAAGGGCTGAACAAAGCTTGGGGAAACCATAAGACTTGGCAGTAACACCCTCAGCTTTTGCATCTCATGTGTCAGAAGAGCCCAGAGTACATCAGTCCCTGTCCTGCAGCCTGAGTCTGCCCAGTTACACCGCTGGCAATGCTGAGCTGGCCAGCTGAAGTGCTGGCTGTTTCCTGACTGTCTGTGGTACCACTGGTGGTGCTCGGGTCTGATGGGAGGGCTGAACATGGACTGTGTACCTTCATCTGCTCTACCAGAGATCCCTGTGTGTGTGTCCCTTCCTCCTCTGTCCTTCACTCCAGGTGCTAAGGAAAGTGATGGCAGAGCTTAGTTAAAACCAGTGTTAGTGGAAGCTTCTCTGTTGTCAGCTTTTGCAGACACCTCTGTCCATAGGGGATGTGTGACAGACCTAGGAGTGAGACAGGTTTGAATCCCTGAGTTCCATAACGTGGAGTATTGGTTGGTGAGGATAATAATGCCCTCAGATCACTTGTTCTGCCCTCTTAACATTTGTATTTTATTGAAGCAATAGAATCAAATCCAGTAGCATTTGTCTGATCTCTCTTCTGTGTGGCAAAGTTATTTTTGGGTGGAAGAAAAGATCTTGATTTGTCAGTTTAAAGAGTTACAGTATGACAGTTTTGAATGCCTTTGCTGAAGTGCTGTCCCCCAGCTCAGTGCAGCTGTGGAAGGCACTGGTATCTAGAGCCTGTGTTCTGCACTCATAAAGTCCATTTTAAATAATGGCTTGTTTCAGTATCACTCAGCTTTGTATGCTAACTAACACAAATAGAGCACATTCCCCAGACTTAAACTCATTGGTTTTACACTACCCAGGTGATGGCAGATATTTTTGCCGGGACCACAGGAGATCCCTCAGCAGTGTTATGGTGCATTGTCTCTACTGGCAATGCTGGCAGTATCCACAGTCAGATGAGAACCAAGGTGTGGGGACCATGTACCATGGAGTTGGTTCTGCTGTCCAAGGGCTGCACATGGGACTGGCAAAGACACCTGAATGTAAAGCAGCTGGAGCTGCAAGGCTGCACACACTGCATGGCGCTGGGATTTGTCAGTGCACGGAAAGGCTGTGGCTGCAAGAGCAGCTGGCACAGCTGGCACAGCAGAGCCCTGGCCAGCGCTGCTGAGCCTCACACTCCAAACCAGGCTGCTCACATCCCAGCTGATGGATGGCCAGAGACTGGCCTGGGGGAGCCCTGCTTGATTTGGGGCCAGGTGCTGCCAGGGACCATCTCCCACCAGGAGAGTGCAGAACACCAGGTTCCCTCTCCCAGGAACACTGCCTGGCACTGCTCAGTGTGCTGGGATAGATGGAGCCTGTGATCCTCCAAGAGTGATTTTATTAATATGAATCTTACGTAGGAGGACAGCTCTCATTTATGAAATAGGTTCAGTCTTGTGTGGGAAGCTGAGGAGAGGAGGAAGATGAGAAGAGGGATTTAACCCCTTGATTGCTGGCAAGCTTTCTTGATTTAAAGAGGAGATTGAATAAGCTATTGCTATGTAATATCAGGGAGAGTTTGCATAGGTCATGCATTGGCTGGGACGCAGCTCTGTTGCTGCTTCTGAAGCAGATGTTCAGTACTTTGTGTGGTACTTGGTAGTCTGGAAAGAAATGCACTTTGTCCTTCTGTCTGACCACAGTTTTTCAACCGAAACTTCAAATTTAAAGTTGAAAATATTTCTTCCTTTTGTGTCAAAAATTCTTTTTTAAAAATTTGTTTGACTTTATTATCCCACAGATAATAAACAGGTGGGTGCAAAACACAGCCTGTTGTGGTGTTGTGGTTTAAACAAAGATACCTCCATATTTCTCCAACACTGAAATTGTCATGTACAACCCTGAAATTGAAAAATATTAAGGACTATTTATGTGGTTGATGAGTAATTGAAAAAGATAGAGACAAACTCTACCCAGCACCTCTGCCCAGTAACTTGAAATCAGATTCATATTCCATTTGCTTTACTTGGTTTTTATGGTATCCATTTAAAAAAATAAGTCAAATAAAAAATCTGCTCTGTTTGCTTTTAGACACATGGTCAGGGTGTCGAAGAGCAAACATAGAATCAAGAGCAGACTTAATAGTCTTGTTCCCATCTGCAAAGTATTTTAGCCATTACTGTGCTGCATTTCAGTCTAAACAATTACATAACTTTATTAATATCTACAGACTTGCTTGACAATTCTGACACTATAATATAATGGAATAATATTGTTTATTATTGGGTTTTGAAGTGGTGAGCTTTTTCTCTTTTTTATTTGTATGTATGTCATCTGCTGAATGCCTTCATCCCTCTTTTTATCCCTCTTCATTGACTGTGCAAATTATATCTAAGGTTGTATAATCCTCTTCTTGTGGTGAGCCCATTTCAGTATGTTCCTCTCGTTGTCTTCTGTCACCTTCAGTTTTCTGAAACAGGAGACCACAGCCAGTGTGTGTTTCTATCCCACACAGTCTGGGGATGAGATGTGGGCAAGGAATCTTCCTCAGCAGAAACTCATTCTGTACAGAAGGAGGATGACTTCTTAGCAGATGCAGTTAATGATGCTATTCATTTTAATTCTGTCTCAGAACAAATATAGTGTGGTTTAATCTGTGGCTGGCAGGTTTCTTCTTTTGTAAATCACATCTTCTGAGGCTATTTACATGAGATTTTCTTTCTTTCTTTTTTTTTTTTTTTCCCCTCTCATCATCTATTTTTGGCTACAATCTGGAGAAAAAAAAATCCCCATCAAATAGATAATACCTCCCACAACAGCTTCCCAGGGCTAAATTGAAGAAGAGAAAAATAGAAAGCTCTGCAGAACTGAAAACCATGAGAACAAGACTGTCCTGGAAGTTTGGTTTCCTGCCTTGGAGGGTACTTTCTTTGCATTTTGCAGTTGTGCATTTCTTGTACTACTCCTTTGCAGTGTGTTCTAAAGATTTATTAATATGTGACTGTGGGGCTAGAAAGAGTAACTGATAGTATATGCTTTGTTGAGCTGGCAATATTAAACAGATTTCTTGGTTTAGGTTTTTGTGGTTTTCTGTTTGTTTTGCATTAAATTAGAAAAGGGAAAAAATTCAAACTGTTATATTTAATCCAGAGTGTAATATAATATATATCTAGGAGAGATTGTAGTTGAATTTTTTTTATATGGTGGAGAGAAGAATGTGCCAGGTTACTTTATATTTCACAGAAAACACTGTTACCTCAATGTTATGTATTTAATCTCAAATTCCTGCCAGATAAGTGCCAAAATATTATATAAAAGCAACTTAATAAGTACCCTTCCAGCATTAAAAAGCAAAATCAACTTTTGATGTTTTTGTGTGACTGTTCCAAAACTTCATATTTAGTGCTGTTAATTTATGCTCTGAGAAAAGTGCAGTCTTTTTGTTCAGTCTACAAGTGTGAAGGCTAAGAATAATCCTTACCAGTTCATGACATTGGCCATTTTGAGAGAAAGTTGCAAATCCTGAGCAATATATGAGTAATCGGTGTAAAAAAATTTCTATTCTTGTGCAATATATGTCAGTCAAAAGATTTCCAAATTTTGCAAATTGGTGTGTGACTGTTTTACTCAGGAGCATGCCAACCCACCTGTCTCGGGCATCCCAACATCACAGATTCTGAACAGAGTGATTTTTGTAATTGATTATCCATTTTTGAAGTGAGTTAGAAAAGAAGTGTGCAAGTTAGAAATATCAGCAAAGCATCCCTCTGAAAATCAGAGGAATAAAAGGAATTACTTTGTCAGAATTAGCTCTTTCCTAATGCATCTCGGAACCACTGGATGTGCCCTGAAATGTTTTCTTCTGAGAGGATAAACTCATTCTGTTTATGTCGCATCTGTAGGGTTAAAAGTCAGTTTTAGGCATTAGAATGGAGCAAATTTCCGTGGAGAGGTTTGTGTAGAGAAGAGGAAATGGTTGTGATTGATGGTTGTGGCTGACGGGCTGGGAGCAGCCAGTGCCTCTGGAAGGTTTGCGCCGGCGTGTGAAGCTGCTGGCGTTGGGCTCCACGCTAATGACTTCCCCAGGTAATGGCAAGAACATCTTTTGTGATCCAGTTTCTTTCATGAATGCATTATGAAATAGTCTTCAAGTAGTAGCACTGCATTTTTGGCATACTGGCATCGTTTTGAACTGGTGTGGTAGGTGCATTACCCATAACAGAACAGCCTGTAAAAGCTGTATGTGTATCTGTTGAGCAGAGTGGGATTCTCCTGGAATCTACCTACAAACCTGAGTTAAAATAGAAAACTTCATTAGAGAGAAATGGCCACGTTAGTATTTTCTGCTGTTCACATAGATATTAAATGGAAGCTGTTAGATTCAGAGGTGCTTCAAAGAGTCATTAAAAAAAAAAAGAATGATTTTTTTAAAAAAGGAGTAAAGTTGGATGAGGTCAGAAAATAAACAAGTTCTTGGTAATGATTTACAGTAGAACCACGAGACGGCAAAGTAATTTTTTTCAAATCAGCTTTCAGTGGAGAGATAATGGTGATAAGATTGTGATATGATGAGTGGATGTTGGGAGAGTCTGTCTGGCCATGGGACTGGGATGGTGCTGCCTTTGAATTTGGGAGAGGGTTCTGGGGCAGGGCAGGAGGCACTGCCATCTGCAAAGTGCAAAATCATGAGAAGAGGTTCAGGAATCTGATGAAAATCTTCCAGTTGAATGTTTCAGTGTTGTTTGAGTAAAGGTAACTCCTGTTTGAGAGCTGAAGCCTTTCAGGCTGACCTACTGCTCTGCTGCTCTGTGCCTGCAACAAAAAGTCTTGGATATTGATTCTCAGGCAGTGGGGTGGTTATTGAATTTGTACTGCTGACTAGGGCTTAGTAGGACAATTCCATGCCTTTAGTAGTTTTGTGTTACTGTTTTTTCTGAATTCAGGTATTTTCAGATGGGAAGTTAGATTTTCTTTAGACTCATGTGTGCTGCATGGGGCAGGGTTGCTGGAGAGGCTGATTTTCTTATTTTTTATTTTCTCTCTCCCAGATAGAAGAAATACAGAATGACTTTATTTTTACAAGAAAAAAAAAAAAAAAAAAAAAGGTATTCACTTACTCTTAAAGCCTAAGGGGAAAAAGAAAATCAAATGTTTTTGGAACTGGCAAGACCCATTTCAACAATAGCTCCCTTTGTCTTGTTTTCATATATGATGTTTGGGCTTTTTTTTTTTTTTCCCCATGGAGCATAGTTCCCTTTCCTCCTTTGTATACAGATTTCTCTGGTAATTACAAGAGCTTGTCTGTTTGAATTTGTCACATTTTTGGCAGCCAGTGCTCATCTGCAGACACTGCTTCTGTAATGGAATGGCGTGCATGAAGCATGAGGAAGGGACTAATGCTCTTTTGCTTCTGAGCAAGCTTCTAAACCCAGACCCAGACACCAAATAGACCAGGACAGGCATCCTCATCTGCTTGTGGACACTGCTTCTGTATCCATGAATTGCTGTATTACTCTTGTATTTCCACTTTAATGTAAATAAGACCATATACAAATAACAGATGCTCAGAGATCCAGCTATCAAACGCCATTCTTCAAAAGCATTTTCCTCCAAACCTTTCCCATCACTTCACCCCATGCTTTTTTCATGTGTTAAAACCAGTTTATAACAGAAGGAAAACACAAACACACATGGACATGCACCCCCCACATTAAAAATATAAAGGGGAAATAGCAACTGCTCAGGCTGCCAAGAGAGCCCTTTGCAGAGATGTGCTGCTATGGCTGTCTCTGGCTGCTCTCTGGCTCCTGGGCATCACCAGGGAGAGAGGGAGAGGGAGACTCCTTGCTCTCCCACAGGTACCTAATTAGAGCTTCAATCTGCAGCCCAGTGCAGAGCATTCACATCTCTGTATGAGGTCTGGGCAGATTTCTCCTAGCAAGGCATCCAAGGATGGAGCGTGTGAAGGGCAGGGGTACCTCTGCTACAGCTCACTTAATCTTTCTCCTCCTTTAGTTTCAGTTCAATTTTGGAATTAATTAAGAAAAAAAAAAGTCACCATACATTTCCCAGTAGTTTTCTGTCAGGATAAGAAAAATGAGCTGAATTACAAGTGTCGTAGATTGTTGTTCAGACTATATAACCCTTTGTTCTGCCCTGGTTATGAAACAAATAGCCCAGCAGGTAGGGAAGCAGTTTGGGATAGTTTGATTATTTTTTTCTTTTTGAAAAGCTGTTTTCCTTCATGTCTTATTATGATCTGGTATGTCAAACTCTTGATTTCCTTAGAAAAAGAGTTGGAGCTATACTTAAAAGAAAAAAAAATAAAGTTATTTTTCAACTTAGTGTTATTTATGAATTTCATGCAAAATTTATCTCAGGATATTACTTATATTGTTTTTGCCAATTGGAATACACAGCTAGACAACAGGAATTGCTAAAAAAAGTAGAACAAAGCTATATACCAAGTTTTGTGAGCAGTTTGCATTTCATTTTTGAAGCACGTGTTACTGCATGCATCCTGTTCATTTGCTTCACATGAAGGTTTTTGCAAACTCTTTTTTTTCTCAGGGAAATGCTGTTCAGTGAAGCTGAGTTTGGCTGCCCATTAAATGAAACCAATCTGCTGACAACTCCTAATGGGTAGAAACAACTCTGGCAGTAGTTATTGAGGTTGGAGTGATCTGAAACTTGCCTTCTTCTAATAATAATTTAGAAACAAATAGTAGCCTTTTTTTTTTCTTCCTTCTTAGCAGTTCTAATTTTTAACAATTCAGAAAGCAGAGTGAGTTGGGCTTAGAAAATCTAAACACAGGTCATGCTCAGCCATGTTGTGTTACATGTAGTTAGAAACACAGAGGGTGTTGATTTGAAAACAAACTAAGTGGTTGTCAAATTATAATGAGGTGTCCAAAGTGTCATTTTACTTAAAGAAATTAGTTTGGTTAACGTTGTGTTCTTCCCTAGACAAGGAAGGAAAAAAAGAGGCATTTTACTGCTTTGAATATTTTTTAAGGGCGTTGTGTTAAGTAGAGATAGGGGTAATAAAACGAATGGAAATACCATTGGAGCACAGCTTCCTTTCATTTTGGCTACACCAAGATTTCCATTGGAATTGCTTCCAGTGTGAAAACTGCCTCCAGAACTGTTTAGGCTGTTTCTGAAATAAAGAACAAGCTACAATTTCTTTTTACTCATTAAAACCATGCTTTTTTACATATCAGTAACCCATAACAGGGTCTTACCTTTTAAGAATCTTTTTCTGTGAAAGCATAACCTAATTTTTGCCAAGTTTTTAAGCCTCTCAAGAGGTATCTTTCTGGGAGGGAGTACTTAGGCTGCTCGAAGCAAATGTTGGGATGGTGTGGATGAGGTAGGAGGCGAGGACAGGAGGGAAGGACAGCTGGGATCTGCCAGGAGAAGGGGACTCGGACAGGACAGGACATAGGGCTGTGCCTGCTGCCAGGTCTGCAGCCACACCAGGCAGTCTCAACTTTGCTTTGGCCCATGGGAAGCTGTGGATGAATACACAGAGTTAAACCTGGGAAAAATCCCAGCAGGAAGTTTCCTGGCCTCTTTCCTTCGGCTCTCTATAAGACACAGCCTCGCTGAGTTGCTTTTCTGGCCCCTGAATGAGCCAAGGGGAGCCGGCTCCCTGTCAAGCTCCAGTCCCTTCCTCTGCTTGGCAGAAGTCACCTTCGTGCCTGGATTGTGAAAATGCACCTTTAGTGCAACAGCTGGAGGGAGGAAATTCCAGGCGAAGCTTGGGGCAGTGCTGTTAGCTGCAATATTAATCAGCTCATTGGGAAACTGTTCATGAGAATGGGGCTGGTTTTTTGGGGAATACTGCAAAGCAGCTGCACACCTTCTAGTGAAAATAGGTGCTGTGAGTCTTTTTCAGAGCTGCCTCCATTAGGGTTTCAGTGCAGGAGAGTTTTCTATATCAGATGAGCACAAGCACTGAATTTGGGGGTAAAGCACCTATCCTGTAGCAAGTTTATGTGAAGGACTTCTGGAAAGAGCACAATGTTTGCTGTGAACTCTTGACTTGCCTAGTTGACCTTTTAGACACAAAATGCTTTGTATCTAATTAAAAACAATGCTCCTGTGAAGAACATGGGTAACATCTGATTCCTTCCATACCGTGTTTCCCTGGATTGGAGCCTGTCACAGCTCCAAGGTCACACAGCCATCTTCTCTCTTAGAAATCCCTGCTAACTATTTAACCTTGATCTTCACTTTGCAGTGCTCCTGCGAGCGTGTGACTTGTGATGGAATAACTTAGCATGCTGCATCTGTAGTCATCACTGCAACTGGCAACGAGGGGATGTGGTTATTTATAAAGCTCTAGGCCATCACACAGTTTTAGTAGACATTTGTTTCCATTCAGATACTAAAAATATTAATCTCAGCTGCAATATAAACTGATTTTTTTTGATAGCGATAAGAAAAGCTGACACTTAGAAATGCTTTCAATTATTTGGGAGATTGCATTGTGTTTTCTGCATAGGTGCAAACTCTAATTAGTTTCCTCTTACTATTCATTTTATGGCACATGGTTTTTTTCTGAATTGGTAAAAGATCATCAGACTAAAATTTTGCCATCGTGAGGAGGAAAACATGCAAATTTTTAGTATTTCTTTTCAAGTTGCTCTCTATGCACAGTACAGTGAAAGAGCCACGTGAGGCATCTATTTCATTTGCTGATTTTTTAGTGTTTGCAACATTAGGCTTGAATTACACTGCATTATATCACTTTGAATTTTTCTTTGCTTGTTTGCTTTATGAAGGGGTTTAAATTGAGGGTTTTAATATGAAGGGGTTTATGCTTAGAGTATATTTTGTACACTTCTGCCTTCCTAGAATGTTGGCTCCTTTGGCTTTATTCTCTCAATTTTCCTTCTATGTCTTCAAAAGTAATTTAATGTAAAATTAATTTTTTTGTATAAAATTTGTGTGCTGCAGTGCACTGTAGCTGAGCTGCTTCTTCACTGAATGTAGGAGGCAGGTGCTGGAGGAAGCAGGAGTGATGCAGTGAACTTCAGACAGGTGCTGTGTAGGAAACCTGAAGTGTTGGGAAGGTGTTGGAAGGCAGGAGACACATGCCTGTGTGCCTTTGCAGTCATCAAGATGTACTGATAGCTCTTAGGGGAAAATGAGGGAAAATTTACAGTAACAGTAGTACTCCAGTAGTGTAGAGTGCATGACTGGCTGCCCTTTGGATAATTTCTTTCACATTGTTCTGGTTTATAGGCTCTTCCTTTGCTAAGTAGTTTGTTTTTCAGATGTCCCTGAGCATCTGCAGCCCTCCTTCAGGAGGAGGATTGTGTCTGTGTGTGGACACAATAATTAAAATAATAAAAATCAGACCTTTGATATTTAGATGGAAAGGGTCAAAGCAGCAAATGGGTGTTCTTTAACATCATAGTCCTCAATATACATTCAGTGAATTGACATTTCTTAATTGAAGATTTTAACTTAGTTTCAGCCAGGCTTCTGAAGAGGCCAGAATGCCAGAGGGCCTTTAGACTTGCAGGTGAAGCCCTACTTTTACTGCCTTTTTCCTGTATGACTGAGGATGCCACCATTTCTGGAAACAGCAGTTGACTAAATATCCAGATGATATTTTCTGTGATTTTATGGCTCTTTCTACCATATGGTGGAAGCATTTCTTGAAAGAAGGACTTAGTTGGTGGAGTAAAAAGAAATGTTGCAACATCTCCATCCAAAATCCATGTCTGCCTTGGCACTGCATGACAGAAATAGGATGCTCAAATTCTTCTTTCTTTCCAAGAAGCTATTAATATTGAGCATTTTAGCCAGAGAGCCTCACCTGGCATTCCACATCCTGCTGGGCCTCCTTCTCTGCTGCTCATTCCTAATCTCCAACTCATCTAAAGGAAGGCTGTGGAAGAGGCTGAAGCTGAACAGTGCATGTGAGTGTTGCTCCTGAGTCATCCTCACTTTATCCCCAGCAAAACTTCAGTAGGCTAAACTTGGACAAATGAATCCATCTAAAGGACGACCAGTGTAAAAGGATAAATCCTGTCCAGTGAAGAGCTCTCTAGAGACTTTTACTAGCCAAAACCCTTTTTTAAATGTAGTATTTTCCAGTCAATCCACCCATAATGCATCTTTCTATGTCCATTTACATAATGGAAAGCAACTAATTATCAGTGAAAATCCAAATAGCCCTTTGGTAACTGAAATTTCAAATACATCTTGTGGCAAACCTGAGCCAGGGGTGTGTTGAGAAAGGCTGAACTTGGTCATTCTCTTTGTAATGCATTGTGGTGCAGTAGAAATTGTTGATGCAACTTCCCAGTCCTGGAGAATACCCTGCTGATGTGCTGTTCATAACTGATATTGAAGGTTGTGTGGCTGGGACAGAAAGGAAGTTTATTCCATGTTTTCAGATCATCAGGTGGTTGTAGGGAAGAGCTGATATGGTATCTCTCCATTTTTGCAGGGCTGCAAAGTAACAGCTTAAACTGTTAAAATTTTTCTTTACTAAAAGGTGGTTACTAACCCAGAAAGTGAATCTCATCCAGCCTTCAGGAGCTATTGCTTTATTGTGATTGGAAGAAGGAAGAGGTTTTCTCCAGCAGTGAGCATTTGAGTCAGTTTGATAGGTTGGGATGGCAGGTGAATTTCGGTATCTGGTGCTAGATGAACCTTGAAATACTTCTTGGTGCTGTGACTGTGTGAATGTGGTATTTGTGTGTTGGCACCTTCTATGTCAATATTCTCTTGGTTTTGGTGATGTGACACAAGGATGAGCTGGATGTGTTGCAGAAATGCACCTGTCCAGGTTTTGTTAAAATTGGGATTGCTGAGCTGTTTCCATGCCATGTGCCTTTCATTTACTCTGTAGTTCATCTTGCCTTGTCTTATTCTAAAGATTTCCACCCTTGAACAAGTCCTGCCTGAAAGAAAGAAAAGGAAGTCTGCAGTACATGGGTTATTTTCAATGTTAACCTAGCCCAAACACAAGCCAGGAATTCTAAATGGGCACTGAGGACTTCCTCAGAGGTAACCAGGAATACTGAATGGCCATAACACACAGCTTGTTGTTCATACAGGTGGCAATAGAGGAAGAAGAAAAACTCACAAGCCGGACATTTTCTAGGTAGGAAGTGACAGAAAGCAGCCCTTGGCCCCAGCAGACCCAGTCTCATCATTCCTCAGTGACACCAGGATGGCTCTGCCTCTCCATCAATCCCCATCCTCCCCAGCTGCCAAGGCTGAATGTTTATCCAGCACTCATGATAGAGAAGGGACTTTGTGTGCCACAAGCATGGCAACAAAGGACTAGACAGCAATTCCAGTGTTTCTATACCAAACCCTTTCATGCACACCAAAACTGGGTACAGGAGAAGAATGGGAGGGATGAAGATCTAGTGGAAGTCCTCCAGCAGCCAACCAGTGTCCCAGCTGGAGACCTCATGTTGTTTCTCCCTCTTCCATGGGAGGACCATTGAAAGGTCCATCCCTAAAGCTCTGCTGGTTCACCTGTGCTCTCCAATATCACACTATGAATAAATGGTTTAACAAGTAAACAGAATTTTAAGCAGATTATACAGACAGTTGGAAAATACAAAAAAAAAAAAAAAGCTCAAAGCCTCAAAATAGCTGTTTTCAATTTTCACTGCTTGAATAGAGTTTCAGAAGGATTTAACCTTTGTTCTTTGATCATGGCACAAAAGAATATATACATGCAAACGAGGAGGCTGAGGTAATGATTATATGCAAAGATGCTGCTAAGTATATAATTAAAAACTGCCCTGTGAGACACCCCCAAATTTTATATCCTAATTTTATTTTATACTGCCATTTAGAGGAGGGATGAATTCACCTCTCCCACGCACTCTTTGCACCTGTTTCATATAATGGGCAGATTCAAAATTCATCTTTGTAGGAAGTCTGCTCTATATTATTCAGATAATATTATGCAGTATTTGTTAACCTAAATTTTGCCCCCATCAAATACTTCAGTCTAGACTAATTGGCTGCAGTACTTAGCATTTAAATTACCAAGCAATGGGGTCTGTGAAAATTGATCTCCCAATGTTTGATACTAATTCTTTGTTTTCTATTTCTTCAGTGAGAAAATTGCAGCAATTGTTCTGCAAAGCCTGAAGTGAAGGAAATAAGTGTAGACTTACAGCCACAGGAACGTCAGGAAGAGATTTTTGGTTTAGAACATGTTATTTTATGTGATGGGATGCTGAAATCAGGATCTCTGTAACCTTGGCATCATAAAATATCACATTGCAATGCACACCATGTAAAATTACAATGCAATGAAGAATACAAAGGTAATATCGATGAACCAAGGCAGTTATACAGTAGTCCTTGTAGTTTCTGTCCTGTCACTAATTTTTTGTATTCCTACTTGTAACTTCTGTGGGTTTTCTTCCCTAACATCACTTGATGTCTCTTCACATTTATATGAATGTGATTATATAGAATAGGACCTTGATACTATCAGAGATGTCTGCAGCAGTGCAAAGACTAATAGTAGAGTTTCAGAAATAATGAACTGCAGTGTCCAGGTTTTCTACAGAGAAGAGTGGGAAATTTACATTTGCTGGGATTTTCTTTTTCCTAATCCACAAGTTTCTGCATTGTTTTGAAATAACTTTGAAATAACTTTGAAGTTATTTCAAAACAATGCAGAAACTTCTTACAGAATCTGGCCAACGGAAAGCACTTCAGTGTCTGAGATACTGCAGAAATCCATTGCTGTTCTTCCCAGGCAGGAGCATTTCTCAGAGCTGTTAGCAATAGCACTGCAGCATGTGTGTTCCTGGCTTCTCCATCTCATATACCCATTTTAAGGAAAGGGAGATAGGGTTGAGGAGTGCCAGATACATGTATTGATCCTCAGTGTCTAAGATTATGTCTAGATACCAGTGTGCTTCTGTGACCCTTGCTTAGTTGCATAGATTGCAGCAATGAATGCATCTAAACCAAATGGGTATTTCCACTGATAAATTCAGACAGAGGAACAAAACAACCTTGTAGGTGTGGTGTTTAACAGGTGCTCTGCAGACTGTAGCCAGAGCAGACTTTCAGTGAGGTTAGATCTGAGCAATGAGATTGTCTTTGGGAAGGGGATTCCTCCTAAGATTTTGGAAGCTTTATCAGAAGAGCAGAGGGGGCAGCCCATGACCTAGGAGTTTCAGAAGAGGGAGAGAAGCTCTTGCACTGTCTGCAGTTACCTGATATGTGACACCAATCATTGCTCTTCACGTGGGAATACCATTGAGGAGCCGTGCTTCTGCACTAGGAGCTGTTTGCTATAAATCCCAGTTTTATTTGTAGCCCTTCATGGCTGTGGAAATGTTTCTTTTTATCAGTTCAATACTTCTATCTCTCTGTGCCATAAGTTACGTACTCGCATTTCATTAATGCTGCTGGCAGTTCATCTCATTGGAAGGGCTGCAGTCCATCATCAGATTTTGCCTCTCAGATTCTGGTCACGATGCTTTCGTGCTCCTTGCTTGCTGTATTCTCATCTGGCACAGGATCCTGTGCCTGCAGTGCACTGTTGGCATTGGACTGCCCCATAATAACCAATGATTTGTCTCTGGGTCACTTGAAATACCAGGCTGCCTTCCCGCCTGGCACTGCATTTGCAGGAGCGCGGTCCCTGTGAGGAGCCAGCTCTGTGCTGTCCCTGTAGCTTTTGCAGAGAGTAGGGAGACAGTGTGGGCATGTGAGGAGCAGCCAGGAGCTGGGCGAGGAGCCTGGAGCCCCAGTGGGGCATCTCAGCTCTGGAGCCCCAAGGCTTGGTGCCCCGTCACGTACACGGCATGTGGCTCGGGCTTTGTGGGCTCTGAGGAGCAGCCAGCTGCAGGAGAAGCTGTACTGTGTGAGTACAGAAAATAGAAGGCAAGGAGCGTGGGTGTTTCATGCACTGGGTAGCTGTAATTACAGATTTGGATTCCTGGCAGCATTGAATGCACTGGAGGAGCCAGGGCCAGATGGGCAGAGCCTCCTGGTGCCTATCAGGAGCTGTTTCAATGCATTTTCCTTGTATCAATCACCAATTTGTGCAACTTGGTGTGGCTTTTTTTTTCTGTTTGGGTGTTTTTTTGGTTTTTTTTGGTGTATGTGTGTGTTTATTTTTTTAAATTCTAAATAACAGCAAACAAACAGCAAACTCACATGCCTCACACAGCATCTCTTCATTGCTGGCACATGAACAGAAATTGGAATGACTCTAATTTATCTGCAATGACCACTGTGTATTTCTTGGGGAAGACAAAGTGTCTTCCTTTATAAACTTCTCAGCTGTCTCCTTAGATGTACTGCTTTTCTAGCCCATGTCAGAGTCTTGCAAATAATAATGTAATTACTGTTATAATGAAGTTCAGGTAAGAGGTAATGGAAAAATGCTATTCTTCACAGCCAGTAAGCAAAATTCAAAGGGCAGGTGACGTGATTGCTTAAGATTGTGCAGGATGTTCATGCAGGAAAAGAGTTTTGAACTAACTTTGATGATAGTACAGCCTTTCAAACTCAGGTGGAAGATTAAGGCTTAATCCCATCAATTTTCAAGGAAAACTTTGTCACCAATTTCAGGATGCACTGGGAATGGCCTTCATTTAATCAGTTTTGCTTACTGCAGCTAAGCTTTGGGCATATGCTGTGGAAGGGTAACCCAAGGTCACATAGACCACCACTATGGGAATGACCTGCCTGGGAACATGCTCTGCCCTCTGAGGAAGGGGAGGTTTCTTGTTCCACCTGCATTCTGGTTTCTGCCCCTCCACACTGTGTCCTCAAGTGTGGCTGATCTTATGAATTCAATGCAACAAATCCTGTACTAATGTATGAGTATTCACTCTTACATAGAAATACAGCTTTAATCACATTTTTTAACTAGAGCAGAAAAAGTAATTTTTAGAGTCTGTTATTTGTAGGGTTTATGGAAGACAGTTTTGCTTTTTTTTTGTCATTACTGAAGACCATTTGTTTTTTTACACATCAGTGACTATAACAGGATTGACTGATGTTTTGGCAAAGTTCTCAATGAGCCACAAGCAAATTAGTTATTTCCTCTTCTTGACTATTATGTGCTGTTGCTCACTGCCATTGAGCAGTTACTGTGGATCAGTGAGTAGCAGAAAAATTAAGCAGGTATGTGAACACTGCATAGGGGATGGGGATCTTCCTTGATGGAGGCTGTTTCTTTATTTACCTGTGATGTTGGCAACCTTTCTAATCTTGCCTGGAGTGCAATCCTTGCAGCAGATGATCAGCAGCTTCAGTAGCTGGGAGCTGGACCCTGTGCCTTTTCCTTCTTTGGTTTTCTTCCTGTTCTCCAGTGATGGTGTGAAAATATCTCCTCTCTCTTCCCTATTTCCCCTCACCTTTTAAATAAATCAATAATCCTCAAGGGGTGGAGAAAATGTTGAAATTCAGGTTTTGGCATACACTAGAAATTAAAAAACAAGGCAGAAGGAACATAATCATGGTACATATCAATCTCACAACCTGGAGGCTGAAGCCAAGATTATTTATTAATGCTGATGGTAGCAGTATTGCAGCTCATAAAGTAAATGATGATTTAGGCAAATTGAAAAAATTAAATTTCTCAATAAAAGTGTGTAAATCCTCATTCAGCTTTGGCCTTACTGCCTGTGCTTCTGCTCCTGATGTGGTGGCCAAGATAAATAGAGCTGTGCTGTTATGAGAATGACCCATTTGCGGCTGGAAGAATTGGCAACAGTGTTATGATTCAGTTTGCATGAAGGAATTACTGTGAACATCTAATTAATGGATTTCAGGCCAATTTAGTGTTCAGACATATTATATGAACAAATTATTGCCATTGTTTTCCTTTGCTGCCTGCCACTTGTAATGTTTTTTTTTGCATGTTTTCATACATGTTTGAAATCCTGAGAATAACTCAGGAATAATTCATTACACCTGTTCCATGGGATGATTAATCATTATGATTCAGAGGGACTAGTTGTATGGTCATTATCATAAATAACAGGTTATTTCTCTTTTCTTGATCAGATAATTGTTCTGCAACACCTTATGGTCCATGGTTAGATAAACCTTGGCCATCAGCTGAACTGCTTTACTCAAACATTTGAATAGAGTACTTTTTGATGTGAACAGACTGAAGAATCAAAAGAGAAATTTCTAAATTCTGTAAAAGATTTTACTTTATACTATCTTGAGCAATCAGTATCAAACTCACTATTTTCTGAGGGTTCATAGAGGTGCCTTCTTTCCTGATGGAGATCTGTAGGCTGAAATGTCGTTAATTGATGCAGTGAAGCTGATGACATGAAAACATCAAGACTCCATCCAACATTCTGTGGCATTTCTCCTATAGTCTTGTGTGAGACTGGCACAATATTCTAAAAATGTTGTCAAAAATGCCTTAGAGAGGGAAATAATGATTTTCATAATCCTGCTGTCTACACTTGGTAATAGAGCTGTGTGCTCCAGGGCCATACAGCTGACTTTGTTTCCCACTTGGGTTCACCGGAGCCTTCAGGGATTTTTTGGCAAATCTGCTTCCTTGTCAGTCAGTCCCCAACTCCAGATATTTCTATAGGGTTATTCTGTAGGGGATGCAGGACTTCATACTTGTCCTTCTGAGCTTCAGGAGGCTCCTGGCAGACCATTCCTCCAGCATATTGCCTGACTTGGTCCCACCCAGAACCTTGCTGAGGGCATACTCTGTCCCACTGTTCAGGTGATTCATAAAGACACCCGGCAGTGTTGGCCCCACTGTCAGTCCCTCTGACACTGCTCAAAACTAGTTGGACTTTACCACTGGCCACCATCCTTTGAGTTAAGGAGACAGTCAGTTTTCCACCCACAATGGCCATTTTTCTAGTTCCTGTCTCACCAGTTCAGTCATGTGACTTAAAGAAAAATCCATGTATCAAATACAGGACTTTCAGTCCTCTGCCCTTCTCCTACACTGAAACCTGCTCCAAACAGTAAGGAAAAGTTCATGAGAGAGATAACTCTCGAGAAATAGTTCTTTTTGTAGTCATGTTACATGCTTGATGATGATAAGTGGTGTCTGGTTGAGAGTCAGATCTAGGATTTCATCACCTCTGCAGCTCAGATATGGGGGGACACACCTTCCCAGTCTGCTGTCCCTCTTCTTGGGTGAATTCTGATTTACATGTTCTCTAGCAAGTAGAGATTATTTTGGCAGTCATTTAATCAGCAGACCTGATTTGTCACTAATTCCTCTTTGAGTTTATGGGTCCCTCCTATTAAATACATAGGGATAGGGCTCCTGCTGCCATTGCTTCTTCCTTTCAGCAGCTGTTCCCAGGGCTGAGGCTCAGCACTAATCTCCTTTGCCAAAATGAATGGGCAGGAGAGTGTCTAAAAGGAGGTGTGACTGCCTAACACCAGGGGGGAAGAGCTTTGAGACCAACATCTACAGCACATTTAACGTTATGTGCTAGGGTGATGATCATGTGTCTGTTTTGTGCAGCATATATGAATTACAAGTACTGAACAAGAAATTTTGGCTGAAGAGAATTTAAGGAAAAAAGTAATGCAAATGTTTGCTTCCAGTTATCCCTTTACCTTTTATTTCCTTTAGTCTCCTGGACTCTTCTCCACTTTCTTTCCGTTTTTCTCTCCATTACTTCTGCCATCAGGTTGTACTTGTTGTGTTAGGAATTGGGAGGTTTTAAATACAGATTATTCAGTTAATGTCTCAGTGAAAGCGTTGCAGAATGGTATGTGAACCATGGAGATAGTCCAAGGGCAGGTATTTACATTTCTTTTTAATAGTCTCCTCAAAACCTAATTTAGGGTATCATGAAAACTGATGGAGTCATGTTGGACTGCAGATAAGGGCTTCCTGCAGCCATTCCAGTCAGTTCTAGCAAAATGAAAATGCTGTTGCAGTTAATGATATCAAATAGCTTTTGCTTACTATGGTAGCTGTGAGCTCTGTGGCAGAGCTCAAGTTTATAATAGAGCAAGAAACTCTATGGAATGTTAGCAGTCAGAAATAGATACCTCTGGACACTTGGCCATGCCTGCATTTACCCTAATTGTGTTTCATGCCTCAAGCAAGCAACTCCCTGGGTGTGTCACTGAGGGATTTAACTGAAAAGTTCAAGGAGAGACATCTGATACTTCTTTTTTTTTTTCTTCTTTTTTTTAAAATATAAAATGAAGTATGTAAGACTGAGGTTTTACAATCAAACGTTGAAATAGTGAAATTTCTTTAAAACATACATTTAGATTGCCAACTTAACAGCAAATAATTTACAGGAAAATTAAAGCTGAATTGACATGAAGAGCATTTAGTTTCATGTTCCATTTGGAAAGTGTTTTACATGAAGGAAAAAGAAAGAATGAGTGGGGGAAAAGTGTATTTTTTTAAAGATAACATATTTGAATGTGGAGGAATGTAGACAAATGTAGACCAGGCTGTAAGTTAGACTGATGTGGCTGCTTTTTCCTCAGATGGAGCTGGAGCACTTGCCCAGGTTGCTGAGGTGGAGTTTCCCCATAGAAGTACACAAGTGGTACTTCAAGCACATGGAAAGAAGAAAGAAGTGTGTTTGGGAGGACTGTCATTAATAATTTTCATTAGTACCTACACATTTGGGCCATCTCTATATGCATTGTGGGGCACAAGTATGTTAAGCATTTAAAAAATATATTTTAGAAGTTGAAGATCTGGGTTTAGATATGCTCCGTTTCAATGCAAGCAAAACAAAGCTCATGAAGAATCCCATGCATGCTTTGTCCTTAAATCTGAGCACTGTTCTCTTTGAGTCAAATAAGTACAGTTTCCTTGGTGATCTTCATGTGTCAAGCACTGAAGATTTAAGTTTTTGTTAATCTTTTTCTATTTTAAAGAAAGTATTCTTAGCAAGAATCAACAGAGCTTGCCAAAGGCATGTTATTAAATAATGGGTGGTCCAATTGTAGGCTTCTGGGTTAGGGTATCCAGATTTTTTGCTTAAGCAGGCACTTTTTGTGCTTATTAAATTTGCTTACAGATATTATAAGTTACTAGAAATTACATGTTCCCATTTTATTATGAAAAAAAGAAAAATTTCCATGTACTGGTCTGTGAGGTTGTATCTGATTTTTGAAGTTAGGAATCTGCAGATATTTGCATATACATAAAAAGTGAAAATGACAGAGCAAACAATTCATATATATGTATGTAATTTCTAATACTCATGTCTTTAGGGGTTAGGAAGTTTTATTCCTCATAGAATTGCTACTTAAGGATTCTGAATTCTGTTTATGTGCAAGTAAACTTGAGTCCTCAGCTATTCATGTGTGCATCTATTCTCTTTATACTCCAGGACCACTGTAGTAATCCTATTAAAAACCCTTAGAACATATATATGCTCCAGTGAAACTGGAGGGATGCTCTAGGCAAGTTCTTCATCTAAGATGAAGAGGAACAAGTTGAGTTTGAGTCCAGGCAGAGGTTCTGGCTGTTGGGTGAAAATGTGTTTTGTTTTTGCAAAAGAAGCAACTGTGACATGGTGGTTTCTGAAATCCTTCAGTTCAAATCCAATAATGTTAATCTTATAAGGTACTTCTCTAGTGCAGATTCTCCTTTACTTTCACTGTATTGTTTCTTCTTCTCCCTTGCAAAAACAGTTAGCCAGAAATGGAGTTAATGAGGCTGTTGGTAGTGACAAGTACACGAAGAGAACGCAACGAGCAAGAAAGGTACATGAAAATGGAAATTGGGTTAGAAATAATTTTTTTCCCCAGACATGACAAGACCTGCTATGTGGACTGAAGGGTTCACAGTCTAAAGTGAGGTGATGAGAAGCAGCAGAGAAGAGGAAAAGAGAGGGCAGTGATGCAAAATTCATGTTGGGTGCTCATCCACATAAGCATATGTTCACACCTTCATGGGGTGGCTCAAGGTGTGGACTCTGAAGATAAGTTGCAATCAGGGTTTGTTTCTTAAATACATTCCCTTAAGAACGAGGAATGCAGAGTGAGATTTAGGGTCAGAGAAGGACAGAGGGAAAGTCCAAGGGCCAGAGGTAATAGAGCTGATGGCAAAGGCTGGGACAGGTTGTCTCTCTTGTCTCCAGGGAATCTGGAGCTCCCTGCTGGAGGGGCAGCTGGAGGGCTGGGACAGTCAGGGCAGAGCTGGGCTCAGTCTTGCTGTGTGGACACCCTTCATGGCAGAGACTGGAGAGCTGAGCAGGCCAGGTGAGCCTTGCACTTTCCTCGTGCTCTGCCCACAGGATTTATCTTCATCATCCTCACAACAGGGGAGCCCACCTGAAACAGTGAGTGAAATATGGGACCTTCTCGTATCGATGCTTGTCACATCAAAGCAGTGTCAGGAACAATCAGAGCTGATCTGATTTTGTCATCTCACCAGTAGTGGGATGGTTGCCAAACTGGACTAGAAATACAGTCACATTCATGTTCTGATATCCTAAAACCCGATATATTTTCAATGGACTTGAGGAATCTACAGGATATTCTTCTAAGTCCAAAGAATTTTGATTCCATAAATTTAGTCTGAAGGTGGGTGACCCTTGTTGTATTGTGGAGGGGGAATATGCAGAAATTAGATATTTTGATTTTTCCCTCTCTCTCTGCCATGCTGGACAGGAGGATGATGTGTCCCAAAGTAACATTGTTTACATTTTGTAAAACTCATACTAGGACATGACATGTAATTAAGTCATGGCATAAAATTATGTCAGTCATTAATGGAAAGATAGTTAAGTGTAACAAGATTTCTTTTGTTGAGTATTCTCCTTATTTATGTGGTATTGCAAAGATGATAAAAACTGCTGGAGATTTTCCCTAGCCTGCTATCTTGGTTATCTACCCTCAGATCACCTGTAGCGCAGAATTTATTTAGCTTTTTTTTTTTTTTTTCTGTCAGCCAAACATAATTCAGCTTTTAACAGTCTTGGAGTCAGAGTAGCTCCTCTTTCCTATTTCCTGTCTCTTTACCAAGTCATCACATGGCAGCAACTCCAGCATCAATTGTCGGATTTGGAGGAGCAAGTTTTATTTTAATGTTTCTTTGAAGCTCACCACTGGAGGAGCGGCGAGGGCAGCCCTGAGGTCAGAGGCAGCTCTCTGCACACACGGTTGGATGTTTGTGTAGCTCTTGGCTGTAGAAGGGAGGCTGGTGGCTCCCACCTTGCTAGCAGATCCCTTTGGAATATTCCCTGTGGGGATACTTTCCTAGCAGCCACACTGGAGCTCCAGGCAGAAGGGTGATCTGTGTGTGGCACGGGGAGGTGTGGTGCTTTGCATGCCCTGCTGTAGGTACAGCTCTTCTGTAATCACCTCTTAATTATATTGCTTTTACCTCCTGGCATGTTTTTGTGGAGCCTTTAGCGAGAATTTGATGCTCACTTTCCTATACCTATCTGATAAATGGAGACATAGATTTTTTTGTTAGAGAGATTGGCTGATTTCCTTCAATCATCTCCTGCTGCAATTATCCATTTCTTAATGATAAGAAATGCTTGACTGGTTGGCAATCTGATACAAGGCTGTAATTATGAACTAGCAAGATTGTGCTTCCTTAATATTCATGATCTTTAAAAAAATAATCTTCTTCCCATCGTTTTCTCAATTAGAAAAAAAAATGAAATATTGGCAGGATTGAGCAAAAGTTGTTCCAAAAAGCATTGCCCTGGGGAATCTGAAGGAGCTCTGTACTGAGAGCTATTTTCCTTCTTCTGTCTCCAGTGGTGGCATTCAGAAGCACATAATTTAGAACATATTTTCCTTAGATGTATATTTCATAAAAAGGTGGTGGCTCTAGCTGAATCCTTAACTTTCTTGCATGGTTTCCAAGATAAGAATTGTCTAATTTGAGACCTTACAAGTTCCCACATGTATCAACCGTGTGTCCAGATAAAATGTGCAGATGGACATGCAAGCAAATAGAGCGGTAGATAAATTGCTCTGAGTTTTCCTTATGGTATCATCCACAGTTCCTGAAAACTGCTGTGCCTTTACCACAGCTCTTGCCAGAAGTGCCTGCAGCTGCACTGATGGAGCAGCAGCTCCTGCTGAGCAAAGGGAAGTGGTGTTTTTGCTGCCTTTCCCAGGCAGAGCCCCCTCCCTGCCCTCCCGACTGCAGGTCTCACAGGCTCTGTGCAGCACAGCTGCCTAAAGAAGATTGCAGCTCACTTCACCACTATTAACCTGCACTTTTCACACCTCCAGCAGCATGCAAAATCCATGCCACAGAAACCTGCCTCTCCAAGTCATATCTTTGAAGGAATGCTCAGGCTGAGGCCAAGAGAATGAATCTATCTCTATGGCCAGGGACTGGACAGCCAGAAAAGCCTCATTGTCGTAATGGACAACATTTAGTTCCTTTCATATTGGAAAACCAACTATGTTAGAGACTGGACAGCCAGAAAAGCCTTGTTGTCATAATGGACAGCATTTAGTTCCTTTCATCATTGGAAAACCAACTGTGTTCAGTTTTTCTCAAGTCATACGTCCTCAAATTTATAATGCAGTTCAAGAATGCAGCCTGGAAACCTGTCCTTAAATAACACATGGTTATTCTGTGGAGCTTGCAAAAAGCAGACAAACTTGGATTGTGGGGCTGACCTATTTTTCTGTGGACACACTGATCACACCCCCCATTCCCTGTTCCTCTGTGCCATTGCAGGAGAGAACGTGGAGAATTCAGGAGGGAAATTAGGCCTGGGAAGAAGGGAGGGATGTAGGCAAGGGTATTTTTACAGTTTGGTTCCATCTCTCATTATCCTGCTCTCACTTGGCTGGTTATAAATTAAACAAATTTATCCAAGGCAAGTCTGGTTTGCCTGTGGTAGTAACTGGTGAGTGATCTCTCCCTGGCCTTGACCCATGAGTTTTCTCTGTATTATCTGAGGAGGGGAGTGGTAAGAGAGGTTTTGGTGGGCACCTGGCATCAAAAAAACCCCTGAAAACCCCCACCATTAATACATACACATATATATGTGTATTTCCTGTTAAGTAGGAACAAAACATTGCAGTTCTGTAGAAACACTGAAATGAAAAATTGATCTACTTGTTTACTAGTTTGTTAATTTAATGTTTCCCTGGAATAGAATATTCTTTCTGGTTTTAGAAACAAATAGGAAAAGCGATCCTCACCTTTCTGTGTTGATATTGCTGATGGTCAATCTGAATTTTGCCATGAAAGCATTTGATTTCTTATCTGAACAGTATCTGCAGTGACACATCCCAATTCAGAATATTAAATTTCCCTAACCTGGAGATAGGCAATGAGTTATTACTCTGAAAAATGCTTTGAAGTAGAACAAACCACTTTGGAAGTGCTCTGCCTCTTCCTAGCCAGGTGCTGCTGGAGGAGCTGCCCATGGACTTGGAAGGTGCTTTGCAGCCTCAGTGCAGTCAGGGAGCTGGGATGGGTGGATGGGAGCCCATTGCTCAGCTTTCCTTTGCAGCACCATTGCATTCCCAGGGAGAACAGATGGCCAGAAGTGTTTTTTCAGTGGTGCTGTGATGCAGGAATATGAAAAAATACCTCTTCTAAAATGTGGTGCAAGAGAGCAGGGAACTTCAGACTGTTAACCTTCATCCAATCTTGCTTAACTTAGAGATGTGGATTTATTCATAAGCATGTTAAATATAACTAAAATCATGTGCAGTGTTGTGAAAACCCGAACAGAGTATAGTAATAAAAAAAAGCTAATACATTTGTTCATGTTAAAAGAAAAATAAAAAAGAAAATGGATCAGTACACAATTAAGAACAAATACTGTGCCACGAAAATATTTGTTTTAACCAGATGGTCTTAAGTAATGCAGTCAGAGCTGTGGTCACAGTACATTAGTTTTGTTTCCATAGTAACACTAGTTTGGCAGACTGAGTTATTTAGATCTGCACTGCAGTGTTCATAGCAGTCTAATCCTCATATACATGCTTTTATTGAAATTGAAAACGATACCTAGGTGAGTGTGCACACTTAAATGGGTGCAGGCATCACCAGAAGTCAAATTTCCCCAAAGCAAGAATGTCCACATGTACAAATGATGTTTATTGTGTAATGCTGGTGTTAATTTTGTACTAAATATAGTTTAAATAGAAACATGCAACTATAAATCTCAATATAAGCACTGGGCTGCCTTTTGGGCTGATGAGTGTGCTGGAGGTAGGTCTTGAGTGGTAAGGGACAAAGCTTAGCTCCAACTTGCCTGTTCCTGTGAAACTGTAAAACAAGTTAAAAGGAAAATAACTAAAGTCAGCTAATTGTGACTTATGCCATGCATACTGATATGTGTTGAGGAGCTGAATTATGCAGTGACTTCCAAGATTTTTCTGTGAAATTAATGATAATATAATAATATAATTTAGATATAGTAAATTGAATTATTTGGCATGATAATTTGAATGCTTACAGAATATGCCTCAAATAATTAAAAACAATGGGGATTTGTGAAATTCGGACTCAAACAGTTTTGCCAGATGGCAACAGCCAGAATTGTAATATATTGTTTGGAGGAACAGGAGCAGGTACTGCAGTACTTTGGGACACAGAGCTGACATCCAGGTCCACCTGCTGTTGGCAAAACCAACTCACAGCACAACAGGACTAATTAGCTGTATCTTTTCTAAGCTGGTCAAAGTTTGCATGTTTTCAGACATTTAGGAATTATTATTTCCTTGAAGCATAGATAGCAAGATGATGGATTTTTTTGTACGCTGACACCAGAAGTGACCTTGGCTGTCCAAGTTGCTCCAAACCAGCAATTTTCCTTTTGCCCCTTGGCACTCCAGCAGCACCCTAATTACAAAAGGCCTTGAGGCATTCAGAAGTAGGAAAGGATTCAGAATTGCTTAACAAGTTTTGACAAAAGCCAATAATCTAGTTAAAAACAAATGTGCTCTCCTTTTCAACCACAAGTGAAGAAAAGAAACATAACTTTGAGTTCTTACTTATCATTAAAAATAAGAGAAAGATGTTATCTTAAGGCAATGTTACTATGTATGAAGTAGACAAACAGCAAAGTTCTTATTTTTACCATTAGTGTACTGAGCACTTATACAAAAAGAAAATGTGTTTTACTGTATAAAATTGTGTGCCTGTGGTACTTTCTCCAGGGCAACTGGCCTACTTTTCATTCAAATTATTGGTGTCTGATTATTTTTAAAGTTGTTTTAGGAAAAAAGAAGGGTTGTAGGGGGAACACTGTAATACTTGATGTGTAATTTGCCCTGCCAGAGCAGAGATGCTGGGCACATCCTTATTTAAAGTTGAGAACCCTGGACTGGGTGTCATGGGCCCCGTGGAGGGAGACTTGCATGGTTGGTATGAGCTGAGTTTTCCATTAATCTTGGGAAATGCCTGTAACACTGAGATTCTCAGCAGGCAAAGGACTTGCGTGAGGAAGGGTCAGGAATATTTATTTTTGTCATGTCAAATCTGTTGTAAACAGAAAAGTGTTTTTTTCCATCAATTTTCATTGTTTTCCATAAAATTAGTGTCATCTCGTAAACTTCAGCCTAGTAGCTGACCCTTCCTTTTGTGTTTTGAAATCTACTCCTTGGACTTTGTGTTGCGAAATTATGTCGCTGTGGTTATATCTGTGTACAGCATCCTGTAACATAGAAAATACTTTTAAAGTAAAGATGTAATAAAGGAAAGCACACACAGCATTTCAGTACCCCACACTCTGCCTGTGTGTTGCAGCATACACAGAAAATATCATGACACTTTGGAGTCACCTTGAATACGTAAGGAGAGATGAGTTAAATCATGAACATCAGTTTGGAAATGACGCAAATAGAAATATTTTTATTTCCATTAGGAGAAACACCTGAGAATTCAGTGACTGAAGGAGGTTAGGGGAAATTATTTTGAACTGCTTGTTATGGGCTTTTTGCTTTGCCTTTGATGTAACATTCAGTAGAGTTTACAGAAATAGCTTGGCTCACAAATAATTTATGTCCCATTGATCTTCTAGATCATCCTGAACTAAGAAAAAATATTTGTGGTCAGTTATTCTGTTCTCCATATGGTTTCATTGTTGGGTGGGATTTTTTTGTTTGTTTGTTTGGTTTTTGTGGTTTTTTTTTGTTTTGTTTTCCTTTTTTTTTTGCTAAAACTTTGCTTAGCAGTGGAAGAGAAGAAATTTGGTTTTCATTTCTGAGTGGGAAGTGTAAGCTGAGGAATGCCTTTGCAGGGCACTAACTATTAGTAATAGATTTTAGAGGAGAACTGCTTTAAGGGGTGTGTTGGGGCTATGCTGGCTGTACATCCTACCTGCCAGGCAGCTGGAGTGATGTGGCTACGCTGCTCTCAGGTAGAGTTGCCTGACATTTGGCCACCTCAGGGCAGCAGACTCAGCCAGCCCACCCTCATCTTCAAAAGATCTTGGTAGCAGTGCACCAAGTGTTTTGCAATTCTGAGCTCTTAAGCAGCTTTCATATTTATTCTGGGCAAAAAGCAATCAAAGAAATTTCCACATTTGCAAGGGTTGCTTTAGAAACTTAAGTAATGCTGGGAGAAGGTGTGATTGTATTTCACTGATGTAGTGTATGAAAGTATGACAGCAAAATAAAATTTTAATAAACAATTCTAAGTAGAATTTTTTGCTTCAGTAGGATCCTTCATTGAAAAAAAAATCAGTAAAATTTATGAAATGAAAATTTGTAGTAACAAAGCCAAAACCAGTTTCTTGTAAAGAGAGTACACACCTGACTATGCTATTTTCTCCTAAATTGCTAAATCCTATTATAAACTTTCATTTATGTGCTCCAAGTGAAAAAAACAAAAACAAAAACCCAAGCAACAAACAAAAAACTTTTATGGGATTTAGAAAGCATAAAATGACCTGAATGTAGGCATGCACAACCTGATAGCATGCACCCATTATACAACCTGCTCCCCGGTGTGCTCTGATCCAATTTCACCCCCATTCCAATTGCAATGAACTGTTGATATCACCACCTTTAAATCCTGATGTTTGGTTTCAGTGTGTTTTGATGAAATATGTTTTAATCAGGGAAGTGAAAACCCTGTGATTTTTGATTTGCTGCCTGCTCAGGAAGGAAAGGACTGGGTCCTCCAGGAGGTGAAGCTGGAAGCCTGCGGGTTCTGTGATTGATGGCATTTCATTCCTGATCCAGTGCTAGAGCAGCAATCATGAGCTCTGATTTAGACTATACTTATCTCCCCCACCAACAGACATCTGTGTCTTTTGAACTTGCAGGAATAAATTTACACAGAAATGAACAGGAACTACAGGAGTTTAGGCTGTGCCATGGTGAAAAGCAGAACTTTAAACCGAGCTGTTTCTTAGGCAAGGTGGCTTCACCACAGCTAAGCTGGCCAAAGAAAAAGACCACCACGTGATGTTTGGCTCGTGAATTAGCTTCTAACACCTTTAAATATACTGACTTATCCTATCTAACCACGTGAGGTGTCACAGTGCCACACACACATACCATCCATAGCAGCATGCAGTGCAGGAACATTTTCTGTGGGGCCTTGATAGCTGCTATCATTTTGGCTGGCAGATACACTCAGACTCAGTTGACAGCAATTAGCTGAAACAGTGAGAACTGGTAAATGCATCAAAATAGTTCATAACATTTTGTCATTTTAAAGCATCTTCCTGCTATATTTTTAGGAAGAGAGGAGCAAATTATGACAGTAATTTAAACTTTCCTTCGTGCTCAAAAATACCAATGACCCGAGTAACGTGATGGTTTGATTAAACAATGAGATGGGAGATGGAACCAATACCTTGAAGCACTTGAGCACAACTAATTTGAAGCATGTGAATATTGTGCTTGTGCTTGGCTGTTGTCAGCTGAATTGGAATGGCAGGCTGTCAGACTGATAACTGCAGCTACCAGGGTCAGCTGAGGGCTTAAGCATGAGCTTAAGCATCTTCCTCTGCTGGTGCCAGTGGTGGAGCAGGAATGCTGTCCTGGAGCATTATGGCCTCTGTCAGGGTGGCTCTCTTGCAGTTCATGTATGCTTTTCTAAAGCACTGCAGATTTAACTCTTTTTACTTGGCCTTCTGCTTCTTCTGCTCTTACTATTTTTCCAGTATTGTTATTTTAACAGCCAGTTTCCTGTCCATGGAACGTAAGCACACCCCATTTTGCAGATACATTAGAAAACTTTGAAAATCTGTCTTATTTTTAATTCCAAGTATCTTTTTTCAGTGGCACTCTGTATAGAGCTTTGCCTTGTTTTTAGCTTCTTATCAGTAGTGTTAAGTTGCTTCCAGAAGGAAAAGATGCTCTATTGAGTAAGTAGGTCAGGGGAGCAACCAAATGATGGTGTTTTTGTACAGAAATGAGGAGGAGAGTTAAGATTGGGAGTGGAAAGCTGCTCTGAAGGAAGGCAGGTGTCTCCTGGGATGGAGGGACCTGTGCTGCCCACAGAGGTTGCTCACCATGAGGATCTGCTCACTTAATTTACTGTACACGTCCAGCTGAGAAATTTACTTACGTAGGTTTTCTTTCCTGAAGAGTGGAGTTTTTTTCTACATTTAAATGTACAAAACCTGTTAATGTGCAGTAGTGGAACAAAATTATCTATGAGAATGAGCCTCTTCCCTACCAAGGGAGCCTCAGTAACTTCTGTAAATTAGTTGTGAGAGTGGAGATAACTCACTTGAATGCACAAGGTGTAACTGCTGGAGGTTTCTGGGAGATGGGAGTGTATTAAAGGTAATTGGTCTAATGTGACTTGGGCTGATTTTTCTTTTCCTTCAGAACTTGGGTTGCAACTTAGAGCTCTGTCTTCAAAGTCATTGGCCAAGTGTTGTGCTCTTGATATGTGTTACTTTTGTAGTAACGTAATTTTTACTTGAATTATTTAAAATCTTTCTGATCAATGGGTACATAGTAACTGTAAAAAATTGTGCAAACTCAAGTTATGATGATGCTAGACAAATTTTTCCTTTATTTTTTCCTTGAAATTTTCTACCTTGTTGCCTTACTTAGAAAAAGATTCAGTCTTTTTGTTAAAAAAAAAATCAATAAAATCCCCTAAGATTAACGATGTTATCTCAGTGGTGCAAGAATGGAAGAATAGAATGGTGCTTAGATGAAATCTGTATACTTTAAAAAGCATAGAAAACATTGCAAATTCTTTAGGCAAGTTTCTCTCTCAAGAAAGTTTTTGAACTTTATTTCTATGCTCTGTAGCAGTTAGGACCATTGTCTGTGTTTGTGGGATGGGGAAGTCTGAACTACTGACAATACCTGCAGGACAGAGTTTGCAGTTGGCTTAGTTCATACATTTTTTAAGCAGAGGCTGCAGATGGAAGAACACAATACTGCAGGCCAGATGTGGCTGAACCTGCACGTGTGGCTAAATGTTAGTGCATCACTTACATGGATTTCAGTGTATTGATAATTAGGCAAGAGTGTTCAGACCATTCCTCCTATGTGGGAGAGGTTTCTCCAGCCATGCCAAGGAGTTAAAATGCTCCACAACTGAAGAAATGCAGATCTTCTGTTTCACTTGGAAACTCCTTGACTGGAAGTCGGTGGTGTGCAGAATTTTGCCAAGCCTTTCTGCACTGGCCTGGGCTGGCTGCAGGACCCAGAGAGATGAGGGTTTGAAAACCATACCATATTTTAGGAATCTCTTTACTTATGTTAGGAAAAATACTAATCCATAAAGAACCTGTGGAGAACCTGGTCCTTTTTCATTGTTATCCCATTTTTTCTGTTTCATATTTGAATTTTAAATACATTTAACTTTTCAACAGTTCATGTCAGAGATTTTAAATAATTACTACATTGAGCTAAAGATGAATTTTTTAACCTCTTTTCTTCGGAAGCAAAGAACATGCAAATTTACAGTTACTTTCTGGCCCAGTGCCGAAACATCTCTTTTGTTACCATGAAGGAAAAAAATTGGTTTTGATTAAAACCTTGCTCAGTAATTAAATGTCTGTAGTTTTTTTCCTGTAGACATTATTCCATTTTGGTGGTACTTGTTGTAAGGCAATGTAAAATTTTAATAAATCTCTCAAATGAACCCCCAGACAGTTTTCATGATTTTTATACTACATTATCAATTACTGAAATATGCTGCAAAAATAATGAATGGCTGTTAATTGCACATGTTTAATTGTGTAGTTTATTAATTTAGCATGAAGGGCAAATAGCAGTCTCTATTCTGCTTTCTTTGGAGAAGTCTTGCATATATTTTTAAGTCTTGTCAGTGATTTCATTTGGAGTAATGAATGATGTATCTTCTACTTAGATCTTAAACTGAGCACTTGCTGAACAAATTTATTAATAGACAGCCCTGCTTAGCACTACCTACTCAACATCTCCTCTGAAAACTCAGGCCTGAGCACCCTGCAGTAAACTCTCTTGAGTTTAATGACATTTTAAGCTATGTGATGTGTAAAGCTTGTAGAATAACTTTTATTTGATGGGGCATTCAGGAAGCATGGGGGATTAAGGCTACTTTCATGCAGAGGGAACTGGAAAAAAATGTGAAAACCATGAGGGAAAGGGCTGTGTAGCACTGTGTGATTGCTTGGCGTGGAAGTTGACTCTCCTGAGCTAAAATTAACTGGATCTTTTTTAAGGTTTGCTTTACACATGGTTACCCCATTGACTGTCTGTAGGATGGTTTGTGCTGGTTAGAAAGCCACAGCCAATATAGTTGTGTTTCCTCCATTTAGAGCTCGCAGGCAGCAGTGCTTCAGGCTCGGTTTTTGATTTGCACGGCAAAAAAATGTTGCTCTGGACAGAGAGTTGTCTGGGGGGGGTTTTGGAGGTGATGGTCCGTGGGACCAGCACTAGGAGTCAGAGCTGATGCTTTCCAACTTGAATATATAAGAAGGAATGATTTTTTTTCATCCTTCTTCATGTTCAGCCCGGGTGGCAGCCTCTTCTCCCTCAGCTTCCATTCCATCACTGCTCGGTGCTGGGTGTCATTTCAGGGCCTGCTCTCTCCTGCTTCTGCCTTTCCTGGCACAGAAGCATGATTGTATTTGGGTTTTTTCCTCTTTTCTACTTTATCTCCAGTTTATATAAAGCTTCTGAAGGACTGTATGATTTCTGTAGGTATGTGTGCAGTGTGTCAGATCCTTCCCCCCTTTTGCTGCAGACACAATCCTTGTGAGGAGCCTCTCGATTTATATATATGGATTTATCTGGGCCTCGAGTGGAGAAAAACCCCTTGACCTTCCCAGTTCTCTTCTAAGGGTACAGCTCAAAACTGACTTATTTTAAGCAAAAAACAAGCCCAGGCATGCAACATATAACTTTTGAAGGAAGCTGGAAAAATATTTACTCAGGAGGGAGCAAATGCTGGTGCTCCTCAGGGTGAGCTCCTGCAAGGGCAACAGCAAACACATGGAAATAGTATCAGTGAACAGCTACAGAAAATGTATTAATCTGTAAAAGTATACAAAACTCTTCTCTATATTGACTTCTGGAATGTTTTACAAAAATACCTAACTGCGATTATATATATTTTAACAAAGGCTATGTAATCACCAAGGACATCCAGGTTTGGTCAGCTGATGTAGGTAGATACAACAAGTTCTTCTTCATGATACAAAAGAATTTGTGCATAGACAAAATGGTAATTTGGCAACTTGATAAAGCAGAAACAAGTGCTTCTTAAATCAAGGTGGTAGCTTCTTTTATTTTAGGCAGGAATGCTTCCATGCCAGCATTAAAGCACGAGTTCCATTTCTGGTTACAACATTTCTGTTTTAAAATGCATGGTATCCCAGAATCCTTCAATTTGAGGTTTAGATGTTTTTTTTGGTTTTTTAAAAGAAAATTGTTGAATTTTTATCAGCTGTTTTTAACTTATGTAGAAAAAAAAGGTTGTGAGATGTTTTATAAGATAATGTAATGGCATGTAGTAAACCAAAATATTTGCAGGGTACCAAGAAGTTTTTAGACATGTGTGTCCTTCATTAGAATAGTATTGTTTTGAGGATCTCTACCTCTAAATGCCACTGCTCTTTGACACTCTTCCTTCCTTCCTTTCTGATGGTGCTAGTAAGAAAACCAAGACTGTGCTGTCTTTTAGATTTGCCTTTCATCTGTGCATGCTGTCTTCTACGTCACACGGGAGCTCTTTGTGCGGCGGGGCGGACGTGACAGGAGCGCTTATTCCTCCTTAATTAGGGCCAGGCAGTGGGCGTGAAGGCTCCTGTCCCAGCCTCGAGACTGTCACACACTCCTCCAAACAAATCAGGCAGTCACCTGATGCAAAGCAGCTCCTCTAATTTATATAAAATCGGACATTTAATGCTCCGGTGGGGGGCGTGGAGGGGGTTGTGGTGTTTATTATCCCACTGAGAAGGATTGTACGTGACAATTGGCTGGAAGGTCCTTGGAGGCCAGCAAAGCTGTGGGAAAAGGGTTTGATTTTTGCAGCTCGGGCAGTGTATAGTGAGTGTGAGAAAGCCTCCAGTGGCTGCCTGGCATGGCTGCTCTGCTATTTATGGACAGCTAAGCTGCAAGTGGGAGCTGCAGCTCTAATTTAGCAGAATGCTGCCAATCCTTTGAACATTATTGGGGTTTTCTGGTTGGTTTGTTTGTTTTCTTTGTTGTTGTTTTTTTCTCCCCAAGCTTTAGCCCTTAGCTGTCCATTTTATGGTTTTTTTTTTTTTTTTCTCTCACATCCTGCTGTTGACTTCAGCAGTGTCAGTATAGCCCTGGTGAACCTAGAGCAGGACCAGCCTGTTGAAGCAGAGGAGGAATGTAAAACTCCTGGTAATAAAAATAGCCTGCTTTATATTTTACATGTAAACTAAACTTTGCCATTGGTATGGGACTTTGCCAGGTATGCATTCCGTCTGCTTTTTGACCTCTGTAGGACTAATGCAAATAGCAGTTGACTTCAGATAATTTCATGTTATTTAGCTCGTTAATTTATGTCAGTCAAAAGACAGGAGGACTTTTCTGCCAGCAATGAATTAGTTTCTGGTATTGATTTACTGGTAGTGACATGGAAGAATGAGGAATGACATTTAGTATGGCTATGTCAAAAACTATTATCTTAATATCACTGGGGTCAAATTTTAATAGCAGCTGCCATACTGCTTCCATGAATAGGGAGTACTTTCCAAAGTGTGGAAAAAAATACATGGTATTACAGGATAATAACAGCTAGGAAAGGCTTTTTATTAAAAAAAAATCCAGCAGTTCTGCTTCTCTCTGGATCAGCTGAGATTACTATGTACCACTCAGGAGAGGGCATTTCCTGGTTCCAGCAGAATTGCTGGATTCTAGACATGCCTTCAAGCCATCTGGCCACATCTCACTGCACTCGAAGAATGCTGCTGGGCACGTTTAACTGGGTCCCCATGCCAGGCTGCTCTGGCTGGGGGTGCTCCTGGGGGCTGGACAGTGCCCTGCTGCAGGATTCAGCCTTTCCTCAGAAGGATGGAACTGGCTTCCAGTTTATATACATATTTTACTGCCTGTAATATTTTTATTGGAATTTTTTTTCCCCTTATGTGTGCCTAGCTTTCTTTTTGAATACGGTGTATTTTCAGCATTGGTTGATGGCATTTTGAAGAAATATGCCTGTGGTGTATTCTGTAATACATTTTATGTACATTTTAAAAAATCCATAAAGGTCTTCTCTGCCACAGATTATACAATGAGAATTTTGAGTTTGCATGGGGCATGTTGTTTGTGGAATGAAGATCCTTGCAGATGAGAGGTCTCTGCAAGGCCCATTAATTTTCCAATAGTGCAGTGTTAGCAGGTCCCAGGAGTTCTTTTATTGATGGTGAATGTTTACCATTGCTAGTATTGGATGGAACAACCTCTCACTTCACAATATTATTGTTGATTGTTTCTTCTCTTTTGCTTATTCTGTTAATCCTTCAGCCCTCTTGCATTTCAGAAAGTACACTGTTGAATGTAAAGCTGGTGTGTTTTTTTAAGAAAAAAATGCACAAAAAAAATCTTTCTGACCTAAAGTTACATAAAGAAAGAAAAATTAGGAATTTTGTGGTGCTCTGTGTATGTGACTTTTGCATAGACATCTGTAGAGAAGCAGCTTCCTGAAGTTACAGAGTATGTTACATTCTTCAGTATATACATTTTAGTTGCATAAAAGTAAGTTATGCATTCCTATATGCTTTATAGCTTTCTTTATAATTCTGTAGCTCTAGAAATTTTAAATAGATGTCTCACTATGAGTGATCTGATTGTGTTACTTATTTTTTTGCCTTTCCTATGACCTTTTACATAAACTGTGTGATTAAAGAGTTAAATTATTGGTACTTGGACATAGTGTTCTTTTAGTAATACATTTTAATATTTTTGTAATTTCTTTAGATCTGTTAATTCTGCCACTGTAATTTGTCAGAAGTTGCACTGGTGGACTTAAGCAGACACATTTACTTTTATGCACTGGGTTCCATTAGGAAGAGTGAGTGCATGAGAGGGGTTTTTTCAAGATTTCCCAAGGAAGTGAGGATGTACTGCCAGTGAAAGAGCACAATACACACTTGCCAGATGAAACCAAATTTGACAAGAAAGAGTGCTGCATAATATGATGCCTTTAGGAGCTGCCTACATTTTGAGGGAGAAAACTATAAATATAGACAATTTTAAAGAATGAAATCATATGGTTTTTCTACATGGAGTGTAGTTGCATGAATCAAAACATCCTAATTATTAGAAGATGAAGCATGCCCAAAAATGTGGCTTTTTCACTACAACTCCTTTCCTCAGCTTTATTTCTTATTCTGTTGTTGGCAGATATTCCTGTGCTGCAATTGGTAAATTCAAACAGAATTTATTTCATTTAACTTCAGCTGCTAAGTTCACTCCTAGTCAGTGGATGTGGATGGAATCATCCCTGGAGATTCCTGTTTTATAAACCTATTTTAGGATCCAGTGAATCACCAGCTGAAAGTGCCTGACTCTTATTGCTGATTCTAGAGGAAGCATCAATCATTACTGCAGAACAAATGTCAAGAATATAGATGGCTAAAATTAAGTGTCATGAATCCAATGTTGGGACCAAATTAAAAAACTCCACATCTTCATTTCTAAACTGCCCAGAGCACCTCCCCTAGCTCCTTCCATCAATGGAGCTCTGCCTTTTTCCCTTTTCATGGACATCTCACCAAGAATTTATACTCATTATTTAAAGTGTTTATGGTCCACATAACCATAAAATGATGGATAACATGGCATTGCTTGCTGCTGATCTCTGTTGCTTTCATGTTTACAGACAACCTTTACCTTCCAGAGTTCTATTAAAGAACTTGCTTGGTTCACTCACATTTAATATAACTACTTGCTTCTATCCCAAGGTAATTATTTTGTGAGTTTTTAGTTTTTGTGGTACCGTTTCACCTAATTTTTGATATTGTAAAGGACTGAAAGGAACACTTGAAAGGAGTTGCTATGGCTGTTGGCTTACAAAGATTTTCCAATTTTTTTGTTAGATGGCTGCTTAAATGCCTTTAATAGTTTTGTAAGTGCTACATCCTTTTCTTCTTCCCTATTGGCTGCTTTTCATTTCCAACACAGATATTTCTCATTCTGCCAGATACTGAAGGTGTAATTGCCCACAGTGGATTGCACCAAGAGCTTGCAAAGAGAGGATCATCCAGACAAACAAATATTAAAGTTCAACCATTTACTACCAGTGGGCAAATATCTTCTGTTCGGTCCCTGCTGCTGTACTGCATTAAATAAAAAGAGATAGGCAACAGAATTGCCTTCAGATCTTTCTGCTGTCCAGACAATGCATCATAGTTTGGGGACCTAACCATATAAAACCCAGCTTTACTCTCTAATTGCAAATTCTGAAACTATTAAATGAAATTTGTGTCAAGAAAACAAGACTCCTTTCATCTTAATCCCAATTTTTTTAATTTTAATTTTCTACTTAAATATTGTACCAGATAATATTGATTGAAAAAAACCCAGGATTTAAAAGATGACCAGGTCTTGTTAGAATTGTATCTCTGACGCCTCTCTCCTGAGAAATGCAGGTAATTGATTGTGCTTTGAATTTGACTGCAGCTTTCTGCATCTCCCCCAGCAGAACTCTTTACAGGATAAATAATGTAAGAGAGAAGAACAAAGTGGCACACTAGGACATATTATTCAAGGCAGCGATGTCGCAAAGCAGCGTTTGGGTTGAATCAAAATGATTATTTATATTTTCCAAGTACCTGCTGGTTTCGGGATTGTGGCAGTGGCAGGCAGGGCTGGGGTGGCTGCTGGCCCTGTGCTGAGCACTCAGCAGAGAAACCCCAGTGTTCCCTGAGCTGGAAAGTGCCCAGCACGGGGCTTTCAGGCAGTGGCTGCTTGCAGGAGGCTGACTGGGTACCAGGAAAGCTAAAAGCTCTCTGAGGTGGGAATGAAGTCTTTGGACGTGCATAAAATAGCTTGATTCAGGTCTTAAAATACGTGCTTTCATAATGGGCTGTGAATGACTTTGATACCAGATCTACAAAGAGTTTGAGACACATTTTAAATTTTGTTTTTCTGGAATAACCCCGGGGTAAGTCAAAGTGCATTGGATTTCGTTGCTGCACTGCAGTGAGAGGTGTTGTGGGTGAGGACTGGTGCAGGGTGGCTGGGAGCAGTCATTTGATGTGCCTGGGAATGGTCTGATCACGTGTGTGGCAGTGGAGAGGTTAAATGCTACCAGCATCTGCTGGCAAGGAAAGGAGTTTTCCAAAGTTTTGCATAATAGAACCATTGAACAAGTATGTTTTGAAGTTGTCCATGCAGACAGAAAAGCTTTCTGCTTTAGCATGTCTGTCCTTTCAAAGACAAAATGAAAGCAGGGTGAAGCCTGGAAGGCTGAACACCTGCATGGTGAAGTGAAACATTAGCATTTTGATTTAAAACGGAATGTTTCTGCTCCTAATTCCAGAGATTGTGGTGTTTATTGTACCAACATCTGGCTTTTGTCCGTATGTCCACAGTAATGAAGTAAGTTTATAATTTGTTTTCACTGCTTAATGCTTTCATCTCCCAACTGATAACTTCTTTATCCTCATCCTCTTGGGTCATTAGATATTGCTGGGTTACTCTTTTTGCTGGACTTTCTTTTTTTTAGCACTAAGAGGAGCTTATCCTTTAATTTTTTTTTAATCATACTTCAGAAATAGTTGAACTATAATTGTTACGTGTTAGCAGATGACTGCCTTTAAATGTGCAAGCTCACAGTAACAGGGTTTGGTTGAACTAAAGTCCAGCAGATAAAATACAGGACAGGCCAGGGCCTGGCTGCTACTGGGGCATGGCTCTTCTTTCCTCTACAGGCATGTGCATCATCTCTTGGGAGAATATAGAATCAATCCACTGATGAGGCTGAACACCCAGCCTGCCTTGCCAAACCTCAGCCTTTCAGAGCATCCTGGCTCCCCACTGGCTTTCCAGGGCCACTGGCCCAAGGGGGAGGATTTTTCCTGGGCTTCATCCACTGCTTTCCAGGCCATCCCATCTGCAGTGGGGCTGCAGCCCATGCTGTGTCCTCCTTATGCTTTGTTCTATTCCTCTCAATTAGTTTAGCACTTCAAGAAGGAAACTCACTGGAAAGAAGGGTCTTACTTGAATGTGCCACATAAAAAAGAGTCTGGGATGTTCCCGCTGCTTGTCCTGTGCCTGCATCTGTGACTGCCCCATAGCCAGCTGGCTCTGGTCTCATCAGATCATCCCAGCCATGGTGGCTCCTGACCCTTCTTGTTTGCTAATTACAATCAGGCAAAGAAAAATTTAACAGGAGTATATATTTAAACAGGTTTTTGCTGGTATTGTGCCATTTTGCACCAGCTATGTTACAGGGAATTATGTAGAGGTTCCAATGCCAGAGCTTACTGAAAAATTAGAAAAGGGTTAAATTAATTTGGAAAACCTGACCAAAAAAAAAAAAAAAAGGATTTGCAAAAAACTGCAAGAAAAATACTATTATTGACCATATGATGTCTATAATGAGAGAATAATGTCAATAGAAAATGCATAATGGAAAGAAACTGTTTTCAAAAGGAGACAGAGTAAACAATATTAGCTTCTTCAGGAAAAAATACCATGCTGTCCCAGCAGATAAAGCCACCCTACAGGAAATAGCGATGGAAAGAATAAGAGGGATGGGTTTTGGCATTTCAGAGTCCACTATCTAAAGGCTACAGCATGACAGGGAGACCTGTGTGGTGGCTGCTGGGTTTCTGCCACTAGAAAGGGTGTTATGTGTTTCAGGCAGGCACATCTGATAATTTAGCAACATGAAAATGTATCAGTGCATCCAATGTTTAATGCTAGAGGAGCCCAGGCACCATTCTGCGTCAGGAGTGATGAAATGGGGCTTAGCTGTAATATTTTGCTTGCCTGTATTTCTTTCACCAAGCTGTGGAAGCTTTTTCTGTGGCTTTAGTTATCGATGTCATCTTCCGCAGTTGGGCTGCCGTAATGGCTTTCGCTGGGGGTGGTGGCACAAAGGACAGCACTCTTTGCATGAGTACAGAGGCCATGGAGGGAAATGTGGCAGGGCCCAGTGCAGGGAGAGCTCTCATTGATTTCCTCTCGCAGGCTGCTGAACGCTGCGTGCAGCCCTGAGCCCCTGGAGAAACCTGTCCAGCTGCATCTGCATCACTGGCCTTGACGTCCCAGTGTGGGGCAGACACAAGCAGGGAGTGCTTGCAAAAGGCAAACTGGTTGCTGCTCCTCCTCCCCTCCCACCTGCAGGCAATCCTGCTGCCCACCCTCCTCTTAAATTGCAACAATGAAAAGAGAAATATGAACAAAAAACCAAAAAAACCAACCCTTTGCAAATGGCTTTGTGCTTTTCAAAATTATGTATGCTAGGGGAGAAAAACATGTTCAAAAGTGAGTGTTAAGCTTTAAATGGAGGCTGGTGGTGGAGAGGTTGGAGTGCAGTGTTGAGCAGCAGGGGTGATGCCTCCTGTGTGTCTGCCTTCTCTGGACCCCTCTCCAGAGCCTCCCACACCATCCAGGAGGAGAACTCCACTGTCCTCAGTTCCCTGGCTGGAGGGTGAGGCCCCTGCTGGAGTGCATTCCCACCAGTTTAAGGGAGGAAGAGGAAATCTCCAGCTGAACTCCTCTGCAGGCTTCCCTGCCTATCACGTCTCAGGGAATGCAGCCTGATGGCTTTTAACTGCGAAGGTCTCTCCTGTGGAGCTGCCAGAGGCAGTCACTGCATACCTCAGCCTTCCATGGAGCAGCATTGTGATGGCTGGGAACCGGCTGGCCTTGTCTCCACACGGGCAAACGTGACAGCCTCACACCCTGGTGCGGGGCAGGGCATGGCCCTGCTGAAATGTCAAGCTGCATAAGATTTTAAAAAAAGTGGGGATTTCTTTTTTTCCTCCCCTCCCAAATAAACATTTCATAGGCTTTCTGGTTTCAGTGAAAATAAAGGGGTTTGATTTTGCTTTCCCCAGCTGGCAGAGCACTCTCTGACCAGCTCTAGAATTTACACTAAATTGAGTAACACCAGAGTCTTGCTGAATTGGACCAAAACAAAAGTGGCTGCCATGAAACACTGCTTGGTGTGAATTTAAAGCACAAGGATAAACATAAAGGGTTCTTCAGTGACACCTATACTATATTTAAAGAGTTTCCTGTGCAAGTTTGCTGCTATTAAAACTGCTTAAAAACACTAGAGGCTCCAATTTTAAATACCAGTGTACCAGTCATATGTGGTGCTACGTGAAAATTTATTTTTATTTTCAAGTTTGGTTGGAAATTGGGTGGTGAAAGCAATGTGTGGTGTACAATAAGCCTGTAGTTTTTCAAATATGCTAAGAGCTTGAAGTGGGATTGACTTTGGAGGGAAATAGGCCAGAAGACTCTGTCAGCACAACCTGTGCACAGGCCACAGCAGAAATCCTCAAGTGTTTGCTTTGGCTGTGGGGAGTTGTCACAGCCTCTGGATCTACCCCCAGTTAACACTACCAGCTTTCAGCGAGGAACACGTGGTGCTTCTCTCCACAATTACCTTCCATAAAACATGTTTCCTAGCCTTGAGGAAGGTGCTTTTTCTTGCTTTCAAACCTCATGAAAGAGGGGCAGCCTTTTAATTACACATATGCTCCTTTTCTTTTATATTCACCCTAATGCCTTTAGTAATAACATGTACTTTTTAATAGCTGTGTTTTTATGGATTTTCTACTGCTGTGTGAGCCCTGTCTTTTCTGTGAGGGAAGATATGTGTGCTCTGCCAGTTCTGATGCTGGGGAAAAAGGGGTGCAGGTTCTAGAATAGCACAGGAAAAGAAGCGTGGAGAGTCCCTTCACCCACCTGGTCATCTTTCTTCCTAAGAGGACATTTCCTCTAAAACATGTATTAAGAATGGTTTCTTTGTATTTGAACTATGTGAGGTATAGGAGGAGTCGTGGTAGTGTTACAGGGGTAATGAGGGCAAGATCTGCTTTGACTTAGTGTTCCTCATTCTGTAGGATTCTGTAGGATTTTTTTGCATTACATTTGAAGGGGACAGCTTAAAACAGACCAGAAAGGTTGAAAAGCTTACAGGATAGTGATGAATAAGGGAGTGTAATAAGTATTCTGTAGACTTCTCATATAAACTACCTATCTCATAGATACTTCTGGCTGTGGAGTAATGCACGATTGCCTATGTGGTTCTTTCAGCCCTGGTATGCCTATGTTTTTTCCTTTCTTATAAACAGGAAGACTTAATAACTACATTGTAATTTCTTAAAATTTATTTTTGAATGGACGCAAGCTTTGGAGCACAACTATCTTTGTGGTCAGTAGGAAGAGAAATGTTGAATCTCACAAGCTGTGCTTGGTAGCAGAAAGAATAAATTCAATCATCATGTTACTGTAAATATCACTTTTAAGAATACATTTGTTTGCTTATTTACAGACCTAGGCAGACAAAAATTGAGCGATGCTGTTCAATACCCAACGTAAATATAATAAACGTGCACACAAAAAGTTGTCTGAAAAGAAGGCTAGAAATTTGAGAGAAGTGATATATGTGCAAATACAGGAGCATTGTCCTGCTGCAATGAAGTATTGTCATATGCAGTAAAAAAAATATTGCTACCAATTTCCCAACAATCTTCTTTCCTAACCAGTCTAAAGACATATATGCAGCTGCCAACTTGATGAAATAAAAATTTGTAATGCTTTTGTATTGTTACTCCAAAGAAAAGCTTTTTACTGCTGTATGGGGAAGGGAGGCCAATAAGTTCTGAGCCACCATTTTAATAATTTTATTTTTCAGTTTAGAAAGCTGTAGATAAATTTTACAGTGTTCCTATCTAAAAAATGCAGACTTGTGCTTTTGAGTGTCACCAGTAAAGCAGTAGGGTGAAGAGAACAAAGAAGATCAAAGAGAAGGAGTTTATTTCAAAGACATCCATAAAAATAGTGGGGTTTTAAAATTTTATTAACAATGACCTGAATTAAGCTTAACTAATTTGGGTCCCAATCTTGAAAATGATTTCATGCATGTTTAACCTCAATCATGTTTGTTGTCAGCTAATTACTTCTGTTTACAAACTAAGCGTAGAATGTTTGCAAAATGAGCACAATAGAAAAATTGATAAAAACCACAGATATGCTAATGTGAAAAATCAGGCAGCCACACAAAGTATAAATATTATTTCACCTTTTAGCACTTGGAAATTCAAGAGATGTTAATTCCATGTCTTTTCAGCTACTGTTGAATTTGATGAAAGCTCTTTTTCACCTGAAGGAATAAACTAAAAATAACCAAACAACACAACTGAAAGTTAATGGAAGAATACTGAACTTACATGAACATTGCAGTAAATTATTGAAACCAAGTAGATTTTTAGCTTAAGACAAAATGTTGTCTGGTTTGGCAAGTGTTTTACTGCTGCTTGTTTTATTATTGGCTATTTGAATATCTACTACGTTAAAGTATTGAAAATAATTGAAGTACCACACAAAAAAAGATTAAATATCACCATGACAATTAACTGCTATAAAGAATTCATAGCAATGTCCAGTAAATCACAGCAATGTAATTTAAAATCCATGGCAAAAATCTTGAGCTGTGACTTCTATAATAATATCTAGTTAAATCAGGCTTACACAAGTAAAATTTTAAAATTGCAGCACTAGATAACCCAGGTGAAAGGCAGGACCGAGGATGGTGATTCTCTTCCATGCATCACCTTCTTGCTAATGCAGAATGGATTTTTTTTCTGGGCTGTGTACTGTGTGTAAATGCTATAAAGCAAAACAACAAGTGAGGAACAGAGGCGCGTTTTGCCTTTGAATGACTGGCCTCTGTGGGAGTGATGCATGTAAGACTGCAGATGCAGGTACAGAAGGCATGTCAAGGTCGCTGCTCCGTGGTGCTGCTGGCACTGGACATGACTTTGACAAACCCATGCTTGGCTTTGCATCCTTTTCCAAAGTCCTAACCTGCAAGTTAACTTGTTTTCTATTGGTTTACTTGGTGGGCAAGAGCTGTATGGATGAGAGGACCTTTCACCTGGAAGTGAGTTGGAGATGCAGTTTTCGGTAGAATGTGGTGCAGGCTGTCTCACATATCAGGTAGTTCACAAGGACTTCTGAGCAGACCCAGCTGAAGAGGTGGACAGCCTTTACCTGGCAATTAAGCTTTGTGCTGGATATATACTCATCTACTTTGTTTCCTCCTGGAACTGAATAAACACAAATTTAAGTTCTCCTGAATTTGAAGTTTTTGCATTATTTCAGTACAGAATCCAGTTGTAGCACATTTTGAATAAATCAGGTTTGGGCTTGTCAGAAAAGAACTGAAAACCCTTGGTTAGCCTCAGCTCAGTTTTGAGTCCATTAGTGTCCATCAAATGATGTAAGGCAGGTTTCGGTTACTGTTGATAGGAATTCCCATGAGTTTTAATTCTGCTGAATTATTGTCTGGTGTGTGTGTGAGCTGAATTAAAGCAATCACCTGTTCTCGCTGTGCTGCCCCTTCTGTGATGGACTTGCCCCTGAAGTCATGGTCCTTTCCCTGCCTTTGTTACCTCTCAAATGGGGAAAGCAAAGCTCTTCCAGGAGAAATAGAAGCAAATACCAGATATGCAAATATAATTGATTTGGTGTACAAATGGCAGGCTTGGAGTCTTCTTGCTAGTGAAAAGAACAGGGAAAAGCCAAAGGGCAGAAAAGTCATTAGAGAAATTGTCTGTTGATTCCCTCTTAGCTCCTGGAGAAGTTGGGACTCCTCCAACATGACCTAAACTTTGTGTTATTGGGTTTGAATGCCCAAGGTCTTCTTTATCATCTCATTTTCCAATAAGCATGACATTCCTTGACAGTGGGAGATTTTTTCCTGAGGACAATTTTAGAGGAAAAGATGCTGCAAAGTTTTTCCTACTCTTCTCCTCACCTGGGCTCTAAACAACACTGCAGGGAAGCAGCTGTGATCCTCATTCACTTCACTGTGCAATACCTCCATGCTTGTGCATGCACTTTTATTCCTTCTTTTTTGGTGCAACTCCCAAAAGCTGCAGCTGGGAGGGAGCAGCACTGGCCAAATCCCACCAGTGATATCAGACACCCACAGTGTGACTGGAAGCTGGTGTTTTCCTTGTTTTCCCCATGCCCTCAGCAAAGGCAGCCGACCTGGACACCCAGCAAGCTGACTGGGCTTCTGTTTGGGAAAGGTCGTGCTAACAATGGGCACTCTGGGGCTGTGCCTCATGTGACAGCCAGGGAGAGACCTGTGCTGGCTCACAGGGAGCTGGCACTTTTGGGGCCATGAAGGAGGCTTTGTTTCCAAGCAGAAGCTGTTGTTTGTCCAGCCTGTGGCTCAAGGTTTCTCCTTGTGATGGAGGGAGCTCTGTGCTCCTGCTGGGATCTTTGCATCCCCTGGCAGTCATGCCTTCAGTTACACATGGGCTGTGGAAGCCACAGACCATCCTTCCTGGCTGCAAAAACATCAAATTACACCTCCCCTTTGTGAAGAGGGGCCATTGTGTTCCGAGCTGGCAAATCACCCAGTTCAAATAAGCTTTAATTTCTCATAGGACCCTATTGTTACCCTGTGGTAAAAGCTGCTGTGGGAAATTTCCATGATAACAGTGCAAATTTATGCTCAGTTCTTTCTGGCACTGCCTATGTGGCAAACACCATCAGGAACAGGGACTGTCCTGCTGTAGCTGTCTGGCTACATGGTGCTTGGGCTCCTTTGGTCCTCCCTGGCCTGGTGGTGGCATGATTTTGTGTATATCTGTGTCTGTGTGTGCTGGCCTTCTTCCCCCGATTCACAGGCTGGGAGCACGAGGGCTGCGCTGAAGGATGAGGAGCAAATTTTGTGTGCATGTTCAATAGCCTGGCACAAAACAGGACCTGAACCCTGGGTAGTGCTGAGGGAGCAGAACCTGGTGCCTTGTTCCAGGAGCCTGGTGCAAGTGAGCCCTGCCATCCCAGCCATCCCTGCCACTGTGGCAGAGCCTGTCAGCTGGCACTGACAACCCCATGGCACAGCCCGTGCCCCGGTGTGACCCTGGACTCTGCTGTTCCACAGCCACTGCAGGCACAGGCAGTGCACTAAACTTCCAGCTTCATTGACATTCCCAGCAGAACAGCCACGTGGGCACACTCCAGCAGCCAGCTGAGGCTCGTGGCAGTGTTTGCCTGGCTCGCTGGGATGCCTTTGTGTGGGGCAAGACCTCGGATGTCACTGTGGGGAAGGGGACCCAGAGCTGCTCCCAGCTCAGTGCTATAGCAGGAAAGTGAAACTGTAGTTTTGAACATCCATTGAAGCAATCTTAGTGCTTGAGGTGTGTAAACACATGCACACCATGCAGCCTTATTTTTTAATTTCAGTGTGCACTGGTTGAATCTTTTCCCCCTGCAAAAGTCCTGGGCTTCATTTTGACTCCGTGGTTCTCTCTGTCTGCAAAAGGTGCTGGCAGGGGTGCAGTTCTTCACCATGGAAAACTGCATCATTTTAACACTTTATTGCAGTGACTTGTAAGAAGGGTTATTGACTGTCTGAAATACCTCTGCACCTTTTTTCTGTTAGATGTTTTCATTAGGTTACAATCTTATGTTTCTATTTATTTATTATTATTAGATACTTTTCTATCTAATAGGTAAAGGATCATTTTTATTGCAATGAAAAGGCAGAAATTGCATGGACAAAATAACATTTCTGAGACAACTCTGACTCTGTAGGCTTCTATTTTAGTCTTGCACAGGAATGGGGCAGGTCAAGCAATTTCTGAAGTGTCATGTAACTTCACATTTCTGAAACCATTGACTCAAGAAAGTTTATTTAAAGCATTTATTTTTATTACGCAAATGTCTTCCCACAATAACTTTCCATTCTTTCTTTTTGATTCAGAGATGCAGAGAAAGGGTGTGAAATCTTTACATGGTTTCACCTATTGTTTCTTGGTAGATGTTAGTTGTGAGGCATTTTGGAAATGCTTTACGATTTTGTTTCTGAAGTGCAGGCTGGAAATCGTGCTTCAATGTCTGATAAATGCATGCTCTCCATTTTAAACATTCTAGACAAATATTTTGTAATATTTTATAGCTTTCTTTTGCCTGCATAAAAACTTAAATGTTCCTGGCTGTAACCTTGTTCCTGCTTTCTGGCATATTTTTGTTAAAATCTTAAATCCAGTGCAGGCTGGAAAATCATTCACTTTCTTACCAGGAAAGCCCAGGACTGTGCTTTGAGGTTTCTGTCTTCATTTCACAAAATCAAACTCTTTTGAACTTGGTCATAGTTGTAGTTTTCATTTTACTTTAGTTGTCCTCCCCCTCTGTGACTTGTATTTTATGATTCCAAGTAAAACGTAAAAGAGATTGGCAAACAAAATCGAATGAAGTGATATATTCTAAAAATATTATAAATCCTCTTTTTTTCATAGTTCTGCCCTCAGCAGCTCACAGTGTGGGCACTGGCGCAGGCAGCCAGATGCAGAGATACTTGAACTCCTGCTCCATGTGCAGGAATAGAGTACATTTGCATGGGGATGTGAAGGGTTGTGGATCTCCAGGAGGTGAAAAAGCCAAGCCAGTGGATTGTGTAAAGCAACACGGGGAGAATTCTTCTCCATGTCATAGCTGCATTCTTCTGTTCTTCTGCATTCCTTGCAGGGATGCCTGCTTGAGATAATGGTACCTTCCTCCGTGTGGCCTGCACAAATAAATTCTTACCAGTTTTCTAAATTGTTTGGTTTAAGCAGCACGCTTTGCCTTCATCATACATGGGACTACCTTTACCAGCCATCCTGTGTGTGAGCATTTCAAAGGCAGAGTGGGGCTTATCCTGAGTCCTCTTGGGGCTCAGCAGGGAGGAGAGAGTTAATTGTATTTAGCTGTCTTTTTTCCTTCTTCTGACAAGTCCCTTGCGTTACTTTCCCTCCAGAGTGGTCATTCTCCCTGTCCCACAGGTGTGCTTTCAGTGGATGGAGACTTCCTCTGCAGACTTCAAAGGGTCTTTTAGAAGCCTCTTGAAAGTTAACCATTTGGTGTCTTTTACAACAGACTTAAAATCCTTTATGATTGGCTCAGCTGGTTTTTATTTTTATTTTAGTAGGAGGAAACAAGGGCATAGAGAGGGTAAACATCTAGTGGTAGTAAAACCTGCAGATAATTAAATTTCCATTATTGTCCTATCACTCTGTGCACTCAGCAGAGGTGATTAAAGTGTTAAAAACTCTCATTACATTAAAGTCTTTGATTGTCCTCCCAGCTTTGGTCATGCATGGAGAATGCAACCACCTCCATTTCATGCTGATGAAGTCTTCACATCACCCCGTGTTTTATGTATATGCAAATCCCTACAATCAAGCCAATTATAGATGAGCTGCACTTCCAGCATCCTTGGTGGGGTGACCTGTCACAGGCACCACTCTGATAGCAGCTGAAGCTGTCATGTGCTTAGTGACTGCCAGAGTCACAGGGGAAATGTTGTTTTTTAATTGAAAACTCATTTCTCTGAATTAGAACTGCAGTTCAAAAGATTTCTCGTGCTTACTGGTGCATGTATCTCACCTTCACAAGTCTTTGTTTCATGGATTAAATCGACTTCTTTCAGTTGATGATTGCATAGGAAATATTTTTTCCTGGAATGCCTATTTTTTAATTGAAAACTCAAAATAAGTAGGTCATACACAGCTTAGTGTTTAGAATGCTTATTTATATATATATATATTTAAAAATACACTAAATAATTTAGTTGTGAGGTAAGATGAAACACAAGATGTCAGGGGAAAAAAAAATCTCATTACCTGCAGTGTCATCTGCGGAAGCTTTGAATTGCTTGCCTTTTAAATTACTATCTTGCAGCTTCAAGAATATGTTCATATACAGAATGAAAATACCTGCTAGTTTAGGTAGCAGATAAAGTGTGTGATTAATACATACTTTAATTTATAGTCTCCTTCATTTGCCAGAGGTATCCACGCTAGTGCTTTGCATTCGTAAACAAAAATCACACAAATGGAGCAGGAATTCCTGTGCCCAACTCATACGATTTGTCTACTTGCTTAATGAAACAGCTGGGCCCAAAATGACACGTATAGCATATGTCCCTTCAACTCTCCACTTCTTGGAAGTCTGAAAGTTTGAATTACATCCTCTCCAAGGAGAAGGGAGAAATTATTTGCTCATAGAGAAAACCTGGAGAAAACAGACTTGTTCCTGCTGCTTAAACTGTGTCCTGGCAGTTTGACATCAGTGTCCACAGACTTTCTTTTCACCATTGACCTCACACAGGCTGACTGATAAGGAGTGATGACGAAAGAGGCCTGAGGTGACAACCTTCTTTTGCACTCCAGGCAATACCTGAGATGCAATTAGCAGTGATTCAGCTGGGATCTGCTGGGGGCTGCAGGCTTCCTGATGAGACTGGCTGGTCAACGGCAGTTTATCTTTATCCATTCTAAGGAGAACATGAGCCAGTGCTGACAACAGCTTCTGCACTGTGCCCATGGCTGGAAGCAGATTCAGCAGAGGAGAGAAGCCAGGAGATCTGAGAAGTCCATCACAAGAGCTGTAGTGCCTTGCTGGAATCATTCACCTCAGCAGCACAGCCTGTCTGTGCTGCATCACCCAGCACCTGTGGATGGATAATTAGGGGGAAAACCCAGCAGAAGTTTGGTATAATGTTCCTCTTTCCTTCCTAGAGCCTTCTAGTTTCTGAAACTGAGAGGGATAAGTTGTTTTATGTCTGATCCAACATGTGTCTGGACCTTCTTTTTCTATAGATCCCTTTTTGCAGCTGATCTTACTGTTGCCCTGTAGAGCATGTTGGAGCAGTCAGTTCCATATGGGAGGAATGTGCCAGGTAGAAAAGGACTGCTTTATTCAGTTTCTTTTAAATCTGCTGCTCAATAGTTATCTTGGGGTATCTATTTCTCCTATTTTATTAAAAGGGAAACCATTGTATCGCCCTGTATCTGCTACTTATGATTGTATGGAAATCTGTTCTGTCTCCTGGAGGGAACACATTTTCATAGACTTTCAATATACAGAAGTGTTTCAACAGATCTGTTCACCCTCACTGTCTGCCTGATACATTCTCTTTAAGGTAAGGTGGCTCTCACTAAGTGCACTGCAGGATGGGGCTCGCCATGAATTTAAATGATGATGTAGGTTTGAGGTTCTCCAATCTCTACTTATGAATGCTGCTATCTGTTTGCCTTTGGCCTCTGGTTATTTTGAATTATATTTCACAGGCTTAATCCCAATAATTCACACATTTTTATCTCTTTGAATTGCAGTAGGTATGTTATTGCATAAAAGAGATGAGTAAAGATGATTTTCCTGTTGTTTTAATATTCTGTTGTTTGACTATGATATTTACCACATCTCAGTATTTAACATTACTCTCTATGGAGGAGATGATTGAATGCAACTTCCTGGGACAGGTTCTTTTTTCTTTTCTTCAGAGAAGATGTGAATATCACAAATGTATTTGCTCCTGCAGCTTTTCCTGGACAAAAACATGAGTGAGCTGGTAATATGCAACTAACCTTGCCAGGACTACAGAAAAACATTGTCAGATATTAATCAAAATGATCATGTAGATCATAAAGATAATCAGGGAGCTGGAGGAATTGTCAGCCTTTTTACTTAAAAGGAATGTACAATCTCAGTCCAGCCAAAGTGAACAGGTGTTTTTAAGCTGCTTTTTTTACACATACAGAATGAGCTGTTTGTGTAGCCTGGTGACCTATAAAAGCAAGAAAAATAGAATGCAGAATCTATTTAATCATTAGAAGGGAAGAAAGACATCATGTTTTTAAAGATTTTCTACTTTTTTTAAAGGGTAGTTTGATATTATGGGTAATACACATCCTGGAGATCTGCATTCAGATCTCACTGCTACCATGGACTGCCTACCTGACTTTTGGCAAGTCACACTTATTTTATTTCCTCATGTACAACAAAAGGATATGGTGCCATGATGCTGTTGGTAATTACTGTCTTTATTACACAGAAACATTTGCATGGAGATGTTGCTACTGTCTTATACAGAATAGCAATGCAAAAGACCCTGTACTGTGGCCTCAAACTGAAGGGGAAAAGGGCTACTGCATATCTTATCTGAATGATACGTGGGTAGATAGATGTGTGGAACCTGTAATTTCCATGGCTTTTGCAATATTGGGTGGTATGTGATTTGAGAAACCAATTTATCTAAGCTGCATCCCCATCCAAATAGCAGGACCTATACCTGCATGCAGATAGAAAACAGGTGAAATAGTTCCTGTGTTAGTTGCTTTAGGAAGGCAAAATCTCAGATGCTGTTGCTTCGTAAAGTTGTCCTTTTGTAGTATTGCTTTCTGAAATGAATATATATCTATAATTACTTGTAGTGTAGTTCTCTCCTTTAAGGAATCATTTATTTTGGTTTTTAATTTTTTCTGATTTTCCCTTTTCTTTCTTTGGGGCACAAAAAAGGAAGATGTATGTAAAGCAGTGACTTGCCATCAACTTGCCTGTGGTTGGGTGCTAGAGAGGTGGGAATCTGGGGATAAATCACCTTCCTTGATTTTTTTCTTATGAGATAAAGCTGTGATGAGTAACATGTCAAAGCTTTCTGCACCAATGACCAAGGATTTCTTAGATGGGTTTGTGAAATATGTGGAAATGTTTGTTCACTATTCAGTGTTTTCAATTACTTTATTTTATGTTTAGTAAATGCATCCATCAAAATGCTGAATGTGACGCGAACAAAACCCTTCTGTTGTTAGTAAATGCAGGAGGGGAGTTAGAGCAGTTCCCTTGTGCCATGCCATGGTAAAATTCAGAGTGTAAATCTCAGTATTCACTCTGGAACTGCAACCAGAATGCAGTAGTAATTTCTGTTTTTTAGAAAGAATAACATAAAATTGTATAGAGAGATTTACACAGGAGAACTCATTCACATCACAAAATTAAGTCACATTTTCCAAGCATATTAGCATTTATTTCTGTGAGAGCAAATTACAGATGCAAGTAACTACACAACAGTATTCAGAAAGCTGAGCTTTCAGTGGCTTTTTTTTTTGAGTCCATACTGGGATTGCTGCTTTCAAGAAACAGGCAGTGGCTGAAAGAAGAGGAAGTGTAATGCTAAATTAGGTTTGTATAAATGAGAACACAGGCAGCCTGCATGTTGTCCAATGTAACACTGCTTTGCAACCTTGGATTTTCCTGAACAATAGAGGAAAAATGTTGTTTGCTGAGGTTCACAGATCTGCAATCCATCTCCTTCACTCTTCTGAACTCTCTACCTGTGGAACTCTTTTTTTTTTCAGCCACAACCAAAGATTTCATCCTGTGTCTTGATCTTTGTATCCTGTGCTTAAGAAGGGGGCAGCAGCAGGGTTGTCTTAATGTCTTTTAGGGACCTTGTTGCTGCCTAAAACTTTGTGGTGAGGGGAAGCGGAGGAGCAGGCACCGATCTCTTCTCTGTGGTGACAGTGACAGGACGCAAGGGAATGGCCTGAAGTTGTGTTAGGGGGGGGTTTAGGTTGGATGCTAGAAAAAGGTTCTTCCCCCAGAGGGTGGCTGGGAACAGGAACAGGCTCCCCAGGGCAGTGGTCACAGCACCAGCCTGACAGAGCTCAGAGAGCATTTGGACAATGATCTCAGGCACAGGGTGTGACTCCTGGGGTGTCCTGTGCAGGGCCAGGAGTTGGATTTCATGGTCCTTGTGGGTCCTTTCCCGTTTAGGATACTCTGTCATTCTGTGGTTGCCTCTCTCAGCAGGGCTTAGGGTATAGCAGGAGTAAGCTGAAGTTTATCTGCCTGTAGCTGAAAGAGAACAGGTTGAGGCTAAAAGGAGGTTCTGTAGGTAGTCTAAGTGCCATTTTGGTGCCAAGATTATGTTTGGGTTCCCCATGTCCCTCTTCCCTCTCTGTTCTAAAACACAAAGTAGTTTTGTTCAATTTTTGTGTTTACTATGGCTCTATATTTTAAGCTTGCTCAGTGTCTTGACAGCTGTACCCAAGACTTCCCATTATTGTTTTACTTATTTCCAGTTATTATGAGTCATGTATTAATTGATTCTGTATTCATAGACTTATTTCTTATTTAAAATGTATGTATATTCTATTATTCTGTTACGTTCCACTCATTTTAGATAATCAGTGCAGCTCATAGCTTTACTGGAGCCTGCATCTCAAGTTTTATTGGAATCTGTTAGTCCTGTGTTGGTGGGGGTAGCCAGATAAGTAAATAGCTTACTTACCTGAGAATCTTTCTAGAATTTACCAGTGAGGTTTGCTGGAGACTGTGTAAACACTGTTGGTGGGAGCAGTTCCTGCTGAATCCATTGCTGAAGATCCACCAGTGTGCTGGCAATGGCCTGCCTTCGCTGTGTGAGGAGAGAGAACTGCCAGGGCTCCTGCTTTAGGAGGGAGGTGAAGGGCAGGAAGCATCACCAGGCACTCAGGTTGCTGAGGTGCAGCTTCCTGTGGAAACCTCGTGGTTGAAAGGAGTGCCTGCCTGCGGGTGTGGATGTGGAAATCCTCCGTAAACTATAGTAAGAAACATCTCTGGGACCCACAGAGGCTCCATCAGGGACTTGCCAAACTTTTAAATGAAAGCCGGCAGTGCCATTTTCTGTAGGATGAAGAGATATGATCAAGAAGAGAGGACTCTGTAAAGTTGTGGGTGGTACAGTCCTGAAAAAATTGCATTGAATTGACCCTGATGGGAAAGAGAATTCACAAAATAACAGTGTTTTGGAGGAGGAAAGGCAGTAGTGAGCTTCAGACAAATCTGTGATACTCTTTGGCGAACAAAATTGCTGAACTGAATTTCAGGGATGTACATGTGGGTTTTAGGTACGTAAGTCAAGGCCTGTGCCCCACTCTGTAATCTTCAGTTGTGGTGTTAAATACTTTGGCTGCATTAGGGCAGTGATTTCCCTTGGGAAATAAAGAATACTTTGTGTACCCCCTTCTGATCATGCATAGCAAACATCCTTAATATCTGGCTGGTGTCCTCCTGGTCTCCTATGAAAGAAATTAAATAAGCCCCTTGATATGCTGTGAGAAAGGAAAGCGAGCAAGCAGTGCTGCAGCACATCTAATATTCCCTACATGTGCAAGCAGAAGGGAAATGTGGCCCTGGTGTACCTGGACAAAACATGGGCTTGTCTTTCTCTGAGGCCGTGGCAAAGGTCATTCATCTGTCACATGGAAAAACAGTTGTGATTGCTCTCCAATGACTTCATGGATATGGTAAAAATGAATTCAATCACCTTTTTGATTAGGTGACCAAAAGACAAATAAGCTGAGCTGCTTTTTTCTCTGTAATTTCTTCATACATATGCATGCAGAGTGTAACTTCTGAAATAAGCCATTATGCAGTGCCTGACTTTGCAAAAAACTTGTGATTTTTAAAGGGGCTGTTTGACATACAGCTTGCAGAGATTAAAGAGTAAAAATGTATACACAGCCTGATGTATACAACTCAGGGCAAGTGTTTTTTCATGGTGGAGGTATAAATGTTTGTTATTACGCATTATTGATATTCCAGTGGTGCTTTAGAAGCTGCAGAGAAAAGTGCTGTTTCAGACCCTGTGTGTCCTAATATGCTCTGATAGTGCATCTGAAACTACAGAACAGGTCAGCACTACGCAATGATGGTTTCTGGGTCAGAACTAGTCAGTTTTGTAAATTAATGTAATTTAAAAGAAAGACATTTCAGTTTTTGTCCTTAAGAGCTGTTAGCCTTACATAAGCCCTTTTGGCAAATGGGAACTTAACGTAATTAAAAAACTGTAGTCAATATATATTTTTAAAAATTTTTACTTGCATCCTGGCTGTCCATGTTCCCTCCCTTAGTTAACTGTTACAAGAGTGGCTCACTGGTGAGCAAAGATACATGCAGAGCTACTCCTGAATTTGCCCAGATTTTTAAGAGCAAGGGTCAATCTTACCTGGCCATGCCTGTGGAGTACCTGTAATCACAACCCAAGTTACAGCTTTAGTATGCTCTGGTATTTTGAGCCCTTGCAGAATTTATGATCTTAAAGAGTTAGTGGTTCTATGTTGTATCATAATTTTGTGCAAAAGAAGTCTCAGATACCTTTACATAGGGCATGTGTCTAAATACCAGTGCAAATGCAAGGTGAAAAAGGAAGGACTTATTCCTCCGGGTTACTGAGATGGGTACTGATTTCACTTTGGTGCTCATTGATGTAACATTGGCATTTGATTTTTAAAGTAATCCTGTATTCATGCAGAACTCTGGTACAGGAGGTAGCCAAGTCTAAAGAAATCAGCAAATATTTGGAGTGTAGAGGCTTGACTACATTGCTTTTTAGATTTAAAAGGAAGCTATCCTGAGATTGCTTCTTCCAGCTTTCTAAACAAAAAGTAAATTGATAGTTTGATAGTCACTGGGGGGGAGATGTGCTGTTGGTGAGGTTTGGACTGCTACATTTCTCTCTCTAGTTTCAGATCTTGATTCTCTCTAGTTTCAGTCACTTCTATTTTTATTTTATATGTGTGTGTCTATATATATATATATATATATACACACATACAGTTTCAAAGACATAAAGAAAAGGAAACTGCATGTGTATATCAGATTTAAAATCACAAGCCACTAAGGCATTTAGAAATATCTATTCAGTAGCTACTACCTTAACCACTTTTTGGGGAGAAGTTGTAGGGAAGGGGTTCGTAAGAGTGTGATGCATATGATGTTTTTTTTCTTTAGAAAGATTTGGAACAGAATCATAACAACAAACAAGTGGAAAGGGGATTCTTTCTTTTGTTAGCTAAAGTCATCTTTCTAACTTGGAGGAAGCAAAAATACATCTTCATATTCCCTTCAACCCCGTTACTCTCCTGGGTTTAATATTCTCAAACAAGATAGGCGTAGACTGACGTGGATGTTCAAACCTTTCTGCATCAATCCAGAGAGCATTCTGGGGGAGCATAATTTTGATTGGAAAGAACCAGAGGAGTTGTGCTATCCTGGAAAAAATGTGGTTTTCGCATCAGTAAGTAACTAGGCAGCCAAGTAAAAAAAGAGGAGTAATACAAAGTAGGAAAAAATCCAAGAGAAAAACTCAGTCCTAGTGATGATGCAGTGATTGATGGTACTGAAATTGCAAGCATTATAAGGAAAGCTTTTAGCAATATAGAGATAAATTATGCATATAATTTTTTTTTTTGTTTGGATGTATGAAGTACTCCAAACATGTTCAGTGTGCAATATATGGGTTTTTATTTGCCTTTTAAACCTCTGACCTTGGCCCACCTTACTATAAAAGCAGATCTGTTGAGTTTCCTCAGTTTAACATAGCTAATCTCTACGTGTGGGAGCTGATAAGAGGTTGTAAAGCTGGCTCTGAGATAAAGGTGTGTATTCAGAGTTTTCAGGATGGAAACAGTTGGGTTAGAAGAGAGATGGGAACATGGGAACATGGTACATGGTCAGTAGCTGGGTTACGTGGGCAGCGCTGCACAGGACTGGCAGCTGGGAGCTGTGGACTGGGAGCACTGGGAAACCCCATGCTGGAGCATGATCCAAGTGCTTCTCCCTTCACTACCCACTGCCTTGCCTTACCCACAGGGGAACTGGCCTCTGACTGCGGTACAGTGGGGTGAGAATGATGAACAGCATGGGAAAAACCTGCATCTAAAAAGTCTTGAAAATCTGGAATTAATTATCTTGAAGGGAGGAACTGATAAAAGTGTGTCAAATAATGAATGCCGCAGAGAAGGTATGTCATGAACTTTTCATGGCAGAGGGTAGGGGATATTTAAATAACTTAAAACTTGGCAAATTTACACTGAGTGTAATTACATTGTGGAATTAATTCTCCATTGAAACTCACTGAAGCCAAGACTTCAGCAAGATTCAAAACAGGGTTTCGGTTTTCCTAGGAAGGCAAAAGGTTCTCTGAGCTGTGGCAGTGGTTTTTGCAATGCTGTTATGCTGTGCTCTGAGGTTTGGATAATAGCTTTTGATATAATGACACTGTGAGGAGAAAGAGGGTAGATTATTGACATTTTCTCTTTGAAACTTTTTGCCTTACTATGTCCTCTAAGTAACTGTATGAGCTGAGAGACAGGAGAGAGCATTGGAAGGGATCCAATGTGACTGTTCCTCTGTTTTTAGACTGGATGGCATCCAGTGTGATCATTCCTGTGTTTCTTACACTTTTCCATCCATGAAAATTATTGTCTTTAGATATGAACAAAGCATGGCATTATTAGAAGTGGCAGAAGCCTTAATTGCCTTCAGGAAGACACAAAGATGATGCATCTTTCCATCTTAAATGTGCAGGTTTTCAGATACCACTCACTATTTTTATTATATAACTATGGTGGGGATCACCTTTTAGTTAAAGAAAGCTTCTGATTATGCTGTCCTTGTTTGAATTATAAATTGTTTGAATTATGAAAACAAAGATTGCAGTGAAAACTGAGATGTTCAGATGGGGATGCTGGCTTTCCAGTGCTACCATGGTAGGAAGTCATACAGGAGTGATTACATCAAATGGAAATGCTGGGGAATTCCTGTGGACCAGACAGTGAAATTTCCAAACTGTGTGCAGAGGGGAGCAGTTGCAAGGTCTGGTGTCAGCCTTGGCCATGGAAAGCCTTGGCTGGACTCAGCTGATCCAGAAGGATGTTAGGATGAGCGATACCTGAGATTGCAGATGATTAATAAATATAAATTATAAAAAGCTTATAAACCTTATGAACATTAAACAGCAGAGGGGTGATTGAAGACCTTTGCAATGCAGCTTCAGGGTCTGCAAGTCTGAGTTAGGCTGGCCAGTGCTCAGGTAGTGTGTGGACACCAAGATGTGGACACCTGAGCTGAGCAGCTGATTATTTGCAAGGCAGAAAGAAAGTAGATAAGAATGGAGATCTCTGAAAATGGGGTTGTGGCACAGCCTGGCAGCATCAGTGTCCATTGGAAAGAAGAGAGGAATGAGGAAAATATCTAGTCTGGGTAAGAAATAAGTAGAAGAAAATTGAGGCGTGGTTTGTGCCTGTTGTTTCAGGTTTATCAGGTTACTTCTTAAGCATCACCTGGTCCAGCAGCTGCTCTGGACGATTTGCTCTGCCCATGTGGATTTACAGTCAGAGCTCTGTTTGGATGTGTGGGTCTGCTTGTGTAGGACAGCCAGCAGTGGTGGCCTTCAGCAGATCCTTCATCTGTGCTTTTGTCAGGTTTAAGTGGGCAGCTGTCCACCCACGTGGGGCAGTCAGGTCAGCAGCATTTGTGGGCCAAACTTGCCCAAGGACACAACTGCAGGACTGAGGATCTTGGATGGCAGTACAAGGCCAAAGGCTGACAGCTGGTGTGTGATGTTGGTCACATGCATTTCTGTCCAAAGCAATCTAGGTGGATGTGCTATCTGAATTATGCTGAAAATGCAGTGGTTTGTGTATATTTGTGTAAATCCTACCTTAATTCTTCATTTCTTAGTTTCTTAAAAGACTGCTATCTTCCCAGCTCTGCTAGTCTTATTTCCCAGCTAGGACTTAATAACAGATTATTAAATCAAGTCTCTTGTTGGTTTTCTGCATGTTAAGTATTCTTTATTGGCACTTCTAAAGTGTAGCTGTATCATAAATGTAAAAGTAAATGAAGTGTTGGGTTTTGTAAGGTGTGTTATTGGTGTTCCTTTGCTCCTCAGGCTGGCATGTTTGCCAATTTACCTATGGATCCACAAAATAAATAAGCCACAAGGGGAATTCCTGCAAACAAGCAAATTAACAAAGATTTGCAATAATAATTAGCTACTTGTCACCATGTGACAATTGGAGAAAAAGAGCAGAAGAGTATTTTTTGACCTATTGATACAAACATGCATTCCTGGTCTTTCCCAAAAACTTCTAAGCCACCAGCCCTGTCTGTGAAAGCCAAACTCAAGTGCTGAAACTTGTCATCGTGGGAAATGGCCTTTGCAAACGCCTGCCTGTTAGAAAAGTAGTGCTGGTTTTGGCTTCTAGCACAGGTGAAAATAAACACTCCTCAGTAAAATTCTGCTTGCTTTTATTTTAGTAAGTATAGCTGTGATTTAATTCCAGCTTCTTTTTGAAAGGAACTCTATATTGCAGGAAAAAATGTAACAAGGATGTGAAATTAGTGGCTTCTTTTGGGTTGAAATACTTTATTATTTTTTGAAATCTGAGGGAAAAGGCTACAGAAATCACAGAATAACCTCATTAACGTATGAAATAAATCATGAACTCAGAACTGAGGAGAAAAAGAAAATGTTTGCACATCTGGCTTACCACAGCAAATTTCCATATCTTGATCAGGAGAAGTTGTAAGCTGGGAATTGAGAAAAAGAAGGATGAGAGTATGAAGATCTGATTTTCCAGCTGCATGCAAGTGTGTGCCCTGGACCTAGCAAAGGTTTGCAGATTTCCAAGTATTTCACAGGCTCTAGAGGGTAGTAATTCCTATGAGAACAGCTGCTTTGTGCCAACATCAGTATGAGCTGTCGCATTAGGTCTGTAATAATGTTACAGACCTTTAGGAGCCTTCGGAGGTGCACAACAGCAGGGAGAAAAAATGGAATTGTCAAATATTGTGAAACCTGTGGAGAACAGGGCCATCGATTGTGTCTTGAGGTAATTGAAGATATGCAACAATTTTCCCTTTCGAGTTGTTTTGCAGGTTTAAGAGAGTAAGATCTGAGTCAGCCTTTGGGAAATAGGAGTCCTTGAGTCAAAGGATGCATATTTCCAGTGCTTCATAAACAATTTGCCCACATAACAGGAGAACAGTGAGATGCTTTTGGGCTTTTCTGTTCCTTTAGTAACATGCTAGGAATTGAGTTGAGTAATCAAATGATGTTAATTCATCTTGCTGTTCGAGGTCCTTGTGGAACGGAGTGGGAAAATGACATGAATGCATTTTAGGTTATTTTAAAAGTGGAATTTCAGTACTCTGGTTCATGCACAAGTAGCCTAGTGACAATTTTCAAATGTATGTTTTTTTGCATAGAAAAGATGAAGTGATCTGGGTGTCTTAATAACAGGAATTACAGTTCATGTATTGCAAAGGCCTTTAAATAGCTGCTTGTTTTGTCATATCTGGCTGTTGGATCAAATAGACTGTCAACAAAATGTATTTTACCATATCAGCCTAAATTGCATTTGCAGGCTATAAAATAAGGATTAATTTTTCTGATTTCTTGAGCCCAGAGACAGATTTCATTTACTCTACATCAGCAGGATAGGTAGATCATTTTGCTTTGCATACATTTTCCTTAGTTTTCAGGCCTAGATTTGTTTAAAAATCTGAACTAGGTTTTCTTTGAACAGCATATTAATAGAAATGAGTGTTTAGTTTTTTCATGTTAGCAGGAAAATATATACTTCCAGGAACTGTGCAGTTTGGGAAGCCTTTGTCTTCTTAGAAACAGTTTGTGTAGAGGTTATTATATATTAATAACACCCTAAGAAAATTTTGCTGAAATAGGCAACTAGATAATATCAGCACTGGAATGCTAAAAGCAAAAATTAAAGACAGGGAGGTAAATTTAAACTAGATAAAACACAACCTGAATTATCTTTGATAAGATAGTTTTACAAAACTGGCTGATCTCTTGCTTTTTTGAGGTAGTTCACTTTTTTTTTTAAGCAAATAAAGTTTGTCTAACAATGAACCAGGAAAACCAGTGGTATAGGATTAAAAGGAAAATAATTATTTCAGGTTGGAAAGATTGAGATCAGTGAAAGAATTCCCCCAGAATGGTAAAGAGGATGCTATAGCAGCTTGGAATTAAAAAAAAAAAAAAAAAGAAAATTCTTTCTGAGAGTGTTTGACAAGCTCTTCTACAATACATGGAACTCAGTCACCCAGGCATTGCCATGTACTTGTCTGACACATTTTAAGACCTCTTGAAGGATAAGGTTGGTAAAATGGGAGGTCACTATTTCCTCAAGTGAAAGTGAGCAGTGAGGTTTGTGAACAAAACCGTAGTCCTTCCCTCCACAATGCTTCTTCAGGGAAGGCATCGCTTCCAGGTTCTCTTTCACTCCCAGGCAGCCTCTGTGGTCTGTCTCACCAGTCAGCAGCTCACCCTGGCCTTGAGTGGGACAGAACTAAAGTGCAGATGGTCTGCTTTGGGGCTGGTGCCTCATGTGCTAAAGTGAAGTACTGAGGCACAAAATTATGAGCAAATTTGTTTGGAAAGATGGCACCGGTATTTATGTGCTATGTCATTAATGTTCAGAAATTCCTGGATGTGGTGTTTTCTGTGCCTAGCAGTAACATCAGAGTTACTTTTCAACTGTGTGACAAGTAGAACAAGAGTAACACAATTTTGCACCTGCTTAGGATTATTTGGACTGTAAAATGTGCATCAGAGGATGCTGATTAGATTAATGAAATGTACCTGAATGCAACCTCCTGCTGTGTCTAGGTTGTAAATGCTCTTCTTCTCAGTGGAAAATAGCCAAAGGGTCCATTGCAGCCATCATAGCAAAAACTTAATTGAAAACCAAGAGGAAATATTGTAGAATGAGGTGTGGGCTTTTCTAGATTTATGTGACTTTTTGCTTTGGACCATGTCCAGGCTGTCTCACAATAATAAAACTGGACAAGATGCCTTCACGTATAAGGGTACATGTGAAAACTTATAAAACTAAACTTCCTTTCTCCTCCAGATCTGAAGCAACATCTTGCCTCTTAGGTAAGCCCATCAATGGCCATCTTTCAGTTCTAAGAAGGGAACTCCAAATGAGGTAGTTTCATTTTGCACTGAACAGTTAAAAATCTGCTGAGACAAAGAGGATGTGGGGAACTATTCAATGCTGTTGCTAGAATTCCCATCACTCAGAGCAAGAGTGTTCACTCTGATCTGCTGTTCTTGCCTAGCAGGATGTTGGACTGGGCAATCGAGGAGGTTGTTCCTTTTGGATGCTTTTGAAATGAATGTGTTTCTATACTTTTGGGGGCTTTTTTGGAAGGAAACAAGTTATTTTAGTCTTGTTGGAAAGCTCGAAAAAAGAACTGGAGCTACTGGGTACGAGAATGGAGGCAGTAGGGGTGTGGGTTAGGTTGTTGAGAGAATTGCTTATGAGGGCTTGGAGATGTTTGGAGGCTTCCTTGATCATTGCATTGTTCACATTAATTACCCTTGGGCACTTTGAGCTTAGGAGAGGGTTGGTTCTCAGCTGTTGGGAGTAGAAAAGCAGATGATGGTTCCATTATGAGGCTTTTATGAACAACAGGTATTTATGATCCTTGACTGCTTGCAACAAAGTTTGTGATAGTACAGGAAATAACTTATTTACTCAATTTAGTAAACTAAGCACCAACATTTCAGGAATAGGAATGTGAATATTGCCATGGAAGATGTTTATGTTCTCTTCATAATTTTTTAAAAAATTCTTCAAAGTTGCGTGTGTCATGTGGTGAAACATATTGCACTAAAGCTGTAGACCAGTTTATTTGGCTTAATGATCTCCCAAGTGATAAATTTTTAAAAATATTATGGTCACTCAGCATAGTTGTCATGGTAATTCCAGTCCCTGTTCACAACTACTTAAATTGCTCAATATTCTTCCACAACCATTCATGGTCTTCAAATTGTTTAAAAAGGGAGTATTGCTGCTTCAGCTTTCCCATGGTAGTTAAGATATCTGTGCTTTTCTCTCTTTGCATGCAGCTGTCAAAGTATGTGGAAGTTTGCATTTGCATAAAGAGGTTTTTTAGTTTTCTTTCCCCAGAAGAGGTTCTATTTTTACAAAAACTGTGGGAAGAGATTTGGACATTTTGGCATTCTAATACTACAGTACAACTGCTCTAAATACCTATTTTTAAAATCAACATAATGTCTTTAACCCACATTAGGGTAAAATAACATTATTTTAGATACTGTAGATAGAATCAGTTCTATTATTGACTACCATAACTAATACCAAATACAAAAGCTTTATGGAGATCCCAAGTCAATAGAGAGAATGCTGCAATGCATCAGGCAAAAGCAGTTATTTTATTTTTTCCCAGCATATGAAAACAGGAGTTCCAGATTTCTGTTCTGAATTGTAATTTGGGATGAGATCTGGAGTCATACTGTGATGCATCAATATACTGGGAGCAAAATTATGGATTGAGGATTTAGAAATCTGTTGATTTTTGGAAGATTTTTGTTCCCTTCCAAGAAGATTAACCCATTTGCACTTTTTTGGTTCAACTTAGTAATGTCAAAAGTAGTCAAAAGATGGTTAAAAGCACAAGGTTGCAAGCAGGAGAATTATTTTCATAGGCTACTTCCTGGAGAAGTGACAAAAATAAGAAATTTTGCTATTAACAATTTTTATCATTCTACTAAGATATTGCTGTTTTTTCCTTGTGAAAAGCCTTGAACATATTTTTCTACCCAGAGGAGCAAATATGCACACAGACTTGTTTGGATATGTATTCTCAATTTTGTTTCATGCATCTATTATATGTTCCTCCTTTAGGATTCCTCCTCCTCCTTCTCCTGCTGTATATTTTTTTCCAAGGCATTTTCAGGGCCAGGAAAAAATCGGGACACAAATTTCCAGTACGCAGCGCGGCATTTATGGAAATGCCTGATTTGCTCTGAACTGTAAATTCTAAATAATGATAAGTGGAATTACTGCTGTAATTATCTTTCTGTAGGGAGCATTTCTAACTTGAAATATAAAGCCTGCCTATTAAATAACATTTATCAGGAATGTTTCCTTAGGCATAGATTTCAGAATTGTATTTTATTTTTGTCTTGAGCAAGATCTGACTCTGCACCGTTTGTTAGAGACAGGGAGAATAACTAGAACAGGCAAATGCCTCATAGGCAACAGGAAAGCCAGTGGAGAGATGATAGATGAGCTTCCAGCAGCTGCAGAAAGGATATACACTTCAAGGGTGCCCTATAAGCCTTATAAAGCAATAAAGGAAGGAAAACAACATTATGAAGGGTCCTAACAGTCATAAAATTCCAAAAATGGCAAGGATTGCTTTCATTATATAAAGTGTTCATTAAAGCTTTAAATAATGAAATAAACCCTTGACACTGAGAATGGAAACCTTCACTGTTCCACCAGCCTATGTTTACTTTACACTAATCCAGGCCATAAAAGTAGTGCTGTGCAAATTCCCTGTTCCGGGGGAGCTCCGGGATGCCCGAGGACCACACAGCTCCCCGGCTTCCAAGGGGTCTCAGCAGCTTGCCCAGCTCCTGGCCCCGTGCCACCCCTTTGGCACACACTGCTGCTCCCCAGCCCAGCCAGCCCAGAGAAAGTCTGAGTCACAAAATCCCTGGGATTGTTTTAATTTGCTTAAATTATGTATTTCGGGGTTCCTTTTGGGGGATTTCCCCCTCATTCCCAGATTTTTTTTTCCTTTCCTTTGAAGCCCAGGAGTATTTTGGGTGTTGGAAAAATGTGCTGAAGACTTTGGGACCAGAAAGTAAGTGGGGAAATTCATTAAAGGTCTTCTGGGATTCAAGGTGGAGATACTAAAAAATGGCTTCCATACAAATTTGTTTGCTGCTTACATACTTCTTTAAAATAGCAGAATTGGAATTAAAACTAAGCACTTAGTAGCCTAACTATGCAGCAGACAATTTCTCTATCAAAAGAATGGGAAGAAAGTATTTATTTTGAACAGGAATATTTTCCAAATTCAGAAGACCTTGAATCTCTTATTTAAGCCCTGTTAAAATAGTTTACCTTCTCTGTTAATAGCATAATCTGTTTAAATATTTTCTCCTGAATTAGAACCCTCTTTAGGAAACATTATAAGCTTCACCTTGTAAATACACATGGAACACTCTGCCTTATCTTTCACTGAAATTCAGCCATTTTCTGCTTTGCTTGCAACAAACAGGAACAAAATGTACCCTTGGGGGAAAAGGGGAAATCAGATACAGGTGGTTAAAATTGTCACCTTTAAAAAAAATTTGAAAGCTTTAAACTACAGCATAATCTCCTTAAAGGCACTTGAGCAGTTGTGTAATTTATGGCACTGGTTGCAGTGAAAGTGTGGGATCCCATTAATTGTTCTGCCCACTGCCATAGTTTGCCATTTTGCTATCCTGGTTCTGAGCAGTTTTCTGAGATTTTGCTGTAGCTGAACATCAATTTTAAAAGACATTGGAAAAGAAAATTACTCCTGATATATATATTTTTGTGTTCTTGTATGTGTTACGTGATATATTTGTGGAGCTCTGGTATCTCTGTACTTGCACCCTCCAAAATGAAATCTTTTGTCTCTTGGCATATTTTTGGGAGACCAGACAGGGAGACTGTCTGCATCATGAGTGGGAGAAGTAAATGACTCACAGTTCTCTTTATGAGGAGCTTTGTTTCATTCAAATCCCTCTTGCCAAGATGCTGACACTGAATTTGAGTCATCAGCAATAAACAAGTCGTACAGAAAATTGAATCTTTAGAGGGCAGAAAATCATGGGCAAAGGAAAGACACTCACCAGTGAGCTCTGTGTTAGTGTGTGCTTGAGAGGAGTTATTGATTGCATTATTTCCCGTGGTGGATTTTTCCATAAGTGCCTTAAACTAATTCAAAGTCCCAGCCTGAAATTTCATTTTGAAAACATGTATGTGTAGTGAAAACAGCAGCATCAATCAGGCTTTGATAGCATGGAGTATAAAATTTTCACTGCAGTAAATCAGGTGATTTTGGCCCCTGGTTTTCTCATGAGCTTTTTACCTATCCTGTGTAGTGAAAGTCTGAGATCAGTAAGAATTTTTAGCATCCTCCAGGAAAAAGGTATGACATTTAGCTTGTATTGGGTTTTGTTATTTCTTTTTCCTGCCCTGTATAATGCAATAATCTTGAATAAATTTACTTCATATATAATGGCGGCAGTTCTTCAGGACTGCACGTTTTTGTTTTCAGAAGTGATAATAGTTCAGCTAATAGGTATTTCAGTTGAAAAATGAAACTTTTGTCCTATATCAACTCTAAGAATTTTACTTTCGTGAAAGCAGCACAACACCTTATTTTTCTGTGGTACCGCTCTTTCCAACCATTCTCAGCTTTGAAAGTGGAAATGCACAGATATTTTCATGTTTAATAACCTTCATATTTTCACATTTAATAACTTTCCCTTCAACAAAACACTAAGAAGTCAATAATTTGCTGATTACAAAATGTGCCTTTTCATTTTTGGTTTAAGGTGTGATTCAGTGTAGGACATGACATACAAATGGATGGAGTTGAATCATGCAGAGGCCCGGACAGAACATAGGATAATGGGAATGACTTCAACATTTACAGGCATTTCTTGCTCCCCAAAGCGTCTTGCCCAGTGTGGAGGATCCCCAGGGGCTCTGCATTACCTGGCGTTCCTTTCTCGCTCGTGACGGGTTTGTGCTGTAGTTAAATTGCTCTGACCTGCCTGTCCCAGCTTTAGACCATTGTCTCTGTAATGAGGCAGAAATCCAGCACTTTGGAAGGAAGGAGGAAGACTCAGTAAATTTTCAAAGGCAACACAGTATCTAACACAAGCAGTAACAGTTGTGATGAGCATAGTCGAATGAATTTAGGCTCTGGAGCGGCTTTGCTAAATATAGCTACAGAGGACTTGTTGTCTGCGGGCGCTGGTGTCAGAGAGCATTGCCATCTGCAGCTGGGGAAGCAGCAGAAACAGGGGCACAAATCACAAATGAAATAGATGGCAGTGGGATTACAGACTGACAGAGCCCTGGTCCTGTACTTGGCTCAACTGAGCTACCTTGTTCCTTGGAGGGGTGGATGGTCTTTAGTTCATGCTGTCCTTTTCATTGCAACTGTGGCATTTTCCCTCTTGTGCCTGGAGAGACTCTCTAAGACTTATTTCAATGGAAATGCACTTGTTTTGGTGAAGGAGGGTCAGTTTAATGCATGCCTGTTGTTCAGCAGCCCTTGGACAGCCAGTTTTAAACATGGGAAAAAGCAGGGTAACATTTGCTCGCTGTTGGTGTGTTCAGGTCTCTCAGGGTTGTGCTTTGCTCTCCCCTGCTGGCCCTTGGGCACAGGACCCCCCCAGGGAATACACCCGTGGCTTCCCATGGTGGAAACCTGCCAGATCACCAGTGGAGGTGAGGAGGAAAATACCAATGTGTCCAGGGGAAAAAAACCTGGAGAGTGTGATGGAAACAGGAGGCTGAGATCCTTGGGTGCCGTGAAGTGAATGCAGCCTGGGAGGAAGGGAGTGAGAAGGAGGGCAGGGGCTGGGACCAGCTGTGGGATGAAGCTGAGAAGAAGCAGAGCTGGACTGAGCACTTGGAGCAGAGCCAAGACCAGGGGATGGGGTGAGAACCACAGCAGAAGACAGACAGGCAGAGCAGAGGCCTGCAAGGAGCTGCTAAATGGAGATGCCACCTTTCAGCTGTGTGGCTTTATGTGTCTTGTCCCAGGGACACCCGTCCTCAGAGTGCCCTGCAGCCATGTGCTCCTTCTGCTCCCTCCTGTCCTTAGTTCTGGAGTCTTCATCCATTCATCCATGGCCTGGCTTTTCCTTAAACCCGTTGCCAGCCTTGTCTCCTATTCAAGGAGATCTAAGTTTGCAGAGGCTTTGGAGAGTGGGTGGAAAACCCAACACATTCTGTCTGCTCAAAGGACATTGTGGGTGAGACCCTTTCCCCTCCTTGAGTCTGCTTGCTTTTCAAGAAAAGAGTTAGTTAAAAACAGAAAGATACCATACATCCTTTCTTCCTAGGGCAAGAAAGTATAGTTCTAGTTATCTTGGTAATACTCTCAAAAACCCAAGAATAAATGCAGCATTGCACTGTGGAAGAACATGAGCTAGGTGGATCTAACTGGAAAGGGGTTTGGTCCCCAGATTATAGATGTAAAATTGTCACATTCCTTTGCAAGGGTAGGAAGGACATAATCCAAAGGTCTTAGTATTGTATTGAGAAAACTGAGTGAAAGGTGATTTATGATAAGAACAGGGTTTAAGCTCACCTAAACTTTGGTGAGCTATGCTTAGTATATCTTTAGAGCTTACTCTTCAGAGCTATGTTAGAATTCAACATAGCTCTGAAATGCGGTAGATTTACATATGTCATAATATTTTAATGGTTAACGAGCTATTGTTTATAATCTAAAGTCAGTGTACCTGAAAAAACACAAATGAATACGAATAGCATTAATCATGATAATTAAAGCATGGTACTTCCCCGGAGTATGTGATGCTCTTGACTTCCTTCCACCTCAAAATGGTGAAAGTAGTGCTACAATGAAAATAGTGGAGATTTTGTATTTTGCTTTTGCATGTTTTTATAGCTGGTGACTTGGGAAATGATGGGTATGATGATAGAAAATTTAGTGATAATTGCAAATTAATTTGCTGTTTGCTCCTGGAAACTGAAATATTTCCATAAAAATTTCTGTCATTTCATTCCATTAAGACAATATAGGTTTATAAACTAGGGGAAGGAGCTTTAAGGCAGGAATGGGTGCAGGTTGCATGAGCCATGTCTGGAATGTACAGCTTGAGGTATTGATTTGCATGTGTATGTACTACCGTGTGAGTGGAAAAGTAACCAACAGTCAGGCACCTGTTGTTAATTGTTCATATCTAAAATGTCATTTCCAGCTTGCACATACCACAGAGGAGCTGTGGTTCTCCACCGGGTACCTCTGCTCTCCTAGAAGAGCAATAGTAAAATACAAAAGTAAAATTTTTACTCAGGCTATGTCTGGAATGCGTGAGACTTTGGTGTTGATGAACACAGGAAGTCAATAGTAATTTGTTTAGCAACAGTTTGAAAGAAAAAATTCTTCACATTTTATAATTTTCACATAAAAGCAAACACATTTTTCATTAAAACATTTTAATGAAGTGGTATCTATTGTTACTGTCTGGTTTGTGAGGAGCTGGTGATTACAATGGAGAGGGAGCTTGTTTCACTAGCTTGAACACATGCCAGAAGTGTTCAAGATGGGAAGAAATGTGCTTGAAAAGTCAGTGGATTTGAACTTTAAAGCTTAGGACCTCTTGCCAAGTCTGCCACTTCTTCCCTGAGTAAATACGGGAATGTTATCATTTGAAGTGCTCCAGTCTTGCTCTCCTCATTTAAAAACCCAGATATTTTAGCCACTTCTTCTGTAGAGCAGTTTGAGATATGGTAGTGAAGACTATAGGTGTTATTTTAAGGACTGTTTTTGAAGCAGGGCTGAGAGGTTGGCTCAGGACACTGTCACAGAGAGGTTTGCAGAATTTTGCCTCCTTATTGCTTACTGGAACCATTCCTAAGAAAAGGTGTTTCAGCAAGGCCTAGCAATTAAAGATGTTTTTATGTAGTTATTGATTTCAGACCAGCAGACATTGGTGCTAATTTAGCACCCATTTACCAGAGCAGCTGGGATTGGAATGAGTGTGTTGTTCCCTTGGCAAACAATGTCCTTAGGTAAATGTTGAGCACAGGGATGGAGCAGCACAAACAGGCTCACGTTGCCATGTCCACCTGGACACTGCAGTCAAAGCTCCTCTTCTTTTCAGTGGTTTCAACCCTCCTAAGCCCTCAACCTTTACCACTATAAAAGTCCAGCATTGCAAGTGAGATTTACTTGCATGATGAGTCACAATAACAGATAGGCCTATTGATAGGGCAGTGAATATGGTGTTATTTTAAAAATCTTTGAATTTTTAGTCTCTGGAGTAGCTTATATTGAAAACAAGCATATATGCATGTATTAAGTTTGATATTTAGCTTCAGAGTCAGGACTGTATTTCTGCTTTGGTGCCAAACTTCTCCCAAAACGTAAGACTAAAAGAATATGTTTTGTTCTATGTGACTAATTATGTGTCATTTTTTTGCTGGAAAACTTTTACAGAAAAATGCTGTTTAGTCTTTATATTAAAAAAAACATAGCTTACCTGGAGAAGCTTGAGGCTCAGTGAAGTGTTATTTTAATTGAATTTAGGAAATACAGACATTTGCCTCCAAATATTTTTTTTTGATACTTAAGTGGAAATCCAGGCAAAGAGTCTTTACGATACTATTTTCTAGTGGATCTGTTGTAGCTCTGTTTTGTTTTTGTTTTGTTCCTCAGTACTGCTCAGAAATTAGCTAAAACATTTTTATTGCAGAAATGATATAGCAGCAGTTTCAAGTCTTTTGTGCCTTACATGCTCGATTAGAAAAATCCCATTAATGATAGAAAATGCTAATCAGTGATGTGTTTTGCCAGCCACTACAAGCCCACACATTCTATATAATCCATTGTTTATTAACCTGATGAAGGTCGTTGCAGCTTTTGAAAGCTTGTGTGCAGCATATCAAAATGGTTTTAAAACTCCGTGCTGCTGGACTTTGGTGCTGAAATAAGTCAAGGCTGGGTATTTTCTTGCCAGAATGGCTGTGGCCTAAATTGAGCTTTTTCTGGGTGGAATGATCGTTCTGTGCTTTTCATTTGTTCATCCTAATTGTCAGGACAGATGAACAGTGCAGTGTTGGCTAAGCTGATGGTGCTGCCTTTAAGAAGCTATACACTGTCTTTATCCACATCTTATTGATTATCCTTTTCTTTTCTTGGCAGGTGACATCACACAGAAGGGATATGAAAAGAAGAGATCAAAATTAATTGGGGCCTACCTGCCACAGCCTCCCGGTATGTGTATCTGTGCTTGTGATATATGAAGATGTCAAGTGTACTGATAGTTGCCACCGTAGAAATCTGCATCTCTGAAGAAACTGATGTGGCAGAAACAAAGCTATTGTTATGCAGAATAAGATTATTCCATCCATTCTGTGTGTATTTTTATATATATGTCCTCTTTGATGTGTGTGTACATTTTTTACATACGTTGGTGTGGGTTTGGCAGTCATGTCTGGAAAATTAAATTAGCCTAGGCTTGTTAGAGAGGCATTGTTTGTTGGAAGTAATGCAAGAATCCAAAGGAAAATGTGACGTCCTAACTCATTAACATCTCAGCCATGTGAAGTTTTCTGACCAGAAGTGTGCAAGAGTGGGAGAGAACCTTGGATCTTTGTAACTTCCTCCATTTTTGGGTTTCCTGTCCATGTCTCACTTTCGAATACACTTGAGAGACCATCAATATCCTTAAGAGTTCAGCTTGTCCTAGGGCATGTGGGCAGCTGACCTTTTACACATACCTGGTTTTAGTATTGAGGGATAGGCTGCATGCATTTGCCCAAAAGGTGTAAATGTACCTTCAAAATAATTTTAATAATGTATTGCTTAGTTTAATTTATTTCATATATATGTATAAGAACTTTCCAGAGTTGTTTTACTCTTGTGAGGCACTGGATCACAAAGTTCAATGTGTAGTTGTAGGTATTGGTGTAGACCTCTCTTCTCTCTTGGTCTCAGAGGAGTGTGCCTGTGCATTCCTGGTCTCACTGACCTTACAGAGGCTCCACTTAGGCTTGGCTGTTCTCTGAGCCTTGTTTTTGTTGCAGGCCTCAGCACTAGTTTCTCCTTCTTTTACAAAATCTTTCCTTTTTAGTGGAATTGATGGGGTTTTAAACTGCTGATATGTGAAGGCACTGCCTTGTTCTCTCTTCATCAGGTTTGTATATCTATTGTCTAGCTCCATAGCAGAATGCTGATTTTGTGCCTCTGGATTTCACTTGGTCTGCTCCACTGGTGGGAACTCCCGAACAGAGATCAGTGTTGCAGACACCTCTGTTTTCTGAAGTGATGCAGCCTGATTTGAGGGTGTCTGTGACATTCCCGAACCATTGGGAGCCATTAGGGAGTGAAGCAAATCAAGTCAACAGAATTACAATACCAGAGGTGCAGTATATTAAATTTCTGGATATTTATTGGTCCAACCTGACTATCAGACATACATTAGTCTTCACAGCTGGTTCTCATGAGACCTGCTTGGATTTGCTGGGTTGTGGAGAGCCCCACAGCAATCCTCAGTGCAGCGGCACAGCTGGTACCAGAATCTGTTTATTTTTTCACTTGTTCCTCTCCTTTCTTCACACAAGCAAATAGAGCTCACAGTCCTCTGGTCAAACTATATCCATGGCTGAAACTGCTGGGGGTTGCATGTAATTATGAAAGAGAGAACATGGAGAACCCTCACAGATTTACCTTTCAAGGTCTCTACTGTGATACTGAAGTTTGGCACGGTAAGGAGAAGCAGAGGGATCTCTGTAAGCCAGTCCTGTGGTGAGGTCCATCCAATAACTTAAAGAGGTCATGATTGAGAATGTAGCCGACTTGGAGCTGTTTTAAGGATGGGGCAAAATGGAATGAACATTTCTGCTCACCCAGTTGCTGGAAAATCCCTCGCAAGGAATGTGAAATATGGATGTGAAGGTAATAGGATCAAGAAAAACAAACTATTGAAATATTGTCCACTGTTTTCTTGTAAATATATTAAGGTCAATCATTTAGCTGATGGCTAAATGGATTATTTTATTATAGTGGAAGACATTACTTCTGCTGTATTAAAGTATTTTCCTCCATAAATGGATACTATTTGTGCTTGGGTCTTTTGCTGTCTTTGTACTTTTTGTTTGTTTTGTTATGTTGCCTTTTGGACAAAACCTGAAAAGGTTCAGTTTGATATAATCCTTCTAAGACCTTATTCATCTGAATGGCTTTAAATCCCTGCTCACTAGGAAGGGGGAGATGAATCCTTTCCAAGAAGAAGTGGGATGACAAAACAGATGCTGAATTTTGTAAGCCTCTGTTAACATCTCAACAATCACATACATGACCAGTTAGCCTTTTTTTAAAAAAGATAAATTGTAAGCTGTTTTGATGGGGAATGCAAGAATTTATAAGCTGTGACGGACTTGGATCTTGGTGTTATAAGGGAATAGATGTTTTAGAGGTATTTTAAACCAGTATGGATATGGACATGACTTTTGCTGGGATGGGAGGCGTTGGGAAAGGGTAGGAATTTGCATTCTGTGACTGCGTTCGACAAATTAAAGGAAATCTAAAGGCTCTTCCCCTCTGCTGGGACATCCAGTCCTCCCGCTGTGCCTTTGCTAACATTCCTAGCGCCCATGTTGGCAGAGTGGAACATCGACCCGCGTTGGCTCCGTGGGTGTCCTGTGGTGTCTGTGCGTGCGTGTGCGTGTGTGCTCTACTGCATGGGGGCAGCAGCTCCACTCGTTGCTGTAACAAATGTAAAAAAACTAAACGTGAATTAATTAGTTTTTTTCAACTTGTTACAGCAGCGAATGGAGCTGCCGCGGTACGGTGTAGACTGCAACACAGTGAAGGAGCTGCCAGAAGAATGCTCCGCACTGCCAACATTGGTGTCTGTGACATCCGGGAAGCGGCCGCTAGAGAGAGAGCAGCCAGCACAGCAGGAAACCGGCCTCTCTTTTATTTTCGTTTTGGTGAGCACCATGAATGTATCTTTTCCAGTCCGTATCTGTATATAACTGTGCCTCATCTGGAAGCCTCTGGTAGATGCCTACATCAGTAGGATGGACATGGGGCTGCCAGTTGCAAGGCAGGACAACCAAAGGATGACATCTGGAAGGCCGTTGCTGACTTTCTCTGCCTAAGAGAGACGTGATGGGAAGGGAGAAGGAATGGCTCTTCCTAGTAATATTTGAACGTATTAACACTTCTCTAGCTTCCATACCATGGATACTCTGGAGGAGATTGCATACAGTAAGCTGGTGAAACACAGGAATGCATGTGTTTCTCATTCCCTTTTTGGCACTGCCTTTTTACAGTGCTCTAAACAGGCCCAAGCTCACCAGATTCTGGAGAAAGCTGTAAAAGTCTAAGTGCCCTTAGTTCTATGCTATTTTCAAGTAGAGATCTCTGCCTGAGCTCTGCTCACATCCAAGCCATTCAGAAGCAGACTGACTTCCAGGAACAGGCATCAGGCTGGTAGAGCAGGCTGGAGGAAGAACATTCCTCAGGTTTACATCTCTGCAAGGCAAGGCATGACTCCAGCCGTGCCTATAGAACTGTGGCCTTCCAAGGTACACATCCCTCTGGCAGGATCTGTGGCTGGTAGCAGGCATTCTGCTTCATCCCTGCATTTATAGCAAGGCTGCTGGGGATCCACAACTCCTCAAGACACCAGATTTTCTCTTGCCAACCATGTGGGCACCTGGAGGACATCACACTCTATTCTGCATGCTTGTTCACACTCGCACAGGCTGTCCAGACAGGTTGTAAGAGATGGCTGGAGGGAAGATAAGATTTACTGTTCTGTCAGAACAAGACATACCTGTAAAAGGGTTATCTATTTCAGAAACCTTCTCCACTCATTTTCAAACCAGTTTGCCGTAATTCTATAGAGGAGGCCTATATTGAATTCTGACTGTGTTTGTATTTCTTCTCTTATACAGGGCTGGTCTAGGTCAGGTTCCCTCACTCTGACATGGTTAACTTCCTCTGCCTCAGATTTTTTTCAAAATGGGAAAGATTTAATGTAAATTGCAATTTCAGGTTTAACAGTATTAGTGATATTAAACCATGTGATAAATGTAACCAGTAAAAGGGCTGTAGACATATATGAAAAGACATACATATATGTCTTTTTGTCAGGCTTATTGGGATGCTGTCATTTTAGAAAGGGAGAACTTATTTTTCAGGAGTGGGATTAATGAAAGGTAAAGCCAGGCAACCATGTGGTTGATACTCCTCCAGGTGATGTAGGAGCTGGCTCTTAGGCTCCCTGTTCCTGACAGGACAATCCCAGAGCACGTATTGTCACACACTGAACAACAAACCTGCAGTGACACACAGGGGATGTGCCAGATCCACTGCACATCTGCAGGCTGACCCTGCAGTGCATGCACAGTGGGTCTGACACATCCAGATGCTGCACAGACTGCACATATGCAAAGGACATTTGTACTGTTCCAGCCAGGCTGTCGAACATCCAGAAATCTGGAACGGATATGCTGCATTTGGCAGTGTTAATGGGAGAAGGGATGGGGGGAGCTCCCTTTTTCTTTCCCATTAAATCCCCACCTGCTTTAAGTCAGGGAGACAAAAGTACAGCTTTGTTTCCTCAAGATGCTTTCTCAGGATGTGAGTTTATAGCTGGAGATGTTCTGTGTGCAGAGCAATTTTTCTTTTCTTAGTGTGCCCCTGTGTCAGACATCTAAAAATAATAGTGAATCCATACCTTTGTGTCTGTACATACATCCCAGTCCCTCTTGTGTCGTGACCTTTCTCTTACTGCTTCTGTGGAGGAGCCATGACAGCCAAGGGCTGAAGTAACCACTTAAACAGGGATTTATTTCAGAATAACTTTCTGAATTTTATCTTGATTTGATCATTCAGTTCTGGGTAAGATAATGTGGGCAACTGCATGCACAAGATAAAGAGAAACCCTCCCTATAAGAAAAAAGCCCCTTAATTACCTGTATTCCCTGTAAGCTGTGGTCTTACCCAATTCGCTTCCAGTGTTTTGCCAGGAAATTTGATTATTCATTCACAGACAATGTTGTTATCAATTAAGCATTGCTTCTAACAGCTCAGACATGGGTGGTTCATTCTCTCTTAATCAAGTGCTGTGTCTCCACTAGATTGCTTTCTGTAATTTCCCATCATTGGTACCACCAGTGTAGCTCTATTTGTAGTGCAACCATGTGGACCAGTCATCAGTGCTTTATTTATTATGGTTAATAAATCTGTGAGATGTGGTGCTTAAAAGGCACCTGCTGCTCCTTTCACATGCCTAGAGACAGATCCCTGCACCTCCTGCTGCTGGAGTCCCAACAGCACCAGCCTGGGAACATTTCAAGCTATCAGGGCAGAGAAGATAATACATTTGTGCAGAAGATCACTTTGCCTTATGAAAAAACAATTTTCTGTAGAATTACAGGAACCAATTTCCATAGACTCTCGTATTAGCATGACACATATATTAATGTCTGCTCTCTGTGCATATATTTGCATACTTTCTATGTGTATGTGTGCATGCCTTTGCTTTCAGCTATTCCTGCTGCTAAGGCTTATGGCAGTCCAAGTAAACTTGGTGATTACAATTTCATTTTTTCTTCCACAGACATTATTTGTATTGCAACATTATTTGTATTGCAAAGATTGCAAGGAAATATTTAAACAATATTTGATTCTGAAAAAGTACTCTCATGTATTCATTTTATTAATACTAAAAAGCACTCCTATCACATCTGCCTGTCTAATTCTCAAAGATCTTACCAAGGGATAACCATGATGGGGCATTTCAAAGAGCATAAGTGTGGTGAGAACATGGATCTCTTTGAAAGGCATGTGCAGTGCACAGCTCGTGGGCACATCCCTGAAACAGTGCAACAGATGTTTCCCAGATGAGAAACTACAGCACACAGACAAATGCCTAGTAAGTCTTGGGCTTAAAAAGGAGTTTGGTTTTGAATTGGTGGATGCCTACAGAGCTTAGTTTGGATAAAAAGGAATGTATTGAAAGCCTCTGAGAAGTACCCCTTGAAGCCATCACTTAAATATGATGGTTACTGTTTTGATTTTACCACTATGACTGAGTCCAATTACCATTTTATAATTCTTTGGGCTTTGATGACATCTCTGTTTTCTATCCTGTATGAAGACCTCATAATATTAAACCTTGTTCAAACATAGAGCAAAAAATACCTTCCTTCACTTTTCACTAATGAGTACATGATGAAATCTGTTAGTAATGCAGGTAGTGGTTTCAGCACTCGGTGTGATGTTTTTTGGATGGAGGATATTTTTAGTACACATCAGAGCTGGTATGTTTTTCAAAGAATTTGAAGATTTCCGAGGAAATATCTGTTGATGTTCCTGGAGGCCATCTGCAGAACATAAGAGCATAGGAAGAAACATGAAAGTGTTGGTCTGAAATCTGACAAATGGGTGAGGAAAGATGTCTCAGTCAGAGGTGAACAATAGAGGGTAGAAAGGAACAACACCACTGAGGGCCGTAAAACTTAACCAGTGTTGGAGCAGAGGAGGTGGAGCCTGTGCAGATGTTTGAAGAGCTGGGTGCCACTGTCAAAATGAGAAACTGCTGGAATTCACAATGCTGCCTGGATTTGTCTGCAGTGTGATTTGACCAGCTCATTGGTGAAGGTGTTTGCTTTGTGAATAGGTAGTCTTCTTTTACATATTCTCCAAAAAGAATCTTCAGATGGGACACTGAAGCTGTAGAAAGGAAAATGGAAACCAGACATCACATATGCTCTGGAGCTGTAATGTGATGTTCACCATCACTCGGAAAAAGGAGAGAAAAAAAGAAGCCCATGAGATCCATGCTAAGTTTGAATTGAAAGCTAACCTTTCAGGAAATGCTGGAAGGCAAAATTGAGATTGTAATACTGAAAGAAAATTTGAAGTGTGTGCATTAAGTCAGACCAAGAGTAACCTCACCTGTGAAGGAAAACTTTTAATTAAACAAATCTAATAAGAAATTACATTTTTCCAGATTTATCTAGCAGAACATGGTTCCACTTTCCTGGATGTCTTTGGTTAGAAATGTTGCATTTTTGCTTATCCAGTGAATTCGTTATGTAGTTGTACATTTGATGGGAAGAGTGAAATGCCACACTAAGTTATGAGTTCCTTGGGGATGGTGTGACATTTAGCATGTTTACAAAATATATGGTGTGTTCATACCTGGGTTTACTTTTAAAGCTGAGCCATCAGAAGCTCAGGAAGTACTGTGAAGAGAAGATAAATACTGTTTCTTAAAACTGCACTGCAGGCACTGTGTGCCTTCCTTCCCACTGGCCCTGGAGTAGTTTGGTTTATCCTACAGCTCTCTCTCCTGGGGGCACACACTGTAAGTTAGTTTTAGAACAATAAATGTAGCCTCTGTCTAAGAATGCCTTCTATTTCTTGTCAGTTAGACATTTCAGCTTTTAAATATTTTTAGATTCAAAAATTTGGCACAGACATAGGAATAAGAGATATATCAAAGCAGCTTGTCAGCTGACAGTGAGGAAATAATTGTCCTTTGTTGGAGAGGGCAGTGCAGCTATTGCCATGTTATCAGCACATAGTGTTGCAATTTATCTACAAAAAGAAGTAATAAAGAAAGGAGGAACAAGTAGGTGAAGGGGGGAAAAAAATTAAACAGAGGTGAAGCCTGCTTCCAGCTGACAGTTTTGTACCTTCCATGCACTTAAAAATAAAGCTATCCAGCTTGCAGTGGTATTGCATAAATGGCTTTACTGAGGCTCTTGCATTTTTAGCTAAATTCAGTCAAGACAGGATCCAGCTTGCAGATTAGGATTTGTGGATTGATATATCTGCTTTAAGTTGTCTGCCTATGAGCCTTATATTTATGCTTCCATTCTTATGTGAAGAGATACAGTTAATTCAGTTGCTGAAACCCAAAGAGCTTTTCAGTTGATTCCAAAGCAGAGACCTCCACTGACCACTTGCACAGCTCTCAAGGCTTCACTGGACTTATGGAGTTGCCCAAAGATGGGTGTCTGATACTGCTCAGGACTTCCTGTGGTGCTGGAGACATCTGCACAGAGTGAGCACACATAAAACAGGACTTCAGGGTGACAATGCCATTCTGGCCAAGCTGGGTATCGCAGTCCACAACGTCTGCAAAGAAATTTGACACCTTTGTTTAGAATCCTGAGTTCTGGTCTAGGTCTCTGTTTTTCATAATGGTGGCATCTTAGTGCCACCTTCTTAGTGGCATCTAAATGTAGGTGTCTTACAAGCTTTATTTTGTGTTAGGAACATGTCTGTTTGCTCCAGTGCACCTGCTGATGCCTGTGTGTGTTGTGACGACCATGAAGCACTGATTTCTAAGCCTCTCATATAAAATAACTGTGTTCCAGGCATATATATTTTCCTGAAATTCTTCCTGGCTTGCAAAGAGTCAATCAGTAGTGCTAATCACGTTTACCTGGTAAAGTCCTGCTTCAGCTGCAAGACTGGGGTAGACCATGGTGTTATTTAGAATTATGCTGTTTGACAGTGACTGTGAGTGTGTCTGTGCACAGGGCACTGGTGTGACACTGGCCTTTCTCTTATGAAAGCCATTCATTGCTTTGCCACCTCCTTAAATGTAGGAATCGATCCAAGTATGGATTCTCAAGCCATCACGCTGCCGATGCACAAACGCGCCTGGGCGAAGCTGCACTTGGACAAGCATTAGCACTTAACTCACAGACCCTTGTGCTGGCTGTGAAAGCTATCCATTTTTTGGGTTTAGTTGTGTTCAGAAATGAAAAAAAAATATATTTTTATTACTGCACTGTACTGCTAGAGCCTTCATGGAGGTGAACAATTTGGCTGTTAACACCACTTTGTTATTTGAGGCAACACTTCACTGATTTCATGGTAGTCATTATTCTGCATGGCTTTTACTCCCACCCATGGCTCAGGAATGGCAGTGTGTAGGTTCTTGCTATTGTGTCCTTTGTCTCACACCATCGCTGGTGCTGTGGGAGCCAGTGGGTGCACAGGAAGCCAAGATGTGAGTCCAGGCAATCCAGCTAATTCCTGCTCTAGCCCTTCAGTAGAGAAGTGTCATCCAGTTCCTTGCTCTCTCTCCAAAGTGGGGCGGTGCTTTCTGGTTTTCACCCTAGAGGAACATAATACAAAGAGGTGTCCCCACAACTGGCTGATGCCGAGCTTCTTCTTGTATTTTAGCACACAATTAACTTCCTCATCTTAATTGGTGTTGTCAGTGAGCCAAGTTCACGTGTCCTACTCCACTCCTGGGTAGAGATTTATTCACTGTTTTTATATATATGGGTAAGTGGGAAGTAAAGCCATCAAATGGTCCCCCAGTCCTCATAAGACATTTTGATATTCTCATTTAGTTTTCTATTGCCTTAAATAACTACTGCTGCAGGATGATGAGTTGGGGCTCCCTCCTTCCTGACTATATGAGGAAACTTCATGTTGCCCATTGGGTCAGAACTGACTTACTTAAAAGAACAAACACATGTATACAAAGTAGATAGGAAATAACACTTGCTAAAGTGTCTCAGTTTTAAGATTAGATGAGACACTTAATATATCTGTAGTAAAAACACAATCTCCGTAGTGAAGGGGAGGGGGAAGAGCCCTTGGCAATGTTGGGGAGTGCTGTGGGCAGCAGCACTGCCTGGCCAGTTGGGTGTCCTGCTGTCTTCTGCCATGGCAGGGTTAGTGTTTGATGTTATCTTATGTGCACTCTTTATTTTACACCTGGAAAAAGATGTTTGTGTACTGCCCACAGCTGCAGAAAAGGGACTTGAGGTGTCTCACAGTCACTAAACCAGGAGAAGGAAGCCTTAGGCTTGAATGTATTTTGCCCAATGGCTTTCAGGTCTGCCTGGAAGATCTCCCTCCTACAGCCGTTGTGTACCTCTGAAACTGATGCTTTTGCTCACAATTTAATTTCCCCTAGGTGTTTCTAAAGCCTATTGCATGTGGTTTTGTTGTTTGGAAGATGCAGTTAATCCCTTTTTCCTGTTTCATCATGATGTTGTACTGCAGTAGCAACTTCTCAATTACCTTTGTTTGTTTTTCTCCACGTGCCATTGCCCTACACAAGTCACTTGCCATGGGAAATGTGGCACTGCTTTTTCTTAGCAAAACCTCTGTCACACAGCATCAGTGTTAGGTGTAGAATTTTTGAGTGTGTTTTTCTAGGATTTTTGTGAAAATATGTGATTTCCATAAATTATTTCATTCCTGATGATAAGGACTGAGATGATTAAAGGTGCTTAGCATCTCATACAGAATGGAACATAATTTTTTGGAAAAATTTTAGTCAAAATTAATTTTATTATTAACTGTATATTGCTCATTTTCAGGGTTATTAAATAAAGAAGGAAAAATTCTGAAGATAAAAGGGAGGAGAAAGTATTTATTTTGATATATAAAAGGGAGTAGAAAGTACTTCTTTTGATTATTTCAGTGATTTAGAAGTCAGGTTCACCTGACTGAAAGAATATTAAGGGAAATGAGAGAAGTGAAATTATGCAGTACTATAGTATGGAGACAGAGGAGTTAAATGAAGACATTTTATTTGATTTAAGGGAGTGAATTATTAATCACTATCTGAGTAGAGGAAAATTTATGGATTCATTCTGTCTTTTAGGCGCCTATGAGGTTTTACTCCAAGCATGTTTTTTAGCCAACCAGCCATTCCTCTACAAAATCAAAGCAGACTTGACATTGCTGATAATCCAAAGATTTAAGAGAAAAGCTGGATTTCGAGTGCAGTTTATTTCACAAAGAAATAAGCATACAATGCCAACTTTTTTCAAAAGATGCTTTTTTAAAGAGTCCATTGAAACCCAGCTGAGACTGATTGAAGTAATCACAGAATTTTTGGTTGGTCTGTAATCTACATAAAAATTCTTGTTTCCACAAATATAAATTCTTATCCCTCTCCAATAAGCTGGCATTGAACCATTTGGAAATAGTAGTGGAGAGTTTTTGCATTATGTTTTAATTGAAAAATATGAGCATATTTCCAAGCATTGTTTTGTTGAATCCAATTTCAAGTTATTAGTCCTACATTTGAGCCCTAAGTGAAAGGGGCCAGTTTTACTTGTGTTCTTACAGTTACACGTAGCGTGTAACTACTTCTTAAGGGCAAAAAATTGTGGGAAAGAATCAATTTAATTTTGTCAGGTCCTCCTGTTCTTTACCCCTGTGCATCTCACACCCGAGGCTCTGTGCTTTGTTAGCTCAAAGCTGAATGCATCAGCTGGGCTTGTCTGCTCAGGTTCTTCTCTGGAAGAGAGCAGGCAACCACATCATGCCACTATTTCAGATGCAGGTTTGCTTTCTTTTCCTATTGTTTGAACTTTCCTGCTTAAGTCATTGCCTTCACTCTTCTCTGGAAGTTGTCAAAGAACATCAGTTTCAGAAGTGTTGATATATCTTGCTGCTGTTATATTACTACTGTAGTTTAATAGTAGTTTAAGACGCTTTCAAGAAAATACTTTAAAAAACCAACAAATTCACTATGGGAAAGAGATTAATAAAAGATTGGAATATTAAAACATGGGATGTTTAGGCTCAGCATATTCAAATGCTGCAGGTTTACAAAGCTATTTTTGTTGTTTTCCTGGAACAAGTTACTATTTTCAGCCTGATTTGGTGCATTTATAGTTTACTTTCTAACCATTGGTAGGTAAAAATGACTATAGGTATTACTATTGTTCCCTTCCCACAGGAACTATTTTCCACAGGTTAGTATTGTGTTGTCACCAGCTGACAGCATCCAACCAGATGAGGTTTTAGATGATACACACTAAGTTTTCCTATGAACAATTTCACAGGAAGGTTTCAATATCTATTGCAATAGTGTCTGCCTTTATTAGCTCATTAAAATAATTCCTAAATACTACTTTATGAAAAGTCATCTGTTTGTAAAATAAAAAATGCCAAGCTTACTGTCTGTTTGCTCTTTCTATGTTGTCCATGACCCTGGAAAAAAGGTTTTTTAGAGAGAACCGGGAAAATAACCACATCAGAAAAGCTGACCAGAGGCAAGTAGTGTGCAACCAATTGACACGACGCGCTTTAGGCGCTGAATGCTCATTTTCTACTCCTAGTGTATGCTGAACTCCTCCTGACTATAAATCTTCCAAAATTCAGTCAGAATGAGCTGTTTGGTTTTTTTTTTTTCATTAATGCAGGGGTGGACCAGGCCTTACCACAAGAACGTCGGACTCCTGTCACTCCGTCCTCTTCCTCCCGGTATCACCGTCGCAGGTCCTCAGGGTCACGGGATGAGCGCTACAGATCAGGTGAGTGGGACTGAAGACCCCAGAACTGGAATGAAAATTTGAAATGTCTTGTTTTGTTCCTTGCTTTTTAAAAAAGAAGTTTGTTTTGAACTCGTGTAGTTCACAGTGGGGAACATTCATTGTGTGAATAGAGAGATGCTGTCCAAGAGCGCAGGGGTGGAGTTGCAAAGCCAAGATTCATCTGGAATTGGATCTGGCAGTGAGTGTGAAGGGCTGCAAAAAAGCCTCCTATAGGCACATGAGTAAAAAAGGAAGAGTAGGGAAAACACGGTCCCACTGCTGAATGGGGCAGGTGACAAAGGACATGGAAAAGGCCAACATAATTAATGTATCCTTTGCCTTGGTCTGTGCTGATGATACTTGAGTTCTGGAAACCAAGGCATGTGAGATCCATGGGAAAGTCTTGAGCAATGACAACCTACCCTCTGTGAAGGAGAATCAGGACAGGGAATATTTGAACAAACTGAACGAGTAGAAGTCTGTGGGTCATGATGGGGATGCATCACTGACCAATGTGAGCCCACTTTCAACTCCTCCAAAAGTTGTGTCAGTCAGGAGAGGTTTCTGCAGGCTGAGAGAAAGCAAGTTCATTGCTGTCTTCAGGAACAGCAAGAAATAGGATCTGGGAAACTACAGGCCAGTCAGACTCTTCTCAATCTCTTGAGCAGGTGGTAGAGCAAATAATGCTGGAAGCTCTTTTTAATCATATGAAGGACAAGGTGCTGATTGGGAGTAGACAGCATGGATTTACAAATTTCTCTTAGTAGGTTGGTCAATTCATGCTTGATCAGCCTAATGACCTGCTACAATGAGTTGACTTCCCTGGAGGCTGAAGGAACAGCAGTGGAGGTTGAATGCCTTGACTTTAGTGAGGCTTTTGACAGTGTTTGTCATAACATCCTCCTTGACAAAATGGTGAAATGTGAATTAGATAAATGGACAGCGAGGTGGTCTGAAAATTGACTGAAATTGAGTTCAGAGAGTTGTGATCAGTGACTCAAAGTCCAGCTGGACACCAGTCTCTGATGGGTACTCTAGGGAGTGAATGCTGGCTCCAATACCCCTTAATAGCTTCATTAGTAACTGTGCAGGTGAGACAGTGCTCTCTTCACACACTGGCAGATGATACCTAATTGGAAGGAGCAGTTGATATAGCATACGTGTAATGCCATGCAGAGGGATCTGGCAGCTCTGAAACTCCTTTACTCTTACCTTTGAAGGTGTAAACTGCATTTACCGCATGTACTGCATGTGCTACACCTTAACAGGGTGAAGGCTAGGTGTGCTCAGCTGTTTGAACTGCTTCAGGGGCTGCTGCAGTATGAGCATCCTTCCCAGACAGCCACCTGAGGCCACAGTCTGGTTCATCTGGTGCTGCCTCTCCTGCAGCTGCAGAATTAGGGAGCCATATACAGCACCCACCAGCCTTTGTGGCAGAGAGACCCTGGTGAGCTGAGAGTCAGAAGCCAGGGCCTGAAGGGAATGGAGGGTCCTGAGGAGAATAAATTTAACTGTGAAGGCTCTGGATTGTGTTTGAGAGATGCCTCTTGCTGGATGCAGTCAGACTAATTCAAGTATGAAAAAAATGATTTAAGCCTAAGAAAAAGCTTTTTTTCTCCACTGGCACAGGTTACTAAGAGAAGTTGTGGTGTCTACATTCTTGGAGCTATTAAAAACCCCACTGGATGTGGCCCCAAGCCTAGTGTGCTGTAGATGACCCTGCCTAGAGCAGGGAGTTGGACTGGATGGTCTCCAGAGGTTCCTGCTGACCTACTCCAGTCTGTGGTTCTGTGACACAGCTGCATTTTACTGTACTGATTCTAGTTTGGTAATACTATAAGAAAAATATTTAATTTGCAGTATAGCAAGTTGGGAACATCATTATGCCCTAAATAGAAGTACTGATTAAAGGAAGATAAAATTAATTTCAGAGCTGAACAGAAGGGTAATAACTCATTTCCAAGTGAATGGGATTCAACTTTCTTTTTGATACTGCTCCAGATATAACACAAAGTGAAGGAAGTGATTGGTTTAAAACTGGTTTATCATGGCTTCTCACAACAAGAAAGACATTGAGGTGTTGGAGCATGTCCAGAGAAGGGCAGTGAAACTGGCAAAGGGTGTGGAGCACAAGTCTTATGAGGAGCAGCTAAAGGAGCTGGAGGTGTTTGCCCTGGAGAAAAGGAGGCTCTGGGGAGACCTTATCACTCTCTACAACTGTCTGAAAGGAAATTGGAGACGGGTGGGGTTCAGCCTCTCTTCACAAGTAACAAGAGACAGGACAAGAGAAAATGGCCTCAAGTTCTGCCAGGGGAGGTTTAAGTTTGGATACTAGGAAAAATTTCTTCACCAAAAGAGTTGTCAACATTGGAATAGGCTGCCCAGGGAGGAGGTGGAATGATCGTCCCTCAAAGTGTTCAAAAGGCATGTGGATGTGGCACTTGGGGGTGTGGTTGAGTAGTGAACACAGTGGTGCTGGGTTGATGGTTGGTCTGGATAATGTTGTCTTTTCCAACCTTAACAATTCTGTGACTCCATAAAGGAAAAGTGAGCTCTGAAACTTCTTTACTCCTACCTTTGAAGGTGTAATTAGGCAGAATTAGGGAGCCATAGACAGCAGTACCCACCAACCTTTGTGGCAGAGAGACCCTGGTGAGCTGAGAGTCAGAAGCCAGGGACTGTGGAGGGTCTTGAGGAGAGTAAGTTTGACTGTGGAGTCTCTGGATTGTGTTTGAGAGATGCCTCTTGCTGGATGCAGTCAGACTCATTGTGCTGACACAACTGGAAAATTGTGGAGAACTCCTCATTAAACCTTTTGTGACATATCTCTGGTTCATTCCATTAGTCAAAGAGCTTGCCAGTCCCATTTAAAGGAAAATTAAATGATAAATGTGGCAGACAAAGTTCATGTGTGTCCAGACCATTCTGATAAATTTTTAAAACTCCCTCCTCCCCTCAGAAACCCTGGGTTCATACTGTAGACATTGCCAATTTTCTGTTGAATAATGGTTGTGGTATCTGCATAATAATTCCTTGAGGCAATGAAACTGGCAAAGGGTGTGGAGCACAAGTCTTATGAGGAGCAGCTAAAGGAGCTGGAGGTGTTTGCCCTGGAGAAAAGGAGGCCCTGGGGAGACCTTATCACTCTCTACAACTCTCTGAAAGGAAATTGGAGACAGGTGGGGTTCAGCCTCTCCTCACAAGTAACAAGAGACAGGACAAGAGAAAATGGCCTCAAGTTCTGCCAGGGGAGGTTTAAGTTTGGATACTAGGAAAAATTTCTTCACCAAAAGAGTTGTCAACATTGGAATAGGCTGCCCAGGGAGGAGGTGGAATGGTCATCCCTCAAAGTGTTCAAAAGGCATGTGGATGTGGCACTTGGGGGTGTGGTTGAGTAGTGAACACAGTGGTGATGGGTTGATGGTTGGTCTGGATAATGTTGTCTTTTCCAACCTTAACAATTCTGTGACTCCATAAAGGAAAAGTGATATCTGAAACTTCTTTACTCCTACCTTTGAAGGTGTAATTAGGCAGAATTAGGGAGCCATAGACAGCAGCACCCACCAACCTTTGTGGCAGAGAGACCCTGGTGAGCTGAGAGTCAGAAGCCAGGGACTGTGGAGGGTCTTGAGGAGAGTAAGTTTGACTGTGGAGTCTCTGGATTGTGTTTGAGAGATGCCTCTTGCTGGATGCAGTCAGACTCATTGTGCTGACACAACTGGAAAATTGTGGAGAACTCCTCATTAAACCTTTTGTGACATATCTCTGGTTCATTCCATTAGTCAAAGAGCTTGCCAGTCCCATTTAAAGGAAAATTAAATGATAAATGTGGCAGACAAAGTTCATGTGTGTCCAGACCATTCTGATAAATTTTTAAAACTCCCTCCTCCCCTCAGAAACCCTGGGTTCATACTGTAGACATTGCCAATTTTCTGTTGAATAATGGTTGTGGTATCTGCATAATAATTCCTTGATATATAAGCTCCTAGAATCTTCTCCAACATTACACTATAAATGGTCTGATTTCTACCCAGTTTTTAAATAGGTAAAAAATACTATTCCTGAACTTGTCTAATTTGTGGGTGTTCAACACACGGTCCTCAAATCTCCAAGCTGTGACTCGCCAGAGCAGTTCTGTTAAAAACATGTGCATTTGACTGTGAGTTGAAAGTTGTCTGCTTGAGCTGTGTTTGCCATTTGTACATGAAGATGTTGAGTCACTTTGGGGATGGGCAAAAGGAGACATCCTGCATATCTTCATTGTGTGCCTCTTCTGAGACCCCAGGAGTACTCTGAATTGGTGTTGCTGCCTCTTGGTTTCAGTTGCTGCCTTAAAAGGAAGGCATTTGTTCAGTGAAATGGTACATGAGGTCCTGTCTTAGGGATGGGGCAAGTTGTAATTATGCATATATATACATATATGTATGTATGTATATGTATATATAATAAAGGAAAAAACTTCATTTCTGAGAAGAAAAGTAAGGAATTCAGTGTAAAGGGCTGTTATTAGTGCAGGAGTCTCACTTTAGGAGAGTCAGGACTATACTATAAATTCAGATCTTGCTGCTCTGAAAATGTCCTCAGTGTTAAAACTGAGAAGATTGACAGTGTTTTGGGGACTTCTGGCAAGGCTTTGAATTCCTGGCTTGGTTGCTGTATAGCATGACTCCTCAGCAAAGCACGAGCTCTCCTGCAAACTGGTTTGAACAACTCCTGCATCTTCACCCACTCAAAAGAAAACCAAATGTAGCTAAAGACAGTAAAAGTAAATATAAGTATACATTTAAATTTTTAAAAGTTATCTGATCATCTTCAAATTTACTTTCAGAGGAACTTTGCTAAGATACTGTGCAATATTCCACCCTGGGAAAAACAAACAAACAAACAACTCTGAACTATGTCCTCCCCTTCTATGTATTGCCCTTGTGAGATCAGAAGTCTGTTTCTTTCTTGGTCTCTTAATTACTCAGTTATTACTGTGGGTTGCAAACTTGCAAGTCAGATTTCATTCTGGTTATCTTGTTTTCAGATTCAGATTTGCTTCAGGTAGAAGTCTTTGTTTGGCTTGTTTTGCTGTGCTTAATACTTCAGCATCTCTGCTCTGATCACATTGTGATTGTTAGATCCTAGCTGTTACCCAGATTGAGTGTTTGTTATCATATTTGGCACATCTACTTGGAAAAAGCCCAAAACAAAATGAATACACACTCTTTAACCAATAAAGAATTCACATCTAGGAAAACATTCCCCTCCCTTAGTGTTTTTGCACAGTTTATATCAATTAACATCTGCAAATAAATTTCCCATTCCAACTCTGATCAAAGTCCTTTTTCTGTCTCTTCTTGGTAAGGTTTTCCTAATTGGAAGTCTAAGATTGTGAAAGTCATCCAGTTCTCCTTCCATGCCTCTGTTTTTTATGTGGATTTAGATGTCAGCAAAGATTGTTTAATGAACTCTCTTTGGAGACTCAAAATTATTGCTGCAACTAATATCACCTTCAACTTATTCTCTTGTATTATGCAAAATGTCAAACTGTGACATTTTTAATCCCTATCTGTTTTCTTATTTCAGCCTTTATTACTACTATTATTATTATTTCATTAATGTTGTAACCAAATTTTTGAGCACTATAATTTTGAAAACCTGCATTCTATGATTTTATATTCCAAATAAAATTGACAGTTGAGTTTGTGGACATTGGTTTTTTTCCCTAAATGTTTCTGGGATATTTTTTGTTTCAAGGTAATTGGATTTTAGAATTCAGCCTGCACTGGAAATTTAGTCTAATTCTTTAAAACCAAAAAGGTTTAAAATTTCCTGGCTGCTTCCTTTTATACAGGAAGGGAGCCTGAAACCACTATGTTTCAAAATGTCAGCTTTGATCATTTTTCAGACGTCTAAAGAAATAGAAAATGCTATAAAGTGTAGTAACTGAATTAGTGCAGGGTGAAGCGATATTATTTACTTTATACAAATGTGGCAAATAGTTTAGCTGATTATTAATCCAAAAGCATTCCTTGATTTGTTTACTACTGATTTAAAAAAAAAATCTCTTAGTATTCCACATTTGGAAACAGTATTTGGAAAGGTTTGCCAAGTGTAGATCATGGCAATGTTTTTCTCTTAGCAGCTGCCATTCTTCATCCGGTGCTTGTGCTATAACATTATCTGGGGGCTCGAGATGACACTGAAGCCAAATGCTGCTGTAGGCTGGATCAGGAACTTCTGCCAAAAGGCTTTTCTGGCCCAGTGGATTTCCAGGCAGAGGAATGCTGGCTTGCCCAGCACTCTGCATGTGGAATAGATGTCAGCATTGGGCTTGGTCTGCTGATGGGACTGCAGAGTCAGGCTCAGACTGGAGCTTGAGCGAATAATGGGCACGGAGACGTAGCTGCTGCTGGCCACACAGCTTTGTTTCCTTGGTGCCATTTAGGAACTAGGTTCCTCGGGTACTTTTGGAAGCTGCAGATCCATGGGTTTGGAATGGTGTGTTGAGATAAGGAGATGGGAATTATGTGGTGGATTAGGCAAGGGGGCAGCCTGAAGAGCCCAGCGTTCACACCGCTGCCGTGCTGTCTGAACAAGCTGACTTGGTCGAAGACTGGCGTTTGCACAGGCTGTTGTCCCTCTGTACTGGGGGCCCTGTTTCCTTGCTGGTAGCAGTGGCTGCATTCTTCTCTTTTTAAAATGCCATCATATCAGCTGTCTTGCTTTTGGAAGAATGGTCTTTCTGGTGCTTAAAAACCCCTGTGCAGTGCAGCCCTGTGGTGACCGTCGTGGTGGCCGGAGCTGAGCTGGGCTCTGCTGCCACGTAAAGGCTGCAGCGCAGTACAGCAGCAGCTGCTGGGGCTCTGCCAGGTGACAGAGCCCGTGGGCAACTGGGCAGGTCCTTGGCATCAGAAATTGTGATCTTGGTCACCATAAATCTCCCCCAGTTCTTTGTTTCCCAGCCAGTCATGGTCTGTGGGGTTCAGAGAGCAGCTTTCCCTCAGAGACCTTCAGCAGATTTCTGGAGAACAAGTGTGTTATCCTTCCTCAGCTGGGTGATCAACACACAAGGAGATGAAACATCAAGTCCTTTCCAACTTCCATTTTCCCAAAAGGACACCCTGTGGCCTTTAGATGAGACCAAAGCAAGACGCTTGAGTTCTCCTTCCCAATGCTCAAAACCAGAGCACCTTCTTGTGTACCAGGACCTGGCTTTTACTGTTTCGACACTTGTCAGTAATAAAAACCCACCTAGAACCAGAATGGATAACACAAAAAATGTGCACCAATAAAATTTAAAAACTAAAAAAAAAAAAGAGCAACACTAATTTCTAGTGTTTAATGTGGTGTAATATATTCAAAGGTACATGGATGTGTTAGGCATGAGATAGTGTCTCTATGATTTCTACTGTACCAGAATTCTCCTCTGATGAGATAAGGATGGGACAAATGGGTTGGACCAAGGTTATCAAGTCTCTTGTTTCTCATGAGCTTTGTAATAGGCCTTGAAGATGACCAGAGCACTGCCTGTAGCAGTGTAATCCCTAAGAGAAGTGAAACCAATGAGCTCTAAAAACTGAGTTTTCCAGGTGCCAGGAATGATGTGGGAAGTAGCAGCATAAGTGGCATTGTGCTGCCTCTGTGTCTGGAGGCTCATGGTGTCCTAGAAGTAAGACCAGCAAATGAGAGCACATGCACTGCATGGACTCAGTGGACAGGTTTTAAAAGGCACAGCAGCAGGAGAGCACAGATCTGGGAGCTGCGAAATGGAGTGTTTTGAGAAATGCCATTAGTGGAATCAACATCTCTCAGCTGGTAGCATGGAGGAAGGGTATGGGCTGTAGGGTGGCTGTGGTACCTGCACTCCCAGCTGGGAGAATACCTTCCTTCTAACACTCTTCTGGTGATTTTTTTCCCCCATAATTTAGGTGGTGGAGGTGAGAAAGAAAAAAATTGGTGTGGTGCACCATCCTTGGAGAGCTGCCAGCCCCTGCCTCAGAGATCCCACCACTGCAGGGAACAGCCCGTTTTCCAAGTGCGCTCAGCACTTCTTTTAAAAGACATGTTAATGTAGGAGATACTTGGAGGTGCTGCCAAAGAAATGCATCCTAACTACACCTCTAACAGCTCAGACTCCTGAGCCACCTTTCCTACTCTGGTGTTCAAAGGGGAAAAGACAGAAACATTTATACTGAGCATGAAATTGTTAAACTTCAGAACAAATCATCCCAGGCCAGGTTTGAGTCTCATTTGAAATATGATAATTAGGAATGAAAGAATATTCCCTGTAGACCCAAGTCCTAGAGATGCTGGCACCAGACCTTTCTTAGCTGAGCTGCTCTGCTCCAGGAGCTTCAGTACCTGCCTCACCCTGTGTTTGTTCTCATTTACCATGAGGTAGTTGTGGGCATGAACCCTAACAAAGGTTGGTCACATTTTGTGCCTTTACAGCTTACCTTGTGGTGATTTGAAAATATACAGGTAGCCTATATTTTGTGGTTTTGAAAGGATGTTCAAGATGTAGTTTTGCAATCCTGCCAGAACTGACAAAAAATAATTGTACTATGATATTATGAGAGTTGTGCATGCTAAAGAATGGAACGGGAAGATCTGAGGAATCATTTTTACTGAACCCTCATCATTTCACATTTCTCCAAAGATTAAGGAGAAAGGCAAATGTGTTTAATGTGCTATCTATTATGGGACTGTATATACATGTCCATGTGATAGATCATAAAACAAATAATATTTTAACCCTAAATTTGAGTGAGGGTTACTTGTAGAAGTTAATTTGAAATCATTAACCTAGCTGTAAACAGACTTATTCAGAAATTAATTAATCTCCTATCTGATTTATCTTGCTTACAAATTTCAAGCTACAACTCAGTCAGGACAAAAAAAGAAGTAGAAGAAAAATGCTGGCAAATGTGTAATTTATATGACCACATCCTTGCTTTTGACCCAGCAGAAAAAGTTTGTGAGGATAAGTATAGAGCTCTTGAGAAAAAATTTTTGAGGATCTCCAGAGAGAAACAAATATAAAGTTAGTTTAGTTCAGATTGCATAGGAAGGGGACCTGAGATGAGATCACTGTGTAGAAGAAGCTGACTTCCAAAGTGCATTACAAATGGGATAATAAATAAATGGAGGGATGGAAATTATTAGTGGGAGACCTGCACGTTGGGGTTTTATTTCACTTATGAGAAGAATTAATACAATTTTAAAACTCAGAGTTTTGAGAAAAACATTTTAAAATTAACTTTATTATAATACCTGAAGAATCCAAATTAGAGCAAAAACTATGCAAGAGCAACTGTGGAGTCAGAGAGACTTCAGTCTGTTGTTTTGGGGTCCTCTGTTTCCAGCATGTGAGCTCTGTGTTTCACATCCTGCCCATGCAGCTTTCCCAGCCACGTGTTCAGCTCCTCTCTTCCTTCTACCCAGAATTATGGATTACTGCTGTGCCAGCCAAAGTGGGAGATGACAGCCATGCTTCTCTTCCTTAGAGTTTAGCTTTCTGACCACCTGAGAACATACCAAGCATCTGCTTTGTGTGTGTGTGTGCAGCAGGTGGGGATGGGAGATGCTCAGCAGTTGCTCAGCATTGGCTGAAGGATGGCACAGCCCTTCAGGGAGTGCAAGGAGCGCACCAGTGGGGCTTGTTGGCTGCAGCATCCATGAAAAGCCAAGCCTTTTCCAGAGGCACATTCATGGGAATGCACATCTTTTCTAAGCCACTGACTTTTAACTGTCAGAAATGGTACAGCTCCACAAAACTCAGGCCCAAATTTATGAAAAGACAGCACAAGTTTCCCTTGCATCTCCATGTATCCCCAGTTCCTGTTAAAGCCAGAGGCCTAATATATATAGTTTAAATATCCCAAAGGCTGAAACTTGCACACATAAGTTGTTTTTTGAAAGGTAAGCAACAGTTTATTTCTGTTAGTAACCTCCATAGCCCTCCTATAAATGAGAGTTATCTTAGAGCAGCTGTTCTTTCATTCAATCATGTGTTGACTATTGTGAATGCCATATTTCAGAATTAATAGCACACCTGCTTCCAGGTGGAGAGAAATTAGGTGTTGTGCTCTTTGGGCCATGTGCTTTCCTATCTTAATACCCAGAGAGATTGTGAAAGTATTCTGAGACTGCTTCATTATGGCATCACCCCCAGCAAAGGTCTGTTATTATATGGACTCACTTTCACATTCCCAGGGGTGAGATGATTTCCAAGGGACTGATCTGTGTTGGATGAACACAGCAGAATTTTTATGAAATCACTTGCCCTGTATCTGCCTGAAAATAACCCAGTGATGTCAGCCAGGACAATGAAAAGGCAAAACCAAACTGTAGTCTGTTCTGATGATACCACATTTACCATGTTTCACCCTATTTAGCACGTCCTGATTGCATTTCCAATAAATGTAGCTACCAAGTTATCTCTATTCAGAGTATTTACAGGCTGCTTATTAGGAAATGAATTCTCAGTGTTTCCTTTGTCTCCATGGTAGCTCTGACAAAGGTCTGATTAAACTCAGAAGCAACTTTCATGCTTTCAACTACTGGTTTCCTGTAAGACAGCAATTTCCAACCTTCTCTCTGTATAATTATGTAACATACAATTGCTATACTTATCATTGTCTTATCCAGAATTTTCGGCCAAAATTCACCTTTGATAATGCTATTTTCCTATAGTATCAGCTGTTTCCCTGTAATAACTAGAAATTGTTTTGATTATTCTGTTGGCACTCTGTGTTGATATAGCAGAAAATGGCCTTGCTTCCATTGGCTCCTCTGTCTGTTCTTCCAGCTGTTTTCCTTGATGCCATCCCAGATTCTTGCTTCCCTATGACAGAGATTTATTTGTGGTTTTACTTATTTGTTAAATGTCTGACTTCAGGGCTGATCCTCTACTGCAAAATAAATGAGACATAACTACGTATTATAAGTACCTAAATAACCTCTAATTAAAAATCCTTTGGTATTCTCAGCTCATTAAAGCAGAGCATCAGCCTTCTTGATCTTGATAATCTGCCATTCTCTGAGTGAGTTAGTTGTAACAAGCAAGGAGTCTAAACCTTCTCAGGCCTTAAGCCTGTCTTACTCCCAGTTGTGTCATCCATCATGTTACCAGGAATTGGCTACTAATGCAAAGAAATAAAGTTTGTTTCCAATGGCTAGCTCAAAACAAGGAAAAAAAAAAAAAGAAATATTTCAGGGGAGATGAATGAGAATTGGAATTACATGAGCCAAAAAGAAGAAACAGAAGAGATGGATGAATTCAGATCACAACTAGGTTTATCTCCAGGCAGTTTTATTCTTTCAGGAGTAGGTCCCCTGAAAGGAGAGATGGAAGTAGTAGCATTACCTCACAACAGGCAAGCCAGGCTGCAGAAAATGGTAGGGACTCTGTTAGGTAGTTCTGCATCTGTACAGAAAAAATTAGGCAACAGCTTGTTTTTTCATGTTTGTGTTTCTTAAATTGCTGGTGATTGCATATGAAGGCTTTATAATTCCTGGAAAACTGAAAACATGAGCAAAGCTAGAAGAAGGAGTATATTTTATGAGAAACAGAAGCAGAAACAGATTCTAAAATCTTGATTCTAGCAATGCATGAATCCCGTCTACAGCCAGTCTAATTTCTTGTCTCAAAAAGAGACAGGGCTGCGTGGTAAATGAGATGCAGGAGAACTACTTGACACACAATGGCAAGACCTGATTTAAGTACAAAAGAAGATAATGTTGTTCTTTTGTGTGCTGAGGCATTTTATGCAAGGGCTGTGAGGAACTGTTTTATAATGTGGAATTTTTTAATGTGGCTGTTGCTGGCCGTGGGAGGAGCACCCTGTTCTGTGATCTGTGCAGAGCTCATACTCAGATCCCTGATCTCTGAGGAGGTACTGCTTTGCTTACAGTATTTTGAGTGTTTGGCATGCCTATGGAGCAAATGCAGCTAATATTGAATAAAGGAAGCTACTGAGGCAAGTTAAACTTATGTAAGGGAAGAAAACCCTAATAAGCCCTCCACCTTGAGGAAAAATGCAACTGTAATTTGTTGAATAGGTTTTTGTTCTTTTAAAATAGAAGATCTAAAGAAAAAGGAACAAGTTCTTTGCTAAAATCTGCAAAGGTCTTTAGGAGGACTAGGAATTTGCAGCATATTTCAAATATCTCAGTTGCAATTCAAGGCTTTAAAGGACACTCTCTCTGGACTAAGTAAGGAATGGGCATCCCTGTTCATGGGGTGGAAGGGGTACGGTGAGTCAGGATTATGCTCCATGCCAAATGAAAATGCACTCTATGGAAGAGTGCTCTTCTAGCAGCTGCAGAGAAACACGAAATGCTGCAGCAGGGCTCCACATGTGGAGCAGGAAATGGCTGGCCTTGTTCATCACACAACAATTGTTTTTTGCTTCAGGAAAAGAAGACTGATTTGCCTGTGGAGACAGCTGTGCCTAAAAGGATCATACATACTGTCTTCCCCAAAGGAAATGAGTAGGAGAGGGCAGCTTGTCATAGAAGGAAGTCTCCACTTGTTCCAAGTAGGCATATATTTGTGCAAGGAGAAGTATGTTCCCCAAAAAGGTTTCGTGAAAAGTTCCAAAGACACTTATATTACCCCAGAGCCAGTTAAAACTATCCAGCTCAACTTCTGACTAAATAAAAATTTGTAGTGTTCCCCCCGAAAAAGATTTCAGGACAGCATAAGAAATAAATGGTTAGAGAACACTGTGAACAAGGAGTCAAAAGTACAAGCAGTCTGAAATGAACAGTGTTTATTTCTGTATTTCTGGGCATTATTATTTGACCTTTGACCACTGCCCACCTATCATCAGTCAATGCTGCTCTGTCCCTATCTTCTGTCACTCAGTCACCCCATTTGAGAAGGGTGTCCACAGCCAGCTCTGTCTGTGCAGTAATGTCTGTTTTAGTGGCGTTGGCTTTTTTTTGTAAGCCTTTCCAGTTAAGCTAGGATCACACCCTCGTGCCAAGTTATGAGATAAACCAGATGAAAAGAGTGACTGCACTCAGCAGAGCACCTCCCAGGAAAGCTGGGCAATTCATCCTGCTGATGGCATGAGGAATTTGCAACAGTGGAGAGCTTCTGGTTAAGGAGCTCATTGGCCAAAGCCATAGGTCATCACTCTGGAAGTCTGAACTTGCAGACCCTCCTTCTCTGTGCCAGTTTTAATTTCTCTGCCCTTGGTTTTGAGACCTCATCTCATATCGTATAATAACAGATCATTAGCTCTTTGAAAGGACACTTTCTTTCTAATACCTGCTTGTTTTTACAGTTCCACTTCCTTCCTATTTCACTTACTGACTTTATTGCCAAAAGTATGCTTGCCCTTTCTGTCCTGTCGTAGAAAGTAAAGGAAGAGAATGAACAAGTAAAAATGCTTGAATGTAACAGGGAAAAGACTGGGGACAGAGCTGTTGTGTCTGCAGTTTGCAGCCCATAAGAAATATGTCAGGTTGAATGCTGAACACCAGGTTGATTGGTGTTAAGCAACAAGTAAAAAAGTGAGCTTTCCTAAGCTTAGTGTTTTGCTCTTTCCCATTTATTGATTCTTTGAGTACAAACACACAAATTGGATTCAATGTGTGTAAGCTAAAACTATGCCTTACTTCCCACTACTGTATACAGAGGTAATGATACTTTACTCTATGCTCTGGATTTTCTGTAAGACATTCTTGTTGAAAAGCCAGGTGGGAAGAGTAAAATTATTTTTTTACCTCCAGGAGAGCTTTGAAGGGTCAGGATCTGGAGTCATTTTATCAGCTATAACAGTGTAGTTAGAATGTCACATAAAAGAATATTTCACCTAAAAGCATGATTTTTCCACTTAGAAAAAGCCTTCCACTCAGAAGGCTTGAGTGCAATTACATCAAGTATATTTCTGTTTGAAACTCTATCAGAAGTTTATAGTAGGTGAGAAATTACAGCAACACTATAAGGAAAGACAGAAGAAGTGTTCTTTTAATGATTTTTTTTTTTAATGCAGGCATTTTTGTGTGTTGTTTCTGGACTAAGTATTCACACTTGAACAAATTTTTCAGGAAAAATTAATGAGAAGTCTGTGTTTTATAGCAATACTCAATCACAGTATGATGGATTCAGTTAGTCTGAGCATGCCAGGGTAGATTGAGAAGGAATTCAGACACTTTTATCAGACCTGCAAGACAGGGACATCACCCTACCAGAGATTGTTTGAAATGCTAATGTGATGTTCCTGCTGATGCTGTGTGTGATGTGTGGAGAATACAAACTTCTTTGTGATGATGGGATTTGGAGGGATAGTAGTTTCCTGTCCCAAAGGAATTTGGATATGTCTCCTGACTTTGTCTCAGTGTGGATTGCAAATGTGGTTTCCTTTCTTTAGAGAACAAGGAGCATCCAGTTCCTGTTGTACAAATTCCTGTTGCAAGTCTCCTTGTATTTTTTCAGTAGCTGTTAGGGACAGCTTTGAGGAAGCAGTGAATTACATAAAATAGGATGGACACCATAGCCCACCTTTGACTGAGGTAAAGGGGAAGAACTACCACACTCCTGTTCAAATTCATGAGAAGCAGATTACCGGCCATGCTGGTGATGATTGTATGTTTCAACTTGGATTTAAATCCTTTCTTCATGAAAGTACAATAAGAGATTATTAGTTGCATTTTGGTTAACGTTCCTTGTGCTACATAAGCAAAGTTGGTTTGTAGACCAGAAAAGCAAAGCTAAAACCTAGGGAAAAGCAAAGTACGTGTTTGAAAAGTGCATATCTGAAGCTGATATTTGTTGGGAACAAACCTCCTTACTGTTTCTGTCTAAGCTGTGGTTACAGGATAGATATTGTAACCCATTAGTTGCACTCAAGTGTAATTCTGAAATATCAGTCTGTCTTTCCCTCACATCTCTGATTTCTCAATGTTTGGGTCTTGGTCTTGAGGCATGAAGGGCTCAAAGGCTGTTCATAGCTTAATCAAGTCCCCCTCTGTACAAGGCTGTCCACACAGGTTAAGAGCATCTTTAGAACCCACCAATAGGCTTTCATTCAAAAGGAAGAACATACATTTTATTTTGGCTGTTATTCATTCTCTACCCAATCCTTAGCCATTCTTTATATGCCTAGGAAAACTTTTTTTAGCCAAGATTTTATTCCTGAGAGAGAACATTGTGAAAAGATTTTTCACCCAAGCTTGATTGTTTATGCTGCACTTTATTCCTCTCAGCCTAAAATCCTGTAAACTCTTGTTGATGCTCCCTGGACCATCTCTGGATTATCTGTCCTCAGCATTTTCTAAATGTGTGTCCCAGGGTTTTTTGGTAGCCTCCATAATGTGAGTAATGCCTTCTAAATAATGGAGCTTGCAGGCTGTGCTGGGAGCAGGTTGTATGTTCCTTCTTCCCAGTCAGCTGCCCTCTTGTTTATTCAGAGTTTCTTGGTTTTGACATTGTTTTGCTTTCCTGTGAGATTTTGCGTTTGTTTTTTTTTTTAGCTATCTATAGTGTGGTTTATTCCATGGTAGCCCATTACAAATAAACACATCAAGAATGTACCTTATTAGGAAAACAATTCAATTCCTGGGCTCCTGTGGACTCATTTGAAAATTAAAACCCTGCAGAGTGTTTTTAATTAAGCTGATGAGTCTACCTTCTTATATCAAAACAGCATCAAAAAGGAAATCAAAGAATTCACAAGTTCTGATTCAGCATCCAGTTGTCACTAAGCATTTTAATGATTTTCTGTCAGCTGTCCTCCTTTAAAAATTTTTGGCAGAATTTCTTCTCCCTCCTGACACAGTTAAAACACAATTCTATCTACAATAATATACAAATAGTCCCTCCTGTGTTGATCAGCAAAAGTTACTTTCTTCCAAAATTTCTTTTTCCAAAAATTGCTGTAGAGTCTTGGTTTGTTGAGCTTTTTTAAAGGGAAAGCTCTTTTTTTTTTACTACTTGCTATCTAATTGCTATCCTTTGAAGGAAAACCAAGAATTTTCCTTTTTTAACAGATAAGAAACTATTAGGGAGCGTGTTCAGTCCTGTGTACCTTATTGACATTGGTTTGAAGTGAGCAGGTAGGAATTTATCTTGGGGTCATGCTGTTAGGTAAGACTTATATTCTATATTTTCATAGTGTGATACTTTTCACATAAATTTTCTGATCCTTTTCACATAAAGTTTTCATCAGCCTTTAATTATAAGAAAGACCTTAAACTTTCTGCTTAAAAACAATGACAGGAGAGAAATTGTTCTCTGGGTTGATGATAGCATTGGTTCTTCCTTCATTTTGGTCCATCAGCTGCATGGCTCTTTTCTCTTTTGAGAATAGTTTTCCAGTTTTGCTGTTTGCTTTTCTTTGCTGATATTCTCATCCTCTTCATGGTTTAAAACAAAAGAAAAGAAAGCAACTCACAGAAGCAGCTGTTAATGCTCTTTTTCTTACTCTTCCCTGTTGTATTTCTACTGAGAGGTGCTTAAACCCTGGCAAAAGATAGGAAATACCGTTATTGGAAATGAGACACTGCAGCTTATCAGCAGCTTATCATCTAATGCTTCTAGTCATCCTTCCAGGTTGTTACTCACAAATTACATAAATGTGATTCAACCAACGCTTCTTTAAATATATATATATATATATGTAATCACACACATATATAGGTACTCTTCTCTTTCCTGTTGCTTTTCTTGAGGCACATTGCCTGTTCACATCCGTACAGGAGTAGGATAATGGCAGTGTGCTGCCAACCCAGCCTGTGAGGGTGGTTTCTTCCAGGAGATGCAGCAGCAGCACAAGTGGGATCACTCTGGATTAGACCCGATTCACTGTGCTCCTTAGTGCACAACTAAACTATCACACAAATTGCTGTATTTTCTACAGCTGACCAGTGTCAACTGGTTAAAAGGCAAGATGTCACACAATCAATATATGTGGCAACCTCCTTACCCACAAGAAACTCCTGTTGGCTGCCATGTCTTTTGCACACACTCACCTCATGTGCATATATGTCCCAATTCCATTGAAATATGCAGACAAACAGTGCAAGGTAGTAAACTAAAAGCAGACTTATTTCAATATGTAGTTATGGTAGTAATTAAAGAATGGTGCTTAAAACAAAGTCATTATCAAAAAGTCACTCACATTTTTTAGACATGATAAATGGCCTTTTTCAGACTCTGGGAGACGGGCAGCTATAAATACATGGGAAAGGTAGAGAAGCTGTTCACCTCCCCAAGGAGAAGGGATCTGTTGGGTACTGTGGAGTGGGCTGGTATGAGCTGTGTGCAGCACCTGCCTGCAAGGCACCAGATCTGTGCTTAGGGTGTTTTTTTCCTCATTCCACCTCAGGCCAGCCCTACATAATACTTATTTTTCTGTGAATAATGCTAAATGACAGTGGCAGGGGAAGGATTTGGGAATGAGGGACCTGTTGTCATTTCTGTTGTGGCATTTTACATACCTTTTACCATTCAAGAAAATGTTCACTTACTCTGTGTGACTTCTCTGTAAATTGGAAAGCTTATCCATTTAAAAAATGGGCAATGTTAATACACCACAGTTCCACTGAAAACAGCAATGGTCACTGAAGTAGCAGCCCCTGGTTAAACAGAGGTTTACCCTAGGGAAGTGATGTTCCTGCTCTTCAAATACTGCAGCACTGTTCTGGGAATATCATACAGCTCAAAGGGCTTGTTTGTTAGTACAGCACTTTTCACTGTGGCTGCTTTTTCTGCAGAGGAGAACTCCAGCAGTTCCTCTGAGATTCTGTGTGTTCCTGGCCTCCCAGCACGGGATGTGCCTTGTCAGCCCAGCTGGCACATGCAGAGTCTGTGCCAGGTCTGCTGGATGCACAGAGAACAGCTCCTTTCTGTCTAACTCTGGCTTCACACCTCTTTCCTTCCAGATGTCCACACAGAAGCAGTGCAGGCAGCCCTTGCTAAACATAAAGAAAGGAAAATGGCAGTCCCCATGCCCTCAAAACGACGTTCATTGGTGGTGCAAACATCAATGGATGCCTACACACCTCCAGGTGAGTATCTCTATTTTTATGTGAATTTTAAAAATGGTTCTTTGTGCTGCTGTGAACTGCTAATCTGTCAGCATAGACAGTAATGGAAATGTCATTTGATGCACACCGAGCTTAGCTGAGGTTTGTTTGAAGAGAAGGTGAACTGAGTAGTGGAAAAGTCAACAGGGACAGTTCACGTGACTGCTTTGCCCTCAGTGATACCTTAGCTTGCACTGGTCCTTTCGGGTTTACAAGGACCTGACTATGGCCAGCTTGTCATGTTTTATGGTAGTCTAAGTTCCTTTCACATTTCTGGTTTATTCCCTAACAATGTAATGTAACATTATCTTAGCAATTAGTTGTGCCATTCCTTTTCAAGTTTATCTGCTTTTTTATCTGCTAGACTGTGAAAACACCCCATATCTCATGCTTCTCATACTCACTGAATCCGGCTGAGACTCCCATTTCACTGAGGACTGGACTTTGTACAATTGGAAAAGTGTCTCACAGACTTTGGGGAGTGAGCTTGAGAAAGTCTTTTTTAATATTCTCTGCTGCCTGGAAATCTTCAGAAGATTCTGTGTTTAACATTATAAAGGAAGACTTTAATTATATCTTTTTTTTTTTTTTGTACAATAGTACGCATGCCATGACCTTAGAGCAGGAGAAGTGCATAGTTAGCAACTGACTTAGTTTCAGGGCTTTCAGAGCTGCAGTTTTCTCATTATGTTTGCCTACCTTCCTGAGATTTTATTTGTGGCATTTTCTTGAGATTTCTGGTATGAATATGAGTTATTTCTGTTAAGATAACCCCAAAGCACTGCAAGTTAACAAGCTGTTTTTAATTACTAGATACTTCTTCTGGTTCAGAAGACGAAGGCTCCGTACAGGGCGACTCCCAGGGAACTCCCACCTCCAGCCAGGGGAGTATAAACATGGAACATTGGATCAGTCAAGCGATCCACGGCTCTACCACATCAACCACTTCCTCCTCCTCCACACAAAGTGGAGGCAGTGGTGCTGCACACAGACTAGCTGATGTTATGGCTCAAACACATATAGGTCAGTATACACATGTGTTGAATGTGTCCAGTTTAACATGAATTTTGACTCTCACATTCAGCTGATGCTGCTGTGTGAAGTCTTACAAAAGTCCTTCCTGTGCTTCTTCTTTGCTTTTTCTTATTTATATCTATTACATGGAGAGAAAGTCATACTTTCCTATTTCAGGAGGGGGAAAAATATTTTAGATTTGGGGGTAAGCTTATGTTGTGGCAAATAGGATCTAGCTATTGGTTGCCAAATACCTTAAAATGTACAGTTGCATGACTTCCATTACTTAGCACTATAAAGGTCTCTGTAGGATTCATCAGTAAGGAAAATCAGTGCATGCATCATTAGGGATTGCTTGCATATGAGTTTCCCCCACTGCTGCACCACTTTAATTACATAGCTTGAGTGATTTTTGATAATTCTGTTAACAGTAGTCCTCTCAAACATTTTTTTCTGCCCTTAATTGAATTTAGAATACTTGAACTGGCATATCTAGCAATTGTACTCCATGGGAGAGACCATTATATAGCTTCAGAGAAGGGATTTGTTATTATTAATATCTTGTTTATTTCCTTTATAAAGACGCTAGGAAGTCAAAACTTTCTTTCCATTAGGGCTAAGCTTCACACACATTATTTCTGAATATTGTGCCATTGACACTGGTCTTTATTAACATGAGGCAGCTGTTTGATTGGATATGTGGAAAGCAAGGCTTTGTTTCCATTCACTCTTCAGCTGCTTTTCATACAAGGCCTTTGCTTTGTGTGTCTTCTTGCTGGGGTGTGTATTTTGGGCTCTCACTAAAAATCTGTTGCAGTCTGTTGGAACAGATAAAGCAATCTTACTACTCTCTTACTACAGTTTTGTGTGACTGTTCTTCAACTGACATTTCCTTTTCAAGAACATGTAATGAGATACATGAAAGCATCTGCTGTGTTCATGACTTTACATGCTGGAATGAGACTACATATCTCTTTGGTTTTGCTATGAGTAGCTTGATGTAACACCTGTATTTTCAGTAATCCTCCCATCATGATCCAGAATGGCTGAATTGCAGTCAGGGGAAGAACTTGTATTGTATTCATAAATTCATGCTAAATGAATGCTTAGAACCTTGTTTTAGAAACACATGCATTGGGAACACGTTAATCATTGCATTTGATTATTTTCTATGACTTCATCTTGAAATGCTACAGGAAATTATAGCATAGAGAATTAAATTTATCCAAACTCTGAAAGGTTGCATTACTCATACACAAAGTCTTAATGTGTCTTTAAATATAGCTTCTTTATAATTTGACATTTTAGTAATTTTAAATCTGGCACAGTACGTCTTTTATAATCACTGAGTTTGTGGTAAATAATACAGCATTTATAGAGCTAAATTAAGATGGCACTACTCTGCAGAAGAGGGAAACTACTGTTTCTTATATGTACATGTTTTATTGTGCCGAGTTGACTAGAAAGATCTTGCCTTTGAAGGAAGCAGTTGAGCTTACCTCAGTGTATGCATATTTTCATTCATTCTGACAATAAGATGCCTTAAATTGCATCTCTTCTTGGACACTAATTGAGCTGTAGTAATGTAAAAGTCATTTGGGCACCAAATCTGATTGATGAGACTGGGATCTTGTGGTTGCCATCAGTCATTGCTAAAATCACAGGAAATGTAAGAGAAGCTGCACAGTTATAACTGTAATATGTATTTCTTCATGGGTGAGCTGCATTCTTTAAGAATTTGAAATGAAATTGCTATTTTGTTTCTTTCCTATCCAAGAAGGTAGAATTCGCATTTAAATGTATTCCAAGAGGTAACAGATTTGAAGTATCCCTACAGAAAGCCTGACTCTTTCCAAGGCAGTGGGCCAGTGATGATAGATGAATAATAATATTTGGTAGGAGTGAAGAGTAATCCTGTTTCTTAAGGCTCCTCAGCTATCAGAGACAGTTTGTTCTTGGTCACAAAGAACATATGTTGCCATGCCTTGATGTTTGTTTGGTCCAGGAGTTGTTCTCCAGAGACAGACCAGCCTGCAAGAGAGAAATCAACTGTATATATATAAAGGCCATACTCTGAAGGTGCCAGTTTTGATAAATACAAATTCAAGGTGCAACGGGGAAGACCTTAATGATAATTCAAAAAAACCCTCCATTCTGATATCCACTAGGATTTTACCTCCGGAGTGCATCACAGAGTGAAAGGGAGATTTTTTTTCCAGTTTAACTATACTAATTTAGTCCTGAGAAGGAATTTGATAAAAAGCTTTGGCTATAATATAATCAGACTTATCTTTGTGAATCATTTGGATAATTTGCATAAGCTATTGTATGATTTGAATGTTATACTGTTCATTTAATTTGACTGCTGCTGCTTTATTGTGGCCAAAGTTCTAGTTTGGGATAGATATCATTTAAATATTTATTCTCAGCTTTAAGATGCTCAGGGGTCTGCATTAAGCAATAGGCAAAATCTTTAGTTTGGCAAAACTAGGTGTGTTCACAGCTGTGTTCAGTAATTAATGAATTTAGCGGTCAAACCAGTGAAGTCTGTTAAAAATATCTGATGTTTTGACCCTTATTTGGGTCAGTATTGTGCAGATTTCTAAGACCTTCAAGCTTTCATTTGTTGGTATTACATGTTTTGGATTTCTATGTATATAAAAATCAGGAACAGAAAGCACACCCCAAAGCTCACAAAGATCATGTGATGAAAATTACACAATTTTTGCTTACCATTGTAAATCTATATATAGTTAATAATCTCGCTTCAAAGTTTTGATCCTATAGGTGCATTTAATGTTTCTTCTATATGCTTCAAATATGTTTCTGTTTGAAAATCAAAGGCTTCTATCCACATTAAAGGCTACATAGATTGCTAATCAAATAAATATAAAACCATGTGCCATAAGCATGGCTGATGGTTTTCAGACAGCTTGGAAATTCTTGTGTTCTGAGGGGGAATGTTAACTTATACAAGAGACTAGTTTAAAATACAATCTGTCACCTGGACATCAATATAAGAAAAACCCAACTAATGGAAGGATCTGCATCTCTGACTCTGGATTTCCCTTCCCTGACAACCAGAAGAGCCACTTTATTTGGGAGTAAAAGCTGCATTTTCTTCAACCACAGTTTTACATGAATGGTTTTTGAGTTCCTGGAGACTTTTCAAATACCTGGTGCTTATGTGAGCTTCTAAAACTCCACTGAAAGTATTCCTCCACTTTTTTGCTTCTCCTCAGATGTGGGGTTTTGTCACTGCACGTGCTCTATCCCCCCATGAATGTGCTCTGCTTTTTTGGGCCTTTGTGATCTTCGTGAAATGGGGTAAATGATGTTGCTCCAGTGGCAGAAATTAAGAGAGCCTTAACTGGAAACAGCTGTTCTGTCTGTGATCTCCTAATGCAAGGATATTGGAAGAGATGGGAATAGGAGGTGATGCAAATATGTATGTTTGATGGAGGAAGTGCTTTGAAGTCATGCAGCTGTCAGTTTCTACTTTTTAGTGAACAGATGTGTCAGGGTCATGATTCTTAATGAAACCTCAAACAATTCTTCACATTACCTGACATAAGACCAAGCAACTCTCTACAGGTTGTGTCCATAGCCAAAGGTTGGATTACTGTTCTGTACCAAAAAAAGCATACATTTCACATACAATAACAATTATCTTTTTCTTTAGAAGTCATTCAGACCAAAACTTTGTATGATTTTAATTTCTTGACTCTGAGATGGTAACTGACCAAAGATTTGTAAATCTAATGGATGAAACTTAGCACTGTAGATAATGCCATGATAAGGCATCTGTTAAGCAGATACTATAAAGGAACACATCAAGACAAACCTCAGTATTCATTTTCTTCAGGATTAAAGTAAATAGCAGCTGGGCAATGAGGGCATGAAAACTCCTTGACTGAGCCATGGTGGAAACCTTGGGAAGAGAGTTTCTTTTAGGCAACTTTAAGTGCAAGTGCTTTTGGTTCAAAAGGAAAGCCTTTTACAAAAGAACAGGACTCTTGTTACGTTCTTTCCCCCTGTGTAACAAAGAAGAATTTGGTTTTAAGCACAGTGTTCTGAAGGGAGAGCATCCCTGCTCATGTATCTTCTGCCCCATGCATTTAAAAAAAAAAAAAAAAAAAAATTATTCTTTCTCTCCACTTCACTTTGCCTTGTAAAGACTGAAAGATGGGAATACTTCACTGGAAAGATGTAAGCAAATACAGCTCACTTTAAAAATACTTTCTCATGTTACTAATAGCTGACTAAGTACAATTATTTTCTTAGTCATGATCTCCCATATGCATTGCAGAACTGCATTATAAGTAAAGAGAAAAAGATAAACATCAGCATTTTTAAATTGACTTAGTTATTGAGTAATACAATCACAATCTATAAAAAGCTCTTGCCACTTAACAGGAAAGGGCAAAAACTTGTGCTGAGTCTAAAATAGTTGATAATGACAAGAAATGAAGACCTTAAATGAAGACATTATTCAAGCAACTACCGGCAAAAATTTCAATCTATTGTACTTCAGTTGGTCACATAGCACAATGTAAGGTGTTTGTTTTAGTAAAATTGTAACAATGGATGTGATCAGAAGAAAAAGCTCCAACTGGACACATGTAGAACTAAGACATTTTTGCGTTGCTCAATAAAAGCCATTTCGTGTCTTCCTCAACCAGATAATACGATTGGGTGATAGGATTGAACCCTTATGATGTTCATGAATATAAACTTTAAATAACAGCTGCAGAAATTAATGTCATGTCTTAAATCTGCATGATGATTTTCTGTCAAATGCTACCTTTAAATGAGAGGCATGCAAAATAAGCATTTATTAGCATCCTTTTCTGGTATGTGTAGCAAAAAAATTAGTTTTCTGTGTTGATGGTGCATACATTTGGGATTAAATGTACAAGAATCACAGTGTTTCAATGTTCAAAACTCACAAAAATTAAAGTGCTTTAAAATTATGTTTGAGATTAAATTTACTGTAGAAGTTGGTGTTCTAGTACTTACAGCACCATAATGCTTAAAGATAGGGTTTAGTAAGAAGCACATCTTGAAAACAGGATTGGAACACCATGACATCTTTCCAGAATTTTTGCATTTCGAAAGACTCTTACCCTATTGTTAAATAGAATGCATTTCTCTTCACTTCCATGGCAGCAGAGTGAAGATCTGCCTTCTTTTGTAACTTAGAGGCTGCTAGGGATCATTTATGTCAATTGAAAGAAAAGTTGTTATTTGCTTGTGGTGTTTATCTCCATCTAATCTAATATGGATGAAAACCTGCAAAAAATTTATGGGACAACCTATAGAAATAACACAAATACATAGGAAATACAGACTGAGACTTGAAAACATGGGAAGACAAACTGTAGTAGCATGCTGAGTTATCAGGCCATGAAAGAGAAAGATTATCTCTGTGGAATTGTTCAGCAGCGCTGGCATGAGTCAGACCAAATCGTGTTTGCCTTCTGGAAGGCAAGGCTTTGTTATGCGGAAGAATTGAAATATCTCTGTCTAAAAATAGCAGACAAGCAAGTGTCCATGAAGAATGCAAAGTTCATGTTTCTTTACATTTTATTTTTTTGCCTCTGGTCTCCAAACCTGCTATGATTGACTTTTTTACTTTCTTAACTAAAACTGACATAGTCAAAATACAGCGGTTATAAAAGTGATATGCATTGGCATTTGCAAGTGATTGACAACATGCTGTGTTCTTTTTACTTAGAAAAACTAACACAGTAATCCATGAGAAGTGTATTTGTCAAGGTCTTTTCTATTTGCAGATGTCCACAAGCTTTAAGTAAAATCAGATGTCAGTGGAGAACTTACAACCTAATTGTATAATTCTTTTAGCCTATTGCTTATGTGATTGCTGTGTTGATGGTGCATACATTTGGGATTAAATGTACAAGAATCACAGTGTTTCAATGTTCAAAACTCACAAAAATTAAAGTGCTTTAAAATTATGTTTGAGATTAAATTTACTGTAGAAGTTGGTGTTCTAGTACTTACAGCACCATAATGCTTAAAGATAGGGTTTAGTAAGAAGCACATCTTGAAAACAGGATTGGAACACCATGACATCTTTCCAGAATTTTTGCATTTCGAAAGACTCTTACCCTATTGTTAAATAGAATGCATTTATCTTCACTTCCATGGCAGCAGAGTGAAGATCTGCCTTCTTTTGTAACTTAGAGGCTGCTAGGGATCATTTATGTCAATTGAAAGAAAAGTTGTTATTTGCTTGTGGTGTTTATCTCCATCTAATCTAATATGGATGAAAACCTGCAAAAAATTTATGGGACAACCTATAGAAATAGCACAAATACATAGAACAGACTGAGACTTGAAAACATGGGAAGACAAACTGTAGTAGCATGCTGAGTTATCAGGCCATGAAAGAGAAAGATTATCTCTGTGGAATTGTTCAGCAGCGCTGGCATGAGTCAGACCAAATCGTGTTTGCCTTCTGGAAGGCAAGGCTTTGTTATGCGGAAGAATTGAAATATCTCTGTCTAAAAATAGCAGACAAGCAAGTGTCCATGAAGAATGCAAAGTTCATGTTTCTTTACATTTTATTTTTTTGCCTCTGGTCTCCAAACCTGCTATGATTGACTTTTTTACTTTCTTAACTAAAACTGACATAGTCAAAATACAGCGGTTATAAAAGTGATATGCATTGGCATTTGCAAGTGATTGACAACATGCTGTGTTCTTTTTACTTAGAAAAACTAACACAGTAATCCATGAGAAGTGTATTTGTCAAGGTCTTTTCTATTTGCAGATGTCCACAAGCTTTAAGTAAAATCAGATGTCAGTGGAGAACTTACAACCTAATTGTATAATTCTTTTAGCCTATTGCTTATGTGATTGCATATATACAGCCCTGTTTTAATTAGTGCAAACTTTATTTATTAAAATTATACTATACATTATAGTTTAATCATTTTTCACATTAACTTTAACGCCTGTTCATATGTTGGGGGAAAAAACCTCAAATGATCTCCTTTCCTCTGCCTTTTGTTTTTCTGCCCTGTGAAATTAGAGGTACACGGTTAAACCTTTTAACTTACTTTTCACAGAAAATCATTCTGCCCCTCCAGATGTTACCACTTACACCTCAGAACACTCAATACAAGTAGAAAGACCCCAAGGATCAACGGCACGGGTGGCACCAAAGTATGGCAATGCTGAGCTTATGGAGACTGGTGATGGTATGTCACAGAACTGAACCAGGGTTATTTTGAGTATCCTGACCTTTTTTGTGGTTACTCTATGTATCTGCTCTTGTTTTTTGGCTGTTCTTCATGGTTTTTTTTTCTGGGCACTTCTCACTTGTAAACACAAAGTTGCAGCACCTTTACAGTTCTAAAATAAGCTGATATCAATGAAGATAGCATAGAGAAATGTTTCTTAATCAGTAGAGCTGACTCCCCATAGAAACTGTTTGGCAAAAAACCCCAGGGAATCTCTTTAGATTTGCCATTATCATGCTGCCTGGTTACATGTTTGAAGTTTTATTCTCTGAGCTTTGTTTGTTTTTGTTTTTAGACAGTTATTTGTAAACCTTCATTATTTACCGCTTCTCTTTTCTAAAACTTACCAAACAATATTTCAGCACAGCATGGAGTTGTTGACCAAGTGTACTGTATCTAAACTTAGCTACAGCTCTAAACACCACTTGGTAAAAGATTTGGAATCAACCTTATGGAAGGGTAAAAAGTTGAAATTCCTGCAATGCAGTGACAGAAAGCTATTAGTTCAGGAACAGATGATGTGCACATTGGAGAGTTTTGCACTCAACTAGAGAAAAGGAAGGGGGAGGTGATTGATGGGACTACATTACAAAAATGCCCCTTGCCCCGGCTGCTGCTCAGAGCTGTGTTTTCCAAAGTGCTCTCAGGGCAAGCATGCTCCCTTTGGAGGCTGCTGGCTGGTGGGATTGGCTGCAGGGATGTTCAGAGAATACAGGGGCATGCTGAAGTAATACAAAGATGTGTAATACAAAGATCCATGTTTGAGATGGATACTGGACAGACGTCCCCTACAGTGTAAAAATAACCCAGAATAAATGACGGGGCAGAGCCTCTGACCCACACTCTTCACCAGGCTGCAGTCTAGTCAGACAATGTTGGTATGGCCAGTGATCATGGGAAGGGCCAGTTCAGTTTTCTCACTGACCATTCCTGAGGCAATTCTGTCAGGGTACTGACATTTGCTGCAGGGACATTTATTCCATCGTGCTTCTCTCCCTCAGTCTGTGTGCTGTTTCCCCTCTAATTTTGCAACGTCGCTCTGACATTATTGTATTGGCTTCATTTACATTAGGTATCACTGTTCCTTTTTGCTTATGTTCTTTGATGTTAAATACTTGAGTCCTGGTATGGCATGAAACTGTAGCTGTGGTGCCTTGCAGTCCTAGACCTTTCCTTCCCGCCGTTGACATCTGGCGGGTGCAGCGTAGCCGTGGACTGATGTCTCCATTGATCCTTGTCCTGCAGGAGTACCAGTGAGCAGCAGAGTGTCAGCAAAGATTCAGCAGCTGGTCAATACACTAAAACGGCCCAAACGACCACCACTACGAGAGTTCTTTGTAGATGACTTCGAGGAATTGTTAGAAGGTAAAATGACTGTTTTTCAAAAGGTTTCGGGATCGCTTATTCAAACTCCGTAAAATGTTTGTCTCTTATGTTGACTTTCTAGAAAGACAAGTAAGCCCTTCCTGTGCTGGCAAAAACCATTGGTATTCAGTGGAAACTGCTGGCAGTAAGCTTGGACATAGTGCTGTGGAGTCAAAAGTGTTTCTTGTTTGCTCAGCTCCTGGTTCTGCTTGCAAAGAAATGACAGAAGAGAGTGTAGGGAAACCTTGCTTTGAGAACATTCAGCTGTGGGTTACAGCCAGTGCTTTGGAACACCAATAAGGGAAAATATATTAGTGAGGGAGCATGTTAAATGTTTTACCACATCCTTTGTGTAACAGTGAAGTATGAAAAATGAACTAAATGTAAGATAGAAACAAAGATAAAGTCAGTAAACGGAACTTTTTTAAAAAAAGACCAATGCTTTGAGAACTAAGATTCGCCAGGATGTGGAAATTTAAATAGTCTTCACAGGAATTTATAAGAAAATGTGTAACAGAACATGACTTAAATCAATCTGTTACTTGTTAAAGTACATTTTTGTCAGTAGCTCTGCAGTTCGTCTCATTACTGCATTTTTTCCAGGAAAAAGTATTCTCCATCTCTCTTTAGGAATAAAGAAAGGTTTACTATTTTGAAGATAAATATATGCATGCTGCCCCAGCAGTTTCTTTCCCTTCTTGTAGAACTCGTGTAAGAGCAAGGACTTTTAATTCCTGAGGTGCATCAGTTGCTTGATCTGTGTTAAAGTTAAAATTAAATTATTCTGTTACATTTCTCTGTTGCTTCTCAATGCCTTCTTATATGTTACTGTTTTCAGAACATTTTGCAAAGGTAACTTATTCTCTTGATTACAGAGGTGTACACAAGGTATAGAATTTACATGGTAACTGTATATCTTTTCATAATCATAAGTTCAACAGCCAGATCCAAACCAGCCAAAGCCAGAAGGAGCCCAGATGTTGGCTATGCGTGGGGAGCAATTAGGAGTGGTCACAAACTGGCCTCCTTCCCTGGAAGCAGCCTTGCAGCGATGGGGAACCATCTCACCAAAAGCTCCTTGCCTAACCACTATGGATACCAATGGAAAACCACTGTATATTCTCACTTATGGTGAGCACTCTGTTTGTGCTTTTATATATTCTGTACAGTGTGTGTAGTAGATGCATAAATGTGGAGTGAAAAAAGCCCTGTAATGATGCACCTGTTCCATTTGTGAGGAAGGTAAGACAGTTCTGAAGCTGTTGATGTCTGAGTATGGGTTGCTGAGATGTTATAGTATGATTTATTGCAAAGGAAAAGAGCTGAGTAGATATACCCATGGAAAAACAGATTATAAATTAAAACCACCTTTTAAATAGAAATGCATCCTAGGTCAGAATTTCCTGAAGATTGATGTCCAAATCCATTGCCTTTGCATGTCACCCAGGCTTTGTTCTGCAAAAGCCTAACCTGGTGTACAAAATTCATCAGCTTCCTGAAGGAGTTAATAGGATTTTTTCCCTTTTTTTACTGACATTGTAGTAAGTGTGATTTGAATTATTTCTCCTGATGGGTTAATTGTACAACTAGCAAATGTACCCCTTGAAATAGATTTGCCAGAATATATTTTAGTGTGACCTTTGGTATGTTCATGTAGTTCAATGTATACTGCTTGACAATGTATTGCAACCAAGAAAGGCCAAATAAAAATAAGCATAAGGATATCCCTGACAAATAACTCCCATATTGCTTCTGATTTTGAGATGTTCAGGGGACATTTGGGAGATGTTCAAAGGAATTATTATGAATAACTGTCAGACTTTGAAAGTGAGTTGGAACATTTCTGTATGCTACTGATATGGATATAAAAAATTATTTTGCTTTTTTATTTCTACCTTCTCAGGGACTTGGAGTTCTGTGCAGAGAATGTTGTTACATGCTCTGATATAGAGGTCTGTCTGTTTTGTTCAGTGCTGAACATTCATTTCCATTCAGGAGTCAAACCCAGATGGTCTCTGGCCAAAAAGTTGTCTGCTGCAAGTTTGGCACTGCAAATATAGTTAAAGGCTTTTAAAGCATAAGAGAACCTTTGCAACTGAGGGTCATGCATGAAACATTTTCCCTTCAGGTACTTCAGAGTTTAGAAGGGACTTAATTTCAGGGGCAAACATATGATTCACCACTGATGAATGTTTTTCTTCCTTAAGGACATTTACTTGAAACTAGGGAAGAATTTTAAAGTTTGCAATTACATGTTTGCAGAAGTCATGTCATCTACTGAATGCTTTAAATAAATTGGACAGGAAAGGAAATTAAGCTGTTACTGAGAATCAGACCATTTTTCTGAATTTGGGATTCTGTCCAGAGAGTCTGAGCATATGTCCTGCTTTGCCTGAGGCTGTAGGGTGAGCAAATCAACTCAAGAAACATATCTGCATGGCTCATGCAGCCACCTAGCCTGCTTCTCTATTCTAAAATAACCCTTTCCTCTTCTGCATTGTCTGAATCTTGAGAAAAGTAGGACTAAAATTTGTGTTTTCACACCTTTCATTTGGCAGCACTTTGGGATGTAGTTTTCCTGTTGCCTGTCAGTAGTTTCCTGAGATCAGAAAAAAAATCAGTTCTTTTTTTCTTTTTTTGCCTTTTTTTTTAATAGATAAAAGAAATTGCAAGCCAAAACATTTCATAGATTTGCTGAATTCTTCTCTGCTGGGTGCATTTAACACTGATATTATTTTTCATTGGAAATGTTCATTTAATATGCCATAAGAGTTTCCTTAAATGAAAACTGCTTTGGAAATGTCATTAACAACACAGCCACCTGCCATTTCACTGGTGACTTTATGAATGATTTTGCTGTAGCTGGTCCACCTTCTGTACCTGCTATATTTTAGCAATTGCAGGCATGGCAGTTTTTAACTTGAAAATTAATAGACATTAAGCCTCGAAATCATTAAAGACACTTCTACTCATGACTTTTTATCCTTGTGCATAGTTCCACTGGCCCTGGTAGTAATAAACTTTTGAAAGATGAGCTTAGCCACAATCCTGCCACATGATATTACTGTGACACTCAATTTCTTCATGTGCTTGGTATGATCAGGTGACTAAAATTTTAACTATCCACCCTGATGATTTTCAGTAGCCTCTAGTTTGTATTCCACAGTTATTTAAAGAAATACCATTACCAGGAATCTTTGTATATTTCACAAATATTAATAATTTTAAGAATAATTCTAATTTTCCAGAGTTTTGGTTTTTTGAGATCTTATCATCACTTGCACCTCCTCTTGAATACTTTACCACTATTTACTGTTTTGCTTCAGTCTCTTCTCACACCCCCTTGTTGTCATGGAAATCCTCTCTCTTTATCCTCCAACTTTCCAGTTAAGAAGAGGCTTCTCTTTGATGTTTTTTGATTTCATTCTCGGTATATTCTCCAGGTTTTTGTCCCTGCATGGCTGAATTGCAGGTTTGTCTGCTTATTCCACACTTTTTTCCACCTTTCCAAGATGATTTCCAGGAATGTCTTTGTAGCTCTCAGCTAGATCAAGGCCCATCTTGAGCAGGAATCCTAATGCCCTTAACACCAAGCAAATTTATCCTTAACACCAAGCAAATTTATCCTTAACACCAAGCAATCTTTTGTGGATTGTTGTAGACAATATTGCCTTCCCATCCATCTTTGAGGCTTTAAATAGAGTACCATACACAGCCAGACATTTCTTTCTTTCTTTATTTTACAGCCATTCTGTGTCCAAACCTCACAGGTTATTTTAGGAGGAAATCTTTTCAAATTGAGGCCTTTTGCTGCAACTACATGGTGAAACCTCATCCCATCTGTGACCTTGGTCTCAATTCTTACATCAGGCTCTCTTGTGGCCCTGAAAAGCATAGTGCTGGCTTCTTGCATCTATCCAGGATGCTTTCTTATTTGCCCTTGGTGGCCTTGAGTGCTAAAAAGGAGTTCTGAGAACCCACAAAATTCTGCTTCTCCAAAGTCTTCCTCACAACTTCCCTTTGCTGTGCCTTCCAGAGACACCTCTGAGGGCTCAGGAACGAGGCCAGGCTGTGATCTGCCATGGCAGACAGAGGTGGTCAGTGTTGCAGGGACCACCTTGTGTGCTGCACTGGGATGGATTTCTCCCCTGAGGATGCTGATGTGGATATCTGTTCATGTGGCTTTGATTGGGGAGTGCTCCAGGTTGTGAGGGGCTTCTGGGCCAGGAGGGGAACCATTTTAAAGAAGTTGCACTTCCAGCTGTTCCTTAAAATCATTCCTGCCCTTCCATTTCTCTGCAGGAGTTCATCAAAGCCTTGTTATCTCCTCTGTCTTTTTCTGCATGTTTTTTGAGCTTCTTGTCTTCATAGCATGTCAGGACTGGTTTTTTTCCACGTGTCTCAGATTACTTTAGATAGAATAAATGTATAACTGCACTTACAGACTTGATCCTTTTTTTCAAGCAAGTGTTTGAAGCGTTTGCCTCAGTTCTTGAAGCTCTTCTCAGTGCCCCAGTTGTAATCTTTATTTAATGTACTCAAAATTCTTAAATTCTTTCTAGTGAATGAAACACTATGAATATCACTTATTTCTCAAATATTTTGTTCCTCTGGGAACTTGTTTAAGTGGAGAACATCTTAGTTAAGTTATTCTCAATCCCTTTATAAAGCAAATCACTGAATATGCATAAATTGAAATGTCTGAGATATGGGAAGGAAATATGTCTTTATCAGGTTTTATGAGAGCCTGAACTTTGACTAGCAAAGTAATGTGTTCTTTGAGGAAAAGGAAGACAATTTCTGGCTCAAAGTTAATCAGAGTAGTGAGGCATCTAGTTTTGGTATTAATAATTAACTGCTTAGTGATTTCTTAGAGAAGAAATGTGAATAAAGGACAAATAAATCCTGTGTAGTTCTTATGATACCAGAACTACTTTTCTTACTTAAAATGATTATTCTAAGGAAAACGAGAACAGCTGGGAAAAAAGTAAAGTGTTGAAAGTAATTAACCAATAAAAAGTTTTCAGCTTTCTTTTTGTAACCATTGTTAAAAACAACAAAATGAGTACAAGTTAAATTTGTCTGATTCAAAGAATCTAATTTCCTTTATCTAACACTATTTGTAATCAGATTTTTTAAACCATTTTCAGTAGCTCTGATGTAGTGTTTGCCACATCAGAGGCCCATCAGGGACATCAAGGCTCAGAAAAAAGAGCAGATGTGACTCTCTGGGCAGAGGACAGTTTCTTCCATTTGAATTCTGTGGAGAAGGAAACGCTTGGCAAATGGTATTTGTTTGCAAATGAATTGTTGATTTTAAAAATAACTTTAAAGCAACTGTGAACATTTTGGAGCCAAAGGGATCCTGCCTCAGCAGAGGTGATGTTGCTCACACTGGAGATATCCTAGCATACCTTAAAACAGGCCAAAACAGGCCAAAACCAGCCAACCCCAAGCTATTCTGCACCTGGTGTGCAATGTGCACCCTTTCCTGACCTTTCTGTGAGAATGTCCTAGACCAGGAATTTCACAATTATCAGCAGGAGAGAGACAGATTCAAGATGCTTCTGACCAAGTAGCTGCATAACCAAACTGTCCTTACCTCTGAAATAACTCAGGACTCACAGAAGTAGGAATAGTCATGGTTTAAATCCCCAGACAGATATTAATCTTATGATTGTTCAATACTTTAAATCTTTATTTCTTTAATAAAAAACCTGAAAATTGCTGAATTATATGATTCAGACTTCAATATCAAGCACTGTAATAGCAAGGATGCCTCTATTCTGAGTGTCTGGAGTCCTTCATTCTCTGCAACAGAATATTTTTGTTCCTTTTCTTTGAATTTTTTATCCCAAAAAACAACAACTTCATTTTCTTTTTAGACTGAATCTAAAGAGTTCATGAAGAAAGGATTACCAGAGTAGTAAAGCTGCAACCATTGCAAAGCAAAAAAAAAGCCCCTTTACCTGCATAGCGTTAGGAAGTTTGCCATTTACACTAGATTTAATAAATGCTCTTGTTTCTATTAATACAAGGAGTGTTGTACCGTGGTATTGAGAAAATGAATATTTGACAAAATTATTTGCAGTTAAACTTTGGCAGTCTCGCAGTTGCTGTGCGTGGAGATTGGTAAGCAACCACTGGTTTGGCTTTGTTGAGTTAGTGCTGTGTGGTTCTGAAAAGTGTCCTGAAAATGATCAGGAAATTCATTGTGGTTTGTTTTCTGAGTTTTCTTCCTGATACAGCTTTTCTATTAAAACCTTCTTTACATTCAACACAAACATTTAGTCCTTTTGCAGATTTGGAAAGGAAGAGGAAGGGGATTTACCTCAGTGTCATGTGGAAAATACCTGATTTTTGTTAACAGATCCCTTTTTGTGTGTTTTTTAACACCTTTTGGTTTCCTTTATCTTCACACTGTGTTGCTTAACCAGATGGAACTGGGTATTAACTACCTTCACTTGCTAAATTTTATTGCCATCTGAGTAGACTTAAAAAAAAAAGATGACTGATTACAAAACATATCCTTGCTGATGCAGAGTTTATACTGTTCAGCTAAATCAAAACCCCAGTGGCAAGAGAAAAGCTCCTAGCTCCACATGGGTACTAGCAGTGTTTGTCACAGCTGCCAGAAGGCAAGATGCTGTTCTCCATCCTGTCCTTCCCAGCACTTCTGCACATTGATGTCTGCAGGATATGGCTCAGATTCAGAGGCAGAGTGGTGCTTGCTGTTACTCACTGGACAGTGGGAGCTCTCTGCTCAGTTTGCAAGTGTGTGAAGAGCCTGAAAGGCTTTCCTGCAGAAGCATGCTGCTAGGGCATGGCAGTCTGGCAGCAGCACTCTGGCAAAGTGACAGAAGCGGCTAAGTGAAAATCTTTAGAGGAAGATTTATTTCAGTAAATAAGCAATTATAAGTTAGGCAGTCATAGGTGGACAGAAAAGCTCTGTTTCTTACCATCTTGTGGACTTATACAAGATTTTGGAAAGCAGCACCACAATTAGCAGCTCAGTGGGAGGTAGGAACAAGGTAATACATTGTAGTAGTAACAAGGTGTGCATCAACTGCCTGTTGTTGGGGTTTTGTTTTCCAAAATTAGCTAGGGGAATTTTACCAGTCTGCTTTGTATGGGAAATGGTTTTGTGACCTGAAAACTGAGGGGTAATTCATGTTCCTAAACATCTAGTGCCCTCTGATACCCACGATATGTGATGTGTCCCACCACTGGGTCTGCAGAACCTGGGCCCCTTCCAGAGGGAACCCTTGTGCCTTAAACACCACTGGACACTTCTGTAGTTGAAATAACAATCCTTCATTTTTTAAATGCAAGAAAGTAGCTGTTAGTGTTTTTCTAGTGAGATCAGGGCCTGACAGGCACAAATCCTGTGCTGGTGTGGTGGGTAGGAATGTTGATTGGAAGGACCCTGCTGCAGTGGGGATGGGCACAACAATGCCAGGAGCAAGAGGGCTCGCAGGGTGTGGTGTTTATGGCAGGGAAGCAGCAGGGCAGCTCTAGGCTCCAGCACCTGTGCTCTGCTGCAGAAAGGGCTGAGGCATGTGGCATGGCCGGGAACGAGGAGCTCTGGCACCGAGCTGGGACACGGGCTGCTCTGCTCGCTTCCAAATGAAGCTGTTGCTTGACTTTCCTACATCCTCCCCTGTGTCTTCAAGCCAGCTGAGGAGATTAATGGCAATGTGTTTGTCCGAGGAGGGCTGGGGCTTTTTTGAACTTGGGCTGAGGACAATGGGACCTGTCCCCGGTGGCCCAAGCAGATTTCCTCTGCAGCCCGTGGAACGAAGCGATTTATCCCGCACAGGATGGGCCCTAAGCCCCATCTCAGAGTGACAGCCTTGGCTGGAGCACAGCTGGCCTCCTCACCAGGCCTCCCACTCCCACAGCACAGATGTGGCACTGTGTGCAGGTCACAGCAAGGTCACAGCATCGGGATTTGCGCGAGAGGTTTTAGCAATCGGCTTTTTTTCCCAGCAGCGTCTAATCTCTCAAGTTTGCAAAGGAAGAGTTGTTCTGAATTGCAGCCTAGGCAGAACCAAGGAAGGAAACACTTCAAAGATTTCCTTCTTTATAACATCCTCCGTTTCTCAGAGCTGTTATCCTGCAGAGTCCTTTGTGTTTCTCTTGGTGTCAGGCCGGGAGGGCAAACAGCCAAGGTGACCAAACAGAGCCACAGTTCAGTCCACGTCTGGTCAGAAGTTTGTGCCCCATCCAAAAGCCACTGATCTGCCCTTGATCATCCATACATTCCTAGCTCCAGCCTCTGGGTTCTGCTCCTTTTGTGGCCCTTTTTTAATTGAGTTTTTGGAACACAGCTATATACCCTGTTAGAGAAATTGCAGAGTTCCTGTTCAACAATTGAGTTCAAGATCTGCCTGGACTTTGCTCTGCTTGCTCACCAGGGTGCCTGGGGGTCCCTGCCTGCCCCTGGCAGCCCGCACTGGAGCAGAGCTGGCAGCAGCTGAGGGCAGGCAGAGCCTGCAAGCGTTGGAGTGACATTATAGAGCTTGTAAGAGCTTTGTGTTCCAGCCCCTTCCCAGCTGAATGCAAGCAAGCTCCTTCGCTTCAGTTTTCCACAGTTTCATACTCAGAGGCATGTGTGCCTCAGATACTTAACACAGGTTGGTATCTCACCAATAAATAGACAAAGAAAGGGCTGTGGCGACAGAAAATTCAAGCATTTTCTGGCCACTAGAACGTATTGCGGCCATTTTTGTGCAGTTCAAAGTGTATTCCAGAAACGTGAGGAAATAGGAAGGCAGTCTTTTATTATCTGTGTCTTAGAAGATGAAATAAAATTTTTGCAATAAAAGAGCATCATGACAAAATGTTTTTAAACTTATTTAAAACTCACTTGAAACAACTCCTTTAAATGTTCTTAGACTTTGAGAGAACTTAATTTTGGCATTTATCCAGGACTCTTAGGTGGAGATGATTGTATAGCATACCTGGGCACCCCTGAAAGAATGCATCTAAATACTGTAATATGAATAGCACTTAAATTTAAAAAAAAATATTTGATGGTACATTTGATAGATGAAAAATTGGTGTGAATATGTCACAAATGTAAATTTAAGACTAGTAACAGATTTAATCTTTAGAGCTCAGACATGACTTTTCACAGCAGCTCCTTCAAAGTTCATTTCAAGTTTAAAAGTGTTTTGTGTAAAGATGGTTCTCTTTTGCAATTCAGAACTTTTTTGAGGTGTTTGATTTCCATTCTCCAATACTCTGTATCATTACTAATTGCTCTTTTAAGTTTGTTGCCACTGAAGCTTTAATGCTTTCTTAAGGCATCCTTTTTTTATCCTACTCACTTGTCAAGTTCAAGTGTCAACTGTAGCAGCAGGGAGGATTTCAAAGCCTTTCTTTCCATCAAATGCAGGTAGTTGTGTGAGAGTTAATCCTGCAGACATACTCCTGTATCTGTGCTGAGTTTCCAGTGAAACAGAATTGTGTTCCTTTCTAAGCAGTAAGACAGTTCAACATGCAAATACTTTAATTTTAATAAATTAAAAACTTTGCAAAGCATAGTTTAATGATACTATATTACTGTTTTCATAAGAAATAATTGCATTTAGTGCTTTCTCCATAACAAGCAGCAGTGACCCTTCCAATTTTCCATAAGTGGGAAAAAAAGAAAATCTGGCCTTCTCATCTTACTTTATATTTACATCAGATTTGCACTTAAAAATGATTCAGTAGTATTGCATTTTATAACCAGGATGTGGAGGTTCTTATTATAGCAACTGCTCGGCTTAGTTATAAATAGCAATAGCATTTTTGGGGCCTGAACTGCTGAACTCCATTGGCAATCCGTTGTCAGAACCTATTATGGTTTCAGTTATTGGTGGGCATGAATTAAAGATTTGTTACTGTCAGATTGAATAGTGCTTAAAGGCAGTACCTGGGCCAGCCAAGCACAAGGGCTGTTAAACTTGGTGCTGTTCACATGGAAGTAACAAGGTCTCCAAACAAAGGGCACCTGGGAAAGCAAAGATGCCAGTCACTTGAAGGATTAATGAAAGGCCTGAGGGCAAAGAGGTCTTGGGGACAGAATTTTTCTTTATTTAATATTGGGGTGGGGACTTGATATGGATTAGATAAGAGTGGTGCTGGAAAGGTGAAGAAAGGGAGGAGAGAGACAGTGAGGTGGGGTAACTGGGGCAAGTGAAATGAATGAGAGAAGGGACGGTATGGGAGCAGGTGAGAAGAAAAAAACAAGTTAAATGGAAAAAGGCCCAGGATTAAAAGTGAAACAGCCATATGGATGTGCTAAGGTTCAGAGGGTCCCTGCTGCTTCAGTGTGCCCCTTTGACTGTGGGATGTTTTCTGTTTGTTGGGGTTTTCTTTTCTTTGCCTCTGCTTCTTGGGACTCTTTTCCTTTTTCCTTGGTGAGAGAATTGTCATGCTCAAAACAGAACATCACCCTTGAGGTCAGTCTGTGCTGAAATGTGCCGTGCTACGGCTAAGGTGGTAGGGTGATGTCTGGACTTGATGAGGTACCAGCCCCTTCTAACAGTTCATTTCAGAGTCAAGATCCAGTTTTCTCCAAAGTAAAACACTTCTGCCATAAAGAAAGCTATTTTCACTTTTCTTTTTGTTTTTAAAGTGCTGCTGTCTTGAAAAAAGAAGTTCAAAGAAAACTTCTGATAAGTATTTAAGTATTTCCAGTAGTCCCAGTAGTGGTGTCATATTTAGTTGGAAAACTAATATAAATGCTCCTACTCTGTGTTTTCACCTTCTCAGGTACTCTTTCTCTTTAATAATCTTGTAAAACACAATAATTTTTATATTAATTTAGAAAATTTTGTGTTAATAGGCAAACTTTGGACCAGAAGTATGAAGGTTGCTTACAATATACTACATAAATTAGGCACAAAACAAGAACCAATGGTACGACCTGGAGACAGGGTGAGTATCTCAATGATTATTTGTAATAGTTCAAATCCAATATTGGCAAAGAGAGAATGAGGTATTTGGGGTGCTGAGAGGAAATTAGTGAAGAGAAATAATGGGGTGTGGGACAGGGTGCTGAAATCTGCTGTTGCCTGCCTAAGACTGATCATTCAGACAGATGTTTTGAACTGCATATTAAGTAACCTGAGCTGGTACCCCCTGAACTTGAAGTTGTGGCAACATTAACAATAAACATTCCCACAGAAAGTGATTTTTGGACATTGAACAACAGTGTTTAGCAAAAGCTTGCTTATGGAGCCTGGAGGTGTCATGTGGATAAAAAATTGACTTACTAATGACTTTGTAGTTGTTGAGATGGTAGAAACAAGAGAAGCATTGTGGAGGACAAAGACAAGCAAAGTCAGCACATTTTGGCAGCCAGTTGAATAAATAAATGACGCTGACTGGTAACAGAGAGAATATTTCCATTCCTGGTTCTGACTCTGATGCAGCTACTGCTAGAGGCTGAATCTAAGTAGATGGATAAAGCCCACAGAGAGCAAGAGTTGCAGGGGTAGGACTTGGAGATGTTAAATGAAGACAAGAACGTCCTATGGTTTTGCTAACAATGTACTTACAAACCTACCCCTTTGACTGCCAAGGCTGGCTTAGCCTGCTGCTCATTTTCTCTGCCAGAGTGTGTATAGAAAATTCCACAGGTCCCATTCCAGTTTGGATCTAAGCCATGGAATGGATATTCCAGAACAAATTTGTCAGAAATGCAAATTTTAGTCCTGCCTTAGCACTTAGAGTTGTGGGTGTGGGATTAAGTTTCCCCCTCCAGTGTCTGATAGCAATTCTCAAACTGTTGATCCTCTTGTGCCACATGTGAGAAACATGTCTGCTTGCATTACACATGTCTTAGGGCTTCAAAAATGAAAGTATGCATTAATGCTTCCCAGAAGGAAAAAAAAGAGGAAAGAACCCAAAAGTGACAGTCCTTCCTGTTTCTTTTTGAAATAAATCATAAATAAATTAACTAAGGGATCTCTAGATCCTTAATCTAAATTGCTTCCTACAATGGCATTCAGCCAGGACTAGGATCTGAAGACTCTCTTTTACTTGATTTACAAGTGTGTCTCTCAGCAACAGCAGAAGCAGCAAGTTATTCAAGTGTGCACATCAAAACAGTCCACCCAGAAATCTCCAAAAGAATAAAGTTCACCTATGGGCAATGTGCATCTCTCCTTATTTACTGTGTACTGCCTGCCCATCTTCATAGTCATTTTCTGCAGCAGTCACTGGCATCTCCTAATGTCAAGAAAGGATTTGTGGATAGTTCAGGCTGAAAACTGGAAATTTAGCTAGCATAGGACTGTAAGGACCAAACTGCAGCTCATCTAAAATAAGTCAGCCTAGATTAGAGTGAAACAAATGTTTGTAGCTGAGTGCTGAAAGCATATGCTTTGTGTTGTAAAAACATCTTGCCTGGCATCCCTGTATAACAGGAATGTGATCATTTGAGGCAACTTCACATTGAAGATGAGGTGTTACAGCATTTCTGATGCTCTAGGCTGTGATTCTGGCTGTTACGCCCCTGTTGTAATAACAAAAAAGCTTTCTGACCTCTTTGAAGGTGACTTTATTCTACATAATGTGTGTTGTGTGACAACACTTAAATGCAGTTTTAAATACTAAATGAAATACAGGCATGCATTTCTGGTCTTTTCCAAATGAGAACATATTTGTTTCCTTATTTTGATATGTATAAAATAGTTTATATTTTCCCTTTAAAAACAAGTTCTGTCAATACAATCTGGTTTTCATGGCTACCATTACCTCACCTTTTAGGTTCTTTGTCTGAGCCAAAAAGTAAATGAACATGCCTGCATCTCCTTCCTTGTTTCTGGTATTATACGTGGCAAAGTGCATTGCCTTCTATAGTAACTTCAGAAATTTAACCTTGCATCACCCCAGACAGCTGCCTGCAAATTAATCTTGCTCTCTGAAATACCTACTGGCTAACCAGATTCTCATCTGCTAATAAACACTGTATGATTTTGTTCCTTCAGCCCTTTTTGCTTTTACACACATTATTTATTTATTTGGTACAAGTCTGTTGGTGATTAATGTTTTTTGGAGAGGAAGTTAATGCCTCATTCCCACTGGACTTCAGTGAGATTTTTTGCACCTCTGTCAGCTCCTTTTCAAAGGTTCCCAGCCAAACCTGCAATGGCTTTATGTAAGCAAAGACCAGTGCAAAACCTAAGAACCCTCAAAGTATATTTTGGGATCTTTCAGATGTTTGCTGGGCTCAGCAATCTCTACCATCCCCCACCATGCACCTGGCAAAATCCCTGTATTTCCACTTGCATATACTGAATTCTGCACAGCCATCTCCAGCACTTGGATTGTTTAATGTGCAAGTATGCAGATAAAGTAGCAATGAAGAATTATGAGGTTTAAGCCTTCAGACTAAAAACCAGAGATATCTTGGACCCACTTGGACAAGGCTGGTTAGGTTTCTTCTAGTTTGAAGAAAGCAGTTGATGTGTTGAAGGTGTCTACCTTTGAAGCCATGTGAAAATTCTGGGAGCACTTACAATCTCCAGTAGCTGAACCTTGGAGCACACATGGAAACACCATGATTTTACTTTAACAAAACTTCAGTGAATGCTGAAGCAGTCAAAACTCAAGGGCTGCTAAGTAGTTTCAACAAATGGCAAGGTGCTGTGATAATACATGCTAGTCCTGTGTGTGAGCCCAGAGGAAAGAGGTTTGGAATCATTTGCTGTGCCTTTGCGTGCCTCTGCAGTTTGGTGCAGGAGTTCCCAGCTGTGTTACAGCTGTTTGGGACGTGAGCTGAGAATGCCCATCTGACTGAACTGAAGCAAAACCACAGAGAAGATCCAGCCACTAAGGCCATTCACCAGTGAGAGCAGAACTGTTCCCTGCCCTTGCAGGGAGAGCTCTGGGCTCTCTGAAGTGCCTGGATCCTCAGCAAGGCTCTGACCCCTCCTTTCTCTTTCCCTTTCCCTGTGCAGGATCTCAGGCATTGTCCTGCCTCAGGCAGGGCCTGCAGGAGTTCAGCTGCACAGCTCAGCACCTACTGAGCATTCTGGTGATCCGTGATTGGTTTTGGCATTCTTTTATCTAAATAATTCCTCAGCCCTAGCCCTGAAGCTGTTAGGTTCAACAAATCCACACCTAGGTTGGCATGTGATATGGCCAGCTCTGGATGTGAGGTTTGCTTCTAGATACCAGGTTCTTGTGTGTACACAGCACACAAAGCACTGTGTACTGTTCCAGTACTTTACACTGGGAAGACAGGAAAACAGGACAGTCCTAAAATGAAACTGTTTTATGAGGCAAAGTGTGGTGAAACAAAACAGTGTGTTAATGATTGGCATAATGACATCCTAAGTCTGGATAATTTTATTTGGTCGCAGGTACACTTCAGTTTCAGTAACTTCAAGCAAATTATTACATTAGGATCTAAAATCCTTCTAATTTCCAATTTAAGTTATTTAACACCAGTAAAGCAATCAGTTAATTCAGAACCAGATGAAAGGTGTTGTCAATGTAGGAAACAATGCAGCATGAAAATATTTAACTACATCCTAAGTGAAAATATTCATAAAAGGAATATTTATCAGAATAAATTCCTTCTGATTCCTCATTCATCTGTTATTAGGCATTTGAATAGCTGTCTTAGAAGTGCTCCAGTATCATCTGCATCCAAAAGGAGGCATGGAAACTCCAATTATCATGATCTGACACCTAGGATAAAACATTTTTAACATACTTCTCTCTCTTTCAGGTAACCCTGGTGTTTCCTAACAATGATCCTGCTGCTTTCATGGTGGCATTTTATGGCTGCCTGCTTGCGGAAGTTGTCCCCGTCCCTATTGAAGTGCCACTTACAAGAAAGGTGAGGAACTGAATTTCTTCTCTATACTCCATTTTAGCACTTACATCAGAATAAATCACAACTGAACGTAGCTTTTGAGTACATTTTTGTAGTTAGCTAGCTCTGAATCTGAGGATACCAAGATAGTGCTGTGTGGTGAATTATATATAGTTCCTTCTGTTTTGTGATAGAAAATCTGAAAATGTGCTTGCAGTTTCAGCAAATGCAGGTCTGCATGGAAAATGAGAGGAAAATTTTTCAAGACAACACTCTGCCAGTCATAGATGGATTACCTTTGTTGCCTTTTAAAACCTTCTGGTGTTGGCCACTGACAAAGAATCATTGGCAACAACTGCTGATTTTCCACCTGTCCCTGCAACCCAAGCTGTGTTATAATGCCACTGGTGCTATGTGTGCTGCTTCAAAGCTGTTATGGAAATGCCTTCTCCTGTGTCTATATGTGCATATGTGTCCCAAAGCTTCTGTCACCATGGTCACCTCTGCCAAGGGTGGCACTTGAACAAATTCAGTTCAGGAGTTCTTGTCACAGAACATACATTCATAGAGAAAACTGGCCACTGCTAATCAAAAGCGTTTCACATCCAGTGGTGGTTCAAAGACACAACCACATATCCCAGAGAAGTGTTAGGAGACAGCTAGAGCAGTTCCAGCTGGAAGGAGTGTCTGGGGGCAGTGAGGGGTGGAGGTGAACCACAGCTGGGTCACTTAGATAGGTTCTGCAGAATCTGAGGGTGTATGCCTTGAAGGATATAAGAACAGCAAAATGTATTTATTAATTATGAGGATTGTTTTGGTCATATCCCTTTAATTTGCCATGTCTGGCTGTTCCCACATACCCCTTGTATAATCACTCTTGTCTTAGCTAGCACTAATAATGCCTTTAATTATTTGGTCTGGACTTGTACCCATAAAGAGTGTTCTCTAATCCTTACAAGTTTTCTTTTTAAAGTGAATTCTTTTGGGAAATGTTGACTGAAGCCATGAGATGCCAAGGAAAGGGCTGAGCAAATGTATTGCATTGGTCACATTTTCAACATTTCAATTGTCAAGGGCTTTTCTTTGAAATGTTCCAGTGTTAGAGTACTCTGGAGCAGAAGCTCAAATCTTTGTTTCATGGACAGCAACCTTCCCTTTCAAATGGAAGCCATGAAAACAAGATCGTAAGCCCTCACAAAGCCTTTGCAGTTTGGACATCTCACACAGCCAATTAACAAAATATCTGGAGATTCCTCCCTAAGTGAACCTGCTTGAGCCTTTCTCACCTCTGGGAAACTGAGTTGACCTCGGCATTTCTCCATTACAGTCACAAATGCCCCAGCCGTCATCTGTGGTGGGCTCCTGCCATGGTGAAACCAGACGGTGCCAGGGAGAGAAGGGCTGGGATCAGGAGTGGGGGGCAGCTGATAAACTGGTGAAGGAGGAGAGAGAGATGGAGGGAGGGAGTGGATCAGCCAGCAAGAGATCAGGCAGAGCAGACTGGAGAGCCATGGAGCAGAAGGAAGGACCGAGGGAAAGAGGAGACAGGATGTGCCCCGGCTTAAACTGTCTGAGACTGGAGGAAAGATGCAGGAGAGCTGGAAAGGCCATGCAAGGGGAGAGGATGGGACCTCAAGCACCATGCCTGCTCTGGGGAGTAGGGTTATGCTGTTTCATGTGTAAAATGATGCATTTGGGAGCTTTGAGAGGTGGACATGGCTGTAGAACAAGGATGGTGATTTTAGTAGAAGTGTTTCCATTGGGCTCTCGTTGTGCCTTCACATCTGAGGGCAGTACATTTAGTCTGAGGCAGTTGCATAACATGGTGCATTATTTTGATAAAAAACCAGAGATTTTGTATGCATCAACAAAATAAGGCCAGCAGAGTATGTACATTTTAAGATCTTACAGGGTGCTCAAATGGGTAAATCCACATTCGTTGCATGAAAAAAATAAAGAAACAACATAGTTTTGAGGGTTAAAAAAATCTGTCTTTCCCTGTTACTATTCTCTGAGGTTTAATGACATTTTAAAGCACATAGATAGGTGTAAATTTGATTTATTTTGGAACATCTGATACCACATTCACCCAGTAAACTATAAAATCCAGCTGTCCAAGTAAATACTCTGTGTCAAATGAATAACTTACCCTAATTTGGCTGCACCTCTTGGGTGTTTTTTTTTTAAATATGTATCTATATATGGATATATAAATATACACTTACACATCTGTGTATATATATATATTTATAAAGGAATATCTACAGACTCAGACTGTTTATCTTTTGCCACGATGTTTAAATATCAAATTAATAACACAATAACAGAGATGTCAGTTACAAAAGCAACATGATCTATACTCTATAAATAAAGCTATGCAATCTCACAGCATATACTATTTCAAATATCTTTGCATTTGTTTATATGGAAAGGCAACTGGAGTGGAAACAATGAGATGAAAATCGTGTTCTGAGTAGTCCCAGAAGGAATACCTCTGCCTGGTCAAATGGCAGTGGATTGCTTCTGGCATCCGTGGGAAGATGTCATTCCTGTCATCACACAATGGCCTAGACTGTTAGTTTATGCTTTCCCATTATTTGTTCTCTGTTCTGCATGCTTCAGTACATTCTGGCAGTGGACATTTTTTGGGTTGCTTTTTAGAAGACAGAGATGTGAACTAGCAAATAGACCAGCAATTATATTTTATATTATACTATAGGCTTACAGAATAACAAGCTGATACAGGATGAGCTATTTCAGGTAGTTATATTAGCAGCCATTTTTAATATTTAAAGTTTGTACTCACAGCTTTAATACAGTTCTGCATTTTCATAAAAAGGAGTTTTTCACAGCTCTGTGCAGGATTTTGTCCCTGGCAATTTAAAACTGAGCAGTATTTTTTGCAGCCAGGTAGACTTTTGCCTTACAGACTACTGTGCAGACATCTGCACCCACATGGAAGTAGCAGCTTCTGCTTTGCCAGCATATAGATTTTGTGTGTATTCTCTTTTTTGTTTTTAGTATAACTGTTATTTTTTCAAGATTTTGACAGGATTTTTTCCCAGTTCACTACTAGGTGAAGGCCCATCTTGCCTTGCTCTTTCCTTCTGCATCCCGCCTTTATGTTGACAGAGTACCTAGAATACCCCCAGAACTTCAGGGGATGTGTGACCTGGCATCTGGGATGGATTGTCTGAACATCCAGCAGCCATGCAGCATTCTCCAGTGTTATTCCCAGAAAGCTTCCTAGTGTTTGGCAAAGAAAAATTGGAAATTTGAATTCCTGCAGCATGGTTTTGTCTCTGTAGATTTGGGACATCCGATCTAAAATTAAAAACAAAAATCCCAAACCAACTCTTCATTCCAAAAGCAGCAGTCAGAGATTCTGCAGTCATTGTAACAATAGAACAAGCAGAATTTTTATTTCTCCTCCTTTCTCTGAATTTAGTACCATTGCAATGCCTTTAGCATCAACACTTCCCAAAATTCTTAGAGCTAATTCTCATCCCTTCATTTCTAGGCTCTCTTCTCTCAGAATGGTGTCCCTCTCTCAAAATTTGCTTATGTTTCCCAAACATTAGCAAACAATGTGTCCTGTACAGTATCTCTTCCTTCAGAACTGCCACTTTTGTTAATCCAGTCTGAAGTTGGAGTGTTACAAACCCTTTCAGTGCATGTGTGATATGATGTGAGTTACAAACTATATTGTAGAATGTGCTGTCAAAGTAGATGAGATGGGAGTTTCAGCATGTTGAGTTCCAGTTGAAACAGTGATTTACTATGTCCCTCATGAAAAGATTTTAAAATAAGGTTTTGATTTCTTTTTCTTTATATTTTTTAGGTCAGTGTTTTTTTCCATTTGATCGGCGCCGTGAAAAATATTATTATTCTGCTCTGATACAGTCAGGGGAGCTAATCAGTTTTAATCTAAAAATAACATTTTTGTCCTCCAAGCACATTCACAGTTATGCTCAGTCACATGCTGTGAACATAGGAAGAAATCTAACCCTCACAGATCTTCATGGCCTCCTTATCATAGGCAGAATTTGTAGCAGGGTGTGTGTGACATGAAAGCATGTAAAAATTAATTTCTCACTCAAAATGCTATTTCCTAGCCTATTAGATTTAGTGCTATGTGTGCTTCCAGCAGGCATTTCTGTACTTTTCCAGATGCTGGCTCTCAGAGTGTGATTGGAAGAATTGTGTATTGTCATAGAAAATCTGGAGAGACCCACTCCAGGAACCTGAGGTTTTTTTAAAGGATGCTTCATACAGGGTAAAAACTGTTTTTGAGGAGCTCTTTTTATTAAAGCCTGAGAAGTTATTAAAGTTTACAGTAGCCAGGGAGGTATATCTCTTCCAAGACAGTGAAATTGTCCCAGTCATAGCTTTCTTTGAAAGAAGAATTCTAGTCCAAAGGAAATACACCTTGACATCTTTCCTAGTGTTTCAGGGCTCGAGATAAAATGAGCTTTGCTTTCTCTCAGCTTTACTCATTGTAGGGCTGTAGTGTGCCAGAAACACTGGACCTCTACATGCTTTTGAACATCTTCTGATAATGAATATCTTTCTCCTCTGGATTTAAAATACGTACAAAATGTTTCATGTACTCTTTTCAGTGGTATAATCTTCCAGTCCCTCCAAGGAATGTAAGACCCCTGAGCCCCCTGTGCAAACTGCTGGGCCCTGCAAGCCCTGTGCTTGTCCATCCCTCTTCACACTCTTCAGCAGTGGAGCACCAATCCTTGCTCAGTTTGTCACAGTGAATCCTAGATCCTTTGAAGTCTGTGTTTCCTTATTATATTTTCAAGTTAGGAAATGGTAATTTCCTGGAGAGAATATCATATTTCATGCAGTGTCCACTGCCAAAAATAACCATTGTCTCGCTTTTATTAAGATTTTTGGATGTTAAGCTGCTCATAGTTGCAGATTTCACATGCAAGTTGCAGGCAGATATCAAAGCTGTTGTCTGAGGAGAGAGTTAATTTCTTCATCTTAAAGCTGGGTATGAAAATTGTGTCTGCACTAAGGTCTTTGTGTTTTTTTAAAAAAATAAGGTTTCCTTGATGCCTCTTTTGGCTCAGAACTGGTGATGCTTGGCCTTTACATCTGATCATTGCCCTGTTTGTTCTTTACCAGCAAATTTTTGTTAGCAAAGGGCACTGGAGCTCAAATAAGCATTGCAACAGAAAACAAGATTAGTTCAGTCTATGATGCTCCACCACATAATTCTCATTTTGAAAACAGTCTGGGATTTGCAAGTGAACAGAAGTAACCTTTATCAGGCCAACCTTTGCACAGACTGTCTCTTCCTTCCTTATTAGATAAGGACATGCACTCTCTCTCACGGAGACAGGATCATAACTGTTTTCCTTCACACAGATACTCTCACAAAGCATTAGAGAAATGACATTAACAGCAGGCTGAAATGCTACCACACGTGGGATTTTTTTATCCTGACAATGAATTATCACTTTGCAGCAGGAAGAAGACAGTTTGCCTCCAAGTACTGGTGAAAACCTTTAGGGAACCTTTAATAAAAGTCTTTGGAGAACTTTGAATGGCTGCCTACAGCAGAGAGGATTTCAGGCTTGCTTCATCTGAAAGATTGATCTCTCTAGGTGTGTGCAGACATAGTCTAAAGCTATGCACACCTAAATTTTCATACCCCAGCAAGCGCTGTGCCTTCACGAAATGTAAAGTGATAGTTCCAAAGTCATCAATTGGTCTCAAACTTCATGCTACAATACCTCAGCTCTGTGTTTTGCCTTCCACCTGCATTAGGTGTTATTTCAAACTGTGAATTGTAGAGGATTTGACAATGAGCATCTCTGTCTGCAGTTGGGACTGCATTCGGTTGTTTCACCTGGTCTCCTCACTGAGGTTTTTCCTACCCCCACAATATTCAGCAAAATAAATTGTTTATGGCAAGTGGGGGGTTGCCAAGTAGCAGATAACCAAAATAGCAAGTAACACTTCTGACAAACCAGTGTGTCCTGAAAATCTATTCCCTCATGGTAGGAGAATGATTTTACTTAGAGGGGAAGAGGATTTGGGGTTTTTGGCAGAATATTATTTAGTTGTGTCTCTTTGCAACTTATAAAGTAGTTTTCACCATTGCAACCACTCATTTCACGTTACTCAAAAGGCAGGCCAATAGTTTGTCTGTCAAATCTGTAATAATCATTACCCTTAAAGTCAGTAGCCCTTTTTGTAGCCCACATGTAAGCTTTCATAGCCTCAGGCAAAGGGTTGCACTTTTAGGTCAAACTTCATTTTTCAAACACAAGTTTTGCCCAAGCTCCTCACTGTTCTGGGCCTGTCATGCTGAGGTGTGAGGAGCTGCAAAGACTGTTGTCTTGACATGGTTGAGTGTGTGAGGAACATTGTGGTGTGTCTGTGGGATGTGAAAGGGTTTCAAATCTTCTCCTGGACCTCCTGGCTGTCAGTCCAGTAGCCCAGCACCACTTGAGTAGTTTAGAAACAAGTTCTTCTGTGGGGCACCAGTTATCACAGAAAAACCTATATAGGGCAAGGGATGTCAACCCCTTCTTCATGTCTCTGTTCTCTGCAGTAGTTTTAGATTCTGGGTCAGGATGGAGCCACCAGCAGCAGGCAGAAGGTGAGGATAACTAGTTATGAGGTGTGAGAGACTGAGACTGAAGGTGTAATTGATGGACACCAAGTAGGAGACTTCCAGAAAGCTTCATTGGGTTCATATTGCAAAATCCTCAACTGGAGCTCCTGTGGCCCTTGAGAAGAGTGTCTTTCACAGCACCTCTGCTTCAGCATCTTGATTTGCCTTTGTCTTGCAAGGCAGGGTTTGTGGCCACCAAAGCATGGTGTGGGATTTGAAAGTCTGTGAAACACACTGCCCATGCCTGGTGAAATTCTTCCCATCGCCTGTGGCAGAGTTACATCACATGATTGTTCAGCCATGTTTTCCTTACAATTGAAAGAATATCTGTTCAGAAAAGAATAGGGTGAAGATTTTAATGTTGTTTGAGGTGGACTGTCCTGATGGAAATCAGTGTGCTATTACAAACTGTTACAAGTGAAGAGATCGTATTAAGAAATCTATGTATGTGTGTGAACTGCTACAAGTGAATGATGAATATTTATGTGGACATCCTCTAAGACAGTTAGACATTAGACAGACCAGAGAGAGCACAGACATTCTTTCTTGTGTTATCTAAAAAACTCTACACTGTTAATACCAGTTTCTTTTTTCTGTTGTGTTCTTTTGCTGGGAGAAGAGTTTGACAGGTGATTTCTTAGCTGATGCATCCCCCAGTGCCGTGGTATGCTGATGCTTGAGGGTCCACACTTTCTACTAGTTTCCTTGTGTTAGATTTCTTAATGCAATTCGTTAGGTTAATTTCTGTTTACAAAGTTCTGCATTAATTGGAATTTCATTGCTTGAGAATTGGCATTTTCTTGATATAGTGGTGAAGCAGTTTGTAGCAGTCTTTTATAGGATACACAGTTACAACAAAATTGTAATTTAAAATTGAGATCAATGCCATTGCTGCATTCAATTATAAAATTTATATGCCTTTTTAAATTGGTAGTTAGAAATTCATACATATATTAGCAAGCATTTATTAGATTAAATTTAGTGAGAAATTTTGAGCAATGGTAGTATGACTCTGATATTTTAAGGAACTCATGACCTCCCTTTATAGATGATAGAATAGCAGGTCTCAGAAGCTGTCTTGACCAAGGAGTGGTGTTCTCCATGGAACACTCCAGCCTTCCTCTTCCTGCCATTCCTTCTGAGGGAGCCTCAGGACAGCCATCCCTCCTGCACTGTTCAGGCACCCACATTTCCTTCCCCTGAGCAGACTCCAAGAGTGGAGACAGGTCTCATCCTCATGTGGAACCAGGATTAGATCTTCCTAAGTGCTTGGCCCATAGGTTTGACAAAAGAGATGTGGAGCAGCTGACATGAGAGTCAGTGAGGACAGTAATTAATGCTGGACAAAGCCCATTAAGTCCTGGAAGCCCCACTGGTGCAGGTGTGGTGGGGCCAACAACATGCTCCCCAAAGTGTTGTTCATGGAGACACCAGTATTATTCTCTGTTGTTCAAAGAATACTCTCATTGTCTGGTTTTATATGGACAAAGATGATACACAAGCTTAAGTTTAAAAAGCCTTGCTGAAAAAATGACATTTCATTTTTTTTCCTGGTTTTATAAGCATTCTGGGTATAGTAAGCAAAAGCAAATACAATAGTTCTGGATAGGAGCAGTTATATAGGATAGACTTTGACAGATCAGTTAATTGTCTCACATTGCTTGCTCAGCTATCAAAGTTCTGATAATTGCTGCCATATGCATATTTTGAGGTGGTATGGATAGGCTTTTGCTTTTTTCTCTGTTCTCATTACTTCTCCACTTTAGATGGGTTTTTTTTGACTATATAAAAATTGCATTAAGAATTAGTCAGTTAGGCTCTGAGGCTTTCTTTCCATCATACAATTTTGCTTTGAAGAAATCAATAGATTAAGGCAACTGTTCCGTATTTCTGGTTGTTTCCATTGTTGAGTGTGCTCTATGGTTGATTTGAAAGATATTTTAATTTGATTTTTTGAGTTTCTTTAGGAGGTTTTCAGTAGAATAATTCTGTGGAGAAAGGGTCAATATTCCTATATGCATTTACATGTAAGGCTTTGCTCGGTTGAGGAGCCTGTTGGAGGGATGTAAAGTTTATAAAAGTAATGACAAGACACTATACATAAAGCAGATGTAATGCTGTAGAAGCACAGCATCTCCTAAAGAACATCTATGGCCTAGACTGGGAAATCATTACATGACTTCTTAATCTCACTGCTTCTATCCCCTTGATGAAAGTAAAATGTAATGAGCTCACTCTAATGGGCACTTGACTGTATGTAGTGCTCCTGAAATGTGCCTGTAACTACTCAATGAAATGGTTATTGACAAATCAGGTTAGATCAGCATAAATAGGGAAACCCTCACCACTGTACACCCATCATAACATCTTAATGGTTGAAAGCTTTCTCCAGGTGGAAGCATCTGTAATCCATATGATTTCCTAGAATTGTCACAAAATCACAGAATGGTTCAGGTTGGCAGAAATGTGTGGAGGTGACCTAGTCCAGCTTCCCTGCTCAAACAGGATGCCCAGGACTATATCCATGGTAGCTTTTGGATATCTCCAAGTATGGAAACTCTACAACCTCTCTGGGTGCTTTGTGCCAGTCACCCTCCCAGTAAAAATGTGTTTCCTGATTGTCAGAGGGAGTCTCCTCTGTTTTGGTTTGTGTCCATTGCCTCTGGTCCTGTCACTGGGCAAAGTAAGGGAAGAACCTGGCTCCATCTCCTGCACACCCTCCTTTCAAGTGTTTGCACACATTGATTAGATCCCTCCCTAAGCATTCTCTTCTCAAGGCTCAGCAGTCCCAGCTCTCACTCTTTCCTCCTAGGAGAGAGGCTCCAGTCCCTTAATTATCACAGTGGCCCTTTGCTGACTCTCTCCAGTAGCTCTGCATCTTCTGCCTGGCAGCCCAGGACTGGTGCCAGCAGTGGAGATGTGCCTCTCTGGTGCTGAGGGGGAGGATGCCCTCCCTCAGCCTGCTGGCAAAGCTTTGCCTCACACAGCTCAGGATGCCATTTGCCTTCCTCTTCCTCGTGCCAGGGCACATTGCTGGTTCACACTCAGCTTGCTGTCCAGCAGGACCCCCAGGTTCTTCACAAAAAGCTGCTCTCCAGACCATTCTGGCACAGGGGTTTGTTCCTCCACAGGTGCAGGACTTTGGATTTGCCTTTGGTGAACTTTATGAGGGTCCTGTCTGGCAATTTCTCCAGGGATCCCTCTGGGTGGAACAATCCTCTGTCAGATCAGGCATTCCTCCCAGCCACTTGTCATTTCTGAAGAGATGCAAGAGCATATGCCGTCTGATGGCTTTCACTGTCTTTATGATTTATGCTGCTACAGACAAGAGGATACCTAGCTTTGGAATTCCTTTGTCAATGTACAGATGAGTTTTGATAGTCAACTAAAAGGAAATCAATTTAAAGGAAAGAGACTGTTTTCCTCTCAAGATAATGTGCCCGAGAACAAAAGTGCTTTCAGCCTGTAATCACCTCTAATCAATTCTGTACTTTGTCATCTCTTAGGATGCAGGAAGTCAACAAATAGGCTTTTTGCTTGGAAGCTGTGGAGTTACTGTGGCCTTGACCAGCGATGCATGCCATAAAGGACTGCCTAAAAGCCCCACAGGGGAGATACCACAGTTTAAAGGTAACCTAGCCCTAGCTTATCATGGCTCTCACTGGTCATTTACTACAATAAACTGCACTTATTTCATGGCTGTGGGTGAGGGTCAGGCCTAGGGTGAAGCCCTTGTTACAGGAGCAGGCGTGCTGCTGGGACACCGCTGTCCTGGTGTGTCACTGGCAGTGATGACTGTGCCAGCCTCATGGATGGAGAGCAGCACCAGTGCTCCCAGTGCAGTTCTCTGCTGGCTCAGCCAGGCTGCTGAGACCATCTGTGGCCACACAAATTCAACCAACAGACTTAGGACTGTAGTGGATGAGAAGTGTTCATACGATTAACTCCTTCAGTCAAGTGTAGGGGCAGTAACTTCTGACAGGGGAGTGTTAATGAAACTGCTGAGGTCCACAACAGCTTAAACTGCCCAGACATTCCCTCAGGGACTGCCTAAAAACACCTCAGTAGCTGTGTCAAGAAAGCAGATCTGAAAAATCTTCTTTCCCATACTACACTGAGGTTCAAATGAAGCAATGTTTAGGTAATGGTGACCCAGATTTTCAAGAATAAAACTCTGGCAGGGAAGGCTTTTTTCTTGTTTTATCCAGCAGAAACTCAATGGAAGCTGGCTTTTGTTTGTACCTCAGGCTGGCCAAAGCTGCTGTGGTTTGTCACTGAGTCTAAACACCTCTCCAAGCCACCTCGTGACTGGTTCCCACACATCAAGGATGCCAACAATGACACAGCTTACATTGAGGTGAGTTAATGAAGATGCATCTTCTCCTCAAATCATTACATATGGCACTCTGGATTAAGTAAACATCATTATTCATTCAGCAGTCACAGAAGCAAAGAACATCCTGCTTTAGGTTGTTAATAAGTAATGTTGTTTAATAAATTTGACCAATACTGATTTCAGAAAAGTCAATGGAATGTTAAATTGTATTCTGGGTGTTTCTAACATTAAAATTTTTATGTGGCTGTAGCAGTGTTATATTATATTTGCCTTGTGCAATCTTAGTTCTGTTCAGTGTGGGCTTGCCCACTAGCCTTGGGATGGATAGATGACAAGGTTCACAGTGAAGCTTCAGTTCTCATATCACAACCTTCAGACCCTTTGAAAAAGAAAGAATTTCTTCTTCAAATACTTGCCTGTCACTTACTGCTTTATGAGTCACACTCCCAAGAACAGCATCAGCAAGGGAAGGTTAGCAATGCTGTTGAATTTAATTTTCCTCCTCTTTTTCCCATCATTTCCTCCCCCTTCTGCATAGACTCAAATGCTTTGAATTCAGTGGTATTAATATTGAATTTAAATTATTCTTCAAAGGGACTAAGTGCAAGTGAATGGACCAAAGGTGTTTCCTGTCTTTGTGCAGTCAGGACACTGGGCTAGAGAAGCAGAGATGTCTTCACTCTCAATCTTGCTGATTATCTTCATAATGGAGAAAGATAAATGTTTAATTTATTATCTGCCCCTGATAGTTCTCAGACACTTAAAAAAAGTTACAAAAATTATTTCAATAATCACCAATGGCCTCCCACCTATTTTCTGCTGCTTTTTCATGAGTATGACCTTCTTCTGATCAAAGAGCTTGTGTCTTTCAGACTGTATACATATAGATTATTTTCACAGCACCCAGCAAGCATTCTGCAGTCAGCTCTTATCACATGCCTTATAAGATGCAGAAGGGAGAAGCTGGGGTTTAGTGGCTGGCCTATAAAATCAAACATGTAAACACTGAACAGACTGAACTAGGTTATTCTCTGCTAAATCTAGCCAGTCCATTAGTCACTGACACGATCAGAATTGTTAGAGTTATGTTTCCATAATGGCTGTTTTCAAACAACACATGGATTTCAGATACCAAACCTGGGAATCTTCAGTCAAAAGAGAAAGCCTAAAAAAATTGTCTTTTAACAAAGAAATGCCTCCAAACTTCCTGGTGTTGCTGCCTTCTTAAAATAGAGTCATTAGCTATATGTGTCCATCATTCAACTGCAGAGGAAACACTTTAAACATAGCTATTAAATAATGGAATTATGGCAATTCTTTCACATTGGCTTTCCCTGCTTATTTCTTTTTAGTACAAAACATGTAAAGATGGAAGTGTTCTTGGTGTAACTGTGACAAGGATTGCACTGCTGACACACTGCCAAGCTCTGACCCAGGCGTGTGGCTACACAGAAGGTATGGAGTGTGCCCATCATCCTTAAAACATGCGTACATCATCAGTGTACATCATCCTTAAAATCAAGTGGGGATTGTCATTTATTTCTCATCAATCTATATTATGTTTTACAAAGTCTGGTGCCAAAGGCTTCTAGATTTAAAAACATGATTTTTTTTTTTTATTTGTTCCAGGAAATATGTTCATGTTTAAAATATCTGTAGGAGAGGTACAAATAATGTCTTAACCAATATAAATCCTGCAGTGGAGATTTACTTTGAAAGTTAACCTTTGAGATCATCAGTCATGTTATACTGAAGCTTCCTTCCTTTGAGTGGGTTTGCCTTGGGTCAATTCCATGTTCTAAAAAATAAATTCTGCTTTGTTTTTGTTGGACAGCTGAAACAATTGTGAATGTACTAGATTTCAAGAAGGATGTTGGTTTATGGCATGGAATTCTTACAGTAAGTATGTTTTTTTATTCTCTCTGAGTATATGAAAATAAACTAACTTAATATGCTTAGTGCTGTCACAAACTGGGATGTCCTACAGTTTCTTTTAATACAATTTTTTTCTGCTTTGAAAGCAAAGTAAATGTCATTTAAACCCATGATCTTCTCCTGGTGCATTTACCCATACTGAGCATGGGAAAGATGTCAATGTATTTTTATGTATCATGTCAAATATTGTGATCCCATTCTTATCATGTTATCTCTTATGTGATTTTGAGATCAAACTTTATAGCAGAAACAAATCAAATTAGTATTTTCCTCTGTAGGGATATGATCCAGTGGCATAGTTCTATTGCTCCTGACTAGCTTCCCTATCAAAACTCCCACCAACAGATGTTTTTGCTAACATTAAATATTCCCAATACTTTAAATTGCATTAATTTTTTACTTGATGTTGGAATGTCTTCCTCAATTGACATGGAGACAATTGACGTATTTTTAAGGATTGCTTCTTAAGGTGCTGTTGCAATCAGTGACTGACAAATTGTTTACTATTCACTGATCATTTTAAGAACAGATGTCAAGTCTTGAAGGGTCATTGTTTGGGGGTCCCATGATTTTGGGGATCCCCAGGATTCCCAGTGATCTGATATGTTTTTCCCATGCAGTGTTACGCTGTTCTCACTATCAAAGTGCAGTAATAATATTTCTGCAGCAGAAATTATTAGGCTTAACACCCATAAGTGTCTAATGTTAAAAAGAACATCTTTATCACTGGTTGAAAGCAAATGTCTAATAGAGCTTTTCTGTGCCTTCCTTTGCTATTAATCTTGTTCTTAACTTCATTTTTTTCAGTACTTGCCTGTTTTCCTGTGCCTATGCTTGTACCAGACTGAAAGGATAAAAGATAGTTATATCTTTTGCAGTTCTCCAAGTGTTTAGATGACTAATCCACTGGGACACTTAACCTTTCTTAAACCTAGGTTTTCCAAAACAAATACTGTATTTAACCTGAGCTGCTATGAGGGGAATCATGTTGCCCTGAGGAGATATTTCTAAATGCTAACAAAAAGTAAAGCAGCAGCTCATTTACAGGGTGTTTGTTTAACTGAGAAATCTCTAATGCAATTGATGAGCTCAGACTGAGAGATCAGCTTTGGGTTTGTCATTGGTTTCACTCAGCTGCTTTTTCCTGGAACTTTTCATGGCCTTGTTGAAAATACTGGCATTAGCTCACCTAGAGAGGGACTAAAACCTCCTTCATTTGTTTTCTGTTAAAATAAATGGATTTCTGCTTAGTATAGGATTTCAATTTCTTTGTCTCCTGTCTTTTAAATAATTTGTGCTCTACTACCATTGGAAGCTTTTAATATTTCCCAGAGATGGATTTCCATAGACAGTTGTCTTACTGCTTTTGTCCTTTTTAGTACAGTGTTCATATATATGGCAGTTTATCAGGCTTAGGGATAATATTATCTACATAGTAAACATGTAGACATTCTTCACCCAATGTTTTATTTTTAATTTTTTTCTATTTAGAGTGAACCTCTTTGAATATGAATAGAAAGAAAATGTTCTTTTTCAGTACTGCATAAAAGTTACTATCTGATTAGTATAAGTCCTTAATCTTTAATTAAAGCATTGGAAAATGGGTGTCTGTTTCATCTTCTTGTGGGTAGCTGGATAGGAAAAGATGAATGCCAGAACAGAGTGTTTTGCATAGATGCCCCTGCCCATAACACAACATGAGTAGTTGCCACAATTTTTGTATCAAACCTTTGTATGTTTTTGATTTCAGAGTGTCATGAACATGATGCATGTCATAAGTATTCCATACTCTTTAATGAAAGTGAATCCTCTGTCATGGATACAAAAAGTCTGTCAATACAAAGGTAAGGAACAAGAATATAAAAAAATTTGCTTGATAGTCAAAATCAAAAGTGCAAATTGATAACACAGCTGTCTAGCTTTTCTATGGTGTGTTAGTAATTTTCTCATTGCTGTTGCAGCAAAAGTTGCCTGTGTGAAGTCCAGAGACATGCACTGGGCGTTGGTGGCACACCGAGACCAGAGGGACATCAACCTCTCCTCGCTGCGGATGCTGATAGTGGCTGATGGTGCAAACCCATGTAAGCTCTGCTGCCCCAGCACAGGACAGGACTGGAAGGGGTTTCTCTCTTGCACTTAAAGCTTCAGTCTTCACCCATCTTAGCTAAAATATTTGAAAAACATGCATTTTGTCTACTACAAACTGGGTGACATTTGTGGAACCAGTAATCAATCTGGGATTCTTTTCAAAGTATATTTTTCTTTAGCTCGTCCTGAAACAAACTTGATATTCCATGTAATGTAAGTTGCAGTAAATCTAGTTTTGTTTAACATCACAGTCATGTATAAAGAATGAACCTATAAAAGCTGAAGCGATGGTGAGCTTAAGCTATAGAAAGGATGAGAACATTTCCTCTGAATGACAGTTCTCAGCTGCAGAAGTAACTGAGAATTTTAGGGGAATACTTAAGCTACTCTAGAGAAACACATCTGAATCACTTCATGGCAATTAACAGCATAAGCTGTTTCTCTGTATTATATAAGATATAAGATAGATATATTGTGTATTATATAATGCAATATATATTTATCTATTATATTAATATATCAATATTAATATATGGAAATATAATGTATATTATGTTATATATTATATTATATTATATTATATTATATTATTCTCTGTATTATATAAGATATATAATATCTATATTAAGATACCAGCATAGAGGTGTTCTGCTTGTTTGCAGTAGTTTGTTTGGAATTTCTCTGTTAAATCCATAACCTCCCTCATCATAAAAATGAACACTGCAATGAAATTGATACTGTAAATCTAGCAGTAATGGCTTTTCTATGTAAGCATAATGAAAAGATTTCATGTTTAAAAATTAGTCTTTATTCCCTGTACACATATAGACAACTGCTTATACATACATACATACATATATAGATAGTTGTAGCAGCTATAATGCATTTCCCAGTGGACAAGGATCCTTTTTAAATGATTTTTCCTGAAAAGCCTATATATTAAACAGTAAATTTGCAGTTTAAATAGCATCACTTCAGAAATAAAATTATTTTTCTCTCTGAATATTTTTTTTTCTTTACCCCAGGGTCCATTTCTTCCTGTGATGCATTTCTCAATGTCTTCCAAAGTAAAGGTCTAAGGCAGGAGGTCATTTGTCCCTGTGCTAGTTCACCAGAAGCTCTCACTGTGGCTATTCGAAGGTATGTGTCACACCAGTGAAAACAGATCCACTTAATGTGTATGTCTGGTAATTTGGAAAAAAAAAAAAAAGAAGAAAAAAAAATTTAATATGAATCTGCATATTTAACTTCTATATGATAGGTATAGTTTACAATTTGTTTATGTCCAAGGAAGACATACAAGATATTTTAGAGTAATGATTTAACTTCAGAATGCTTTATGGCTCCCATTGCTGTAATTTTATCTCATTCTAAATTAAATAAGTTGAAATGCAAAGTAAATTCTGTAAATAAAAATGTAAAAATGCCACCGTAAGCATAAAATTAATTAAAACGAGAGAATTAAGTGGAATTGCCATTGAGAAAGCCATATTCTTAAGGACTCTGTTTAGAAAGAATCATGACCTTCTGCAGGCTGCTTTTGGCTGACAGGCACTTTTTAACCATTCACAGGCTTTCAGTAATCATCTGGAAATGCTCTTTGAGTCTGAGGGATTTGTGACTAGAAATAGAATAGATAAAATCCACTTAAACTGCTAAATGCTACTAGAGCTGTTAAGTGTTATGTATATACAATCACAGTGTTGTTCAGGTTGGAAAAGACCTTTAAGATCATTGAATGCAACCATTAACCCAGCACTGCAAAGCCTTCACTAAACTGTGGAGTGCCACTTCCACACATCTTTTAAATACCCAAGGATGATGTCTCAGCCTCTTCCCTGGGCAGCCTATTCCAATGCTTCATGACCCGCTGGGTGAAGGAATTTTTCTTAATATCCAATCTAAAGCTCCCATGGCACAGCTTGAGGCCATTTCCTCTTGTCCAGTCACTTGTTATTTGGGAGAAAAGACCCACCTGGCTACAGCCCCCTTCCAGGCTACATCCTTCCTTATCACTTAGGAAGTGATAAGGTCCCCTCTGAATCTCCTTTCCTCCAGGCTGAGCCCCCCAGCACCCTCAGCCTCTCACAAAACTTTACTCTAGCAGCAGTAACTTTACTCTAGCAGCCCTCCTGTCAGGAGGGCTGTAGCACACAGCCAGTGGTGTGAGTATTGTCTCTTTTGGCAGAGTTTTCCAAAAATTGTACACTGAACAGTAAGCACTTTATTTCTGCAGCTCGTGTTTCTGCAGACAATTATAATTGTTTCACGTTAGAACATGCATTATAAACGTGTAAAGCACTAAAATAGCATTAAGTAAAATACTTCCTGCCACAAATTCCTAAATACACCGTCCAAGTGAAATTTAACTAGATTTTCAATTAGCTTTCCAACAGAACATTTACAGGAGGAAGGACATGAGGCCAAGAGCGTGGTTGATTTTCAGCCACCTCATTATTAGTTTGGAACATCTGAAAGCAATCCATCAGGGACTCACCCTGCCCAGGTTAGTTGTCTTTCTGTGAGCTACAGGATTTCAGAGAGCCCTTCACTCAGCTCCACCTGCCTGCTCTCAGCTTTATACAAGAAGTACCAAGTGTCTTTCCCTTAGATGGATTTCCCTGCCATTGGCTGTGCAGGCCTTTGCTCCCTTGGAATAAACTCTTGCCTGTAAGTTCAGAGAGGAAGTGAATGGGCAGGAGACATCTCTTGTGCTGAGCACTGAGCAGGTTTTTAATTTCCTGGGCCAACCCTGGAAAATTTTGCCCAAATCACAGGTTAGGAAGTGGGAGAACTTCATAATGGCCTGACTGGTGTGCCCCTTCTAGACACAAGCTCTGTGCCTGTAGCTCTCTGAAGCACTAAAAATTCATTTCCAAATTAACTAGCATTGACACCTTAAAAAAGAAAAATTATTAGCACATAGCATTGTGGATAATTCAAAATTAAAAAAAATAGGCATTTTATCTTCAGCGTGACTGTGTAATTACAGAGCAGTTCTTACTGCAGTGAGTGTTACAGAACACATCTCCTTTTATTTGAACTCTGTTTAATGGTAGGATAATGCTAGATGAACTTGGGAGATGTAGTATTTTTCATTTTGTTCAAGCCATCTCCACTGACAGTAAAGTCATTATCATACAATTTCCAAAGAGTTACTGCTGAAGTATGCATTAAAATGACTCCCTGCAGAGCAGAGATCCAGAGAGCTCCCTGTTAATGCTCTGACTCTTTCAAAATCTATGGTGTATTTTTACTGATCTTCCTACAAGGAGGAGTAACAAAACCAGCTCTTGGTTGAAATAACCTTATAGTTTAGAAAAAAGACAGTAATAGGCTAGAGGTACTTCAGCCCTAGTGCTGAATCACAAAACCTAATATTCAAAGGGATGTGTCATGCAAATAATTCATGTTATTCCCCTTTGGTTTACTGCATATTAGTCTGAACCCACTTGCTTAAGGGAATGCAAAAGTTTAAGACAGGTTTTTTCCTCTTTTAAATGGCTGGCAAAAAGCAGTGGTCAAATAGATTGAATCTGTAAATGGTAGGAGGAGCTGCTCTCAAAATGCTTTGTGTAATAAGTAGTGCAAGAAAATGGATGTGTTGAAAGTCCAGATGACCTCTGCTTCTGAAAGACTGGGAGAAGCCTGCAGGAGACCTTTCTTCTCATGAGCACAAAATGTGTGTTTTGGGGAGCAGGGATGAGAGAAAGTTGATCAATAATGCCACTGAAAGTTCCTTTTACGTGATGGGAGTGTTATTTATCACAGGTGCTTATTTACTAGTGCCATTTGTTATGCTCTAATGCAATTTCAAGCGTGCTCACATCCTTCTTTGTTGACAATGTCACTTGAGAAATATGACTCATAAAACCTATTAATTGAAATTTATAGAGCCCATCAGGGCAAGGCTTACATGAACAGGACTGGCTGAGGTCCATCTAGTATTTCAAGCACAGTAGAGGAGAAATGTCACATCAAAGGACATTATCTGTTAAAAAATAGTTGTGTTGTGATGGAGTATTTGCAAAAAACGCAGAATTGTGAACTCAATATTGGCTGGTTTATCCACCCTGAAAAGAGCTGGAGTCTGCTCTTCATGGATGCATAATCTGAACTCAAATCAGCACCATGTCACCTTCCAGTTTTGCATTTAAAATGCAGGACAGTGCGAGAGTCCTTCCAGACATGAAAAGCTCTGACACATTCCCCTGCCTTGGTAACTTGCATACGTCAACACTCATTTACTCAAGCCACGCTCTCCATAGGTATAATTGTATCTGCTGGTGCAGCAGGTGGTTTTATACTGAACAAGCTGACAGGCATCTTGTGCTGATGCTGTGGAATTTTACAGCAATGAGTCTGAGCAAACTGAGGCGTTACCAAGAGGCTGCATCCACAACGTTTTGACCACGATAAAGGCGTAATTTGTTTTAATTTCCATGTGGTAAATTGGAATAGGAAGGATTCAATTATATGCACTAAAATGAAGAAGGTAAAGTCCTTGTGTCTTCCACAGATACTAGACAGTAAATCTATGCCAGGTTGCCTCAAAATAAATAACATATAGAATTTATCAAGTTATTTACTTGATAAGTTATTTACAGTTCCAAATATTTGTAGTGCAGTTTTCTTCATCTATATCATGTTTCAGTATTTTAAAAATTAGGTAACAGCTCTTTACTTGGTTGGTAAAGGCAATCTTTATAAATTTTTCTGAAAATTATATACAGGCTGGTTTAGGTAAATGTTAGGGGTTACTTGCATCTCAGCAGCCCCATATGTGTGGGTGGGTACTGAATAAAAGATGTAATTATTCAGAAATGACTGCAAAACAGGATTTTATTTGGCCTAATAGGGGAGGCAGGAAGGAGCAATTTTAAACTCTTGAAAGAGAGGAGTGTTTGCAATAGTAGTCCATTAAGCACAAGCAAATGTTTACACCTGCCTGATGGTGCACTGATGCTCTAACCCGTGTTCGTAGGCCAACAGACGACAGCAACCAGCCACCAGGGAGAGGAGTTCTGTCCATGCATGGGCTCACCTATGGCGTGATTCGAGTGGACTCTGAAGAAAAGCTGTCTGTCCTGACTGTCCAGGATGTTGGCTTAGTGATGCCAGGAGGTGAGGAACTTCCTTTGAAACTTATTATGAGTCATCAATATAAGTGATTGGCAGTAGAAAGTTGCAGGTGAACATACTTTGTTGCTGGACTACAAGCTTTAGGACTACAAGCTCCTTGAAAACATTTTAGTCCAAAAGCATTACCTTACAAAACTTCATGGTTTGGAAATCCCAAGATTTCTTGTCTACATTTCCCTCAGTCTACCTGTGCTTGCATTAGTAACATGTATTAAATAACCTGCCACCACATCTGTTCCTAAGCTGTGAGGTGTTGGTAGAGAAAATAAGGAAGTTAAAGTGCTGTGGCTGTAAATATCCATAAGTCCAACCAAGACAAAAGGTTTCGGTGGGGAAAATTTTCATAGCCTGTGCGAAGGATCAATAAAATTGCTATCTGAAAGCTTGCAGAATGTTTTTCCAAAGGTCTTGTGCTATCACCCAGCTACTAGATAGAACAGGTATGACTGAAAAGTTCATGTTGATAAATTCAAACTGCAACCAGTGCTTCTGAAGAGGAAGATAACACTTTTCTTAAGGCAGCTACATTTTAAATAAGATGCTATGGACACTAGAAAAGGCTAATACTGTATTTTTTTGTAAGAGAATGCTTGTTATGGACCAAAGCAATAAAACATAATGATGCATCTACAAAATTTCAGTTGAACAACTTAAAGGAAGATACAATTGTTTCTTGTTTAACAGTTTTCATACAAGATATTATAATAATGTGCCATCTTGCACTTCATATTATGTTCTGATAAATTTAATGAAAGTGCACGCTTCTATTTATCCTCTGAGTGGAAGATTTTGTACTCTTGTACTTAAAAGATGTGTTGATTCCTTTCTCCTTACCCTGATCATCATATCCTCTTTGCAATTACAAAATCTACCAATGCTGTACTCCAACTCCAGAGATGATAGCTAAAGCAGCATTCCTAATTCTTGTTCAAATGGTTGACATAAAATAGTACTTTTTTCTCAGGCCAGTGCTTTCTAATCCCTCCTGTTTAGCTCCTGCTGTCTCTGCAGCCTGTAAGACCAGACAGAGGGAGTCTGAGCTCTGATAGATTCTCAGTAAAACAACCCTATTAGTCTGCCAGAATATCTTGGTCTTTCATATGGTGTTACTTGCTACTTTCTGAAAGGTGGATTTCCTGCTTGTCTGCCTCCCTGTATAGTAATTATCAAGGGCTCCATTAGGCTATTTCATTTTGCAATGACTGAGGCTGATCTGGTTTTCAGTATGCAAACCTGGGAACACAATCATATTTCACAGCAATATTACAGATGAACTGCAGTTTCAGAGAGCAAAACAAGTAGGTATTGTTATCAATGTACAGACTGAGTTTACATAAAGATCCTTGCATTCTTTGTATCAATGTCATTCATAATAGAAAACCACTTGATAATGTTGAACACAATAATGTTCAAAAAACTGATTGTTAGACATTAGTCTACATGTAATTAATTTGTTTGTGTCATCTCCACCATGATGTCTTTCCCACAGCACTTATGTTATTCTGTGGTTCATTTTATAATATTTTTTTAATTTCTTTCTTCTCCCTCTAGCTATAATGTGTTCAGTGAAGCCAGATGGAATTCCTCAGCTTTGTAAAACAGATGAGATAGGAGAACTTTGTGTATGTGCTATTGCAACGGGTACATCATATTATGGACTCTCTGGCATGACCAAAAATACTTTTGAAGTAAGTTGACAAAAAGTGCTATATAAAATATTTCCTTTTGAACTTTTTCTATTTCAAGGTAACATTTGACATAAAGTATTGATATAAACACTATAAGAATAGCAACATTAATCAATGCATGTGGCTTAGGATGTATATTCTAGCCAGATAATCTGCACTGAAGCCCATTTCATTAAGTGCAGTAGTAGATCTTTATGCGAGTTTAGTTTTGGCTCTAAAGAGCTTTTACTTCAATATTCTTTATGTGAGTTTAGTTTTGGCTCTGAAGAGCTTTTACTTCAATGTTCAAATAAGATACCAGGAGCTGAAAAAAATCAGAAGGGAAGGAGTAAGAAAGACCAAGTTCAAAAGGTAATATTGTACAAGTCTATGTGCAGAATTTGATTATTGCAAACAGTAAGAAAGCTGCTTGGTATCTCTAGAAAGCACTTTTCAATATTTCCACAGCACTTCCAGAATTAAGGCTTCTATTTATACAGAATCCTGACAGATGTAGTCTTCAAGAGATATATCTGAAGAGCAGAGAAACCTTTTCCCCATTAGTCCCCATCTGCGTTTGTTTGAATTGCATTAGGTGAAAGCCTTTTGGCTTTTAGGAATCTCTTTTCTGACTCCAGTGCACACAGCTGTATTGATAGCTCTGTAGTTCCTGCTCACTTGTTATCACTAACTTCTGCTGAAGACAGTAAGGCTGAAGAAATTAGAGAAAATTGAAAAAAAAAATTTTTAAGCTACAGTTCTTTGTCGCTTCATGTTTATGGCAGAAATTAATAGTAATACATTTAGGTTTCCCATAAAAAACTCTCTGTTATTACCACTTTTAATAGTCTAATGTGACTAATATCTCCTGCAAAATGGAGAGCTGAATGTTGTAAACACTGCACATTATATAATTAATGGAGACAAGTAGATATGATTCTACATCCTACAGTTGAATTCAGGAATCCTATTATGCTATTGTGATCTGGAATTTGTTGATAGCTGATTTTTATGCTGCAAATACAATTGGCAATACCCAGTGTGGGTGATAATCCTGGATTTTACATACTTCAGGGTAGAAAGGTACTTCTGTTCATTTTGTAGTACTTGCTGTAATTGTGGTATCATTCATTTATCATTCATAACTGTCAGCCATTTAACAGCATATTTAGACTGACTTAGACTTATTCCTAAAGCTAAGCAAATAAATTGCCATTGAGTGAGCAGGACCAATCTATTTTAAAATTAAGCATGATTTTAAGTGTTCTCTCAAAGTGGATCTCTATTCTGTTTTACTGCTGAATTCATGTTGCAGGTATTAGAGTGTCAAAGAGTTTTGTGCTCCTGAAATGAATTATGGCCAAGGATGTATAGGCATTAAATCTGTTCAATAAGAGTCACCCATGGGCATCTAGCAGCAGAATTTGACCTTTCTTTTTAGATGAGCCTTCAAGAACACTATATAGGCATGGTGTTCTACTTGCCATTGTCTTTTTGCCTTTAGACTATTTAAGTTTAAAGGAATAACTGCAGGACAGTGTGGTTGTGTCAGAATGCAGCTCAGAGCAGCTCACATGCCAAAAGGATAACACTGTGCTAATTAGGGTAGAAAAAGCCATAGGAATCTGTCTGTGGAAGTCACATTTGTCTGGTGTTCAGACATTTAGAGAAGTGCTCGGTAGGGCTTTCAGTATTTTCAGTATTTTCACTTCCTGGTGTGCTACAGGAGACATTATCACTACTATTCTGAAAACTTAATTGACATTAAATAAAAATGTGGTCAGCTGAAAGAATCATTAATGTGCTGAACCTTAAAATAGCTTCACTTCTAGCCTGCCTATGTCTTATACTGTGCTGGAAATGGGCATGAGGTACTGAAAAAAACCTCTACTGAAATGTTCATGAGTTAAGCTCTCAGTTAACCTATACACAGCTCCTCGGGTTGGCAGTCTGCTCAGCATGGGTTTTTATTTAATACTTAAATGTAGATTTGTATATTTTTTTAAGGTCATAAATGATCTACAGGCTCACAGTTACAGAAAATGAGTGTGATAAACAGAGTGGGATTGAATTTGCTGGAACTCAGGTGCACACCAGTGTAGGAGTTTCCTGACACTCCCTTTATGGCCACTGAAGGATAAAGAGCATCACCAGTGACCTATTTACTTTGATTCAGAGTAGCCATCTGAGAAAATGCCTGAAATACTTTGCAGGCTGATCTCTGTGTACAGAACTGAAGAGCCATGTTTCTGTTTTGCAGGTGTTTCCCATGACCAGTTCTGGTGGCCCTATCACTGAATATCCTTTTATAAGGACGGGACTCCTAGGCTTTATAGGACCAGGTGGACTGGTCTTTGTTATTGGCAAGATGGATGGTTTGATGGTTGTCAGTGGAAGAAGACATAATGCTGATGACATTGTAGCAACAGCACTGGCCGTGGAGCCCATGAAATTTGTCTACAGGGGGAGGTTTGATCCTTTCTTTCTTTATATTATGTAGAAATCTTTATTTGGCTTAGATGAAGTGTAAATGATCCAGATGCTTTCAGAAAGCAATGCCTGATGTACATTGTAGTTTCCCTCCAGTTCTGTTCATATTGCCTGAACCAGGAGACTGCTGAGGGAAGCCCAAGGCAATGTTGAGGAAGAATTTGGATACCAAGGTCTTGAAACTGTGATTACTGAAATTTCCAGTTGAACAGCTGGTTGATTCTGAGGGTGTTGGCTCAACAGGAGCCTTTCTGTGTGCACTGAAATTTCCAATATGCCTTACACTGACTTTTTTGAATGTGACAGTGGTTCTTTGTGTGACCTTCCTCATGTGCTGGAACTGAGCAGGAGACATCCAAAACTTCTGAAGAGCCTCCTGCAATAGCACATGCTCACACTCCATCACATGTCAGACCTCTTACAAAATGATGTTGCAATTACCATCTTCTAAGATGGGGCCAAAGAAGGTGCTTATGCTGGCTGTTATATAACATCTTAGCAACAACCTTGGTGTGACCCAAATGTACTGCTTTTCTTATTCCAAGAATGTTCACTTCTCAATCCTGCTCTGACATTCTGCTTGTATATACATGACTGTAGAACAAAGCCTGCTGTTTCCACTCCAGAACTTATCTAAAACTGTTCTTGTAGCTTTTTCTGCATAAATATATTAATAATTGACACACCGGGAGTCTAACTAATAAGAAAAGAAATCAGAGTTGTAGAAGGTTGATGCAGAAGGCAGGTTTTTCCATCTGTCCTGGCACTAAATGCTCTTCTCTCCTCCTATAGAATAGCAGTGTTTTCTGTGAGTGTGCTGCACGATGAAAGGATAGTTATTGTTGCTGAGCAAAGGCCAGACTCCACAGAAGAGGACAGTTTTCAGTGGATGAGCCGAGTTCTCCAGGTAATGCTCTATATGTACATTTGGAAGCTAATTTTTTTTCTTACTTTATATTCTTTTTATTGATCTTTCAGACCCCTAAGTTGACTGACATTTGTCTTTGAGTAATTGTGAATCCACCTTCAGTTGCACTTGCTCTTAATGAGCACAAAATGAGATTCTTCTGAGTGACAGTTCCTATCTGCGGCTGTACACACCCAGAGAGTGATCCTTTCCTAACCAAAATGCTATAAGAAAGCAGGAATGAATTGAAGTAAATAATAGCAATGAGAGAGTAGCATATGGTGTATAAGGATATAGTCATTCTTTATTTTGAAAGGGGAATGAATGAATGAATGAATGAATGAATGAATGATTAATTAATGCATTATATACTCTAACTGTCAAAAGCGGACAGAGTCTCTTAACTGCTCACAATTATAAGCATGGGTACAGAGTTGGCCTCATTGGGATTTATTTTCTTTGACATGTGAGAGAGAATTATGTGTTTCTAGTTTACCATGTTGATAGCTAAAATAAACTGAGTAAAACTCTTCCTAAAAATCCCAATTTCCCTCCACTGAAATGAAGGAAAGTGATTGATTAGCTCAGATCTAGGTATCTACAGTGGGGTTATCTTTTCAGAGGGATACCTCTTCCAAAGAATCCCATTCCAGCAGTCTGGCAATATCAGTACTATACTCAGGTTTTTTTTCAAGTCTAATGTCCACACAAAAAAATGTTAAACACCTTAGATAGGGTCATCTTCCATCTCAGTGGTTAATCCCATTCAGACTCAAAAGCAATAGATTTAATGGAGATGTAGTCAGATTAAGTCTGTTTGTTGATACCTTGTGAAGTGGTCTCAACTCTATGTACAGTTGCTCTCCTGTTACTTCTACTTCTTTTTCCTACCTTCCTTCCTGGCCTTCTGCAAGGACCCTTCTCAGTAAATATATTGCAGGCATATTTTTTGCTTTACTTAAGAGCCAGAGAAAAAGATCCCACATGATTCAGAGATGTTTTTATTCATCATTGCATTTTACTGAATAAGAAAGGGAATCTATCTGCTGTATCCTTCAAGAAACTGAACAAATAAGCTTTCATCCATCTCAAGACAGGCTCATCTGCTCTCTTGATTCAAAAGACAGCTACATTTCATTCTCGTATTCACAGCAGATCTAAATTAATATACCAAGAAAAGATAGAATCTCCAGCTTGCCATCACAGAGAAGGCTTTTGAAACACCTAGTAGTACCTAGGGCAGCTCTTGTAGAAGAAGAGAGTTTGGGTTGCCCACACTTTTGTCAAGTAGGAGGCTCCTAAAGGGGTTGAGACTCTGGACTTAACACTTGTCCTGTTTTGTCAGCGAAGCATTTTTGTGACTTTTACAGACCTAATGTCTTACACAATCATAGCCAGTAGAGTTCTGTACTAAAAGCTGCAGGAATCATGTGTCCCAACAGTCCTGCCAAGAGTCAGCCCTGTTATTCTGAGTCTGATCAAGTCCTAGCAGTGTCTGAGAATAGCAGGCCGTGTATCAAAGGACACACATGTGGCTGCTTTCATCACCCACGTGTGAAGCCTGCAACTCTGGCACGCACCACTATGTGAACAAGAAGTTTCTGTTTCCACCACAGCTGAGAGCAGAGATGAAGGACAGAAGCCAGGAACATGTGGGATGTTTTGTGCCTCTTCCCAATCAGAGTTTTAATGACAGATGTCAGGAAGTGGTAACCAGCTGTATCTGAATCATCTGCTAGTGAGGCACACAACATTACAGCCTGTGTCATGACTCTCAGTGAAGTCCATGGTAACAAACTCGAGCAAATTGGTACTTGATTTTAATGCTATTTGTGAGTTGTCTGACACTCTGAGTGCTGCCATGTGCCAGCCCTGCACTGCACTGCCTGCTTCTGCTGTGTCTTGCTGTCTCTTCCCTGCAGTTGAGCTGTCTCAATTTGCAGAACCAGTTTTTCCAGTGGTTTGCACATATTCTGACTCTCCTGACACCCATCCTGCCCCTTGGCAGGGAACTGAAGGACAGCAGAGCTGCCACACCTGTGGGACTATGCTGGACTGCAGCCCTTCAGCAGAGGGATGGTTGGGAGGGAGTGGTCAGGCTGGGGATGGAGTTTCTCGAGAGTAGAAGGGTGAAGATCCCAGATCACCCAGCAGTTCAGTCAGAACCTAGATGCTCATCTGCTGCAGACTGATCTGACCCTTCAGGCATGGTTGTGGTTCCTGTGTGCCACACTGGATGTTAGTTTTACCAGTTCCAGGACTTGACAGGGCTAGGTAAAGCCAGGAGATCTACTGCAGCACTGGAGAGTGTTTACCCAGAGAATTGTGTCAGAACAAGATGTTTTCTCAGCTCAAACAACACAGCAGTCTGGACTCTCCACAAGTTTGGGTTTATCTTGTCCATTTTCACAGTGAAAAGAGGGACAGAGATATTGTTTGATTCTGGCTAGACAGAGTCATTTCAAAAACCAAGTCATCTCATCGAGGGCCATAAATGCCAGCAGTATTAAAATTGACTGGTACTCTTCTCCCTCACAATTTTAAGGCTCAGTTCACCAATTGTCATCCTTGTGACAAAATCATTCCCTGCTTCAGAAATGTGCCCAACTCAAAGGTGTGAAAGGTGACAGATTTGAATGACTCATGATATTTATGTGGCATTGTGTAGCAGATGTATCTCTCAGAGACAGTTCAGAAGTTGCTGGGGAATCATTGCATGCACCCCTCATCCTACCACAGCTGAGTATTGCTTTCCATTCACCACCTCTTGGAGCCACAGAGTTAAATGGTTACTTGCCTTGTGATGATTTTCCTTCAGGCTGATGTCAGGTGAGGATCCCATAATTTATCACTGCTTTTCAGAACCTACAAATAATATTATGATTAGTAGGTTATGATAGTTTCTGCCAGAAACATGAGACGTGTGTTGGCTGCCATAAATATTTCACTATTGCTGATCTTTTGGGAGGTGTCTGTAGACCAGCAGCAACAGCTTCCAATTCTACTGTGAGAGCTACTGCTGCTAAAATACCAATGCTTTTAAATGAGTCATCATTTTATTATTTTTTCTTATGAGATTTTGCAGTCAAATAAATAAGAACTGGAGGAAACAGAAGCCAAAAGTGAAGCATTGCTTAGTTTGTAGTAATTTAAATCAGTAATTTATTAGTCTACATTTTAGTACATACATAACTGTAAGTGATTATTTCTCAGAGTTTAGATAGTATCTTCAAGGCAGCACACATATCAATTCACTTTTATCACAGTTTAAAATTAAAAAGCAAGATAAGTAAATTATATTTTTGAACATTTAACTACTCATTAGATATGCTATTTGTAATTTGTTTCTCAATTTGTGTAAATGTCTGAAGTTGGTTTTTTTAACACACAATTTCTGCAAGTTTTGTTACCATTATAAGGAAAATAAATCCTTTAAATCAGTGGGGAATTAAAATCTGTTTGCATGGATATTCATGTTTAACTCAATAAATTATGTAGATACTGTATGCTACAGTTTTCTTGAAAGTAATGCAGTTTAATTCACTTTAATATCAGGCAGTGAACATGGTTGCTATACAATTCAAAGATGTTTCTTTGTCAGGTTTTTGTCCAACCAATTTTTTTTCAAGTGGGTAGTTTCATAGTTTTCCCTTATGTATTTTCCATTCCTTCCTGAAAATCTTTTACACTGTGATCGGGGAATGAAACAGTTATTACATTATTAAAAAAAAATAAAAATTCACAAGCTGCATACATCATTAGTTATAGGGGTTATTTGAAATTTTGCCCTGCTCAGAAAGATGGACTGGATATTAAGTTGATAGGAATCCTTTGAACTTTAGCTCTGAGAAGTGCACAGCTTAAAAGCAATTTCCTGTGGTCTGACAGCCCATCTTTGTAAAAAATCTCCATGATATCTGCTACTAATGTGTGCTTAAGAGGGAAAACAAGGTAGCATTTCCTAATAGATTTGTGGGCATTTGTCACCAGGTTTTTGGTTGCTTTTTTATCTGCTGGAATGAGTGTAACAACATTTCTGTCCACCTGTTCCCAGTGAAAAGAACCTCCTTATCACTGACATAGCTGATCCAGTTATTTCCATCGCCAGTTAATTATTAGGGCTGGCTTATGAAGGAATTCAGAACAACATGTGCTTATTAGTGATGAAAATCAGCCTTTCATTAAAATCAACTTCCTGTGTGATTTTTTAGGCAATCGACAGCATTCATCAAGTGGGAGTCTACTGCCTAGCACTTGTCCCAGCAAACACACTTCCCAAGACACCTCTGGGAGGGATTCACCTGTCAGAAACCAAACAGCTCTTCCTGGAAGGATCTCTGCATCCTTGCAACGTGCTGATGTGTCCCCACACCTGCGTAACAAACCTGCCCAAACCAAGGCAAAAGCAACCAGGTAAGAGCAGTGAAGGCCAAGGGACTGTGACTTCATCTGTGTGCTTATGGTACTGTAAGGGAGCAAAATCAAGTAATTGCTGATACAGGTGAGAATCAGCTTCATCAGCTTTCCTCTTCAATATTCTGTGTGTGTCAAGGACATCATTGGTGTTGCCAGGAGCTAGAAGCACCTTCACAGAGAGTGCAAGGAAAAAAGCTAATTCAATAAAGATGACATGTCACTTTGAGACCATACCTGGAGTTCTTCATAAATTCCTCTTCAGTTATGTTTAAAGAGGATGGCGACCAAACCAGAGAAAGATAAACTCTTGGCTTATTTCAAAGGCTGACCTTGTAAACTAGAAACAGAGAGAAGAGGACTGTTGTCACTAGATAACAGTGTTGGAAGAGCAAATGCTTCAAAACTGGTCATGAATAAATTAAAGCAAAGAATGAGTGGTTTAATCCCCAACCTGTGTGGGGAGATTCTGTATTACTCTTACAGCAGGTAATTAGAGGAAAAACCCTAACTAGTTTTAACATAGTTCTTCAGAAGTTCTGCCTCTTAATGAAGAATATTGGATGAAATTGTACAGCAAGGGACTGTCTCAAGAGACCAAGAAAGCCCTTGTAGCCTGCAGTAGTCCAGTCACTGGTTATTTGTGCCCAATCTACAAGTAAATTTTAACAAATTTTTGCCTTTGAATCCAATTGCAGGTTTTAGTACTCATATTAATTTCAAGGAGTTCTGGATGTGTAGCCTCAGGCTTAAGACTTGGATTCAGCTACATTAGACTAAGTGTTGGTTATTTTCCACTTTGAAAAACACCTTGGAATTAGAAGTGGGCTTGCTCTCTGGATCTTGAGTATGGAGGCTATACCTCATGAATTCAATGCTAGTTTGCCTAAACCATCATCTTTTTAAAACCTTTGGACAAATGTTTCAGAATCAAAACCATAATCTTGGTTTGTCAATACTGAGTGTCAGAGGTTAGCAGTGACTTGCACTGACTTAATGAAAGCAATGAGGACTTTTACTGCAGTGGTCACATTGGTATTTCCTTGTTGCTGCACCACAAAGTAATTGCTGAACTAGAATCAATGGAGATCATTACAGATATGTTACGTATACATTAAATATTACTATGTTAATAATAATATTTAATGCCAGGAGCACAGAAACAAAACTGATTCACGTTCTCCCATTTTGTGTTGTTGTGACATACCGAGAGGGCATTGCTTTTATTAGGGTATTTATCATAGGGTATTGCTTTTTAAAGCAGAGTAGTCTGTAGGTGTTGTACATTATGTGGTTACTTATACCAGAAACAATCACTTGGACACCATAGGCTAGAAGTGGAGCTTGGTATAAATTGCAGTTGATCAGTAATCCATGCTGGAGGAGCAGAAAACAAATGCCAACATGAGCTTAAATGTTATCTGTGAGACCATTGGTCCCATCATTGTCCCCTAATGGTAGCAACAAAACATCAGTGAAATCCACCTCATGGAGGAGTGTCAGCCATGACACCTGATTTTCTTCTGAACTTACTCAACTTCACTCTCAATCTTATTCTAGAGGGCTTGCATGTATTTTATCATAGGCACCATCTGCCTTCCTAATCCCTGCCACTTTGTGTCTGTTGCGTTACAGAAGTCCTAATACAGATGCAATTTAGCCCGGGCAACAGAAGAGGGAAATAGGAATGTTGTCACTCTGGACTGAGGCACTTGAATGGATATGGCTACAGTAGGAGCTAAATTTTCCAGATTCATCCCACAAAGACAGACAAGATATGTCTCTGGCTGTGGAGAGCCCATGCTAAATTAGAGCTGTTTTGAGAGGATGAATCCAGTCCTATGTATCTTCCAACCACTTCTGGTTCCTAACCAAAGTTTATGTCAACAGAGATGTGCTCAAATTTTGGTCTTGTGGATGGCAGTGAGGAGAACATCATGTAATGAAAAAGAAATCACATGAATTTTCATCCACAAGCAAAGGATTTTTATTGCATTTGGTGTATTTCTGCTTTATTCTAGAAATTGGCCCTGCCTCTGTGATGGTGGGGAACTTGGTCTCTGGAAAAAGAATTGCACAGGCCAGTGGCAGAGACTTGGGGCAAATAGAAGATAATGACCAGGCCAGAAAGGTAAGGTAAACTTTTCTGTTACAGCTTGTATTTAACATCATATAATTGACTTCATCCATTATATAGTTAACATCATATAGCTGACATCAGGACACTTAGCAGTTCAGAGATATGATGGATGATGATGACTATTGTTATTATTATTAGTACCACCAAATTTGTTGATGGCTTCTTTTTAATTAATGCATAGATTTAATATGGCTTCTTTACAGATAAATATTAAATAGACATGATGAGAAGTCACTGCATTTTATTTTTATGGATTTTTTGAAATAAGTTTACATGGGACAGCAGAAAAAATGTGGTGGAAAGCATTCACTGGGCTTCTACCAGAAATCACCCTCTATTACATAATTTTTACCAGCTCAAGTGGAATCCAGAGAATTTTGTTACATGTAAGGTCCTGACCTTATTTGTTGTTATTTTAATCCTGGCAAATTAAGTTGAAATTCAGCTCTTTTGGGGGCTTATGTGAGTAATTAAATTAGTAAGTTCTATGCTATATAAGTAGTTAAGTATTTAAGTAAGAAAAAGAGAAGAAGCTAAAGAAATTAAATAGTTTTTAAATTCAGAGGGATCAGTAAGAACTTGTATTGCTTTGGAAATATATGCAGTAATATGTCATAATCCCAGCAGTGGCTTCACTTCCAGAGAGGTGGCTGCTACCATGCAAAAGCACCTTCCTATAAATATGTGACAGCAAGAGAATTAATTCCTGTTTAGTGCTTCTGGGTATTGTGGCCTGGATTTTAAAGCCAATAAGTGGTTTGGTGTCATGACTGTCACTCTGCTTTATTGCAGTTCCTGTTCCTGTCAGAAGTGCTGCAGTGGAGAGCTCAGACCACCCCTGACCACGTGCTCTACACCCTGCTCAACTGCAGGGTAAGAATCTGGGGCTGGGGTGGCAAAGGCACACTGGGATTTCAGCAGCATCTGCCTGTGCTGTGGCTGGATGTGACCTTTCTCTTCCTATTTCCACTTATACTCAGCTGTTACACTTCATGTTCACTGAGGCAGAAAAGAAAAGAGAATCACCATTGTCAGTTGTCAAGATATAGATTGCTTTTGTATCAGTGTGCCTTACACATTTCTCATTCCTTTTTCCACCATATACATGTTGTGTGTGAGCTGACACTGCAAATCTGTTTCAATACTGTTGAATCTGTTTCAGATCTGTCCCTGTGTGAATAACAGTGTTTAATACTGCTCACCATCCTGATTTCCAGTTTGAAAAGCAAAGGCTTGGCAAAACCAAAGCATTTTCCCTAAATGTAAGAATGGCTGTTGTTTGTGAGATTGGACCATCTGGGGAGGTGTGAGAATGAGGAAAGGAGGTGAAGAGAAGAAAATGTGTGTCCAGAATACAATCAAGTCTGTAGAGAATCACTAATAAATCTCTCTGCATAACCTACATGGGGTGCCAGCCTGGCACAGCATTCCATTGCTTACTAGAAATGAGTTAATGAAGGTGACTGGTACAGGACTTGGCTTTGCTAAGAGTAAAACTTCCTTGCTTTCTGTAGTGTAGTTTCTTTACTTCCTGGATGATTACAGATGATAAACCAATAATTCTCAAGACCACAGAGAGAATTAAGGTCTGATTTCAAACCATTCCATCACAGTACATCTACACATATCTGTCAGATCTGGAAAACATACAAAGTGTGTGAGGGTCTTCAGGAGAGGGGAGGCCTGGAAAGGTTCTGGTCCCCTGGAGTAGTAGCTGATGTTGTCTCAGCCTATGTGGTCTTTATGCAACTTGAATGGGTTCTTAAACCTCCAGTAATTTGTGGACCTCTGTGAAATCACCACTTACAGTATTTACAGAATGTCCTTCTCCATTTTACAGTGCTGGTACAAAGTTCAGTTTGAAGCTGCCAGTAAGTAATTAAATAATTTTTTTAAAACATCAGATTAAAGTTTATATTTATGGATATGTGAAACCTCACAGATAAATAGTGAAGTAATATTGTATTTTTTTAAGGCAAAGTAGAAATCTTGAGAGGCAATGCTGTTTATAAGTTCAGTATTACACCATTCAAGTACTGCATTGCTGCGTTCTGTAAGTTAGGAGCAAAGATGCTGTGAGAAAGAGTTGATGTGTGCTATCCCATCTCTTCCACACAAGGCTGTTGCTTTTGAGTTTTAAATAAAGCCAAACTTTCCATGCTGGCAGAAGTGTTCAAACAGGGAAGGGAAGTAAGGACACAATGTGCAAAACAAGGATTAACAAAACAAATTCCTGTTCCACCGAAGTGAAGATTAGTTGGATTTTAAAATACAGTTTCTCTGTTATTCTCAGTGAAGAGTATCTCATCTTACGAAATTTGATTGAGATCTAATGCTTTTTGGAGAGAATTAATATTTTATGGAAAAGGATGACAGATTTGGTGGAGTTTGCCCCAGGAAATTTTATTGCCCATCTTGAATTTTAGTTCTGATTTGTAACTTTTCCTATTTTGTCTTCCTTGGACATTGTCTGCACACTTTGTTCTAAAACATTCAGGCATCCTGAAGTGGATGACTAATGGAAGTCCACTGAGATTAGTGTTTTCCTGTAACCCAAGCTTTGAGAATTTGAAATATTTCAAAATTAATGCAGTACATTGTTTTTAGTGTGTGTCATGAAGGATTGCAACACCTTTACATTTCAGGATAGCTCATTACAGGCCCAAAGGGAGTAGTTGTCTGATGCTTGCAACTGATTCTTGTCCAACAACAGGATTCTCCTTCCCTACACTTCATATAAACAGTGACTTCCCACTGGTTCACAGGCAGCAAGTGCCAGAAGTCTTAAATGTAAACAAGCTTTGCACAAATTCACTTGATTTACAGCAATTCCCTATCTGCTGGTAGGACCTATGCTTCTGATGTGTGTATGGATATAAAAGGTCCTTCTTCTCATAACCATGGGAACAGGCAATTTCTTGAAAGAAGAAATGGAGAATTTGAGTACATTTTCCTGACAGGTCTGCAGTGGCAGGACAGCCAGACCTCACGTTGCTTTGGCATACTCAGGGCTGGACAGATGGAAATCATCACTGGTCCAGCATCCACAGAGTTTCATATGTCTTTAGAGGAAGCCTTCTTAGTGAAATGGTCTCCACATTGATCAGAATACTGATTAAAACTGTCTGAAGTGCAGTTCAGTAACTGTGGTTGCTGAGGATGATAAAGAGGAATGCTGAGCCCTGGCTTTGTCCATTTTATTCCCAGTTGGGCTGTGCTCTTTGTTGGCAGTTTGTAATGGAGTCTGAATGCCAGGTGATCCTGGTAACGTGGCACTGCTTGCAGAGCTTGTCCTTTGGCAAACTGCTCACCTCCTCTGGTGAGCAAACACTGCAGTGGTGTGTGGGGTGGTGGTGGATAGAAACCAGCACCAGAACAAAAACTTATTGTTCCCTGCCTTGTTAAAATAGAGTGTAAAGAACATTTCTTTAAACAGTAGACCTTCTTGCTTTCTCTCTTAAGGAGGATAGTGGTGCAATACTTTTTTATTGTATTACATTGCATTTTTGATGCACTGTTCTATTTTAGTGTGTGTTTATGTGTTCGTTTTTACTATATATGTATTTACATATTCTTACATATTCTTACCTTTCCCCTCCCAATTTTTTCATAAACACTTTTTTTCAAGTGAACTTAGTGCTTGTGATAGGTGCCAGGTGTGTCACAGCTGTACTGGAGACTGAACTGCTCTTTTTCCACACAACAAGAACACAAGCCAAAATGCAGCCCTTCCCGTACTGCCCTGTCCCTTTCTCCCAGCCCAGACCTGGCCTGACCAGCTCTAGGTGCAGCCAGTCTGTCCTGTACATTTGTTTTTAGTCTTCTGAGGTGTCTTCCCGCAGTGGTGTTGATTTTTGTGATACAGATGTATATATTTTTCTAAAGATGCACTTGTGTGTGTGCATATATGCACACATATGTATATATTTAGGAAGTGCAAGAACTGTAACACTCATTCAATTTAAAACACTGTGACTGTTTGATAATTTTGGGTTTGCACTATTTAAAATGCTTCAAAAATGCCAAGCTCATGCTGACCAGAGTTATTCAAATTTAACAAATGGCCTTTCTTCTCTCTTTCATTTATATGCGATATAAGTGCTTATCTTTTGTTACAGACTAATTCTTTTTTCCATCACAAAGTATTGTTTTCTCCTGTGTCTTTTGTCTTTAAAGTATTTCTGCTGGGCCATTTGGCTCCATTCCAGTGTGCAGACAACAAAATGCAATTTTCAGAATTGCTCTCCACAGATGCTCCAGTTTGCAACGGGGAGCATAAAGGCTCTGGCTGCAGCAGGAATGCTGCCTGTGCAGCAGAGGAAGTACAGGACATTAGCACACTGCTGTACTGCCTTGGTGGGGGCAGAAACACAGAGAAAGGAACAGAGAACATTCCTCTACTTTAGAAACATTTTGTCCTTCCAACTACAGTTTGTCCTAAGGCTGAATGTTTCCATATTTTAAGTTCATTGCATGGCATATTGTGGCTGCCCCTCATCCCACAACTTCTAAGGTGAAGAGGAAAATAGAGTTTCAGCCCATCACATTATCTCCTGTGACATTTATCTTTCTTCCCATGCAGGGAACAATAGCCAACTCACTGACATGTGTCCAGCTGCACAAACGAGCTGAGAAGATAGCTGTCATGCTGATGGAGAGGGGACATTTACAGGATGGAGACCACGTGGCTTTGGTTTACCCACCAGGTAAAGAATTGCTGTAGCAGCACCTTGGGACTCCTGGAAGCTCATCACGATCTTTCTGAAGGGTGCTGCAGCAGGGGTGTTACCGTGTGCACCATGTGGACTGTCGAACACAAGATGTTTGCCTTATGCACAGTCCTTTCAATTTAGTCAAATCTAGTCCAAAAGATGTAGTCAAACCTAGTCAAAAGAATCTCTCTTTTTCCATACACACGGATTTTATTTCTTTGGGTTCGGATTAAGTCTAACCTGTGTTTTTAAAACCTGTCTCTTACGAGCAGTCAAATTTAATTATGGCTTTTTTTTTTTTTAAATTTGCTGGATACAGACTATTTTATGAGCATGCAGTTCCATCTGATAAGTGTTCTTGGATTCACGTGTTCAATTCCCTCTTGGTGCATTTTATGAGGGTAAAGCAACAATAACCAGGAAGTAGTACATGGGGTTTTTTAGAGTAGAAATTTGATTGATAAGCAGCAAATGATCAAGAAATACAAACCTGTCATTACAATTTTCTCTATAGACTCTTAATCTAGATAGCTGGCTTGGCTTTGATTTTCATCCTTTGGCCTCAGGGCTTTTAAGTTTTTGTTAACTAATAACACATTTGACATTAGCTTGAAATTATTTCTGATCTAGTGCTTCTCTTTTATCTTTAACATTTCTTATGTGTTAGTGAAATAAACAGTCTGATTTAAGGTCTGTAATGTGATATTTGGTTTGTAAGGACTGCAAGACACTGGTTATTGTCTTTGTAGTTATAGGAGCAGTTTCACAGTCATTAATAGGGGAAAACCTTTTCCACAAAAGAAGACTAATACTTTAAACTTAAATGTTTGTTTTCTGTATTTCACATCCCATGAATGAAGGATTTTATTGAAGAAACAATAACCTAGCAGTACTGCACATCCTTTTCCACTGAAAGAATAAACCAACCCCACTGTCATCTTATCACAGCCTGTGTACAGCACCAGGGAGGTGACAGACAGCAGTGTTCAAGGCATCTTTGAACTGTTGTCTGTTCAGCCTCCTTAGGTAGCCTGAAGGGTGCTGCTGTCCATTGTCCGTCACCTCCTGTCAATATTTATATGGCACAACACTGAATTTTATGTCAGAAGCAGGATTTCAAAATCATTACTCCCTTACTTACTGTAAAACTTCAGGTAGATTAGTCAAGACTGCCTATGTGAGGTTAAAAATGGCAAGAGAAAGACAGTATTTTATGGAACCTCCAGATGTTCTTTCTGCAGCTGATAGGACCAAGCATCATCCTCCCTTGTCTTTTTGCTGGAACATCCCTCTTCTTATACACTCTATAAACGTACTTTTAGGAAGATAATTAATCTGTAGAAATCAGTATTTTTAACAGGTTACTGAACAACAAACTGTAGTTGTTCTAAATGTTGCTGTCTGGCTGCAGTTTTGTGTGTCGCCTGTGGTTTTTCTCGCTCAGAATGGTGTGGTAGAGAAGAACCACTGAAGCTGAACAAATACTGACAAGGGGCTGAAAAAGAACTCTGTTAAAGGGCTCAGTCACTCATTTAACGTTCTGGGTCCAGTTCCAAGTAATATTTATGCTGACACAGGAGTCTGTGGTGAAGCTGTTTGATTTTCAGGGGAGGCTTTGTGCTTTGTTCTCCGTGCAGGGATAGACCTGATCGCCGCGTTCTACGGGTGCCTGTACGCGGGCTGCGTGCCAATAACGGTGCGGCCGCCGCACCCCCAGAACATCGCCACCACGCTGCCCACCGTGAAGATGATCGTGGAGGTGAGCACAAATGGGTGAAATGGCTGTGTCTGATGAAAGATTTGTGTCTTTAGGAGCAGTAATCTGAGTGAGGGGTCGTTGGTTTGAAGAGTTGTGTTCCTTCCCAGGACTCCGGACTTCAGTGGGTTGCGAAGTCAACCCTGCTTGGGCAACACGCAACCTGCTCACTTGAGCTGTCACATTTTGTCCCAGTTGCATGACTCCTTAAAGTGCTTCTTTATGTTTATCTATATGCCAGCTGTGGTAAGATGCCACACAGACTCTTGAGAAAAAACCTCAGTGGGAAGTTTATCCTCACCCAATGGCATGCTCACCTCTGAATATCCAATTGCTCTGCATCTCTGCATTTAAAACAAGTTCACTGTTTTGTTGTGAAAATGGTCAGTCTTTTGTTTCATCCAGGGAAGTGTTGCTCAGACTTTTTCATTCAGTGCTTTCTTTTGGTATTTTGGCTTTATCTAACAATGTTTAACCTTTGTTGCACATAAATAACTGCAATGTGCTTGTTACTGAGAGAAATAAAAATAGTTGAAGTTAGATAGCCCTTTACATTGGGCAGTTTCTAATTACTGATGGGGATTCTGAAGAAACCAGTTTAAACAAATGTGTTTTTACCATTGATAAATAATTTTGATATTTTCAATGAACAAATAGTAGAGATAGTTGTAATTTTTGGCTTTCCTTATGGCATCAGATGCCACAAAGTATCAGAAGAGGTATGAAAAATTGTTCTATTTTCAGGATTCTTTTTATTGAATATTTTGGCACTCGGTGTTTTTAAACATCAATTGCTAACATACAAAAGTGATGTAAATATGTTTTTTCTTTTTCTTTTGATGTTTAATAGCTAAACTAGATGTTTGATTTTATGATAAAAACTGACAGATCTTAGCTGACTTGTATTCATTGTCCCTTCAATAGACTAACTTTAGATAAAATGTTGACATTTATTGGCCATATTAATGCCAATTTGACTTATAAGCCTCTCAGCTCTGTTTTACACAAGAATTTCTCTCAATTTTGAGATTAATGGTCTTGTAGAAATTAAAATATTGCAGCTGTCCTTTCATTGCCAATGCAGTCACACAAATTTCCTGATGTGATGGGGCCTGCTATAACATGTTGTGTGTCTGCACAGCACCTTTGGAAGTCAGTAAGAATGACTTCTGAGTAAAAATTGGCCCGCATAATTGTGTTTTTTTGATGAGCTGGTTGTTGTAAAATATAACTGAATTGATCCCCATCTTGAACAATTCCTAACCTGTAGCTAAGCTGTGTTCTTTCTCCTTCCCACTATCCCTCTGTGTTTACCTCTGATGTGGAATTCTCCAGGCATGGATATTCTGTATTTCAATGAACCCTCTGATTGTGCAGATTATGTAATTACTGAGGGGGCTGGGAACCACCAACTCTTGAAATTCCTTTTGTTTATGGTTTAGTGTCCCAAATCAAGATTTTCATGGATTTAAGATTAGTGATGTAAGAATGAATTTGCCTTGCCATGACAATGAAAATGGATTAAGGGGTGCTGCAGTGGCTTTGTTTGGATTCACTTTTAGCTTGAAGTATTTAAACAGACTATACAGGGCAGTCATTGGATTAGAGTGTCAAGAGATAAGAGTTTGATTCAGTCATGTTTGCTCCAAATTTCAAAATGTCCAAATTTCTGGTGTTGTAAAAATTTACTTCCAGGAGATCACTGTCAGGAGAAGATGTTCTGTTCTTCTCAGTGGTAAAATTAATGTACATATGATTACTGATTTTATTCGTTTAAACACAGGAAATTTAGTGTGCCATGAAATGTTTCATTTTCCTTAAAGAAAAAAAATACTCTTAGCAACACATATTTTCAAAGTTTGGGAAAAAGGAAAAAAATGTTGCCTTTTCTGTTTTTCCTGTGTTTTATCTTCAGTGATTTCAGTGCTTTTATGCATGTTTGCCTGAATTCCTTAAGAATATTCATTTTTATTAATAAGAATAAGAATAGTCTCATTAAGAAAGAAATATTCATGTAATTGCTACCTATGAACTTTTAAGAATAGCAAATCTAAAAGGAGAATTCAGCATCTATAATTTAAAGTTCGGTGCAGATGGAATTTGCTGTAAGCTCACCATTTCATTTCTTAGTGCCATTTCCACAATTTCTGTTCTAGAGCTACTTTTGCCAATATCAGAAGAGCTCCTAGTGGTTTATCTCTAGCACAGGAATTGGAAATACATGGCTAACATAAAATTGACTTAAGATAGTAAAATTACTAATATAAAATGTCAGACTAGGTTTTGGTCTATCTGAAAATATTGTTTATGAACCAGGATACATTATTGTCACATAGGAAATCTTTTGGACACAGCCTTCTTTACTGGCACTTCAGGGTGAGAGCTGATACAATGTATTGGAAAGGTCACTGAAATTCTCACTGTTAAGGTGCCTTTAATTTCATTACAATGCTCTTCTCAAAGTGCAGTTTTTATGTGAGTTTTACAACTCACATGACTTTGTCTTCTTTGTGAGCTGCATTTTTGGAGCATCTTCCCACCTGCCAGTCAGAAAACATAAAGTTGATGTTCCTGTATCCTGTTCTGGCAGAAAATAAGTCACAGTCTTGCCCATTTTTCATGGGGGAGTTAATTAGTATCCCATTGTGGTTTTATTTCTTTATTGAATTTCTAGGTGAGCCGCTCTGCCTGCTTAATGACCACGCAATTAATTTGTAAATTGTTACGGTCGCGGGAGGCGGCGGCGGCAGTGGATATCAGGACATGGCCTCCAGTCCTGGACACAGGTGAGTGCTGGGGCCAGGGGAGCTCTGTCCCTTTTGTCACTGGGCTTGTCAGTGACATACACACGTTTTCTGTCTCTGTCTCCACCAGACGATTTGCCAAAGAAGCGGCCTGCACAGATCTACAAACCTTCTAACCCTGAAACTCTTGCTTACCTTGACTTCAGTGTCTCCACCACTGGCATGCTGGCAGGGGTAAAGGTAGGGACTCCTGGTTAAAGCTGCCCTTCTTTCCATCCTGCCTGGCTGGCAGGTGGTTGCTCCTAATTTGTGATTCCTCGTTATTTTTGGAAGCAGGAATCGAAGTACTTCCTCCCATGCAGACATTGTTTGAATCCATTGACATTAAATTGGTTCTTCTCTACTTGGTACAGGACTGTGTGTGGTGGGTTTAGCCCATCTCCTCCTCAAGCTAAAAATTTCATTCCGTTACTCCTGTGCATAGACCACTAGTTTGTCTGCTTGAAGCATTTTTCAACTTAGGCATCTGTTATTTCCATTTTATGAAGGAAATGAGACTGTCATCCTTTTCCTGCTTGTTCCAGTGCCCATTCATCACTCCCTTCTTCTGCAACTCAGCTACTGGCCATTGGTTTTCAATATTCTCTTCTTCTTGCAATTAAGGGACCTGATGATTTCTTTGATATATTCGCCCCGTATAATACTACAGTAAGCTGCAAAAATTCATTGATAGATTTGTTTGCTAAGATGAGGCATTTTGAGCTCTTGAAATAATGTAATTTTCTCCAAACCTCTAGCCACAATTCATCAAATCTGTTTTGCCTAACTTATGTATCCCTGGTTTCACCACAACACACAAAAATCACTTTGTTATTCTTACCTGTTTCTTCCTTACTCCTATTTGGTGCATATCCAAGGATTATGATTACTTTAGCAATCTCTGCTGATGTATCACACTTGGAGCCTATGCTGAATTCCTCACACTCCTTAGTATCACCCATCTATTTGCAGAAATTGTCAGCATGATTTGTAAATAAAGAAAACATCCTTTTCCCAGTTTTTGGATGAAGAGATGGAAGCAGAGAGCTGTTGAAGTGACCAGCCTGAGGCTGACTGATGGTTAGATGGTTGACCTGGCTGATGATCACATATTGGACACTCCTGCAGCATTTATTCCATGTAACTTTGAATAGCTACAATGCCTAGAAATGTGGAGTAGTCATTGGGCTCCTCAGCAGCCAACAGAGAGAAGCAGGGACTTTTAGGGTGTAATTTATCTGACTGATCTAAAACATCTATTTTTTAAAGGCATGAATGTCACATAAGTCTTCATTTCCTCTAGAGAAAGCCTCAAATGCAGTCATCTTTATTAAATCAGGTCTGAATTACACTTTATCAGACTTGCAGAAATGACTTCTAACTATGCAAAGTGAATATTTGGGAAACTTCAAAGATAGTCAAAGGCAAGACAAGTCGATGAGCCTTTCTTGTTGTGGCTAGAGGGAAATACAGATAAATCTATCAAGGAATTCTTGATTAGCTTCTAATATCTGGGTCACAGAGCCTGAAGGTCACTGATTCAGCAGGTTTATGTAAACAGTTACCATCTACTACATCATCACTAGTGTTTAATTAATTATAAAATGATCAAAAGAGGCCACAAGGCTTATATTCATGATGTAGTGGTACTAAATTAAAAGAAATGGCTAAATAACTCCCATGGCTCCTGAAAAGTTGATAAATGTTTTGTAATCACTTTGAAAGTAGTAGATTCCACTTGCATTTACTCTCAACATTTTCAATTGCTTACATGCAGCATGGTGTAAAAATTCACAGAACAACAGCAGTTTTATACCAACAGAGTTCAGTTTACTCCCATGTGAAAAAGTGGTCTTGATTCAGCTGGAATAGAATTAATTTGCAGACTGCAGATGATCACCACACAGACACCCATTCAGAGCTGGTCCTTGTGCATCACTTGGACCACATCCAGCCTCAGTTATGGCTGTCACTGGAATGGAGGAATAGTCACTTCTGGAGATTTATTCCCCTGTTTACTTTAAGATCAAATAAATTTTACCTTCCAAGTGCCTGTTTTCCTCCACTGACTCTCAGTGAGCTGTATATAAAGCAACCAGCTCCCTATGTGGCAGAGATCAAAGGTTTGGTAAGTTAACTCCTATTCAGACTGTATTTCTAACACTGGTGTCTTTCTTGTTACCAACAGGGAAGACAAATATTAAAAGATATTTTCCTGTTTCCATTGTCATGAGAACTTTTAAGTCAGGGTGGGTGAGTGTGGAAAGCATCCTAAAACTAGGGGAAAAATCAGAATAATTTCCTTTGGATCAGGTTTTTCATTTCTGCTTTCTGCTTGTATTATCTTTGAAAGCTTCCTTACCAAGATTTTAAGAGCCTGTTTCTCAACTAGGAGCTGGATAACATGAAGATATTTTACAGATATTTATTTACAGAAACTTTACTAATTTTATTGGGGATTTTTATTGCTGAATTATTAGCTCCTTAGTACTGCTTTGCTGAAAAAAAGCCTTTTCAATTAAAAAGTGCTTTGGCATTTTTCATTTATTTTGTGAAGAAATACATACTTTAAAATATGTTATTGATGATCAACAAAGTGTTCCATTCAGTCATTCATTCCTTTATTCTTCCAGAAAATGTAGCAAGTTATCATTAGCTTTGCATACAGCTTGGAGCACATCTTTAAACCACTCACAGCTTTCTTCTTAAATCACTTCAAACTTACCATTCATTCTGTCTCCTCTCCCCTTTCACAATTATGTGGATGCCCTCTTGAAGGAAAATTATGTTTTCTAAGATACAAATTACCTGTGTGCATAAAGTCAATTACATTGAGCATAAAGTCAATATTTATTTGGTGTTTTTATCCTGTGATTGATGTGAGCACTTGGTGCAGTCTGGGAGTGAGCCTCCCAATGACACAGTTGATCATTTTAATTGCTTTGCTGTTGTCTTTCAGATGTCTCATGCAGCCACTAGTGCCTTTTGTCGTTCTATTAAGCTGCAGTGTGAGCTTTATCCCTCCCGGGAAGTCGCGATCTGCTTGGACCCCTACTGTGGACTTGGGTTTGTCCTCTGGTGCCTCTGCAGGTGAGGCTTCTCCTCAGCCTTCTCTGAAGCAGGTTTCCATTGCACTGTGGCACAGCAGAACGGATGATGTGAGTGATGGAAGGATGGGAGGAGCAGAGAGTCCCTCTGGGACTGCCCCAGGCAGCTGGAATTGCTGGAAGCAGCTGGAAGCTGCTGTGTGGAGGATGTGGTTTGTTTGAGCAGGGCATGGCCCCGGGTGCTCAGAGCACCAGCACGGCTGCTCGCTGACCTCCTGCGCTGTACTGCTGTCTGCAGAGCCTGCCTTGTGTCATTTGATGAAAGCAGTGCTTTACCAATATTACCATAAGGAAGTGGTTTCCTTGTGCCCTCTTTTTCATTCTCTAATCTGAAAGCAGGAGTAGATATCAGGGGACTCTCTCATTTGTGGGGTTTTTGGGATGAGATTTCTGCAGAGACACAGAAGTGTGTTTTCTTGCAGGTACTCGTATGGCAGTAGTGAAGTTATCAGAAAACAAAACATTTCTCGTGAAATGTGAATCAGCTTTTTGGGTTAATAAATTTGGAAATATAACATTTCTGTCAATCTCTATACTCCAGGGAAGTTACAGTTCAGAGCTGAAAGCAGGTCTATTGATTTATTTTTTTTTTTAAGTTAGCTGGGTTGATGCATAGGGAAAGGAAAAGAACTGTGGGAGTGTTAATGGAGCCCATTTTGATGAAGACATCTCAGAGTCACAGTGGTGTGACATCTTTGCTCTTTGGTGTTAGCAGTACTGCTATTTTTATTTGCTAAAATTAAGATAATCCACGGTATTAAAAATACTTCGGATAAACTTTGTACCAATTTACTAAATACCTGAAGGAAATATTATTTGATAACAACTGCAACAATTTCTTTTCAGCAATTATTGTTTATTTAAAAGTAGGCTGTTGGCACAGTTTATTGCCCTTTTAAAATATTTGTTAAAGATTAACAGTATTATCTTATTCATTCTTGATCCATTTTTCTTGATTTAAGCTATACTTGCCTAATACTGTTCTGGATTTTACATAGGGATTAGAGTTGCCTCTGTTTTGAAAAACTTTTGGGTTTTCAGTGCTTTATTTACCGAACATAAAAATAAAACCATTGAGGCTGCAAAAAAAAGCCCTTCAGAAATGCTGAGATTTTAATTAAATAATTCTGTTTTAATTTTTTAAATGTTGCTTTTTTAAAATCAGTTGACTATTTCTGATAAAGACTTGATTGTTCCAGCTGATGTCAGCACTGTTAGGCCAGAGAAGGTCTGTGCAGCACCATAGGAGAGTTCAGCTGAGGAATGTATCATTGTATAGGATAGTGCTGGAACAGAGAACATCTAGGAATAACTTCTATGCAACATCATAATAGAGCCATAAAAACAGATAAATGTTGACCTGTCCAAAACCCAAATAATTTGTGATGCCCAAGACTCTCCTGAATGCAATTTTTTTTTCTTCCAGAGCCATTCCTCCAACAAATATGCATTTGCTGCCCTTAGGTTCTTCCCAATACTGATAGTACTCAGCCTTTCAGAAGGAGAAGATTGTTTATGACTGGCAAGTGAATTAAGGCAGCCAGCCTCTGGGAGAAAGCAATCAGAGTCTGTGCTCATTTGTAGCTTACAGAAGGAATAGAAAATTTTATATACCATTTTCAAAGAAGAGAAAGGAGACAAGGGATTTGAAGGAACTGAGATCAGGCCAGCAGCACTCGAGTCTTATGAACCTTCACATCAATCTCTTCTTTGCCACTGATCCCCTGTTCCTCTTAAATCAGAAAAACTTCAGGCTGCTAGAATTGCAATTGTCGTTTGGAGAAAGCTGGCATTTGATACAGCCTAATTAATTCCACTTACAAATCTAATTTCCATTTCATTACTATTTTAGAAATTAGTGTTATTGGATGTGATAGGAAAAAATACATCCTGGAGTTTATAAGGCTCTTACTCCTCATAACTTAAAATTTTGTGACTTTGCATTTTACCCTTTGAGGTTCAGCATAACTGGATTCTGCCCAACATTTCAACCCAGATTTCTAACTCAGAGACTTCTACTCTAAACTTATTATTGTCTGTCACCACTTCCACTTACTAAATTAATATTTCTAATGGCATATGGAAATGAAGTATGATCTTCAATTTTTTATAAGTGAGGGGCTTTTGAGAGTTAAATAGGAACTCTTTTGTTTTAGGAGCCCAGCAGGAAGCAAGAACAACCTCCTGTGCTGGGTGGATTTAAAAGTACATTTACATTCCTTTATTAACTAGACCAAAGGAGGCATTGACTAAGGAATTGAAAGAAAAACTAACCTTTTATCCCCGTTGTAGGTGCTTAGATGTTGTGCTGGCCTGCTCTACTGCGGTGCCTCAGAATGCCCCATTCTGTGAGGTCAAAGCTACTTAGGAAAGCTGCTGGAGCATGGAGCCAGCCCTTTGGTAAGTTTGAATATATTGCATAGTTTTGCAAAGTTTTTTTTTATTTTTTTTTAATTTATTATTTTATGGCCTAAAGGTTATAAAATAATAAAGAAAAGAAACCTTGCAAAGCAGAGCAATACATTAAAAAGAACTGTTCCCTCTAAACTGGCTGCATGCTCCAGCAGGGTTTCCTTGGAACCTTTTTCATTGAACAGCAAGTCCTGGGTGTGGCAGCAGACATCAGCCCCATGTGAGTTCACAAACCCCTGACTTCCTAATTTTAACGAGTTCTTACTCATGGTTCAATAAAAGAATACATTATCTTTGTGTTTTTCTCTTTAATAATCTCATTTATCCATTCTGAGAAGGTGATCCTAGTATTCTGACTAGCATTGCATTACATTTTAAAATGTATTACATTCTTTAAAAGGAAAAAAAAAATCCCCAAATGTAAAAAAAAAAAAAAAAAGAACTCTAAATCCCATTGTTCAGAAATGGTTCCTGAAATTAAGATGTCCCTGTCTTAATGCTTCTCACTGTGTGGCAGAATACAGCATTCTGCAGTTCATTAGTGAGCATTCATTTAACTGATAGTTGCTAAGTAATGCAATAAAATAAGAATTTTTCCCCTGCTTTAACCCAGCTAAGCCAACTCAAATTGCAGTTCTACTTTTACTGCTGGGAGACAGAACTGTCCTTATTCAAATTAAGTACATTAATTTTTTTTAATAAACTTTATATATATTCTCAGAAACTGAGCCTGTCAAGAGTAAGTCAGTGAGACTCAGACTGGACCAGAGGAACTGAATTTTCTGGTCCACAGCAGCCATGCAATAAATAGCATGACTGCTATGAAGTGGTCCAGGGAAGGCTCTCCATGGAAGGTACTTTATCCTATCCTGCTCTTGCTGCCTCTGTTCCATAGCATGAAGCCAAAATCCACAGTGGTGCTGCCAGGTGGCTTCTGCTACAGAAAGACTGCAAGGTTTCTTAGCAACCAGACAGGTGGAACTGTGCAAGTAAGCAAGGGATTGCAACACTGACAGAAGAACTGCACTTTAGGAAAGTTTATTGTGTTAGGAACCACTGATTATTGTTAGGGGTTTTTTTTTGCTAACTTGAAGATAACTGGCAGGCATGAGCATTTCACCCAATTTCCAGCCCATGTGCAGCAAATTAAAGGCAAGACTGCATAAAAAGCCTAAATGCCACATCAGAACCAGATAACTCTGACATGGGAAGTGAAGGATAGGAACATAAACATCTGTCCTGTATTCTGCAAAGTGCATAACTGGCACAGGAGGAGTGTGAAGGTGTGTTATCTGCCCACACACTGCTGTGTGCCAGTTTCCTGGAGAGTCTGTTTCCATTGGCAATTTGTGGAATAGGCAATTTGCTTTCCTTCCATATTACATCAGTACTGTTAAACCTGCCTCAAGCCTGGAAAGTTCAAGGGCAGCTGAATGCCCTGAGTCACCTTGATATGTGAGTTGTGAGATGAGTTGGCAGACTTAATCACCTCTAGAGACATGCCCTTACATGGGGTATGAGTGGGGCAGGAGAGATGGTGATAAGGAACCAGAATGATGCTCAAGGCTGAGCAATGGCCTTTTTCTGTCTCTGGTACTGATGGGTTATCTGCTTACCATGTGCAGTCATGCTCTTAGAGCATGCTGTCATCTTTGGACTCTGCAGGTGGTGTGAAGTCCTTTAGTTTTTGTTCAAAAGTCCCTGTTTTTTGTACATGCTGGATCTCCAGAACTGAAGATTTAATTTTGGCCCAAGTCCTTTGAAGCCTAAGAGAGATATATTCCCAAGCACTGTCCTCTATAGCCTGTACTGTCCTTCCTACAAGCTCTGATCCAGGTGATTGTGAAGACTTTTGTTCTACCAAACATCAGTTCCCATACCTGCCCCTCATCATCAAGTGCCAAATCATCTGTAGGAATGCAGAAACCAAACGCAAACAGAGGGTTCAGCAGTACCCACATGCCTCCTCCACTCAAGTGGGGAAGCAGCTCATGTCACCCCACAAGGACACAGGAGTAAGGGCAGTGATGGGTCAGTAACTGCCAGAATGCAATTGCAACTTGCACTTGCCATTGTCAGCATTTATTGACCTGCTGAAATGTTTGGAACTATAATAAAACCTCAGCTTTTACTGCTGATCTGCCTCAGCACAATGTGGACTAAAGCTCCAACTCGGTGGAATAGTTGAGTGCCAAGAGGTCCTTCCAGGAATCTCCGTGTGCTGCCGGAACAGCGCAGCCAGTGCTGTGATCAGATGGTTCTGTCATACCAAAATACATCCTGGTGCTTTTACCTGGAGTGTTCCTGTCCTTGGGCAGCCCTTGCTTAGTGCAGGCAGACAAGGCTCTTCACTTACTGCCAAAGTCCAAGGCTTTGTCCACCGCATGAATACTTTTTTTTCCTCTGGATTGCTCTGCAGTCCCCTAAAGAAGTCAGCATTTCTAAAAGGTGATCTCACACCTCAGCCACCCCTGCATCTGCATCCCAAAAGTCATTGTGACAAGGTGATCCAGGGATGCTCTGCACTGTGTCTGCTTCTGTTGTTAAGACCTGCATCAGGAGGTGGATACTTTTGTGACAACCTTGGTACAGTTCTTTCACAGTATTTACATAAGTAAAATCTTGCACCTAGTCCATTGTATCATATACTGTTGCAATCTCAGAAAGGGGAATTTAGCTTCAACAGTTTATATTTAAACTCCCAAGTATTTCCTAATATACCATTCATCCCACTGTTGTCAGTGTTCACCATTATTTTGTTGGTTCTTGTATAAGAATAGCCAAGCTGACAGCTTAACCATCTTAACTATCATTCTTTCAAGGTTAGATGGAACTACCTCACCATGTTCAGTGCCTCTCTTTCAGGATTAACTCACCAAATCTAGAATTCCATACCTGGATGAACCTACCAGACTTCTCTTCCATCCCTAGAATTACATGGAGGCAGCACTGACAGAACTTTCTGTAGGTTTGGAACCATATCAAGCTTCATCCAGCACCTCCAAAGCAGCCTTGCACAACTGCAGTTTGTTCAGGCACGTGGTCCTCTTTGTGGTGTTTGGCATTCATGCCAAGTGAGCACCCTCTAACATCTCACAGTGATTTGAAACCACTAGAATGGTGTGAAATGTTTCAAGCAGCTGTACAAGGGTATTTTTTCCTCAGCTTTTTCTCTACCAAAACACGGGTGATAGACAGCTTCTCAGGGGAATATAAATCTGTGAATTTTCAGGGATATGTAGCATTATGTGACTTGGACTGATACACAAATTCTGTGTAATGTTTCAGAGATTGATTCAGGGAGCTGAGCCAAATTATGGCCGACGTTGTGGTGACCAGGTGCTGCATAAACCACTTCAGCTGTGGAACTGGCACATTCACCCCACAATTATGCCTTTGTAGTTCTTCTTGTAGCTCCACCAACTGCTCTTGCAAATCAGAGGACATGCATAGATTATTAAACCACAGCTCAGTAGGCAAAGCCTGTGCTGGGTGTGAAGTTTGCAGGCATGGTATCAGCTGGCTGTAGGTTTGTGTATTGCAGTCAAGAGCAGCACGTGTGAGGCTCTCCAGCACACAAAGTTTTCTTCCTGCTTTATATTTCCTTCTCCTGTGCAGTTTAATCCTGAAGTCCAGAGCATTTTTGAGGCATTAGAAAACTCAGAAAACATACTAACAACATCTTAATTTGTTTCAGTCTAATTGGAGTAATTTTTTTTAGTCTAAACTTGATTATAAGAGTATTTGTTTCCCTCAGTCTGAAGAAGATGGGTTATTTTGCATCCAGATCCTCATGCTTTGCTGCAGGACTGTTGGTGGGAGTAAAACCACTTTCTTGTCCTTAAGTTGATCAAGACAGGTAGACAGTTCACCCTCACACATTAGTGTTACTGAGGGGGAAAACATTTGTCTTTGGTGTAAATTCTGCTATTTTGAATGATTTCATGGTAAAATACACTTGGAATCAATTTCCTGTTTTCCTACCAAAGCAATGCAGGTTTTTTCTCCAATATTACTGGGGAGTTTGTGCAAACACTTTTCAGTACAGGGATAAAGCTTGTTCTTTTGATTTGGTTTTGATTTTGGTATGTCTGCCCAGTTGAATAAGTGATACCTAAGGGATCTTAAAGTGGTTGTAATAGCTCTCCCACATTTGACACTCAATAACACACATAATGTTTATTATTGTGCAGATAATTTTTTCACTTGCTACTGGTTGCATCAATTAGAGAAGTTCAGGGTCAGGGGGAAGGGTTTGAAGGTGAATCTCTGTATACCATATTTCTACAGATTGGAGCCCATCCCAGGTTTTTACTTGAGTGGTTACAGCTTCCTGTTTGTAAGAATTATGTATTTGCCAGACAGATTGCACGCCTTGATTGTTTGTGGAGCCCTAAGCAGCCTTTTGGTCTTACTTCTCTGAAAAACTTAATAGAATTTGCTAAGAATGAAAGAGTGAGGTAATATTTATAGTAAAAATCAGTACTGCTCCCTGTCTGGTTTGATCTTTCACTTGAGCTCAGGGCATGCCCCTTTCAGGCATGGGTAATGCTGCCAAGATCTCTTTTCACATGTTTCTGCAGCACATGCTCAAGGTTCAGTGATACTTTATTCTGATTCCATGAAAGAGTAATGGTTCATTTGCCCACCCTGTGCGTGGCCACCGTGTCAGCCCCATCCCAGAACTCATCGCTCCACGGCGAGCTCATCAATCACCCAGAGGGGCATAAATGGGGACAAGCAGTCAGAGATAAAATTTCTCCTCTGTGATAAATGAAATTGCTTGAACTGTAGTTCATACATATTCCATGACATCCTCAGGCTCATACTCCAGCGGAGACCTAAACAATTTGGGTTATTAACTGCTGTTGTGGCTGGACTTGTTCACCTCTTTTGCCTTTATTGTACCAAGTAAAGACATCCAGGTCACACAAACCCTGTTCTACATGGCACAGCTTTTGAAAGCACTCTCACCTGGGTTTGGGGGAAGTGTGGGTACTCACTCACCAAGAAGGGAGTGTGTCTGTGGGGGTGTGTGTGTGTGTGTGCACAGCCCATCTGCAAGAATTGCAAAGGTGCCTGATGTCCAGTGTTACAGAGATGCTCGTATTCCTGAAAATAAAGTTCCATTTCATGTCTTACCTCAGACGCTTGGATTTGAAAACATTGACTTTACCTTACCAAGCTGGCATTTCAAGTTTTCAAGTCACAAATGAAATTCTTTTATGCATCATAAATCTTGGGGGCTGTTATGGTCCTTTCTCAGAACTTCTGTGATTTGGAGGCTTTATGCTGTCACCATTCCGATTTGAAATATCTCCAGATCTCAAATTGAGATGTGAGGGGACTGTAAAATTGATGGTAAATGTGCCTGTGTGAGATGAGTGAACAACATAGAACCCATGGGAAATAAAGTCATCAAACTGGGAATATCTTTCCCTTGGGGAGATTCTTAGGTACCAGAGGAATTAGTTCTGACATAATTTTTCCCTCAGGGACCCTGGTAAGTGTGTTTTTGCAAAATTTATGCTCAGTGGTTATCCAGTATACAAGAGATGTAGTATATTTGAGTTTCAAAAGTTCATAAAACTTTCACAGAAGAAATTTAAAACTACAAGGGATGTTAAATTCGGGCCAAATTTACTCCCTTGAAAATTATTGCAGACTTCTTGCTTGCTTTAGCAGGAGGCAGGTTGCTTCCACATTAAGTAATAAAGTACTCTTTCAGTCAAGGTCTCTTAAAATGCTAATTACTCAATCCAAAGTATTTGTCAGCAACACATAATTTTTTAAAAATATTATTACACTGCTTATTTACACCATTAATAACTGAGCTATTTTGCTCTTTTTGGTACAGTCCTAAGAGCAAAGTCCACAGGAATTTTGAGTGAATTAGTAGATTAGGAGCACATTCTGCCTGCAGTCCTCATAGACTCTGGAAGAACAGCAGAAAACCAGGGTTAAACATTATGTTAAACTTCTGGAGCTGTGGAGCACTCCAGAAGTGCACTAAGGTTTTACAGGATCCAGCCAGTGCTGTGATAAACTGTGTATTCACTACGCCATGGCTTGTCTGTGGACACGGGTGTTTAGTGTGTCTTAATGAACCTTGTGTCTTGCAGCGTTTATTCAGGACACCAGTCTATTCTGATTCCTCCCTCCGAGCTGGAGACCAACCCTGCCCTGTGGCTTCTTGCTGTGAGTCAGTACAAAGTGAGGGACACTTTTTGTTCCTATTCAGTCATGGAGCTCTGTACTAAGGGACTCGGTTCGCAAACAGAGTCACTGAAGGTGAGTGCTTCTGCTGTCCTGCCCGCCCTGCGCCTGCACCGTGGGCTTTGGGAGCCTTCAACACTCTGCTGAGTGTCTGCTGGGAGGAGAAAATCATCAAAGGGCACAGGCAGCTTCCCAGAACCCACGTTACTCCTTGCCAAAGGCTGTGTATCAATACTAGTCATTCTTCAGATCACAGGGCTGTTAAACATCAAGGAAAGGCTTTTATTTACCTAAGCTTTCTGATGTGTGTTGCAGCCTGTGTTGATAGGCAAGTGTTGGAAAACAGAGGTGTAAATGTCCAAGAGGCTCAAGGAGTATTACATTGTATAGTGTTTTTATGAATACCCTGGTTATATGAGGTACTAGTTTGGTTTTGACCTCTATAGTTAAATAATAACATGCTTAAAAGTACTGTGTTGTTTCAACTGGATGATCCTTGTTGTATGGAGAGGAGGGTATATCTTCATTTCCTCCACCCAGAATTAAAAACAAGGTAGCCAGTTAAATATCTGAAATCATCTGGAATTTCCCATGTGCTACTGAAATAAATTTATCTTGAGATGCTGATATCTATGATGACTCCAACCTTTACCATCCTCTCTTAATAATTTCCTAATCAGTTTTCCAAGTCTAGACATTGCTTCCTGTTTTCTGTTATTCACTGTCGTCTGAATTAATTTGGGGAAATAGCATTCCCTCCTTTCAGAATTAGCATGCCCATCATTTCCTATGTGCTAATGTTGGGATGACAAGCAAGTATGTGCTTCTTCAGCTATTAGAGTGTCATCTGGCCATCCGGCCTCCAGGAAAAATGGAAACTGTACTGATACCTTGGCCTCTGTTCTGCGGATCCTCTTCAATCATATTACCTGCATAATACACTTAAGAACTTCTGTTTTGCATTAAACCTACCCATTTGTGGCCTTTGTTACATTTTGACTTCTTTTTAGGCAAGGGGACTGGACCTTTCACGTGTACGGACATGTGTAGTAGTGGCTGAAGAACGACCTCGGATAGCTCTTACTCAGTCGTTTTCAAAGTTATTTAAAGACTTGGGTCTCCATCCACGGGCTGTCAGCACATCACTTGGCTGTAGAGTTAACCTGGCAATATGTTTGCAGGTAAGATTTTTCACTCCTTAAGCTCAAAGTTGTTTTAAGGAAATGGTTTTCAGTAAGAAGCCTTCATTGTATTTCCTTTGGCTGTTTGGTCATAGACATGCTACGAAAATGCATGTAGTACTTGGTGTTCTTGCATACACAGTAGTAAATTTCTGTTACTTTGTCAACTATTCATCCCTCTCATGTTGCAATCATAGCATTTATTCTGCCCATGAATAGTGTAATTCAGAAAAGCACCTGACAGTGACAGAACGTGTACTCTGTGCTCCAGAGCCAGTAGGTAATCGTGTCATGTAAACGAGTTTCCAAGTGTTTACTTCAGTGTGTTACAAAATGGATTCCTTCTGTTCACAAAATACTTCCAACCATTACTTGTTTAACTAGATAGATATTTTCTGCACACAAGAAAAATTATTTTGCTCTATCTCTCCTGTTTTGATCCTCTAATCAGAAGAAAAGTCCCAAGGATAATACAGGATGTAACATGCAATCTCCAGGAGTCTTTACTGAGTCATGATTTTAATGAGTGATGGAACACTGTAGCTATCTGGTCTGAATTTCTGAATAGCATCTAGTTTTTCAACCAGTGATTACTGCACCAAGAAAACAGTTTTAGGTTGATCTGGAATATACTATTTTATCTTTGAGGACTTCATGTGATGAAAGTTAACTTGCCTTTTTTTAGGATGTTCCATTTTTAATTAATTTCACCTTATTTCCAGTTTAAATTCATCTGGCATTAAATCTAGACCTTTTTTTTTTTTATTCTAGAATAAGAATTTAATTCCTGTCCTGCATATAACACACATCTTTTGATAAATAGATAAAGAATCTTAATACATGCTTTCCTGATCTCTGTCTCATTTTTGTGACTCTTGATCTCTTTCTGTCCTTCAAATCTGGTTTCAGAGTTGCACATATTATTCCTGTAATAACACCATAGGTGTCCTACTCAGGTGTAATATATTTTCTAATTTAATAACCTTTTAAATACTAAAAGAATCATCTTCTGCATTGGCAGCTGCTCTGGCTGGGAAGTTCCATATCCATTTGGTCATGTGCCATGTCTCTAACCCCCTCAAAGTCACTGTGTCCTCAGCAGGACTTGCCTGTACTCTGTGTGTCCATCCTGCATTTCAAACCTGGCAGCTGCCCCTGGTTTATGTGAAGGATTTCTCAGGAAGGTCACATGGGTACCTGCTTCAGTGTGGAAGTCAAAACGAATCTTCTCAGTGACACTGCAAATAAGAATCTGCTATTCATTTTCTGATTGTAAATGTAAATATTTTTTAATCCAAAAAACTGACAAATTGAGGTTATGGGTTCAGCACAGAGCAGTATGTCTATGCCTGCTTTGGCCTCTTGCCCTTTTCAGTGTTACAGGATATGAATACAAGGAGGTGTGCCACAGCTCCAGTACTGCTTGCTTTCCCTCTGAGGATCCCTACAGCCTAGGCTGTCTCTAATCATTACTGTCAAGCATATGACAAGGCACAGCTGAGCAGGGTTAAAAGTCATTCTGTTGCCCAGAGGTGGAACTGTTTGGTTTGCCATTCTGTAATTGCTACCATAAATATTCTCCAGGAATAAAATAGTTTTAGAAAGGAGGGGAATCAGGGAAGAGATGACATACCTTCATTGGAAACAGATCAGGATGGGGCCTGTCAGCTCCCCCAGCAGCTGTGGTGGAGCTGCTTCTGAAAGACTACTCAACTTCTCTGGCTTCTGGTCCTTGGAGAGACCAGACATGAAGAATGCTTTAGGTTACAAAGGCAAATTTTTAGCTGCAGAAGTTTTTTTGCCACTAATGAAAATCTCCATTCTAGACGTGCACCGGTCTCTGGATGGTTCATAGTGGTTGCTTCACTTATAAGTCCTTAATTCAGGACAAATAATACTAAGGAGCAGTAAGCCAGGTGCAATATCAAAGTGTGGCCTGTTGGAAGTAACATTGTGCTTGTTCTGCCTGGATTTAATGTTTTTCGTAGCAGCCTGTGTGGAGCTGTTTTTGATTTGTGACTGGACAGTGTTGGGAGCACACCGTGGCTGGGCTCGTGCTGACCAGTCCTGCACAACATCAGGGCTGTCCCCATTTCTCTCTGTGTCCCCTGCACCATCATCCCACTGCCCTCCAGCAAGCAGGCTGGAGGAGAAAGGAGCTGGGACGGGACACAGCCAAGAAGGCTGTCCCCAGCTGACCTGGGATATCCCATAATGTCGTGCTCAGCATTAAAGAAAAAGGGTGGTTGGTCTTCCAAAGCAGCCACTGCTCAGAGACTGGCTGGGCATCGTTCTGCTCAAGGGGGGTGATGGGTGATGGCTTTTGCATCACTTGGGTTTTTCTCTTTCCTTCTCTCATTAAACCGTCTTCATCTTGACCTGTGGATTTTCTCACTTTTGCTCTTCCTATGATTTCCCTGTCCCACAGGGAGCTGGGTGAGTTCTGAGCTGCTGACTGGGCCAACCCACTGCAAACATGCAGGAAGGCTGGCTACACTCAGAGAAACTGCAAGTCCTAATCAGCTTGGAGTTAGGCTGGATTATGGTTTGACTATGTATATCTGCCTTTTGACTGTGTTAACTCCTTAGCTGAAGATTGCTTCTTAGATGGTTCTTTACAGAAATTATTGAAAGAGCTGTTGAATCAAACTGTAAAAGTGGCTAAACTCTGAAGGAATATTGTCAATGATAGCACATATAGATTTAGGAACAGCACAGAATGAGAGCCTTGAGTGGGATGGTTACACAGCCTGGCTGATTGTATAGCTTAATGTCAGGCTTTGTTGAGTTCTACTCAGATGTGGCATCTCAGTCCATAGGACAAACTAAAATCCAAACACTGTCTAAAGACTGGTGTGGCTGGAATGGAGAAAAGCCACTTCAGGACAGGCTATATGTAGCAACATTATCTTCCCAAGCAGAATTGGTTATGAAGCATTTGAGCTGAGGCTTTTTTGGCATGTTTTAAAGGTACTCAAAAAATTACTAAAGGTTTTACTTACAAGCATCACCACAAAACATGTCATTTTGGTGGAGCCTGTAAAGATAGAGATGTGTTTTGAAGCATCTGGCAGTAGACATTGCCAGGGACTGGATACTGAATTAGATTGAATTGCTCTTTCCAAATTGTCTGGAATTTTATGACTAGTGGTATTCCAGAATAGCTTGTGGGCTATTCTGTTTTCTCAGCTGAGAAACAAATTAAATTTTGATCCCTCATCTACAGTATTCCTGCAATTAGTATTGTCTCCAATATGTTCCAGAAATGGGTTATGATTTCTGGATTATTCACACTGCATAAAACTACTTGTCAAGTTATCTGAGTCAATAGCATCTGCCTTTGCTTTTTTTCTTCCAAGTTATGTCATCTATGAGATCAGCACGTGGTTCCTGGAATATCAACTTCCACAGGAACAATGGTGATGCAGCCTGGTCTGCAGTGCTTCTAAAATATGTATCCACTACTCACCTTACTAAACATATCTCAGGATTCAGCCACTGACTCTTATCCAGGTTTCTTCTCTGTGGGCTACCTCTAATACAACTTGGATATTATCTTTGATACCTTCTTGATTTCAAATTTTGTGGACAAATCCACAACTCAAATGTTTAAAGGGAAAGGTATCCTGATTCTTCCAGAAAGCTTTTACAGTTCACCTCTCCAAAAAGAAGAGGAGGAAGTTGTGTATGTCCATGTGTGTGTGTGTGTGTCTGTGTGTCTGTGTGTGTATGTATAGCAGAATTTAACATTTTATTGAAGATTACCTTGAAAAAGAAATCATTGTGATAATCTCTTTGGTACAAAAGAATCTTAATCTACCATATTATCTTGATTTCTGAGTTGTGATCACTGACAGACTAATACATTGTCATTTGTATTCATTTCCTTTCAAATTGAGAGCAAATTTAGTATGTTTCCTTTGATGTAGTCATTGCAGACTAGATTTCTAGAGATGTGCTTTTGAAAATAAATCATTCCCTCCATCTTTAGGCACTTAAATGCTATTAATATCTGACCTTTTGTGGCTGTATAGTCACAGATAATGGTCCAGGGATTAGTGAGATGAAAAGATTGAATCTAGCATATTTTAATTCTCATTAACTAGCATCTTAGCATTCTCAAGAGAGAGAGAAAAATAGATATGAAAAGTAGCCGGTTTCTTACAACAGCACAGATGGTTCTCTAGGATTTTAGCTGGTTTCCATTTAAACACTTGGAATAAATATTTTCATTTTATTCAACCTGCTACTCAATTTCAGTTGAGGGAAAACTTCTAGAATTGTTAATTTTCCTTAGTTAACCCTGAAAATGTACTAACAAATCAGTCCAAGCTAAGGAGAGCAGGATTCGTCTTGCTTCTTTTCTACCCTCTCTAAGTGAGACTGCAAGGTTAAGTGAGTTATCCCATGTCCATCAATAGTCAGTGGAATCACAGAAATACTTAGAGAGACATCTCAGGCACCCATCTGGGGATGGGATCCATCACCATCAGGAGATCCTTCCTACCTTATACAGCAAACCTTCTTCTTTAATGGCTGAAGTTACCATGAAATGGACCCTTTCCTTACTGTCTAGCAAAGGAATCTTTGTTACTTAGTTTAGTGCATAAAGTTAATATTTCTTTTTACTTAGTGATAGATCACACTCTCTGAGGATCTTCCATATTAAAAGTAATAAAGGGTAGGTCTGCAAGGAGTGCCACAGGAGACCGTGCACCGTGTCAGAGGTATGATTCACACTTAGCAATGTACTACAGCTCTGGGTGAGCTCCCTCAGATTCTGTTTTCCCACCTTTGCAATGAGTCATGCCATGAAGTTCTTTTCACAGCTCCAGCCGCTGTGCTTGCGTAGGTGACATTGCCAAGTGCACACCAAAAATTCCTTTTCTGAGCATCGCTGGAACAGCAGACTCGGAGTAAACACTGAGGCCACATCCTTAGGCTGTTAAATAAAACCCAAAAAACCAGTTATTTTTAAATACTTAGGATTTCTGATAGCCTAGTTCCTGGTTTTTAACTCTGGAGAGGGAAGTAGGGGAGAGCATGCAGCTTGGCCTTTAACTCGAGTGGAAATTAGGTGTGCTCTGAGTCCTGGCATGTGGTCAGCCTACAGCTGACTTGTTGGGGTGGTACTTCAGGCAGTACCACTGAGGTACTTCAAGCAGTACAATCAGCTGGGGTGGTACTTCAAGCAGTACCACTGGTACTACAAGAAGTATCACTTCAAGCAGTTCTCACCTGCAGTGTTTTCCCAGAGAATAAAAGCCTGGCATGTTGCTGAGATTTGCTCAGACCAGGGATGGTTCACCAGTGGCAGCCTGTGCATGGGCAGAGATTTATTTTGTCCAAGAGATGTAATTATGATATACCCATTTTCAGACAGAAAATTCTTTATGTCCCATTTGGCTTTCTTGAATACTACCAGGCATATCCTAAGTAAATATCAGATACTCCAGAAGTTGTGTTGTTTTTTCCCGGTTACCAGCATAACAGATGCTCTCTATCTCTGTCTCTCAAAATAAATGTGCACAGACAAATTGAGTCAGTCATTCTGGTCTTGGCTTAGACTCTGCTTCCTTTGAAATACTTTTCAGAGTATTTCAGCTGCAACTGGCCACAGAAGGACGTTGCTGATAATTCAGCTGCTGTTTCTCAAGCTGTTGCGTAGTTAAAAGGCATATGAGATTCTGGTACTCTCAAAGTCCTCTCTGCACCTGCAGTATAGTCACAGGCAATGAATTATATAACTGCTGGATTTCAGTAATTCTCCTGTTTTCTTGCAGTTACACTGCAGTGTTCAGCCTGGATTGTTTGTAATACCATTTTGGGGCATCAGTTCAATAAGCAGTTCATCCTATTTTTGTTAAATGTTTAATTTTCCTTTGCATCCAAAATAGACCTGTCTTAAGGTGCTGCTGTGGCAGCTTCCTGCAGTGTTTAACTCTGCTGGCATTCAGAAGTCTGGTGAGAGGAATGTGGGATGCCAGGGCTTTCAGAGCTGTTGGTTTTCACAAGTCCTAGGGCAAATCCCACAGCAGCCATCTGGTATTAGATACTCCACGTGATAGTAGTGCTTTAGGACTAGTCACCACTGAGGATTTTTTGTCTCTTTGCTGAGTTAAAACTTTAAATTTCACTGTTCTTTATATGTATTACACTGTTTACCATAACAAATAGGAATGAAGACTTCTTGGGCTCTGAAGTTACTCCATTTATTTGTGATCTTCCAGTAGTTAGATTATGCACCAAGCCTTGATTTCATTTCACTTTAGGATCAGGTTAATCTGTATGCAAGAAGGTGTAAGTATCTTCCTCTATTGTATATTAATTTATTTTTTTTTCCAAAAAGAGATCTTACTTTTGATTTCTAGAGGACATCACTTACAAACTTCTGTTAATAGTAAAATGACAGACCTGGAATTCTCAATGGAATAAAGCGCATTAAAATAGGAGGGCCATAATGTCTAATGACTTCAAAACAACAAAAAAAAAAACCCAATAACAAAAAAATGAGTATGCTAGACATGTGTTTTCCACTAACAACATTGTCTGTAGTGTCCTAAAACCATTTAAATCTGTTTGTCCAAGGTTAGCAGTCTACAGCTGTCTCTTCTGTTGCTCTACTAAAATGTTGACACCTCATTTTTTACTTTTTTTAACCTTTAATGGTATAATGGTTAATTTGTAAAATTCCTGTATTTGACATTGTTTTTCTTTTTATTTTACTCCCTGCTTTTTGCATTCTCCTCTTTTGTTTCTCCCACCCTTCATTCCCATTTTTTATTATTATTTTCGTCTTGTGTTACCTTCTTTCCTTCTCTCCCTCATCCCTGCTATTCCTGCTGCTATAGCCTCACAGGCTGGGGAAGCTGGCCGAGCAGGTAGGGGATTTTCATGTTCCCTCAATACCCACCTATCAGCTTCCAACAGTGGGACAGACTAGAAATTGAGTCTGGAGATTTGGGGATTTTCAGATCCTTCTATAAAATTGCAAATAAGTCCAGTACAGCTTTACCTGGATGCAGGTTTCATCAAATATTCGATGTCCATTGTAACTATTTCATTCATGCTGAAATTAATGAATACCATAGTGATTGTCTTTGATTTTCAAACTTGACTGTTTCCATTATTTTACAAATACAAATCAGCTTTGGTTTTATTTTTAAAGATAACCAATTTTTCCTTGGTTTTGTTTTTTTCTTTTCAACATTTTGTATATTTCAAATAAGTTCTCCACTCAGCACTAGTCTGTTACACTGCTGAGTTTAGCAGTAGACTGAAAATCGTGTTGTTAATAGCTAGAGAGGATATTGTACCTTGTATTGTGTATAACAAGCTAAAGAGGCTAACATGCATGTGCAGCTCTATTATTCCTGTTCTCCTCTGGTGATGGGTGATGTTCAGTAAGTATCAATTGGTAGTGGTAACACTTTTCCCCCATAGATACAAAAATTACATATTTGTGGGTCTGGGTTGCAACTTTTAGTGCTCAAAAAATTGTGGAGCAATCAGCCAGCATTGCAGAAAAGTAAAATTTTGCCTTAGATATTCCTAATGTGAAAAATTATACTCTACAATGCATCCCAAATGGGACAGAAATCACTAGGAATTCATGTTGCCTGCTGGTTTAAGTAGTAGACATCTAAATAACTGCTAAAGGAGTTTGTGCATCTGGAGTTCACCAGGTCTAAGAGAATTCCTCTGCTGAAAAGAAAATTTCCAATGTGCCAGCGTTCCAGAAGGAAGTTGTGCTTTTCTTCTAGCTTTGTGTTTAGCAGTAGCATGAGGTCTGCAGCAGAGAAGAGAGCCCTTGCCTGGAGCATTGAGAATTCACATGATGTTCAGTGGTGATGAGTTTGAAGTTTTGGATAAGGGCAGATCATAGCAGGCTGCAAATCTGCAGAAAAGCTGTGGGTGGAAAGGCCTAAAGACTGCATCATCTCTGCATGAAAGGAAACTAAAATTAGTCTGCCTCTTCTCAAGTAACTAAATATTGTGACATAAAGCAAGGGTTTAAATTATGCAGTGGAAGACTGAAAAGGATCAGAAAAATTGCTTAACAGACCTTCAGTCCAGATTGGTTCATGTCATGCGTGCTACCTTTACTATCTTTAGCTTCAAGTATATTCTCTGTTGCATGTATGAGGACTCTCAGTAAACCATGCCTCACATTCCTGACCATGTGCTTCTGCCATTAAACTGTGTCTCCTCAGCAATTTCTGCCTTCCTTTATATGGCAAAACATGTTTAACATTTTTTGTATGTATCCATGTGCTGATTACTTGGCCTTTTGTAGCAAATAAAACCTCTGTTGACATGTGTTGGTTAAGTAGTCTGACTGCTTGATGTTTTTCTGAACTCCAGGACAAGTACCTGATGGTAGGTATTTTTCCAGTGCTTGTTCTGATTCTGTAAAGCTGAGCTTTGATTGATGAATACCTTAAATATAACTTGTCATTTGATTAGCATAATTAGCACTGAAATGAATGTTTGGTTATTTGGGGGTTAAAACTCTTTTTTCCTCCCAGCCCTCAGGTTCTGATTAGCTGATGTTGTTGTTTACAGGGAACATCTGGACCAGATCCCACCACAGTGTATGTTGATATGAGGGCACTGAGGCATGACAGGTTGGAACCACCTTTTTCTTTTTCTCTAATGCACACAATTAACTGAGTTTCTAGCAAGAAAGCTGCTTACAGCACACCCCACGGACCCTGGAAACCATTGCAATAATAAATTGTTTGTGTTGCCTCCTACCAGCCAGCAGACACAGACATTATATTGGTTAATTAATTTTACCTCTGGTAAAACTGAGGCATCTACCATCACTACGGCAATGACTAACAAGATTCCTTGCCTTTGTTGCCACCAGGATTTCATGACACTTTGTTCAGGTGGTGCAGCCTAGCCAGTCCCCACAGACTGGAGTCCTGTTGGGCCTTTTGGCTTCACAGAGTGTTTCTCCTGGCTTGGCAGGTGATCCTGGTGGCTTTGCTGCAGGTCTTATGCTGCAGGACTGTGAGGGGATGGATTATTTGCTACAGCCACTGTGAGCAACCACATTCTGTAATTGTGGGTACTTTTCAGTTCCATCTTGAGTGTTAGATATGTATACAAGGAGTGAGAAATAAAATGTATCACTTAGTGGTTGGAGGCAAGCTTGAGATTTCAGGTGTCATTTTAAAAAATACCTATGCACATATCTTTTAGTTTTTCAACACTCTGGTCATGAGTGCCTTTACAGAACTGTAACAAACCAAGAAGTTTTCTATGAACTCTGGAAAAGGTGAATATTTAATTAACAGGCCTGGTTCCCTTAAAAAGTCATTATCCAAATAGGGACCTTCTTTGTTCTTTTTCTTTCATCCTTCTTAAAAGCTTAACAGAGAATTTGTCCCCCAGCTTTGGTTCTATCAAAGTGCAAAGGGCACTGGAGGCCCAAATTACCCACTGGGTAGTTAGGTCAGACAGACATGTAGGTATTTTCTTGTTGCACATGGAGTTTGTCAGGTAGAAAAAAGGAGCTGCAAGATGTCTGACTCTTTATTTCTTTATTCCTTTTGCACACGATGATTCAAATAATAACACTTAGGTTTGATCTGTCCTTTGGGACACTACTGTCTGCATAACCCAGCCACAAAAATTCAGTGTTCCTGGCCCAGCAAGTGCAGTAGTGTAGAGACAGAGTCCATGCTCATAATCAACCCAGAAAAGAAAAAAGGCCTTTTCTATAGAAAGTGAATGTAACATTCACAGTCAGTAAAAATTATAAATAATTAAAAAAATATGTTCAGAGAGAGGAATTAAGATTTACTGTTCATGAAAGTTGCATAAACCATGAGTATACTATTTCCCTGCTTTAGCACGTCATTGAGAAGTAGGCATCATTAACAAGATCAGGCCTTGCAGTGTGTAAATTTATATTTAGTGACTGGTTCTACAGAACATGAAAGATGGTCTTTAGAGCTGGTTCTCATATTGTGGTAATGTAGATTTTAATTTGATGGTTTAAAGCTGTGCCTCATTTACCCAATCCTGAGGAATTTGGAATTAGATTAGTGGGTCATAAATTTAGGGAGAAAACAACTCTATTTGACAGAGAGTTCCTTACACTTGCTGTTTCTAACCATTTTAGTGGAACTGAATGTCCCTATTACTTAGCAGTATCTGACAGATCCCTGTAAATATCTGTGAGACCACAGAGTAGGAACCCACAGAGTCTGTGCAGGCCAGCCAGTCCCCCAACAATATGAACATTTTACACTGTACACTTAATGTGAGAAAATGTTTTTCATCATTTGTATTTTAGAAGATATTTTTCAGGGTCTGACAGAGACTGAACATATGGTTTTATTCTTGGCATGATAAGACTCTCTAGTTGCTTCAAAAAACAGCTGTAGTTCATCTCTTTGAGACTATTCAAATCCTGTTCACATCCATAATAATTAATAATCAGTTTCAATACAAGTATTTCAAGCTCATCTGGTAATTATGTGCTTGTTCACTTTACAGCTTATGAAAATGTCATTTTCTTGTAGGTGTTTAGATCAGAATACCTGTGCTAGGTACAATCTGTGTGGAGATCTAGGGGTGGTTTTTTGACCTAACTAGATGTTTCTTTCCTCCCAGCTCCCCCTGGATTTGGATGATTTGCTTCTTAGGTCAGGGTGGAGGTTTTCAAACACCTTTTTGTGTGTGTCCCTGTGTGGTTTTGAGCCAACAGCTTAGGTTTAGCTGCTGGGACTGTGGCCATAGCACTGGGGGTTCAGGAAACTTGTGCCAAGGGGTGCAACCACTTGGTCAGTGACTGGCATCAGTTCTGACACTGGAAAAAGGTTTGACTGCCTGGCTGTGAGCTTTTAGTGCAGTTCTGGGTGCTCCAGTTTGTCAAGCAGCATCTCACATGGGGCCACATTGTGTTTGTTAGTCCTAAGGAGTGTCCCAGGCACTCTGAGCTGTCTCAAATGGCATTAGACCCCTGCTTTTGGAATCTGAATAGCACACAAAGCAAGAATATACAGCTCTGGCTTGCTGTTGGTGGCAGGGTATCAGTATCATTGTACTCAAAATTTTACTGATTTTCTGCAAATCAGGGTGTGCTCAGGATGGCCTGAGGAAAGGGCGAGCAGAGACAGGCAAGTCCCACAGAGGCTTTTAATAAAGCACAGAAGCCTCCTGAGTTATCTGCCAGGTGGGTGGTGTGCCCCAGCAGTGCAGAGCAGTGCAGCTTGCAGAGACCACAGAGGTTAGCTCAGGCCCAAAGGATGTAGGTGGATTCATGCTTCCAGCACATCCCAGAGGCTCCTGGCTGCTGCCTCCCTGTGCAGCTCAGGGCAGGAGCACCTGCTCAGCTCATTGCTGCATTTCTCTGCTTCTGGGAAAGCCATTTTGTTCCCCCTCCCCCACAAAAAGGGGAAATAAATTGAATAAATATATACATATTCTTGTCCTGCTTCTAGAGGCCTGGTTGTCAGACTGTTCCATCACACTTTAGACCAGCCATGCTCTCCTCAGAAAGCTTTTCAGGTGCTTGAGCACAAGGTGCCTAAATATGCTAAAAGCTGAGAAGTGCTTGGAAGATAAAAAAGGGAGAGAGTGAGACAGAGAGAGCCTTTTCTCATCATGCCAAAACACCATGCACTTGAAAGATGGTGGCTTTTGCAACATTTGCATCCTTTTGTACCAGTAAAGATGTAAATTTGAAGCCCAAGCATCCCTTCTATCTGGATTGTTCTAAAACAATATGTACACGCACTTATAAAATGTCTAGCAAAAAAACACATTTCTGATATTAAAATAAAAATTTCACAGCTTCTTCATCCTTAACAGCAGCTTAGTTTTTTGCAGAAAAGCTATTTCTTGGCAAAACAAGCCAATTCATCAAACTGAGAATAAACCAAATCAAATCTTTCCCATCAACAGGGCAAAAATATTTTCAAGTGTTCTGCAGCAGGTCAGGTTGTATTCTCAGATGTTTCAGTACATTTGTAAACATCCTAAACCATACCTTTTTCGACTCATTCAAAGCTGTTTTCAAATGTTACTGTTTTAAGCTGATAATACATATTTTGAAATTACCTTAAATTTGAAACTAGCAGGTATGATTTAGAAATAAAATTACATTAAAAATATTGAAATATTTTGACTGCTTTGAATTGTTTCTCAAAATTTTAACATAGGAATTTCTTTTCCTGGGTATCTGTACCTTTCATAGTCTAAATGTTTTATAGAGAATTTCCTCAGGAATTTTAAACATTGAGCTGAAGGATCCATCTGGTGACAGCTGAGGGAGATCATTGATCTTCTCCTAAAGTTGAAACTTCATGTAAATCCTGTAAAGATAAACATCCGCTTGCATTCTAATATTCTTTTCTATATCAAAACCTTATCCATTAAAAAAAAAAAAAAAAGAAAACCTCTGTTCTGCCCTAAGCAGAGCAAGGAAAGATCTACTTCGATGTTGAAGTTTATTTTTAAAAGGATAAGAAAAGTAAAAGGAAACATATTCATTGCAATCTGTCTACCCCCAAAAGCAGATAAAAATGTCACCAGTCTTCTTGTTCAGTAGCAGATAGTGACAACTTAGGAGCTTTGATGTAGTGGGGGCTTGGACTTCCAGGGGGAGAGAGCCACTAACCAAGTCACAGATGCATTGGTGAAGGTTTAGATACCATTTTGCATGCATTTGTCATAGACAGCTCCCCCTTGACTACAAATTGTGTTTAAACTGTTTATTGAACTGCATTGACATTTTATATCAAACTGGGCAAGAATGAAGACTTTCAGACAGTGCTGGTAAACTGTTTTCTGTTTTATTTGATGTCATATCTGGTTTCATACATGCAGACATCCTTTCCCATCATATCCTGTCTTCAAACTTCAGTATTCCCTTTGGGAAAATAATAGGTGCACTAAATGATCTTTTAAATTATTCAGTTTCATCTAGTTAAGTCTGTAGAGTAATAAAGATGGAAAAATTAATTTATTAAACTCTTTTGTGGTTTACTAGAGCTCCTTTTGGGCCACATGTAATGGTGAGCTGCTGGGATAGACAGACATGGTGAGGCAGCTGGCACCAAAGAGGGACTCAAATCCAGATGTGAGATATTCCCAAACAGACCAAAAACACAAAGAGGCATTTGGGTTCAAGTTATTAGGTTTTTTTTTGTCTGACTATTGTTCAATTTGTGGCTGGTGATACCCACAGTATTTCAGTGAAATGCTCCCACTCCATCATTAGAACAATTATTCTAACCTGATTACCCTCTTTATTAAACTTGCAGTCTGTGGAGCTGTACAGCATAGGTGTCTTTTCCCATGTGGCCACTGACATCCTCTCGGACTGATGCAAATTAATGTGGCTCTTAAAAAAATTACCTTGTATACACCTAGTCTGTCATTAGCAGACTCGATTTCTTAGGTCATTTGTGTGTTGTACTCACAATAATAAGCAAGTCTTACTTTTTGGTTTGGATTCCAAGAGCATTCAGAGTTCTCTCAACTTCCTTCAGACTTGCTCAGACATTGTCTCCCTGACAAAGGTGTTTTCAGAATGGAAATTCTGAATCTCATTCCTCAAGAAAAGAAGGGAACACTTGTAGCATTTCAAAGAAATGAGAAAATAATTACTTAGGATTTATTTTTATAGATTGCTTATACACTGAGCCCAGTCTCAAATCCAGGCTCTGTCAAAAGGAATCAGAAAAGGCTTTGGCCTCATTTTAAAATGTTCCAGCATTTCAGACTTCATGCAGGAGCAGAAAAATAGCCTTTTATTATGGCTGTCAATTGTTTATCCTTCTCTGCATTTTACTGAAACTTTCATGTTATATATACATTGTTTGGGGTAATACCAAACAGCAAAACCAGAGGACTTTTTCCCTTATTCTCAAACACTTCTCGATCTACCTTGAAAAAGGTTTTTATTGAAGGGTTACCACACAAAAGAACTCCTTAGCTGAGTTTTTAGCTGAGCTGTAGCCCCAGCAGTGCTCTGTAGCACAGTCAGGGTGTGGAGGGGCACCATTTAATATTCACACAGGAGGGAGAACACACAGGGGGAGGTGTGTCAGGAGATTTGCTAATAGCAAGTGACACTGAAATAGTTACCTTTTGTGCAAATTTAATTGATTAATCCTATTTGCAAGCCATTGGCCAATGGTAGCAAAAGAGAAGCTTTGAGGATTACTCCCTTGGTGCTGGGGGGAGCAGGGCTTTTCCAGCTCCTGCAATGGGTTACAGCCTACAGAGCCCAGTCACAGGCTAGAGAAAATCCAAGTCCTCAGCTGTTCACTGTGTGGGGTCCAAAGGGGTGGTGAAAATCCACCACCAGCCCTGTGACACCCAGCCAGCATTTCCCTTGCAGTGAGGTTCTGTAGGCAGAGGGCATGGGATGTTTTGAGGGGTAAAGTTCCACGTACCTGGTGGACTGTTCAAAACAGACCTCCCATGTCATTGTCCTCACAGTGCTTTAGACACAATAAGCTCATTTTGCCAATGGAATTGTCAAGTGCTGCCTCCAGCAGTGCCATTCCTGTCACCCTGAGCTTCAGGGAAATTCTCATATGGGTGGCTCCAACTCCAAGTTCCACACATCACCCATAATTTTTTGTAATTGTCTGTTGCTTTAGCTCTTTGGAATTTTTTTTCTATTATCAGAAAACAGAAACAGGGTTTTTTTCATGAAAGTGAAAAGATTTACACCCCTCTGAAGTCAGTAGAAGTAACTCAGCTGAGAGAAGGGCCTGAGGTCTTTAAAATAAAACCTGAGTTCCTCAAAGATTTACAAAAAGAAATGATGCATTTTGGTTTTGAGGAGTCTTTGTAGAACCACCTGGCTTTTAAGCATTTTGACTATTAGCTTTCAGAATCTTATTTGTGAGTGTAAGCTGTTTGTCATGGTACTGGCAAAACCCTCCTTCTTCATGTTTTTCCTCAGGAGAAGATACAGCCTTGGCCTTTTAGCAGTATCGTGCTTTCTTTCTTCCATGCAAACACTGCTTTCTCAGAAATCCCCTTGGTGTTGTTTCTGATCTATGGGAAACAAATCTCCCATACAGAAAAGTTAATTTGGGCTGATAAGCATCATGTGAACACTTTCAGTTCTGGCTCTGAGAACTCCCAGTCTGTCTGGAGAGGAGGAAAGATTCTCTCTTGCTGTTCTGATTGCATCAGGAGAACGTTTAATCTCTGTACACTGAACAGGCAGTGATTAGGAATAAAGCTGATGGCCTGGGAAACTGAAGAGGAGCAAATATTATTGAGAAATTGTACTGCTGACCCATGAGGATCCAGAGTTATAACCAAATTTGTAAATGTACCTTTTAAAGAGCTTTGAAAGTTGCCTCCTGTTTCAGGCATAGCACAACTTCTGTGCAGGGCAAAAGAAAGGGAGGAATGTCCAAGAACTAAGGGGGGGTGAGAGCCCTACAAAGTAATTTTTGTGCTTTCTAAGGCAAGATTACTTGTCAGTGAAGTATTTCCTCCCTTGATGCAAGCCCATTTCTTCCTTGATAAAATCATCTTCAAGAGAAAAGCTTATCATGGTTTTAGTGGAACAGGACAATAAGCGTTGGCTGCAAATATGGTGTTTGAGAGAGGATGTGGTTTGGCATAGTTTAACTAAAAATCAAGGAATTTTAGATGGCTTAGGGGAAAGAGAATACTGTCCTGTGTATCAACTAAGACAAAGACAAAGGGAAAACAAAAAGCTGTAGCGTTCTAGGTGGGTGTACTGCAGTTGTACAGTTATTGTGTTACTGTTTGCAAGTAGCATTTGCATGTCATTCTTCCAGTATAAGTAAAAGAACTAGATGGAAAATGGTTCCATTTTTGTTTTTACAAAGCAGTTTTGAGTGTAACTACAATTTCACTGAAATTATAAAATTTCAGTAAAATTATTGGGGATTTCACTGCTTATTAAAATACACCAACATATTTATTCCTGAAGAGTGTCTGACACTTTAAAAAAAAAGGATTTCCCATTTCCAAGTGTACTGAGTTTCTCTGGTGTTACAGGTCCTTCTCTTTCAATTATGATTCTCATGGAAGCTGGAAATAGATAAAACAAGCTGGCTGTTCAGATTCCTGAGGAAGATTTATTAAAATGTCTCCCTTTTTTTGTTACCTAAAGGCCATACTTCTTTCTTTCTCTCTCCCAGACTTTGCCATGAGACTAGCTGTACAGTTACAGGAATGTCGTAATGAAATGGAATTTTGATTCTTCAATTTTTTATGCAAGATATATTATGTATTTGATTTTTACAGATAACATATTCTGAACCAATTTGCTTTCCTTCATTTTGGCATATACTCTTAATGGAATGCTAAACACTGATTCTTAAAAGTGCCAAGTGATCAGCATAGGGTACATTTGCTGTTTCAGCAGTGGAGGAAATGGTGCTGCTTTTCCACACTGCTGCCTTAGGGGGCATTTCACAAGTCATCTGCTTTGGAAGGGGAAATAATGAATATATGTAAGATTTGGAATGAGGCTTTATAGCTTCTGCAGCTTTTGCCACAGACTGTGCCGTGCTACAAGAGCTGGAGCTTCCTACGTGCTCTCCATCCCCCTTTCTGTTCCCCTCTTCTCTTGCCAGCCTTTGCAGGAGGACAGGGCCTTTGCCGTGCCACACACTCAGTTTTTTGGGACAAATAATTCAGCACAGGGTACTGTGCTGCCAGTTACCCCTGGGAAATGGGCTCTGTCACCCTTGGGACCCACTCCAGCTTGCCAGCCTCAGGCACTCATTTGGCTCCTGTTGTCAGTGAAATCTTTGAAGGAAAACTGATGGAATGGTTTGACTTGGGAAGGAGAGCTCTGAATAGTAAAAACATCCTTTATGCAACACTAATTTGGTTAGAGATGTAATTCCCTCTTAAATGGCTCCTTTCAATGGATCTTCATATGTTGCTTCAAGCCTAACTTGTCCTCTTTAGTATGGCATATAATGGAAGTGTCTGTGAGCAGAAGATGAACTTGCATAAGCAAAGAGTCTCAAGAAGCTCAGCCACAGTTCCCAGAGAGTCTCCTGTGACAGGACAGTCCCTTTTCAGTGCCTGCAGGTGTACAAGGTCCTGCTGCTCATGGCACTGCTGACCCTTCCTTCTGAGTGCTCATCTGCAGTTTTCATTGAACTGAGAAAATAGCTTCATGTGTTGGTGTTCCATGCACAGGAAATGTCCTTGGTTGTTGTTAAGGAGAACTTTGTGCAGATTCTTTCCCAAAAATGCAGGTTGAGTCAGCTAATAGTGGGAAATTTGGAGGTTATAGCAAGAGAAGGGGACAGGTTAAAGAAAATTACTTGATTTCAGAAAATCTACCTTTGATTACATTGTGGGAATGTAGAATGTGAATATTTTATTAGCAATATTAAAATAATTTCCATCATTTGTTAACAACAAATAAGCTAATTCCATTAGCTCAGGATGTTTTTAGATCCCAAGTTCATTGTAATTAATTTTTTCTGTATGTGAAGTCTCTTTAGAGATTAGGACTAGGAAGACAAAGGGTTACAAAATAGAAAAAGCATATTGCATTAAACAGAATTGTCAGATCTCAACTGTGATTATGAAAAGTGCTGAAAAACAATTAGTAATAAACACCATGTCCTGAGAGGTTTGTAGTCTGAGTAAAGAGATAACATCTGTGAGCAGCTTTATGCCTGATTTTGCTGAGCTGAACCTGAAGCACAGAGAAAGGTGATGAGCCCCTGATGGTGCTCAAGGTGTAAGGTGGGAGACCAAATTCTCCAGAGTCCTGGTCCAGTGCATTCTCTTGAAATAGCTGTATACTGTGCTTTAAACAATATGCAAAGTTAATTTAAATAAATTTAATGTGTGATGGCAGCTGAACGTTTTACAGTACTTCAAAGCTGAAAGCAAACATAACCATCACTTACCTTTTTACATATTCCCATAATATTTTATGATAAAATTGCTATTGATTATTTAATCTGTGAAGCTTTGAGTGTTCCCTTCCTGAACCAGAGTTCCTACCCCATTTTGATTTGTTTGCAGCTTTCTGAACGGTCTTAAATCATTGTGTAACTTTTTCTGCTTCTTTGTCCAGCCATCTGAAGGATTGGAAGCTCTTAGCTTTTGACCTCAGGGAATTTGGCACATGAAGTGTAATTTAGGTTTATAGTGAAGGATTCCTTTACATTAAAGGAAATTATTTAGTGCTAATTCTTGTTCATTATCAAATTAACAGGATTAAAATATGTCCTAAGCATACAGAAAGTTTAAGTGTCGTTCATTCGGTTGGTTAAAGTTTGCCTAAATCCCAAAGCCCTTTTTCAGTCTCAGTTGTATTTATCCATTATTTGTATATATCATGTGATAAGAGAAAATCTGCTCTGAGGAAACCAGGAGGATGCAGGGAAATGTCTTCATTATCTACAGGTTTCCCTTCAGCCTGTGTTCAGCTGTGAAATTTTCCTACTTTTCTGATTTGCTATTTGAACCTGCCTGTCATTTTGGAAGTCAGAGCTTATGTTCTTTAATCCATATTTCCATTTTTTTGGTAGAATGAGCTCATTGACTTGTTAATTCTGGAATTGTTTACGTAGAAACATTTTATTATTTGAGCAAAGAGAAAAATGCACAGACAGTCTTGAGTGTCAAAGAGCCCTGACCCAGTCCAGGATCCCACTGTTACCTACAGTGCCCATCCTTCTTCTAACTACAGAAAATGAGAAGAGGCTGCACCAGCCCTTTCCCACCTTTCCCAAGCACCATCTGAGACTGGACATTGATGCATATCTGAAAGGTGGTGTTGATGGCAGTAGTTCTTTATGATTTGAGTCAGAACTGGGAAGTCTCTGTGCTCTGGATGTAGCCACATAAAAGTTCTCTGACATTAAATGCCTTGCAATTTGGTTTTGGATACAGTTTCTAATGAGTTAGGTAGTTGGCCCTTTTTTCACTGTGCTGAATTCAGAAGAGTCAGTTTGGGCAGATCCTTTTCATCTTAAGGAAAAAGAGTTTTCAAAGTGGTCAAAACACATTAAATTTTTAATTTTTGATTATGATGTGGTTTAAAGCATTTTCAGTATGAAGAGGTAATTTATTTAATTTCAAAACAAAACAAAATGCCCTGAAATATTAACCATAAATAACCTCTTTTTCTGACCTGCCACATTTAGTTGGTTTTTTTTTTTTTTTTTTTTAGATTTTTAGATTCCATTTACAACTTCAGTACATATTTAACTTCTTTGTTCCAGGTTAATACAGAAAAAGATTCAAAAAATAAATATCTTGCAGGATAAGAAAATATCCACTTTTCCCCCAGAAGCTTAACTTTTAATGTAAGATGATGGTCAGTAGGTAAACTTAAGAAACAGGGCTGGAATGAAACCAGAGACCACTGGCTGCTGCTTTCAGCCACAGAGACTGTGGGCAAGGAGGGGGCTTAAACACATTGGGTTATATGTTCATCACATCCTGTTTGGTTTCCTCCAGGCCTTGTTGCTGAAGGTTTTCAAGAGTGGCAGCATCCAAGAACAGATGCTGAAAGAAATCAGTGCAAAATAGCTGGTGTGAAAGAGACCAAAGAGTTGGGCTTCCAAGCTGGCATGCCTGTGAAGTGACATGGTTTGAGAGCTGCTCCAGACAGGAGGAGGGATTGGTGGGAGAGGCAGGGAAAGCAGAGCTGGAGATGATGTGAGTGCCCGAGCCTGGTTGACAGAAGATGCTGGCACACAGGCAAGGAGGAAGAGGGCAATTACCATGGCTCAGCTTGAGGCGATGGCTGTAAAGGAAAGACAAAAGTTCAAGATGTGGGGTTTGGCCAAGTGGCAGGGTAAAAGGCAGTCTCTTCAGCTGAGTTATAGTGAAAGAGAATGGGGGCACTGGGGTAAAGCTCCTTTGAGTTGGATGTGGAGAGGTAGAAATAATAAGAGGAAGCTGAACTAGTTCATGCCAAACATTGCAGAGTGAAAAAGGTTCCTGGATTTGAAATAAATGCAGCTGAGAAATAAGCCCTGAAAGGAAGTGGAAGAAGCCCCATCATTTGAAATACTCTAACAGAAGTAGGCAAAGCACTCAAAAGTGCACTGCAGGGAGCAGCCTTTTTTTGGCAGGCAGCAAGACTTGGATGACCTCATAGCTTCTTTCCATCTCTATTAGAATCACAGAATCCAAACTCTTTCTCTGAGCAGCAGCACAGCCAGCTCTGAAGGATTGCCCAGTTTTGGCACTGTAGTCCTGCTTAGTACCAGTCTGCATGTGCCAGCCCCTGCAGATTCCCAAGGCAAGAGTTGATAGCTCTGCTGACAAACTCTCTGATTAGTGTGGAGCACTGGCAAGCTGTGCCATGTATTTTGGAGAGTTTTCATCACCAAATGAACCAAATCTAAAATGGAGCATAAACAAAATTTTCAGTTTCAGAAAGACATTGTTGCTGCATTTTGATACCCCTTTGCTGCACAGTGATTGCAGTGCCTGGTTAGTTATAACCAGCCAGTTCTGAAGTCAGATTTCAGTCCTACTTTTCTATAGTCAGTGTTTGATTTAAAGAAGATGAAGTATGTTCAATACATTAAATTGTAACAAAAAAAGAAGCTGGCACATACTGGGGGTGTAGCTGCATTCACCATTAAATCCCAGGAACCAGACTTTGAAAGTTTTCTCAACTCTACAGCTCCAGTGAGAGAATTTTTTAAGCAAATCTTCTTAGGAACCAGTGGAAAAAAAGTTGTGAAAAATATACTCTTCTATAAGACTATTCCGTGTAAATATTACAGTTTCATTGGTATCATTCCTGGTTATAGCTTTGCAACAGTGAAACAATACTTAAACACCCTCTGTCACTCTCCCTCCAGTCAGATATTTTAGTGGGGGAGAAACCCTGTGTCTGCCCTGCATTGTGTGGCTCATTTATGTTTTCCCTCTCAGCTTGGCTGCAAACCACCAGAAGGTGCAAAAGTAGCTTTCACACCCAAGGGCAGCATGTTTTCTCCCATCCACTTGATTTTCAGGCTCTTTGCCCAGTCTGGCTCTGCTGCCATGCTCTCCTCTGCCCTTCCCAGCAAGACTCGGCGGCAGAAGAAAGCAGCAGGAAGGCTCTGGGCTCACTTTGTGAGAGATTGTTTTCATTCCCAACAAAGAACTCTGGAGCACTGCTGAGAAACAGGACTTGCCCTTCCTGGACCTGCGCTGCCTGGGAGCGGGTTGTGATTATTTGTGAATTTGGAGAGGGATTGCTGCCGTTGTCCTGGGGAGGCTGCAAGGAGCCGTGTGCTTCTGTGCCAGCATCGCCTGGGTAATTCAGAGGTGCTGGTTTTAAGGGTCTGATGGGCCCTGTGCTCTGCATTTTTAGTTTGCCTACCAGAGCAGCCTTGATAGTGATGCTGTTTGCTCAAGAGAGAAGCAAAGAAGTTTTCAATTGTGTCTGCATTTTTCAGTGGAAAAAGGGAAATCTCTTGAGGAAGAGTGGGAACAATTGAATTATTTTATGCTGAGGCACAATAAAACTAATTTTAAAAATTATTGCCTAATGACCATAATTTATTCACAGTATCTAGTCACAGTAGAGTTAATTAGACTATTAAACACTTAAAAATTCGGAATGTGCATGAGAGTCATTAACATCAGAATCCCATACTGATATTTTTAATTTTTTTTTAATATCTTCAAAAATATTTTTTATTATTTTTGGATTTGTTAGAGGTTTAACAGTGTGTTCCCCAATGAAGTCTGAGGTTAGCAGAAACTTTTTAAAAAGGGATCCAGGGTTTTGGGTGCTAAGAGTGCCCTCACAGAAAACCTCCAGGAAATGCTGTTTCTGTGTTCAGTGCAGTGCCATGAAAACTCGGTAGGGATATGAGGTGGGAAGTTCAGAGTGGGAGAGGTTTAGCAGAGCTGGAAGGTGAGAAATTGCGCCTTCTGTGGATCACCATGTGCCAAAAAATCAGGCAAGGTTAAATGAAACAGGTGGAGAAGAGAACTAGAAGAATACTCCAGTGATAATAAGAACACAATGGGAAGCACAGGTGCTGAAAGCCAAGAGGGGATTGTCAGATTTATCACTGTTGATTCATTTCCAGTAGTCATGCCATTGACCATCGAATCTGTTGCTTTATTATTTGTGATTTTTGCTAGGCCTGTAGTTCAGCAACACTTCATGGAGGCATGTCTTAAGGACAGGAATGAAGCACAGGCCACCAGTATCTCTGGGCAGCTGGACACTTCTGACACACACTTTTCCTGCCCCTGAGGATTTTTCTACTGTTATCCAAATAGAATTGTCTTTAAACCTATCTTAAATTTCATAAAGTGCTTCCTGACCTTTAGAGTGTTAAGTGACCACCATCAGTCCTAACAGTGCTTGTGGCTGAGGTTTTCTAAATTGTCTTTTTTTCAAGATTTTCTCAATTTCACAAATGCTTATAAATAATAGGTAAAATAAGTCTGTTAAAGGAGGTACCAAGTGGGTGAGATGATGACTATTTCTTCCAGGAGTAGCTACCTGTCTGCAAATACCTACTGAAAGATTGGAGATATCAGTTGTTTGGAAGAACTGAGTTGAAGGCATTCTCTATTTCTAGACTGATATGGATTTTACAGAACAAAGATATATATACAAAGGCAGAAATATATAGGCATTAGTAGCAACTGGTTTTTGCAATATTTGATTTCATTTCAACATATACAGAGTTATTTTTAAAACCCTTGCCAAATACTCCTAAATAGTTATGATTTCACTGCCATTTGTGTGGTTGTGTGCCATTTGGTTGCCATTTGCTGCCCCAAGTGTGGCTGATGTAGATGAACCCTTTTTAGAGCAGCATTAATTTAGCCTTGCACACACACATTCTAGAGAGGCTCCCATGACCTGGCTTTCTGCTGCCCTGTGTCTGTGTCCCTGGATGGACAAACGGATGCTGTATCTTCACTGCTTTTGCCATCATCCAGTGGTGGCTGTGCTGCTTTTCAGCTCAGCAGGAAATGTCAAAAACACAGACATGTTACACATGTAACACAGCAGTGTGAACAAGGGCAGTATAACATCAATGTAACACACAGAGGAGGAAATTAGGGCTTTAGGCTTGTTCTGGGAGTCTAGTGGCAGTTGAATGAGTGTTGAAAAGTGATTCCTGTTACACACCTTGTAGGTCAGGCTGCAGCTGCCCAGCTGTGCCTGCTCCTGGCAGTACCCCTTGTAGGGCACTTTATATCCTTTTCCTCTCAACACAACTTGGGAAAAGGTCTGAAATTCCTGAGTGTTTGGGTTGTATCTTTCTGTTAGTGAGAGGAGCTGTTCACACTGATGTGCAATATCTCAGGGCTTAGCCCTGCCCCATTCATCAAGGTTGAGAAACTTCCCAGAACTGCAGATAAAACACTATTCACTATTCCTCCCTTGACCTCAACAGTCTCACCTTTTATAGAAGACTCTTGGAGCAAAGAAATAGGGGAAAGAAGAAAAAAAAAGAGAGGGAAAGATCTTTATCCATCTCCTTTCTGCTTAGGGTCTGAACTTGCCAAAGCTTTGTTCTCCAAAGGGACCTCTAGCTGAGGTCTCTCCTTGTCTCAGCCCTCCTTTCCCAAACTGAGCACTGTGATGCTCTGTCTATAAAAAGACCTCAAAACAGTCTGAAAAAGATCTATTGTGACTGCTCCTAACAGACTCAGTTTTATGCTCAGCTTAATGGGATCCAGGTCTCCACCCATCTGCTCCTGTCTGTTTTCTTGTCTTCTGATATTTCATCTTTACCTTTTACATGGTTGGCTTTTGGGGGGAGAAAAGAGGTAAGAACAGCTCTTCAGACACAAGTGCAGATTGAGCTTGGTTAAGTGGATTATGGATGTTGTTCAAAAGTGGGAAGTTTAAGTTTTCCATGGTTGTTAGAACTTTTAAGTTACTTAGGATACAGGAATAACTAGATGCTACCAAATTTTATTTGCCCTGTACTGGCTGAGATCATCAGCTGTTTTAGAACTTGTGAGTTCTTTCATTCTAACCTGCTGAGTACTTTTCTAAGGTTAAATGAGAAATTTCCTTCCAGACCGTGATACCACTGAAGGAGAGATGACATTCCAGTTCACTTAGTGGGGAAATAAATTATCTAAAAAAGGAAGAGAGGACCAGAAAGTCAGACTCTGAGAATGGATCTGATCTCAGCAGTAATAATATTTTTCATTAAATGATTTTTTAAAAATATTAAAATGTTTATCATCCACTGTCCATTGAAAATAATTAAAAGATTGCAAATGCAGATTTGAAGCTGAGGCCAGGTTATGAGTTATTTTGATATGATTTTGATTTTAGCTGTCAGCTACTTGTGGAATGTGGTTGCTCACTCAGCTCACATGCTTTTGTGTCTGTGCCCTGGCTTTTATGACGTTCTTGTGGGAAATCAATATTTTAGATCCTGCTTGTCATGAATAAATCTGTGCATGGAATTCCATTTACAAAAGTCTATCAGAAACAAATAGAAGGCACCAACTACATTTGAAGAACTTATTATTTAAGAAAAAGTTCACACACATCTTTTTTTCATTATTTTCCCTCCATAAGTTTTGACTAATATTACATATTGAGTCTGATTATGTTCCACATAACAGGATATAAGCTTCAACTCTTCCAAAAATAACATTAAACTCTGCAACCATTAACCATTCCTTTTAGAAATAAATGTTAATGAAAAGCAAATAAAGGCAACCATGTATTATACATATTATTTTACAGAGTTCGTTTAGTCGAAAGAGGATCTCCACATAGTTTGCCTCTCATGGAGTCTGGGAAAGTAAGTACTGAAAGAAGATTTAAGTGTAACTTTTATGGTCAATATTTTCAGTAAATATCCATTTCTGTTCACTTTTACATGAATGTAGTACTGGGGCAGGCGTTATTAGCTGTGCAGATTGATGTCCTTCCTTTACTCTCTTTACTCTTGGGGTTACAGCATGATGGCAGTAACTGATGCATTACTACTCTCTCAGAACCTGGGCATTGCTCTTTTATGCAGAAATCAATTCCTTCTTTTATGCAAAAAGAAGGTTTTTCATCCCCTACATGTCATTCTTGAGGCAGCTGACAAATGTGGCGCTGGTGCAGGCAGTGCCATCGACGTGGAACCCACGTGCAGTGAGAGCTGGTCTGAGATGACCAACGGTACTGATCACCTGCAGAGGGACTGTCCCTGCTGGAGCATGGCCCTGGGGACAGAGTGAGCACAAAGGGGCAGGCTCTGGTGCTCTGGCTGCTCATCTAAACCTTTCTGTCCAGAGTTTGCAGACATTCATGCTCAGAGGATGCTCCCTTTTCTATTCTAGGGCTCAACATCCACCTCTGTAGCTGCTGAATGTCCATTACATGAGGGCTTTGGCAGGTCATTATTCTGGGAGATTGCATGATGCCTCTGGCTTTCTCCTGGTCTTAGGCCAAAGGTTCCTTGGGGTTTTCCATTCCTATTATGTATTCTCATACAGACAGGGGCCATTTGGTCAGACTTTTGTTCTGCAGGTGAACATTTGATTTCTAAGGAGGTGTATTGATGGAACAGCATTCAAAAAGAGAAGCAGTTTTGTCATATTATCCTAGAATTTTATCATATCTATGAACCATTTTTTTGGTTTTTTGCACTATAAGTCTACTTTAACTTTTTAAGGATTTTTAAGGATTTCTTATAGTTTGTAATGAAGGTTCTTTGGGGACAAAGCATCAGCATACAATTGCATAAGGTGGTAGCTGCTTTCTTACTGCCTCATGTTTTCTTTCAATAGATCCTTCCAGGAGTACGTATCATTATTGCTAATCCAGAAACAAAGGGACCCTTAGGAGATTCTCATCTTGGTGAGGTGAGTCATGAGAACCTGAACTTTGTGTGCTCTAAACTAAATTCCAGAGACAAAGCTATTGTTGTGCATGCTAATGATTTCCTATGATACACCTTATCAAATGCCCAGTTAAGAAAATAGTGAATTCTACTGATCATTATAAAGGGTGGATTGTGATATTTGTGTCATTATTAAAATTGTTAGTAAGTTGTTTCTAAGTAGTAATATCTCAAGTTTAAAAAATGAAAAAAAATCTGATTTTCCTCACTGTATTTTATACTTGGTGCGTCGCTAATTCTGATGGAAGCTTACGTGAAAAGTAAGTTTATAGATTAGTCTAATTTCAGCTAGATGGTTTTCTCGTGCTGTTCTCCATAATCGTTGTGCTTCACTGCACTGAAGTACTCTCATTAGCTGAGTTTAGCAAGACTATATGTTTTTCAAATTTATTTTTTGTTTATAGAGTAAGAAAAAAAATTATGTTATTTTCAAGCAGTTAAAAATCTAGTTAACAAAATGAAGAACATGCTTGATCATAATTAAAACTATAGTCTAATTTGTGAGTTTCTGTAAGAGTTCATTAATTTGAAATTGTAAAAACTTCCATGATGCTCCGAGTTTGATGGAATGAATCCTTCTCCATAGGTGAAGGTCCCTGGCCTCACCCTTTAAAAATAATCTGTGTCTCTGATGTTCATGGAGGATGCTCTGCTGGGGTAAATACACTGAACCAGGAGTGAGGGACGTGGCATGGCTCAGAGCTGCCTTGCAACTTCAGCAAAAGTAGATTGGGTTCTCTGTGCTAGAATTGGGTCAGTTTTGGGTTCAGAAACAGTGTTAAAAGACATTTTTAGTATTATCTAGCTATGACTAAAAATATTTGCATCAAGAATTTTCAGTAATGCTTCATTCTCAAAAACTACATTAATTAATACCAGTATAATTGCTTTTAACTTAGATATGGGTTCACAGCACTCACAATGCCAGTGGGTATTTTACCATCTATGGAGATGAATCTTTGCAATCAGATCATTTTAACTCAAGACTCAGCTTTGGAGACACACAAACTATTTGGGCAAGAACTGGTTATCTGGGGTTCCTGAGAAGAACAGAACTCACAGATGCAAATGGAGGTAAGAGGTTTCTCATCATCTAGGTCTATGCAAATAATTTGAATTATTTGGAGGGCGACACTGCCCCTCTGGCCCTGTGGTACCTAACATGCTCCATCTGTGAAGCCTGTAAAACTGCAAAGAAACCCTTAATTAAAATAATCAGAAAATAAATAAGAGGGCAAGATTTCCTTACTGAAATAGTTGCTTTTCCTTTTCTGTACCTCATGTACTATAAATCCCCTCCACCAGTGACCTTTTGGCACTTTTAATACACCCAGTGCTTCAGCTGGAAAAATATGAATTACAGCTGAAACTGCCATCATTTGCTCTGGCAGTTGTATCCCCAGGAATGCATTTGTGAAGGTGAAAAAATCCTGGTGAGAGTCTGAGCCCTGTCCCTACTGTGACCACCAGCTTTGTTAAAAACCTAATCACAGGATCTGTCCATTCCCCAGATTTTCCTGTCTTTACCCCAGAGTGCTGTGTACTGAAATGTAACACAAGCAGTAGCCTGCAAGAGAAGCTATAGGGTGGTTGGTTTTCTGTCAGGAAGGTACAGGAGTCCCTTACTTGTTTTAATGATGTTCCTTGTCTCTTGTGCACATGTAAGTGAACCAGTGCTGCCAGGCACACAGTGTCTGTGCTTGGGAAAATGCTATTTTTCTGTGATTTTGAGGAGCACAGTGCCACGAGTGGCTGAGCTGGCCAGGGGAGGCTGTTGGCCAGGTAGGGTTTCCAGCAGTGCTGTGAACACCTCCAGGAGTGATCCCAGGGCCAGCAGAACAGCTGCCATTCAGCCAAGAAAGAATTCATCAAATCTGAAAACATTTTAGTAATCCCTGTGGATTAGGCCTGGTGCCATGACCTTATAATGGCACCTTCTGAAGAGATTTACTTTGGGTTGCACAGGCTTTTTTCATTTCATAATGATAGCCCAACCCTGAGAAAATTCAGGATTCTCTGAGGATATTGCAACTTAATCAGTCAAATAGCTTAGGTATTCTCCTAGCAAGTCTCCTAGCAAAGACTTGCTCCATTCTCCTACTTTTAGCTCCTAGTGCAGAAAGTTCTCAGCCCTTTATTAGGTAGACCTCATATTGTCATTACAATACCACTACACAACTACCCAAATCCTTGCAAAAATTGTCAATTATATCTGCTTTTAAGTCTGTTAGCAAATATTTTTTCATGACTAGCATGTAATTGTTTATTTTCAGCCTAATATCTTTTAAAAAGTGTAATTTCAGCCTCATTTATTTCTTGTAGGTAAAAAATATGGGCTATAAAAGTGTTAAGCTTAAGTTACCTGAATAAGCAATTTACAATCTAGCTATAGCATGGTTTTAGTTTATTGACAAACACCTTTGTAATAGATTAAAAGCATCTGTAGTGACCATCTCAAATCAATTGGAAGAACATCAGCCACACTGTCAGGATCAAATCTATTCTTTCCTTTTGAAAAAACAGAGAGAAACAAGGAACCTATTGTCTATTCAGAGTGCCTTAAACAAAAAGAATCTGTTCTGCATCCACCTGGAAGAAAATCAGGAATTCTGCCACTGTCTTTGGATAAAGATTTCTGCTTTTGTCTTTTTCAAATGGGAATAGTGTTTCTGCCTTCCTTTCTTGTGTTTTTTGCTCTGCATTGCATTTCCGTAATGGAAAATGCTCATTAGTCGGAAATCACTTCAGGGTTTCAGAAATTCGAGGATAACTTATGTTGTACTTATTTTACTTAATTCTTAATGTGAACATTTCTATAATTTAATGTACTGGAGAATAGAATCTTTCCCTTTATTTTTTTTTTTAATCCCTTTCCTCCAGAACGCCATGATGCACTTTATGTGGTGGGTGCATTAGACGAAGCCATGGAACTGCGAGGGATGCGGTACCACCCGATCGATATTGAAACCTCTGTCATTAGAGCACACAAGAGCATCACAGAATGGTAAGGGTTATATAACACCAGGGCCCTTATAAAAAGCTGAAATATCTATAATGTCTGGGGTTTTTCCTTGGATATTGCAATTGATCCAGGAAATGGCCTGGTGGGATGGTCACAGGATTTATAACCCAGCTGCAAATGTGTCCTTAGGATGAAACTCTGCACAAACAGATTTTATCAGAAAGGACTGATTTTGGATAAGTTTGTTCAGTGTATTTCTTTTTTCTTTTTTTTTTTTTTCTTTTTTTTAAGAGTAACCAAGCAAACATTTCAAATAAATGAACACACTAATAAATTTTATTAGTGAACACACTGTTATTTTTGAATTAGTTATTAATAAATGAAGCAGTGATCAAATCAAGGTCACAATGGAAATTGAAACAGTAAATCAATGAGTTAATAATAATGTTGTCTTAATCAATGTATCATCCTCAGATGTACACAGCAGGAAATCATTTATTGAGGCTGACATGAGCACAAATTGCTTTTCATTGTTCTTGCATCAGAAGACTCAGTCAGGTAGTTGTTTTGTTTTGCTACAGCCACAGCTCAGCTATTCACCTTTCAACCAAAATGAATCTGCTGCAATAGCCAGAGCAATTTAGTGCATTTTTCTTTTCAATCCTGGTTGCAGAGGTGTGGCCTGGAGCAGGAAGCTTAATAATGAATGAAGCACAGCAGCTGAACTGGTCTTTAGTATAAAAGACTTTGTTTTTTTCTTAAATATGAGTTAAAATGAATACAATTAGTTGCTTGGCTGACTGTAACTGAGGTTTTGCCTTATTGCCTTCTCCCTTGAGCATCATCACTGCTGGAATGGTCTTGTGCCAGACAGGCATTACACAGGGAACTGGGTTCTGTGCCTTCATACAGAATAGTATGAACCCTTCATGAATGTCATGAAATTCCCCTTGAAAATGTCAGATCAGCACCAGCAGTGGATGGAAAGTTTTCAGAGCAAGCTGTTTAAGGACTGCTCTATTATAAGATTGATAAATTGCTGTGTTCAGCAGTATCTGTTTGTCAGAGGTTTGTGTCCCCTCAGATTATGAGCTCACAGGCAGTGAATAAAGCAGCCATATCACACTGCAGAAATTGCAGGGTTTCAGTACCAAAAAATGCTTAAATTATGTTCCTGCTTTCAAGATTGCTGAGAGCACTTCCAGGATCCCTTTTGTTCCACAAACATGGCAATCCTGAGTGAAAAAGTGGCAACTGCAAAAGGGATGTGGGTAAGCTGGAATGACCAGAGGAAGACACCACTGAATTTCTGCAAGAAATACATGCAGATAATTCTCAGTACCTTAACTCTTTCCAGTAGCTGGGTGATAGTGTACAAGGCACAGGAGTGAGAATTCAGAAAACACTCTGTAATGTTGCTACCCTTTGGCCCAAGGCCAATATTTAAGGCCAGTATTTCAGGGATGTTTTTCCCTAAAAAAGAGAGATTGTTGATAAATTAGATGTGTCTCAGATGTGGTCCCTGCAGAAAAGGGACACACAGTTATTCAGAGTGACAATGTCTGGTTTGCTCATAGTTCCCAGCCTTTTCCTAAACCAATGCTCTGCCAGATAACCATTATGGAATTTTCATTCACAGTCCTCATCCTGACTGTCCTTGACTTCTGTCATGTAATTTTTTCAGCTTCTCTTAGAGACCATTCTTTTGTCTTTGTGAAAAACCTCTTGACAAAATAATGGCCAGCTAACTCTTTTTTAAAGTTTATTTATCATTTGTATATCCCTTTCTGCGGACAGGGGCATGAGCCCCTTTTCTTGTTTCAGTTACAATGGCCCAGTAAGGATTGAACTGCATCAATTGCTGCTGCACACAGAAGGTGCTGGGTTTGTCCAGCTGATAGATTGTAAAAACACCCTCAGAGAAACACAGCTCATTCTGTAACACTGGAGACCACTGAGGGACTCAGGGATTTGTTGAATGACATGTGATCCTGCTGGGCAGCTTCTGTCATTGAGGATCAGATCTGAAAGGTCATTTAAAATTATTCTTGTCTTTTAAGAAATTTTAGCGCAAAATCAACAACCTGTGACTCTGGACCTCCTGTGTCTTAAGACATAACCAGTGAAAGAGTGGCACGATTTGGTTTTGTGATGTAAACACACACTTTGCATTTTGAAAGTGTTTCTAATACCACAAACTGTGGTATGTGCTTTAATGTATGTGTTTTAATTAAAGCACATGGCTGACTCATTTAAATGTCAAAGTCTCAAAAGAGGAACAGAACAGAGCTTCCTGGAATTTGCTTAGAAGTGGTTTATATACACAAAGCTACACAAGGTATTTGGAGAAGAAAACAATTAGGAGCTTCTTTCCCTGGAGGTGTTTTGACAACTTCCTTGTTTTTCCTGTAGCATTTGGTGATGTGGAAGCAGCAGGAGGGGCCATTCCCAGCTCAGTGCATTGACTGTTTTGCATCTATTGGGTGTGACTTGATTATTGTGACTCAATTATTTCTTAAGGAAAGGTCAGCCTTCCTGGTCTTTAGCTTTTTGGTTTGAGATTTTTTATTCATCAGGGCTAGAAAGTTGATGTATGCATAAGAGAGACACACTGACTAATGTACCTTCATCTCAACCAGTAAGAACAGAAAGAGCAATATTTCCTTTTACTTCCAGTGATCACCAGTGAGTTAGAACCATGACATATGAAAATAGTTTTAAATTAAATTGAAGCTTCTTGGGAGTATCACTTATTTTAGGACTTAATAGAAGCTTCAAGAAAGTTTTGGGAATCAGTTTCCTGAATTCAGACTAAATAATTTATTCTAAACCATGTTTTAGGCACCTGCTCCTGAATCTTGCTATTAATTGCTTTCCCAAGTAACAGGCTAGCAGTATTCCAGGCATGGTTTTAAATGCCAACTTACATTTCAATGAAAACTCCCCAGGTTTTTTTGGTAAAATATATATAATACTAATTTAGATGTTTGTACAGCAACCAATAAAAATTCCAGGACCTCTCTGGAGATGGTCACCTGTGCAGATTGATACTTCATTTTGTTAATATTCAGTATCAATCAAAACTTACTAGAATGTCTGTGAAAATATAATTACAAATGAAAATTCATTTCACAGCAGTACTAAGTTAAAAGGGGCCTTCTCATCCTTGCTTTGGCTGCTCATTAGTTTTCCAGATCAATAAGTGCATGAGAATTCAATCAAACACCTTATTTTGGCAGGATCTGATTTTTTTTTTTAAAGATTTAAGTACTTTTCTCCTAAAATCCATTCTGTCAAGCATCAGCATAGAGCACATTTTCATAGCTAATTTTTGGGCAAAATAAGATAATGTTTCCACAGTACATGGATTTTCAGAGCTGTCTTAGGAGGCTAAAACAGTGCACTTCTGTCTCAATCAGGCATTGACCTTAGGGTAAGAAGCTCTTTTTGAAGATGGCTTATGTACATAATATATTCTGACTTTCAGATGCTTATGCTCAAGACAGTTCTGGGAAGTTATCCCCTGATTTTATGAGGTAAAGGCGAGTAAAGTACAGGGCTTGATGTATGGCATACATGTGTAGAATATTATTATTTATTCTGTGGGATAAGCTAGAGGAAGAAGTGTTTTAAACACCTGCAAGGACGAATGAGATTGCTCTTTGTGGCTCAGCTGTGCTGACCTCCCATGAGATGCAAGAGTCTTTGGAGACTCTGGAGATGTGAGGAGGAGGATGGAGGGAAGCTGTCAAACTGCTCTGGGTGGAAGCATACGCCAGACTTAGACACCCTCCCAGCCTCCATATTTGGAAGAAAAAATGCATTATCCTTAGCCAGAAATTATTCCAGGTAGCAGAACCCAAAATTTACCTGCTTTGGCTCAAGGGTTTAACCAAAACTTTGGGGTCTTACAAAGTTCTTTTAGCAAAGAGGAGATACTGGAGATAATGGTGTTCCCTTGACAGCTTCAACTGTTAATCAGGAATGCCAAAACTCCTGTCCCCTTAAACCCAACAGAAATAAAACAGCCAAAATAAAACAGATGGAGACACAGCCTTCCTTCAGTGGAAACCAATTGGTCCAGAAGAATTGCAGCTTTTTTGTACTGAGCTCTGACCTGCCTGGACAGCAGCCAGCCCAGCCCCGAAGGCGCGTAGCCGCGTGGGGAGGATGCCCCCTCCCAGGATGCCCCCTCCCTGGACACCCCTGTCAGCCTGCCATGTGCCTTCCCAGGGCTCCACACCCTGCCCTGGCAGGAGCTATCCCACTGACCTTTCAGCTCAGACTATGCTCTTGCTGTTCTTCTTGGTGCCTGCTCTCTTAATCTCCTTGGTTTTTTGGGCTGCTCTTCAAAAAAGCCCTGTGGATGCACCTCCACACACACATCAGTCCATGAACACAGCAGAGCTGTGGCACTTCCCTGGCTTCAGAGGGAACCACGTGCTGTCTTACTACCTCCTTCCAAGACAGGCAAGTTTCTCTAAAGTTCAGTCTAATGCTTAAAATTATAACAGTATTAACGAGAGAGCTCATGGGGCTGTTCTGCCCCTGCCTGCAGCGTGTTCTCTCTTGCTGTGTACACTTTGTCCTGAGCACTGGGAAAGAGCCCCAGGAGCTCCAACAAAAGGTAACCAAGGTGCAAGAAAAGGGATAAAAAATGAAGTGGATGAAAAAACATTATTAATATTATATTTTCTTTTGTTCCAGTGCGGTGTTTACCTGGACAAATTTATTGGTCGTTGTAGTTGAGCTGGATGGATCTGAGCAAGAAGCTTTGGACCTTGTTCCTTTGGTCACCAACGTGGTCCTGGAGGAACACTATCTGATTGTAGGGGTGGTGGTGGTTGTGGACATTGGTGTAATTCCTATCAACTCCCGTGGAGAGAAACAACGTATGCACCTACGAGATGGATTTTTGGCAGACCAGCTAGATCCCATCTATGTGGCCTACAACATGTAGTCTTGTACCTTAAAGCTTCCATAGACTTTACTATAGATGTATAAAATTTTTTTGTGTCCACTAAAAAAAGTGTGCAGATAAGATACTGACACTCATCAGAATGGAACTGTTTCTATTACGACTTTTCAAAGCAGTCACGATTGGCAGGAAATATAATGTGAAATGTTTTCTTTTACCACTAAATTTTAGAAAAGAAGGACTATGGGGTAAGGCCCTTCAGTGTGTTGGAAAAGCCCATTTTAAACTTTTTTTTTTTTTTGCTTATTGGACAATACTGCTTTTTGAGTAAATGTGGCTTTGTATTTTACATTAAGTAAGCTGAAGTAGATTTTTTTTTTATTCTGCCCTCCAAATGGATTCTTTTAAAACAATTTGCATACTAATACAAATAGTTGTTTCCTTCATTTGTTTTAATATGTCATAAAAGGCCGATGAATACAGATCCATTACTAACTTAAGCCATTTTAGATCCCACATCTTAGGAAAATACGTAGTGGTACGAGGAGAAAACCCAAAGTAGCACCTTTCAATTAGAAATCTTGCAGCTTTCTGTCAGAGATGCTGAAAGCCCAAAGGCCAAAGAGCCTTTGCTGTTAGTGTTAGAATGGAAGAAATTTATAAATAAGGTGTATTTCGGCAATGAGCTTGCAAATATCTTTGTACTAAACTAAAAAGATAAAATAAGTTAACTACTTCTTCTGTAATTATGTACAAAACGTTTAATTTATTTTGATCTCTTTAGAAGTATAAAAGAGAAGAAACATTCAAGAATATTAAATTCTTGAAATGTTTGCTAATATAAAAAACAAAGTGTTGTATTATCTTGAGTGGATAGTATCACATCAAATATATATATATGAAATATAAATTCACTAATGACAAAAGATTTTAAAGTTTAAAATGCAGTACTTGTCACTTGCATGGTGTCTCCCACTGTAGATAATCAAATGTTACTCACAAATTTTTTGGAAAAAGAAAAAAAGCAATCCTGGATTGCTAAGTATCCCTGTCAAAAAGAATCCTCTAGATACCAGCAAGTGGAATTATTGCTGCCTTTAAGGCAGTGAATGAATTTAAGACTAAAAATGCACTACAATAATTTTCTTTTCTTTGCCATGGAGGCAACAATAAATATTCGTGCTGGCATGTGCATACACTTGTTAGACTTAGAAAAGGCAGGTTGAGGAATAGCACTGTTGTCTAGCTGCAGAACTTTGTTGCACAATTTTTTTCATTGTTTTAGTTGGTGTTTTTACTGCTATAAGGAAAAGTTTTGGGGTTTTTTGCACAGAGTTATCAATTTGCCTCTCAGCTAGGACACGTAGCTCGGTGGCCAACGCTTCCAGTTTACATTTACAGGAAACGATTGTTCCGATGGTCTTTAATTTATTCCTTAAGGGAGAGGAGCGAACAGTCACTACCACCCTTTGGCACGGATCGTGCATCTGCTAACTAGTCCCTGAACGCGTTAAAACATCAGAGGAACCCATCTGCCTGGTTAAAGAGCCGAGGAATCCCGTGGTCTCCAGCCCGAGGCCATCACGGGAGAAGAGTAGGAAAACATGCATCACAGCTGCCTTCATTTTACTACCTTCGGAGAAAAGAGGGGTTTGATTCCCCAGTTCTGTTGTCTTCCCTGCCCCCCATGCCCCCTTTTTTAAACCCTTCCCGTTCCTTCATGTGGTTGTAACTGAATTGACCTGTTTGTGATCAAGAGTGGGATTTACCAGCTGCAGTCCAAGAATGCTTTTCTTATTTGTCCCAAATGACGTTCATGTGCTGGCTCTCATTACCGGATATGCATGACTAAGATTGTTGCAGGGCAAATGTTATCATGTTTATATCACGTATAAGGGAGTCTCAATGCTGGGTGTTAAAAATCTTTTTAAAAGGTAGGGACGTTTTAGTCTGCATGTACAGTACAGAGCATCTCGCCACGTCAGACGCGTTTTCTTTCAGGCCATCTTTTCCGCCCTCACTGTCCTGTGAATAGCCCTATTCCTGCTCTGCAGACCAATCCCATACTTTGTCAAATTCATTTTCTGCTCCCTAAAAAGAATAAAATCTGTTCTTAATGGCAAGTTGTTGTAAGGTTTCAGACAAGATGTTGATTGATTACAAACATAATTGCAGTGTGTGAACTAACTTGTGAAGTCCTGCTATCGCTGATCTCAGTACTGCAAAACAAATCTCGCTGTCGTTCAAAGCATCACTTTAACCTTCACGAAGTCAACTTTGCATTTGTAGAGAATAAAAGAACTGCAATGCAGTTGTGAAACGCAGTTAATAACAGCTCTCTTCTGCAACCTGTCATCTGTGGTTGTTAAATCCTGAGTTAAGAGAAATGATAAACTGAGTTTCTGGTTTTGTTGTGCAAGCAAAAGGAAGGAAACATTTAAGCACCATCAGACTGAGCAATAAAGAAGGATTGTTCTGTATTAGAAACTGTACTGTAGATAAACCATTCATGAGAATGTATAAAATGTTTGTCTTGTGACCTTGTGCTTTTGGAGTCAGACAAAACCATGTAATCAACTCGATGCACATGCACAAAAAGAGAGGGTACACAATGAACATTTAAACACAAAACTAATCAAACAGGAGCAGATTCCTCATGGTGCTTGTTTATTATATATATTTAATCCTGCTTGACACTTTACCCAAGGGAAGACTGTCCCTTTTATCAGTTGAATGTTAGCAGCGTTATTTCATAGAGTGTGGTGACTGGTTAGAGAAATTCATGTAACTCAGCCAATCACAGATTCAAACAAAAATTTTTATGTGCAAAGGACAGCAACCTTCTTGTATGTTAAACCACCAGTACGCTTTGTACATCTGTGATAACGCCTGTTTTATATTCAAATGAACAAATAAAAGCTTTTATTTTTGTTGCTCTGAAAATATCAGTTTCTTAATTAGTCATCTAAAATGGAGCTTCCGAGAGCTGTGGATGCTCAGTGGAGGAACATGGAGAGCTATACTGTAATTTTATTTTGTTTACCTCTCTTGTTGCATAATTTATTAGTACAAATCATTATACTTTTAACAATGTTTAAATACTGGTGTGGGCATTTATTGCTGAAAGACTTTCATATGGCAACAAATGTTTTTTGTGAAATGTTTTTTTAATTCTTTTTAATATATTCAAATATACTGTTCACATTTTTGCTGAAAGTGTAAAGATTATTGTAAGCTTGGTAACATTTTGTGAGAAGCAATAACAAGCATTAGTACTGTAAAACTCCTCAAATTTGTCACTTATCACTTTTGTTGCAAGGTCTTGCTACTGACATGCTGCTAATCAGTCACCTAAGGAAGTTACTGACCCAGGTTTTACAGCTCTGATGGAGCTCTCTGCCAGTGGAAGTTCATGGGTTACAGCTTGGTCACTCACACACGTGGGGCCAGAACCTCCCTATGGGTTCAGCAGCCTTGGGCAATGGAAATGTGATCTTGGAAATGTGATCTGCCCCTTTCCATTGGCTTTTTCCAGAAAGATCTTGATTTCAGAGCTGGCTCCCAGCTGCTGAGTACCAGCATTCGCAGAGAAGAAGTTTGGACCCAGCTCTCATTCTCCAAATGCGATTTCAAGGGGTGAAATTCTCAGTCCTCCTGTCTTTGGAGTCCTATCTGGGAAATTCAGGGTGTAAAATCCCATCTCTGATGGCTCAGATTTCAGGTTGCTTATCACAAGAGGTAGGGGCAGTTTGTGTGTGGATCCACAATTACCCTGAGCAGAGAGAAAGATCCAAAAATTGTGGGAAGGAGAAAGCAAGTTAGAGATGGCAGAAGGAAGAGGATGGCAGAACAGTTCCTGATTCAATTTTACAAAGTGTTTCATTAAAGCAAAAAGGGGATTGATTATTATGTTAATGTGATTAAGGTTTTTAAAATGTTAAAATATTTCAATTCCACATTTTAAAAATTATTTTGGTGAAAGGTGGCTATAACACTGCAAAGCTGGTGGGAAATCGCAACCAAAAAAAAATTGTAGGGTTAGAAGAATCATGCACGATAACAACAGCGTAATTTCTTCATTATCACATTGATACTAAGAATGTAAGAATTGGAAAAAAGTCTGATAAAAGACCATACAGCTTTCTTTTTCTGGCTTTCAACATAAAGATTTGCTTTATGCACTGTTATTACCAAGGGAGGGAGGGGCGTTCACAGAGATCAACAACAAATTCTCACAGGTTGCCTTGTGAGCAAAGCTGAGCTTGGGGGAGTTTTGAGCTCTCTCCAGTGCAGCTTCTCACAGTCCCTGCAGGGCCACAGACCCCTCTGCACCCCTGGAGAGGCAATTCCAGCTGTGGCTCTTGCCTGGCCACACTCCTGGTTTGAGGGGGATGGCAGTGGGGGAGAGGTGCAGCCTATAAGAGTCATCCCAAGGGGATGTACCCCTCTGTCCCCAGGGCAAGAACTAACCCTGATTTTGAATCTTGTTTTTTTTTTTTTTTTTTTTAATTGGGAGAAATTTTTTCTTTAAAACTGAGATTTTAAGAGTTAAAAAAAAAAAAAAAAAGCAACCAAATTCTACATTGTGAAAGTAGAAATTCATCATTTTTTGGGAGGATAAAATATAAAATATTGTTAATTTTTTCCTTAAACATAAATGCATGTTATTTTTTTTCACATCTGGAGTGCTCCATTTGGCAGCCCACCTTCCCAAAAGCCCTCACTCACCATGATTTAGGGTTCTCCTTTTCATGGTTTTTGTCTTTTCTTTTGAGGGATATCACCTTAAAGCTGGTACAAAAACCTGCTCAAGGTTTGCCTTGTGCTGCACCTGGCTGAGATCAGCATCTCTGAAATTGCTGCTCCCCCTTTCCTACACAGCAGACCAGGATGAGGCCATCTCTGCACCCTCTGGCACCATCCTGGCACTGGGAGCTGCCTGGCATTTCAGATTCGCTCAGGTTCACTGAGCAGGTCATGCTGCATCATGCCAGCCAAAGTCACTGCTCCTTACTTCTTTCTGGTCTGCACAAACAAGATTTCTCCAAAGGCACTGTTGTTTGTCTCTCTGATCCCCATGAGGAAAAAAAAGTCTCTTTCCCAGGGATCCCACAGCATACATAATAATAATAATTTTTTTAAATTACTGCAAAATATTCTATGGCAATGAGCAGTTAATGGTGGATCCTAAAGGCATGAAGCTGATCTTGTTTTAATTTTGTGATTTAGAATGTGGAGAGTGGCTGGAGGAGGGGACAAAGCTGATGGAATCTCCACTGGGAGTGGCTTCCAAATGTGACTGGCAGCACATGGGAGAGGTTTAGAGATGCCAGGAAAGGCACCAAGATAAGAGCTGTCCTGAGCTATCAGTAGAGGAAGCCATAAATGGAGGGAAGTTTTAGGAAGAGTGTTTGGTGTAGAAGGGGAGGCCAGCAAAAATGCATATGGAAGTAAAGATCAAGCAGGTGAGACTATCTAACCCTGTGGCATCAGGCACCCAACTTTAGGGGCCTGCATTTTAATTTTCTCACCTAGGGGAGTGCATTTCAATCAGGAAGCTCCAGATGCTGGGACACACCTCACCTCTTAGCCCCAGGGACTGGAGGCTTGGATGAGCTTCCCCTGCTGAATTCAGCCAGGGGCTCTGCAGTAAGACTCAAGAGAGGAGGTGTATGGAGGTAGGAGGACAGACATGTGCAAGGCATGGACAGAGTTTATCCCAACCCCAGTGGTCTGGGAAACTAAAAAACAACCAGGTCTGTATCAGGTAAGTGGCAGGACTGAAGAACAGAAACCTTGGAGAAGACAGGAGCAGGGAAAGCAGATGCAGGCAAGAAGAAAATAATGTTTCCATGAAGCCAGGTCAGAAGGTGAGTATGGCACGGGCAGCATTCACAGAGCAGCAGGATTTGAGCCAACAACTGCCCAAAGGAGATAAGTGGCTGAGGAGGGACAAAGAAATTAAACTTTCCATTGCAGATGCACATGCTCATTAGCATTTCTAGGATGCCTCTCTTAAACATTTGGGTTTGGATACTTTCCTGAAATCCACAGGAGGTTTTTTTGGTTTTTTTTTTGGTTTTTTTTTTTGCATTCTCTGAGAGCTGGGATGGGGCTACACCCTCGTGTGGCTTTGCAGGGTCCCTGCATGGCTCAGTCCTGGCTGGCTGCTGCAGGGGCAGGGATGGACTTGCACAGCCTGAAAATGCCTCTGGCTGCCAGGGCAGACACTGGGCATCCACCATGGAAACCCACAGCCTATCCTGCCATTCCAGGGTGTAGGGCCACAAAAACTGAATGGGAATGTTTAGTTCTTCTCTCACAGTTCTTTGGTTAGCAAAGAGAAAGAAGTGTGGTCTCAGCTATAATTAATTTTTTTCCTTCAGTGAAGGGAAGTGTTTCTTCATCCTGGAGCAAAACCTTTTTACAGTACAAGAGGCTTTTAACTACTATTTTAAGCCATAATAAAATTATTGTTGGAGATCACTCAGTTATGAAAATTTTCTAACAAACCCCATTTTAATTTTCTTAAATGAAAACTTCCATTAAAAACTCCTGTTTCCAGCGGAGCGCCTAACAGAGCCATAGCCTTGCTGCCAAACTGGTGTGACTGCATCTTGCTATGCCTGCATCAGCCACGTGTGCTGTCTTTGCACTTACAACTACCAGCACCATTTATTTCTCCAGCATGATAAAGCCAGTGCATCTGCAGGAGGGACACAAACTCAGGATGCAGCCTGTCATTTTGGGATGTGGCAAAGTCCCATTTTGGTTTGGAAATGCTGAGCCGCAGGAAGAATAATAATTAGGTCTGTAATGGTACAGGCAACTCCAGACACTGCTTTTCTTCACCAAATGGTGAAGTAGCAGTAGCTGGGAGAGGTGGAAACACTCCCTCTGCCCAGGGAGGTCTGGAGCAGGATCACAACTGGGAGAAAAAATTCAAATTCTGAACAAGCTGTTAAGAGAAGCCCATAAAATAGGTTCTGTCTCTGCAGATGATCCTGTCAGTACTTCCATGAGCCTTTGGGTAAAGAGAAAGGCTCTGGGAGTGGATGCAGTACCAGGAGCAGAGGCTGAGTCTGGGCTGTGCCAGGCTATGGAGGAGCTTGGGAGGCCTCTGGCCTTCAGGCTTGAGCTCCTGCTGCTCTCTCCTGGAAGGGCCTCTCCCTGTGACAATTGTCCATTGCTTTCCAAGGGAGGCTCCTGCATCAGGAGAAGCCCGAGGTGGCTCAGAGCTTCTCAGTGTTTGTGACATTTCAGGGCAGATCCTGTCCCTGCAGCAATCCCTGCTGTGTGAGCTGCCTCCTGTTCCCCTTCCTGGCCCCGAAATCCCAATGCCACCCCCCTGCCTGAGGGAGAGGAACTCCGGGGCTTGGGGGCAATGCCCCCACCCAAATTTGTCAGAGGGGCAGCAGGAACACCCCTGGGAAGGGCTGGGCAGTGCTGGACTCCTGCTCAGCATCCAGCAGCCACTCCCGGCCTGCGCGGAGCAGCTCCCTGCTGTGGCAGCCACTGGCCCTGGGGAGCGAAGGGTTAAAGTGCTGCTGGCTCCAGTGTCAGTGGGAATACAGGACAAGCAATTGCATGACTGAGCTGCACATCTTGCATTTCTTTGGGGCAAAACTAAAAGGCTTTCCAGCCCTTGTGGTCTTCACGGACTTATGAAAAGACAGGAAAAGGCTCTGTCACTCAGGCAAGTGTTGTGGCAGCCAAAGGAATTCTCTCTCCAGCTCATAAGCCATGCATGGCAGAGTTTCTGGCCGTGCTTCTCCTTTGGGAAGGAGCCAGTGTTGCTGCTCCTTGGAGGGGCTGAGCTGCAGGGCCAGCAGCAGGGGATGTCCCTGCCTGTGCCCCGGGGTTTGGAGGCCTCATCCCGCTCTCTCCCCAGTCCTGCAGACCCACAGAGCTCCTACACCTCCCAAGGAGGACAGGGAGCCCCAGCTGCTCCAGGCACACAGGGGTGGCCCGTGCCAGGCAAAGCCTTCTTTCCTGGTGACAGGGACTTCAAGAGCTGCTGTGTGCAAGGCACTGAGCTCCTTTTTTAATGAAGCCATTTTTCACCTTGAAGGCTCTGTTACAAGGGACAAAAGCACATTGCTGTGGTGGGATCGTGGCTCAAAACTGGCCCAGTGCAGAGCTGGCTCCCACAGCTGCCACAGGAGTGAGAGCAGGAGAGAGGCAGAGCTGGAATGTGGCAGCAAGTGGGGCCCCAAAGCCACCTAAGTGGCTGTTTGAAAAAGCTACCTTTCCTGTCAATGAAATAGTTACAAATGAAAGTGCTCTGGCTTTATTAATAAACATTGTTTTCTCCTGCAGAAGTCCTTTTCCAAACACTAGTAAAGCATTTTGTGTAACCAGATTCACAGCGTCTTCTGATGCAGAACTGAGTTTATTTTTAGATCCCTCTCTAGGGTAAATCCTATTATCATTGAAGCTTCACGCCAGCTTAGTTTTCACTCAGGGAGTTTGCAGGAACTGGCCGATGGCTTTGTAAACAAACACATCACTCTGCCTTTTAGCATGGAGTGTTCTGGCTCTCTTTGCATTTCTTCTGAATAATCTTCAATTATCAGTCCCCTTCCACGTACAAATTATCTACAAAGTAGATGCTGCGCTTAATTTCAGCTTCTTCATTGCTGTTTGCCATCCCTGATGGGATAAAACATCCCTTCTATGCCTCATTAGTGGCTCCAGGGACATGGGGCTGGAGAGGTCCTGGGGCAAGCATTGCCATGGGGAGCAGGAGGGACAATTCAGAGTTAATTTTTTCTTGATTATCTTTCTGATTTTACAATTTTGAACTTCCAGTAACCAGCATTTCTTTTTCAAAGAGCATTACTCAGTCTATCATACTTTTGAGGATTTTGACATCTGGAAATAGGTTTTATTAGGGTAAAATATGGGGCATGGAATGTCCAAGATAGTTGGTTTTATTCCTTTTACATTACCTATAATCATCTCCCAGTTAAACCCAACAATATTCTAATGGATGGACCTTTCTACTTGCAATTGCATTTCCTTGACATGAATCAACACAAGAAGGGCCTCTCTGGTTTAGATACCCCCCCTCAATTTCATTTATGAAAGCATTTGAGAGGCATATGCACATCTGTACTCTCACTCAGGGAGGCTAAAATTGACAGGGTGTCCCCTAACTACCAGTAACAAATCCCAAACATATTTCACATATTTGGTCATTTAAGATTGTGAAAGGCAAACAAGCCATGAGCTGGGCAGCTCACTCCACCTAAAGGAAGCAGGAGGCAGAAACCACAGCTCCTCCTTACGAAAATAAAGGAATAGCCAGAGTTAAAAAATTAATAAAAAATAATTAATGACAACAACAATAATTATAATAATAGGAAAAGCCAACAATAAAATGTTGAAGCCTTTAAGGCTGATGCTCTAGGACCACTGCCTGCAGTGGTGGTGCTGCAGGAACTCAGAGAAGCCCCCACTCATCCTGAGATTCCTGATGGAGGGAAACTCGCAGAGCTGGGGCAGTGCAGGGAGAACTCTGCTCCTCTGCTCTGCCAGGTGGCAGTGCCAGGGCCCAGTGTGGGACAGGGATGGAGTAGGGCAGGTCACAGATGATCTGTGTTACACAATGCAGCTGGGAAGCTGCCTTGGCGTGGCCAGGGATCTGTTTGATCCTTATCCTGGCCCCACTGGTGTCACCTGAACTGGCAAATGCACATGGGGAGGGGAGGGGAGCATTTTCACTGGGGATTTCTGCCATTGGAGTGCTGGTGAGCAGTGCTGAGCTTGAAAAGTGACTGCAGTCATCAAAAAGGGAAAATGCCCTGGGATGGGAGCTGAAGGGACACGCTGCTTATCCCTGATCCTGCTCTGCCAGCATATTCTCTATTCACTGTTGACATTTGAGTTTCATCAAGATGAAGGAATAAAATACGGCTCATGTAAGAACAGAACTGTTTGGATAGTGAAACAATAAAAGAGACTTTGAGGGATCCCTTGGGACTTGCAGGTCTTGCCAGGTCTTAATTTCCACAAGGAAATTCTGAATTGCCACACTGAAAGCAATTAATGAGCGTCCCTGCTGCAGCCCTGAATTCCTGGTGGAGCTCCAGGATGACCCCTTTGGACGCCAGGATGACCCACTCTGCCTTTGGCTTGTCCCCATGGCCATTTCTCTTGGGTGGCTGCAGGATGTTCTCCATGGGCCCTCGTCTCCCTGGGACACCTCAGTGGCACCAAGTGGTGGCTTCACAAGCGACTGGGACTGGCTGCTCAGGGCTGGGCAGGAGAGACCCCGCTGCACTCGGGTGAAGCTGGGCTCATGCCGTCCCTCCAGAGGGAATTCACTGATAAACCCCAGCTCGGGCACAGGCTCAGGGCTGGGGAAGGGTGAGGGAGGAGACAGAGTGGGGCCGCTGGTGACGGGAAGCCCAGGGCAAAGCGGGGCTGAGCCCCAGCCTGGCTGCTGCCAGTGCAGGATCTGCTCTAAAACCAGGACTTGGGGTGCAGCCCCTGGGGGCTGCTGGCCCTGCACGGGCTGGAAGGGTTCACTGTCGGAGCTGAGAGCCATGTTAAATGCTGGAACACTTCTCTGGCCCTGCTGGCTCCCCTCGAGTCAGGACCAAGGCTCCTGGGAGCTCAGGCACAGCCCCAGCCCGCCTTGGTGAGGACAACACTAACAGCAGCCTCATGCCTGCCCACCCTGGGGTGTGAGGACAACTGGCCAAAATCAACACAGACACATTCAGTGAGGGGTTTTTTTTAAATACATTTATTAACCAATGTTAACACATTAAATGACTCTATATATTGCTAGTCAGAGCAGCTTACAAAATGCCAGAATGCATCATAAACTGGACAGCCACAATGAATAATTACAATGTGCATAGTGGCTAAGCTCAACACTTTAATATAGCTTTATGATTTGCAGAAAAAATTAATTTTAAATCATGGTTCCTAAAACAATCAATTGTAATTTTACCTAAAACTTATACAAAACCAGGCCACAACCTTTTTTTTTTTTTTTTCTTTTTTTTTTTTTTCTTTAAAACACACAGTTTTCACGCTGTAGTAACTTGGAAATGTGCAACCGTGTCAACAGAGACAAAAAAGCCAAAGTAACACGAATCTTACTTTCATGCAGCTATCAGTTAAATATTACATATTCTGGAATGATTTTACACCAAAAATATTTCCACAATACTTGCTTTCATAGGGGTGGATCGAAGTTTTGGAACTTGTAAAGTAATCGAACAAGGTTGATTTTTAGTTGTGAAGTGTTTTACAGTCACAACACAGAGGCGACAAAAGTTAATTACACATTTATCAGGCAATAATGCAGCTGTGGTAATACAAGTTACCATCTACTTACTATTTTTTCCAATCAACTTACCACTTAATTTCTGCAACATATTGGGCATATTTGGCGGTATCTAGTCAATTAACTTATATCACCACTGTAAGTAAAAAAGGTCAGAATTTCAGTGGTAGTTCACAGAAGTCTTAGTTATATTTTTGTCTTTACAATGACCCTGACAAATCCTAGAGAAAACTTTTTAAAAGGCTTTCCTCCTCATTCTTCAGCTTCCATCGTTCCATCATGTAATTGCTTTCAATAAATATCAAAGATCTAAATAAATATTTACAAATTATTCCTCTAACTTCTCAAAAAATAGCTGGATGATTAATGGGCATATGACTCAGTCTAAGACCAATCTTTGAAAGAAACTAAAATGTGGAGACACTTTAAAAGAAAAGCTATTTAAGTAAGCTTTACATCTATTTAAAAAATTGTCTCTGAACATGGAAGCAATTAATATATCTATATATAAAACAAACAAAAAGAAAATAATTTTTCAACTATCGATCCATTCCTATTGGTAATGCTTCTTAATCCAGACATTCCGCAAAATACAGACTTTTTACAAATCACGGCATCTTTAATACAAGAAAATTAACATGCATTATTCTTCATTCTGAGTACAGTGATGGAGCTCATTATTAGGCAATGACCCATTACTACAAACATAACGGCTTCTGTGAAACTTAAGTGCTTTTTCTCCTTTTATTATCAGTTACAATGGACCAGGTGACACCAGATCAGAGGTGGTCAAATGACATTGAATTGGGGAGGCTGAAGGGGGGCGCAATAAAGCAATTTGTATGCCTCAAAATTCCAAGTATGAATAAAGGTAGTTGGGTTTTTTGTTTGTCTGTTGTTTTTTTTGTGGGTTTTTTTTTTGGCTTTTCTTATTCTTGTTATAAGCACTCATGTTAGAACAAAGACGAAATGTGCAAACTTTAAAATTTAAATATTCATTTTTCTCTAAGATCCAGCTCAGTAAAAGATTACCCCAGTTCCCTGTGATTTTAAACTACAAGATCAAAGCTAATATTTTGTTATAAAAGTTATATATTGAAAAGAAATAATGAAAATAAAACACAGTTGGGAAATATTTAAGAAAAAATATGCAGGACTAGCACCTGCTGTGTCAACCCTGTTCCCTAAATTCAATCATGTACCCACTGGTATAACCAATAGATAATGCCTTTAAACAGTAAAATTAAGCTGAACAAAACCAGCTCAACAAGGTTAAGAAATAAATGTTACATCAAGGTAGTATGCTTCGTTTTTCTGAAACAGTTCTGTATTTCTTACATTCAGAACTAGTTTTTAAATGTTTTTTAAACATGTTAAACTTTTAGCTTTTGTTAAACTTGCATCTTTTTTTGTTTTTCGATCTGCTGTTTTTAAAGATTAAAATCTCTGTAAAACCTAAAAATGTCTTAAAATTTGCTGAAAATGCAACAAATCCTCTAGTTTAAAATTATTTGAAGTAACCTGCTCCAACAGATGTTCGATTCATTTAGCCGACAAAATTTGGAGGAGCATTTTTAACAGAAGACTGAAATAACTGTGCAAAATTTCTTCCAAGAAAAGTGTTTAAAGGCTGGTGCAAAATGGGAAGCAAATTCTAAACAATTTTGGCTTTTTTTTTTTTTTTCTTTTTGGAAACAAAAACCGCTCTGTCTGAGAATAGCAATCATTGGGGTGGTGCTCTAGGGGAGGAGGAACTCTTTCATCTTTTCCTGCGGCAGGTGCGTTTGTGTTCGGCATGCCAGTGCTCCTGCTGACACTTGATGGAGCAGTAGGAAGTGTTCCAGCAGCAGTGGTACATGGCCTCCTCTTCACAGTTGTAGCACTGGGGAGAACAAGTGAGATGGGATTATCCCCCTGGCAGGATCCCTCCTCACCAGCATTCCCCCACCCCTGCCACACCAGCACCGGCAGAGCAATGCTCCCTTTATTTATGCCTGGGGGCATCCAAGCGTTTTTCACACGTGCTGAGTGAAGCAGCAATCTTCAGCAAATCCACAAAATGCTTTCGTATTTTCCAGAGTCTGGATTATTGCTTTTCCAAAAACCATCTCCCACTTAGGAAAACTCATCTCTCGGAATGGGGACTGACATTTTTCAGGCACGCAGCGCAGGAAGCATCTTTTACCCTACATTTGTGTAATAGCACCCTGATCTATGTCTTAAAAGCTACAATAAATCAACAGGTGCTGCTGGCACGAGCAGGCTCTGCTCAGGCTTGAAAAACAGTGTTTGAGGTTTCTTTATAAGCCTGACCTGTCCAGAGATTGTTGGGGAAGATCCTTTGGGTCTAGCAAATGTCAAAAGTCACAACACTAACATCCCAGGAGACAAGAATTATTGGTTTGTTGTAGCCCATCTGGGGTCAGCCTGTAAGGACACTGCTGTCACTGGGGTTTGCTGACTGGCAGTCAGCACTGCCACCTCCTGAAGGGAAAACCTTGTGCTCCATCAGTGCTACTGAGCAGATCAAAAAAGTGTTTTTTCCTCCAAGTCTTAGACAAACCGACGAAGGCCTGTCATACACAGGTTGGCTACCTGGGCTCTTGCCCTTTGTCGTGCCTGCCAGCGCTGCACAAAACTCCTGAAAGAAAGATGCTGCACAGCCCATGATTTATGCGGAATTATTTAGTTCTGGAGAAAGTTGCAGCAAAGATGATTTGTACCTTGGAACACAGAGAACACCCCCAGCTTTCTGATAGCTGGAAGAGCTACTTGGAAAATAACCCTGTGGCCTCTGGGGAGCTAAAAAAGGGAAGACAACATGCTGGTCAGCACCACAGGTGGCCATCAAGGAGGTACAGCACCCACACAGTGCCCTGTCTGCAGGAAAGTTTATGCCCTTTAGGCAGTGCTGCAGAAGCATTAACTCTCATTTTGACAAAACTCCATAAAGTAAGGTGGCATTGCTGTTTAAGGTACCATTTATATTCTACATCCTGGAGAGTCAGCTTCTAATGACCGCAAATTTGTCTTTCTGAATTTGGTCTGCTCAAAATCAGGAAGCATCTTTAGGAATCCAGTCTGAAATGTTGATTGCATGATGTGGAACAGGGGGAGGGATATCACACAGTCTGTGCAGGCTGCTATCAAACCACAAAATAACACACAATTTACTTTTTATGTCCTGTCTAGCTACAGCTTTGGTAATAAAACAGAGAATTACAAAGGAAACAAACCAAACTGCTTCAAAAGAAAAACCACAACAACCCACACTACTGAAAGACAGATCCAAGAAAGCCAACATTTACATTGGCTAAACTGATAACCATTTATTTACATCAGCAATAAAGGGACTGCCCTAGCTGTGTGAGAAGGGAACCTCTCCGTTTTCCTTGCATAATTTAGCTCCTGGGAAGTTTATTTGTAAAAATGTCTGCAAACAAGTGTCCTCTCGAGAGCTGTTTTCCTGGTTTTTCATGTTGCTGGCTGCCCACAAGCCTGTGGGAACTATTAGGATCATCTGCTGGAAAGGTGCAGGGAACAGCTGTGGCTCTCCATTATGTACAGCATGGGCCTCAGCCCAGAGTCCAAATTCACATCTGCTGGTTTGGAGAGATCAAAAAATGCTACGACAGGAGAGGACAACTGATCAGTGGGTCCTGCACTTCCCTTTACATATGCTGGCCATAAGTGTGGGATGTAAATCTCCACTTACAGTGTCATCTGTGCTGGTACCAGCACATGTGGCACTGGAGGCAAAATGCCAGCTGGCCTCAGGCCTCCCCTTTTCTTTGTATTTTCCTCTTTCTAAATGTTATCAATCACTTGGGGTTTTGTTTCAGGCAGTACACATCACAGACAATGCTCATTCACTTAAAGACCACCTGTTGGAAGTTAAAATAAATATATGTGTAAATAAATTTGAAAGAGAAAAAAGTTAAAAGCTGTCTATGGAAACGACCTATGCACCAATTTAAATTAGTCTTATACACAAATAAAAGAACTTGGAGAAACTAAACCAGAAACATTGTCACGACCAGCACTCCAGCCTGAACCCTGGAGCCACGGAGCTGCATAATCTCATTATTGTTACTGCTGCCTTTACACTTCTTCCTTTTGTTTGCTATTTACTTGAGGTATCTATATTAAACCCAAATTTTCTGAAGGTATAAAAAAGAAATTGGACTAAGCCAATTGTGAACAGCTAGAGAAAGAGGAACTGTTATTCTTTAACTATGCATTAGTCTTCTAATGGCTGGAAGTACATCTCGTGTCCCTGTATACCACCAACAAAATGATCCCTTTATCCCAACTGGACTTGTTTTGAAGGTATGAGAAAAAGACAAATACAGTATGAATAATAGCAGCTATATTCCCAAGCACAGCCATCAGCATTACACAAAACCAGAGGTCTCTGCTCCTAATTAAAAAGCAAAGCCACCAAAACTCATTTAGTATGTGTGTTAATTACATGAGATTTTTTGGTGAGGAGGTATCATTATAATAGCAGCATACAAGTGCAGTACTACACACCAGGGACTGTCATTAGTACCACTGAAGGAAGAATCACTGGGGAGTTGTGTAATTGGACCAAGTCCAGCTGCCTGGGGCTGTGTGTTGGCAGGCAGATCCATCAGCTTGAATGCAGAGGTTTATCCTGACCCTCCTTCTCCTGCCACATGCAAACCAGCTGCCTGCATGATGCCTTCATTTAGGGTGGTGATTGACAGATAGTTTGAGGCCACAGAAGCAGGCAAGATTGTCACATACTCTTTCTATCTTCTGATTGTTTTGCTCAGTAGAGAAGCTTTATGCTCTCATTAATAAATTCAGTGACGTGGTACCAGGGCATTTTTTGATTAGTCTGAAGGATATAGTAAAGGCACATTGGAACAGATAACTCCAGTCAGTCTCTTGGAAATTTTACTTTCCAAACTATCAAAAAGCAGCTAGAGCTAAGAGTCCAGCCTCACAATGATGTTATTGTGCCCGAGTTACTGTATGTCAGCTGAATGGTGACAATGGTTCACATGTGTGCTCTTCACTTCTGACACAACAGAGGTGATTTGACATATTCTGTAGGGGGCAAAGGCAATTCCATTTCCCTCCCAGTGCCACAGATGAGCACATGCACACAGGCACCAGCAGCTGGTGACACACTGAACACAGTAACTCAATCACTTCAGTCAGAAATAACTTCTCTGGTCTGCAGAAACAGGTATTGACAGAGACCCAAGCACTGCACCATCATAACACCCACAGTAAAACCTCTGTGAGGAACAGAAATGAAGACTCTACAGGAGCAGTTGAAGCAATTCTTGTCTTTCCAAACTCAAAACTGTGATAGTCAGTCACTGACTGCCTCGCCTGAGTATTTTTTCCACTCTTCTCCAGAGCAGAGTTTTCCCTGCAGGGACCATTGTTTCATGTAAGCACAGGGACTAATGAGGCTGAGCAGCAGCAAAACAGCCTTTTACAGGAGAAGGAAATGGGGCTGCAGGGGGTGGCAGGTGACAGATCCCTTAGCTTGTGCCATCTCCTGGAGGCTCCTGTTCCTTAACAGCCCCACAAGTGCTACAATCTTGTGCCCACCCTCCTGTGTGTTACAGGCGACTGTCACAGTGCTGTGGGACTTCCTCAGTGATGGCTTTTGCTCCCCTGTTCTGTGACAATTAGCACAGAAATAGCAGAGTTTGTGTGCCAGGTCCCAGCTCCTGAGCAGAGGGGTTTCCACCTGCACTCTGCTCCTGGCAAGCAGCACAGTTTATGGTCCTTGCAGTGTTTGGCTAGGTGCTGTACAGCCATGTGGGAGGACACACTCCAGCCTGAGAAAACACCAGCCACAGTCCAAATAAAACCAGGGAAAAGTTTGTAGCATGCAACAGAACAAGAAGTTAGATGTCTATTTTCACTTTTCTAGAGGGCACACCAACATGGTTTTTGTAGCTGATGCTGCAGTTGCACTTAAGGACCAAACAAGAGAGGAATACATTTCAGAATGTCATGTCCTAAATATAAAGGAATATAAAACAGGTGTAGAAAAAGCAAGAGAGGAAAAGGCCAAAAGGATATCACTAATAGCCTTATTAGCAGGGGAATCCAAATTGATGCAGCCAGATATTGTACCCTCTGAGGTCTCAAGATCAAAGGAGTGTGAACATAATGCAAAACATGTCTTATACAGCGTAAAACTGCATTTAGAAAAAAATATTTTTGATACTAACATCTGATTGGACTTGAGAAGATGTTGCTGTTAGTACTAACAAATTAAGATGGGAAGTAATCAAAACACCAAGTTGAAATTTGGAAAAGATTTGAAACAGTAATATGAAGGAGAAAGCCTTCATGCTGAAAGACTAGTGAAAGAGCAGTGCAGTTAAAAGCAAGGAAGAAATCCCCATCAACTGCCTGCAGGATGCATTATACATTTCCACTTACTCTCTTGTGATAAATTTTTGACACTTACCCACTGCTTCTTCTTGGTCTGGGAAATCAGTTGCTTGTGCTGACCTGCTAGTTTCTTAATTTCTTCTAAAAACTCTTCTTTGCACTTCTCCTTCACCTGCTTGCACTTTCTGTCCATCTCTCCTTGTGCGTTGGCCACAGCTTTGTTTACAGCCTGCCTTTTCTCTTCTTCCATCTCCGTGCGCAGCTGCCAAAGACAGTCAGCAAAACAAGTCAAGGGACAGCTATTGGAATTAGTGTTATTTACATCTCTACTCTTTAAACCTCTATTAATGATGAGGGTGGAGGTCACCCAATTAGAGATTTCTTCTATTTAGGAAATAAAAAATTGCTCAATTAGAGATATAGCAAAATCAGATTTAATCAAAATAAAAATATCACTGTATTTCTACTCTGCTAGGTATCTACAATAACAGCTAAATAAGTTCTATGTATATTTGCTCAATGATCAGTTTATAAATTTATTAATTTCTCTTTAAAAAAGATTTTGTTTTTTCCAAATCTACAACTGCATATAAATATACAGCAAGTGCACAATAGAAAATACAAAATAGAACATCCCTGAGTTCATTAAGAGGTATTTATTTATTTTAGTATTCATTGTCAGTGAGGTTCTTTTGCCCTTGCTCTGGTACCTAAACATTTGGTGTCTTAATCCTACAGGATTAACACTTGAACTCCCCAAGTTCATTTCACAGTCCTTCATCCAGAAGGAAATTCATCTTATCTTAAGACAGGTACTTAAGAGAGGTCAGACAAATCATCCTCCAAACTGCCCTGCTCTCTCTAGCCAAAGGTGACCAGGTCAAGCTTAGGCATTGAATTTTAAACAGGTTATTATTAGATAAGAAAATTAAAACAAATTTCAGTGACCCTATTTGAACTTTAGGTCAGAAGATGGACAAAAGAAGAATTATTTATGATTAGCAGTTAAACAATGACATTGTTTAGAATCACACTTAACAATGGAGAGAAAGGCTTTGGAACCAGATACTCATAAATGAACAGTTAGTTTCAGTTTTGGATCACAAACTGATATCACTGGACAAGAATCAAAAAAAGCCATGAGTTTTCTGTTTAAAGTAGGTTTGTTGGTATAGAAATGGTCTAAAAAAGCAATAATGGAGACTATTCTTGTGTGGTCTCTTTGGAAAAGGTTTTTTATTCATTTTGGTAAGAGGGGTTATTACAAAAATAGAAAAGAATGTGAAAAAATCCCCAAAATCTCCTCTCCACAACCCAGGGTAGGTGGTGTTCAACAAGTGTTACCTTTTCCACTGCCTCTCGCACGACTCTCTCAGTTTCTCTTTTGTGATCAGCTTTCATCCTGTCCTTGAAATCATTAAAGATTTTGGTGTATTTGTCATGGCACATGTTCTGACACACTCCATCATTACTGGTCTGGGTGCTCCGATGCAGCATTTTTGGAGAAGAGGCACTTAACTTCTTGGTCTGAGTTGAGACTGAAACTTTTTCAATGGGCTGAGGCATTGTGGGAATTTCCTGGCTTGAACTTACTGCTTCAGTTTCAGGTTCTGGCTCCTGCAGAGAAAGAACAAACTTGTAAATCACATAGCAAAATAGAACAAGTCAACCTGTTCACTTTTCAGTTCCCCCTGAAGAAAAAATATTACTTGAGTAATATCAGTGTAATTAATGTGAAAGGTGTCTGATGAAGACCTGTAGTGCTAATGGGATGTGGGGTCCCTGTGGAAAACCACCTTGAGAGTGGGCAGGCTCTTGGGTCAGGCTTTTCTGACTTCAGCCAGCCTCAATTCCCCAAAAGTATGAAAACCACAGAGGCTGGGCTGACTCCTTGGGATTACTAGAGGTTTGCTTGAGATATTTCTCCCCCACAATATTCTGCCTAAGCTGTATGTAGTTGCATGGCCAAAGCTCCTGAATTGTTTTGGCAAACTCTGGGCTTACTCTGACCCAACAGGCTGCCCCGGAGTCTGTGATATTCCACTGACTCCATAGAAGTGCTGCAAAGATTGATCAGTACTTCAAAGGTCCTTTGAAGATGAAAGGCTAATGAGAGTCTACGTCTTGCTTCCAATAATATGGAACTAGACTTGATGACCACAGAAGCTCTGTATAATTACACAATTATCAAGAAAGAAGTCCCTGTTACTGTAGTGTACTGTACTGAATTTAGCTGCCTGTGTTATTACAATGTAACACCAATTGCTCCTGCTCTTTAAAACAGATTGAAGTTATATTCCTGGAAATGTTTATTGCTATTTGAAGTGTCTGAAGACATAAACAATTTTTTTTTATTAAAGTTACATGTTTTAATGCTCATTTAGCAGTGTAGAGACAAAGCCTTGCTCAGGACTGGACTTTGTGCCTGTCTGTGATGAGGCATTGCTCACACCATTCAAAAGGCTGTGCATTCCCTTTTGCCATCAATTACTCTCTGAGAGGTCACTGTGATTGACTTCTGGATCACTGATCAGAGCTAAGAAGGCAGATGCTAAGACATAAATATATGAAGCAAATGACAGCATTTGCTTGACAGAAAACACAGTAAGAATGGCGAGACATCCTCCTGTAATTTCCCTATCTCGCACTCAAACCAAGTTTGTGCCCCAGGGAGCAGAGACTGTGTCACTGCCTCCATCCACGACGCTGCCTCCCGCAGGATCAGGTACAAGGGGAGGCGCTGCCCGGGAATGAGGGGGGGCCGTGTCCCTGTTCCAGCCACCACAGAGAGCTCTGCTGCTACAGCACCCGCAGCCTCCTCTGCGCTGGCATCCCGAGTCCTCTGGCAGGAACACACACACATATGTGCAAATGTTTCTCAGCGTTCCTCGGCAGCTGGAACGAGGCCAGGAAAAGTCCTTGCGGCTCGGAAAGAGATTTATGGCTCTCTCTGTAAGTGCCCCCTTGTGTACACGCTCAATAACGCAGCCCTCGGTTCCCTGATCCTGAAAGCGGGATACACAGGGAAACCCGCAGGCAAAGTGGGTGAGGTAGTTCATAAACTTCATAGGCACGACTGCACTTCCTAATTTCTGCTGTTTATGGGCTTACTGATATCCTGAATTTGTTATTTGTGTAAGTATTTGTATTTTGTATAAGTATTTGTTATTTTTAAGAAATATTGTAAGCCGGCTTGCTTTATTCATGATACAGGATATTCCCACGATGACACGCATTACTTGCACGTGGGAGGCACAATTACACTTGTTAGCAAGGAGTACCACGCTGTGGGGCTGGAACTTCCAAGGCTAATACTGTAACATCACTAAAAGGTGACTGAAATTGAAGGAGTGTCTATTAAAATTTCAGACTTTTTGTACTTTGCTATCTCTATAAACACAGTAATTGAGGTTACTCACTTCTTTCTTGAGTTCCATACTCTGGTTACGTCGTCCTTTCTTTGCTCTTGGTTCCTGAGTAACCTTCAGCTGTGAACATTAAGAAAAGCATATTGAATCAACCCAAAAAAACAGTTAAAGTAAGTGATTTTCATTGTAACATGACCAATGTGCCTTTTATTTGTGATTATTTGCAATTATTTAGGGTATCAAATAGAAACATTAATTAAATGTTCTTAAATGAGAAGTGCACACAATAAAATGTTTACATTATCACTGATGACTATGACTGCATGAAGGAACAAAATTAAAGAACAAGTTCTAGCATTCAACATGCACTTGCTAAAATACTCTTAACCATTCCTTTCTTCATTGCACACACAAGTTCAAACATTTGTTTTCTCAGATATTCCGATATCAGTGACCCATACTTAGATCTTGCTGGATGCCAGAAAGCAGCAGTGATTACAAAGAGAATATAAGTATGTAAATATGGTAAGATCATCCAGACTGGATTATTACTGGAGGGATATGGAACTTTATGCTTTAGAATAAAAGTCAGTCTCACAGTAGAAACAAGAATGAGATCTAAGTGGATGGTAATTATTTTGCAGTGTTTGTAGAGAAGTTCTTTCGCCTGCTTTTGAAGCATGCAGTACTAGCTAGTCTTAGTAAGAGGATATTGCAGACTACAGCAGAACAGTGAGTTTGATGGCTACTCCTGTGTTCCTGTATCTGAGAAACCAGTAAAACAGGTATAAGCATTAGCCAAGTCAAAGATGAATAGTTGGAATTGAAGAGAAAATATGTAAATGGACACTTCAGACTCTGTGACTGACACTTATGAAAAAAATGGGAAAATACCAGTTATCTTTTATTTGTGACCATTTTCCTGTTTTACCACAGGCTGTTGTATGACTGCACACAAGACTTGAAACAAAGGGGCTACAAAGGGTTAGCTAAACAAACCAGGGTAAAAAGCCCTAAAACCACTTTGATAAGGAACAACCTTCCACCACAACATAGAGTTTTATAAACTTTTTCATTCCAGATTGAGTGATAGACCTGTTTGACAAAAGGACAAAGGAAGACGGTGAAAATATACTGATTTTTTTTGAATACAGACTTGGAGAAAGGATAGGGGTTTTAAATGAGGAAAGATGTTGCCAGGGAAAGGGCTGCCAAAAATAGGGAGAAGCATCCTGTAAACTATGAAAAGTAGTGGATATATAACACCCTTTTGGACAATGAATGATTAGTTAAGATCAGCTCTGATAAGGGAATTTCCATGTGGAAATGCAAAGTTTTGGATCTTGGCCATTTGTGCTCTTTATTAAAACAATGTGATTTTTCTTGTTATGCAGAATTATTTTTAATGCCTTTAATCAGTTGCTGGTCACACGGTCCTCAAGTGCAGTGTTTGCACCTAACTTCAGTTGGACCTGCTGAAAATGTCATGGCTGGTGTTCCTTGTGGATCTGAAGGCAGAATAGAGCTCCAAGTGAACATACTCCAACTGTGAAAAGGCTGAGCAGCTACAGGGCTGTCCTTGACAGGGCTCCAAGAAGGCAGTGTTGCAGTCCATCTGATATCTGTGACATTTGACTCAAACATTCCTATTTAACTTTAGAAATCTTGATCTGTCTCATCAAGGTGCTGTACGTGACAAACACTTTGAAACTTCACAAAGGTCATCCAAGAAACTGAGGAAAGAGGAAAATCCAAATTCTTGCTATTACTGATAGCAAGATAGGGATATAAGTGAGATAGGGAGGACAAGTGATAGGGAGAATAAGTCTTTGAACCCTCTTGTCCTCACAACCTGCAGACAGAGCACAAGGCTAATTAACAGCACATTAATCAAAACCACAATGACTTTGTACTCCTTAATGAATTGCCCCAATTGCTAATATTGTAGCAGCACTCACTTGCTCATTGCTAGTGGAAGAGATGCTCGACTCTGCCTCCTCTTCCCCTTTGTCCTCATTCTTTGATTTCCAGAATCTCCCCTCACGAAGAAAACGCTGGTGCAGCTCCAGTTCATCACAGGCCTTCTTCCAGCCCATGCTGCGCTTCACGTGCAGCCGGTGGATGTTAACTGTGATGTCTTGAATGTTTTCAGAGGGGATCCAGGCCCTTGTGAATACACAGAACAGACAGTTCAGAAACATTAAACACAGATGAAGGATCTCAACCTGAGAAACTGACTTCAAAAGCAGTTTTTCACAATGGCCGATCACTGACAATTCATTTTTGATTTTCTTTTTTAACTCAACACATTTGAAAAAAAATGGACTGCATGCTGTTAGACATTTTTGTTATTATAAATACTTGTTAGCTGTTGATGCTATGGCTTAAAGTCTCTCTCATTTTTGGTGAGCCACAAACATTCCCCAGCACCTTCTCTTATCCGTCTCTTGCTAAATGCCCTGACTCAGACACAGAAACATTTTTTTACTGGAGGTTCATATGTTAATCCAATTTAGCTCCTGACCTCTTCCCTAAAACTGTCAAGGAATGAACCAACTCCTCGCCTTGAATAGAGACATTTTGTGTCCTGGGCCCCTGTCTATGAGGACTGAACTTCCATGGAGACTGTCATGCTTGTTTGGACTGAATTTATGCCAGTGACATGGTTCCAAAGTTACTTTGTCCACTTAAATGTGCTCAGAGAATCCTCAGAGAGTTAGATAGGCAGGTCTTGAATTTTGAAAGGTTATACCAAGCACCAGGCAACACTGGACAGTGGATATAGAGTCACTGCCATGCACATCTGCCTAGCAGATTAAATACTCAACAAATGACATGTTTGTGAAAAGACTATTGATTCTTCCAATATAAATTTAATGAGTAAAGACAAAGAAACAATATAAATACAAATAAACTGTATTCATTAACAGATTCAAGGTAAAAGCATTCTGTGACAGAGGCACCAGTAAAGAACTTGCTTTATAACTATTAGAAAGTCTTGGTAGCTCATATAAAAAGTGAAAAGATGTCATATACTGTGCAAGTTACATGAAAGCAATTTATATAAACAGTTAACTAATACACTGTTACTGAATTGTCTAGGCCCTTTTGGGATGCACCAAAATATACCATCTCCCAACAACCATGAATTAATTTAGAGATGTCTCTTCTCCTCACATTATAGGCATATAAATAAAACAGTAAAATAATCCAAACCAGTACATTCACTGTCACACTGCTACAAACCTCCCAAATGCTGAACAACCAGCTGGAGAGAGAACCAAAAGCTGATCTCTAAGAGACAACTTTCCAGTGTAAAGAGGGATTCTCTGAAATTGCAAACTGGCTCCCAGCAGGAGGCCTGTCAATGTTCTAGCAGTGAGACACAAACATTTGTGATATATATCATGGTACTAAACCACAAAATTGTAGTGCCTCAGCTCAAATGAGAAGTTGCCTGAAGTCAATACTGCTGATAGAAGGAGTACATTTCTGTCCAATTTTCACCTTGGCCTGGATTAGAAGACTGCTACACATTTGAAGAAACAGCTTAAGTTCACTGACTGTCTTTAATTAAAATGGCATTAAGGAACATCCTTCTGGCAACTGAGGAAAGAGAACCTCTGAGCCACTGAATTTGGACACTTCAGATGTGTTAGACTGAAATTTAAGTTTTCTGAAACAATTATAGCAAAGTATTCAGTATTTCTAATGCTGGCAACAAGCTGAGCCAGGATTTACAACATGACAGATGAGATAAATTCTTTTAATATTGTTTGTAAAAAACAGCACATGGAATTAATAAATTACCTTTGGTGGTGATGGCCAAAAAAGCGAACATCAACTTGATTGTCCTCTTTCTGCATGACTTTGGCTGGCCAAAACCCAAAGCCTTTCATTTTGGCCCAAACCAACTCATGATTAGGTATCTAGAAAAAGAAGTTGTATTTGTTAGTGGATATGAAATCTTATATTGCTATCTCCCAAAAATATTCTGCTGCAATACTATGCTAGTACCTTAAGAGTATAGTTACTGTTTGTTTCTAGTGCTATTTTCATTTTTATCTTCTTACAATTCCTTGTGAGATACATTGCTTGGATCAACTTAAAAAAAAACCCAAAACTGCAAAGTCTAAAAAGGGCATAATTGTCTATTGAAAAGAGAGATCTTAAGCAGCCTAAAAATTAACTTGTCTTTCTAGCTTCATTCAGGAGCAAAGTTTTAGTTCTGTAAGCTCCTTATTTTCTCGTGAAACTGTTGTAACTGGCTGTTACCCAAGTTTTATAACCTATATTGTTACAGCTTTGAACTCCAATCAACACTTCACTTGTGTAAAATATCCAGGCTTACAGAGTCTTAGCCATGCTTTTGAAACAAGCCCTGTGAAATGGAATATTCAATGCATTAATGACACCAAAACTGCAGGCTTTCATACAGAAAAGCAAACAAATAAAAATCTGTGTCAGCAACATACACAAGGATAGCAGAACCAATTGTCAGGTCGTGCATTTGACAAATAGAAACAGTTCTTGCAAAGCTGCAGTTCATCCAGCTGAAAAACAAACAAAAAAAAAAGGTAAATAAGCAAAAAAAAAATCCTATTTATGTGATTTCAGTATCATACCTCTCCCTTAAGTAGTAAAATTTTTCAGCCCTGCTTGCTAATTTGGTGGAGTCTGTCCATGCAAACTAAAGGTGTGAAACTGAGGTGGGCTGTGAGAGGCTGAAAGACAACCTGAAGAAACATTATTCATGTTTCAGAAAACCCAGGCAGAGGGAGAAGACTAACTGACATATTAATGATCTATTATAGATGAAATGCAAAGAACAGTTCTTAAATTCATCAAATATTTAAAGAACATTGTGAAAGAAGTAATTCAACTGTACAAAAGGAGAAAGTGTGCCACCAGCTCCTCAGTTGTATTTTTTGGTCTCCCCTGAATATGGAGAAATGCTTTAATGACAATTACAGAATTTAGTAAGAATCTCACCTCAGATTCAGTTTATATTAGTAAGTACAATTATTTCTAGTCCAAATCTATATTGCTTATTTTCAAAACTAAAATTTGAATATCAGTATTTTTCAAATTATAATCTAGTTGCAAAAAAAACCCAAAAAACCCCAATAACAAAACCCGAAAGAACCAACAAACCAACAACAAAAACCTAAAGAAAAAGTAAAAGGAATTCTGAATCAGCTGCTGGACTGTCTGGAGGAAATTTATAATTCAGTTTCACACAATTTTTATTTTGTAATATGAAGAATAATTTCTTAGGTTTTGAAATGAAAATGAAGTATCGTGGTTACCTCTTGGTTGCTTGGTGGTACTTACTTCATGGCAGGTGTCTTTGTAAAGCATCCTTGCTATATCAGCTTGTTCACTGTCCGCTATAAATTAAAAATAGATTATGTAAACAATCACAGTATGACCACAGTGCTCACAAAGATTCGCAGCTGTCATTGCTGCCACATTCATGCTATAATTGTCGTGCTTAAGAAGAAAAAACATAATTTAATCACTTGGACAGGCCTTCCATTTAAAATTTTCTAACAATCATTTCAATATTCGTTTTCTGTGTCATATTTATATTCCACAATACCGCTTTTACACTGAACAATGCAAGTACACATCTGAGGAGGAGCAGCAGCAGGGAGACACAGTTGCTCTTATTATGGGTTCAGTTCCTTTCTCTGCTTGTGTCTTAATGGCACAATGCAGTTGTCCTAAAACATCTCTCTGTTCTGTGCTCTGTGTGATGCTTCACAGACTGTTTATCACTGAGTCTCCCTTTACACCCCTGTATTCCTCTCTTGGCATATTCACATCTCTCCCCACCAGCCACAGTGTGGATCTCCTGCATTCAGACTGACAGTGGCCATGTCTGCAGGGGAGAACCACATCCTTCCTGAGATGGTGGCTCTGGAAAACAGGACCTGGCTACAGCTTTTGGACATGGTGGTGGTGTTTTTTGACTTCCAATCATTTACTCTTTACCTTCCCAGTGCCTGGCAGCTTCTCTGATGGCTGTACCTCCACACTGCACCAGCAGCACACTCCTGATGTGGATGTAGCTACATTTGCTGTCACAATATGGCAGATATTGCCCAAAAGTAAAAGAAATATGTCTGTAGTTTCTAATGACACAGCACAGCAAACCCTACCCTACCCTAAGAAAATATTGTATATTGGCAAACATCTGCAGTATAGACTGACCTAGGACTTTGCTGAAGAAGAAGCAGGATGGAAAATGCGTAATTCTCACTAAGAGGCTTAGCCAGGGAGGATGAAAATAGTTCTGTAGCAGGTGGGTCAAAAAAGACCCTAAAAAGTCCTCATGCACTTTGATTTTTAAGGGCTTGCAAATTACTTCGTTCACACTTAAGACTAATTAATACCAAATCCATCCTGGACTTGTGAGTTTCCTACAAATAAAGACAAATCAAACAAGGCAAGAAGTAAATGTAGTATTTTACCTCCATAGAAAATCACTGTGTTGTGTAGAAGCAGTTGAGCATCTGCTTTGAACTCCTCATAACTCCTGTACTTTCCTTCATTTACTTTCTACACAAAAGAAAACACAAGGCTGTGAGAAAACTCTTCAAAGTGCTCTACCTGCTTTATGCAGAGAAGCTTTCACAGAAGTCTACATTATGCAGATCAGACATTGCTTTTCCTGCATACAAAAAGACTACTTACAACTCTCTAGCATGGTTTGTTAGTACCTGAGCACTGGCTGCCCTTTATGCAATGCCCAGAAGTAAAATAGATCCTTTAATACTTGACCAAGTTTAAAAAAGATTTTCCTGATTGGAACAGTAGCTGCAGCATAAGGTGTGACCCAGAATATTTGTTCAAACTATGTTCCCTGAGGTGAACATTTTGTACCTTAAAATATCAGCTAGTTTCAAATCAATGTTGACTGCCTTTCAGGACTGAGCTTCCAGGATCTTCACTTGACAGTCTGTGTTATCTGATGAAAGCTGGTTGTCCCAGTCTTCCAAACTCATAAAAAATGCCTACATGGAGCCATGCAATTCATTTTCTTAGTATGGCTTTGTCCAATGGGGAATGCAGCATTTTCAGATGGGCTCTCTCAAGAACATCTGTGACAATTCCAATCATCAAACAAAACAACATCAGCTTGTAGAATGCTACCAAAGCCAAATGACCTTCTATGGAAGCAGAAGAAGTTGACAGAGTAAAAGGAAGGCCTGACCTATTTTCAGGCTCAACCAGTGTTGCCAGCACTTCCAGACAGGCAGCAGTGCTGGTCTCCAAAACTGTCAGTGAAGCTATTGTTTATTTGTGCATTTTAATAATAAAAAAAAAGGCTCTTCACATCTGTGCTTGTAAAGGGCAAGATATACCACAGCACTGCCTACAATCCAGTTGCAGGACCGAGTAAAGATGAATACGCTGTTTATTATGCTCATGTGCAGTTGATTTATATGAGTCATGATCAGACCATTGGCTCAGAAAAAAGGGACAATATATTTATTAGTACTTTATATTTGGAACAATTAATGCAAAACAGATGTTTTGGGTGAGTCTGGTTTTTCATGATCAACAAAGTGATTGGTTCTTTATGAATCATTCAGATGTTTATAAAGCTGACACCCACACAAGGGCATAATGACTGAAATCAGAATATGGTCAAAAACATTGGGCCAGAGAAGCACACACAGGCACTTGAGTCTATATTCATTGATTCAGCTAAACAGTAATTTCTGTGAAGATTTTAGCTACCTGTAGATACTAGTGTAACCTTAGTACAAAAGGAATTGAAGACACTCTGTGTCTGAAAACTAGGCACCACTGAAAATGGTTTTATTCAATTACCTATTTATGAGGAAAATTTTGACATGCTAAGCTTCCATATCTAATGCTGGATACAATACTGAAATACTGATCATAAAGAGAATTAAAGAGGATTAGGACTTTGTAGACTTTCACTATTAAAAGACACCAAAACCAGTGTGGAAGTTAGAAAGCAAGTCACTCTACCTCCTGTATAGTAGGAACATCAACAGCTGAGTGCACCAGCCTTCGATACATTGGGTGTTTGTTGTCCTTCCCTTTCTTGTTTAGATCTATAGCCTGAAAGGACCATGAGACAGTGTTTGTTACTGCATTTAGAATCTGCTTAAAACACATAAAAGAGGATTAGAAAATGCAATAGTTTGGAATATTTCAGCTGGGGACTACACAAGGGCAAACTGGGGATCCACAACCCATGGGATTAGGTGTGTCCAAACCTGAAAAGTGTTCATGTCAGAGGAGCCACAGGCCCATGGCACAGCCTGGTGACACTGATCCGAACCTCAGGGCCTGGTCAGTGTACGAAAACACACATAGTGCTTGTGACAGGAGAAATAAAAAGCACCCTCCTGTAGCCCTCCTTCCTGCACAGCCACAGGGCAACCACAATGATCCTGGGCAGTGCAGCAGGGACTGAGCAATGCTCCCTGCTCACACTCACCCGCTCCTTCATCCGGGACACGATGAAGCGCAGGTATGTGCTCATCTCTTGTTTACTTGTGTTTTTCTTCTTGATACTCTGCCAAAGAAAAAGAGCATCATATTAGGATTTTAAACTTGACTTCAAAATCCAGCCAATAAACATTTCCTCTGCATTAACACTTGATTTGAGAAGGTAACTTTCAATCACATAAAACACTATTTCTTACGGAAAATATTTTCTAAGAAATTAGTAACACTAACACACCACTACCACCATATCTGTTACTTTGAATTATGTCTGGGCTGAGAACTTCAGCTACAGAAAAATTGCAAGTTCTATTTCCACTTGTATCCATAATAGTTTGTCAAAACCTCTCATAAAAAAGTGTCTAATTAGAATAAAGCAACGAAGAAAGTCATTTTAGGGAGCAGCTGAAAATTTATTTAATGGTCTTTTTATTAGCAAGGCATTAATAATTTTAGTAAAATAAGAAATAATTTAAAAAATAATATCCTGTACCATCTACAAATTATGTGCTTACTAAGCAAAATGATACCATCTGGGAGGAAGACAAATTGGCTCTAGCCAGTAGAAACTCAGAGCACTTTTTACTGCTCAAGAAACATAGCAGTCTGGGAGCTTTGTGGTTCTTCCTTAACAAAATTTAATCCAGATTCTGGAACACAGATCACTACTTTTTAGCACTTCAGGATCCAGAGTTTTTCCCTCTCATCTCAGACAATCATAGAGACTTACCCCACCCTTCAAAGTATAACCAGGCTAGTGGGAAGCCCTGCATACTGAAAATGTGCTGCTAGAGAGAAGGTGTCTCTGCAAATGCCTGATGTGTCTTACAAAGCAGCCTTTCCAATCCCAGCTCACAGCAGCTGTGCACAGCTCTGCAGAGCTACAACAGCTGCCTGCAAAGTGCTGCCTCCTCCCTGCTTTTACCTACAGCAGCTCTCCCAAACAAAAGCACAGTGAAACAACAGCATGGGTTCCAGGTCTATTACCCTGAAGTGTTTCTGACTGCTCATGTCTCCTGCAAGGCATTCACTCCTCCTCACACCTCCTTGTGCACTGACTGCCAGGCTGAGCTCTCCCCTTCTCATGCCTTATTTCACCACTTGTGTGCAAACTGTGTGGACCAAACTGGCTCAGTTACACCTGCATCCTCAAAATCTGATGGTCTTTAGCAAGATCTACATAATTGTGAAGATGATGGTTGCTTAGCAAACACCAGAAAAAAATGAATCCATGTTCTAATATGTAAATAAAAGAGGCTTAAAAATTATCAGTCACTAGAAGTGTGCTATTTTTCATTCAATTACTTTCTGGACATAGGGCTCACAGACACTGAGTACAGAGCACCTGCTTTTATAAATTTACTTGGCAAGAATAAAATTACACATTAGCACAAAAAAGCTGATAGGATTTGATTGTGTCTCCCCTGTGTTTATATTCCTCCTGCAAGAGACTGAGGACACTGAAAACCACAGGCTGTTCCCCTGTGCTACAGCAAGCAGGCAACCTATACATCTCAGGATTGTACTTACTACCTTTCTTGAAACAGAACTGTACACAGCACTACCTGCAAAGCTGTTCATTTGATTGCTTAACAGCAATTAGAATCACTACAAACTGTGCTGAAATACCAGCTCAGTCACAAACCTACTCAGGCACTGCATGGTGCATAACACCACCACAGCTTCCTCCTGACTGGGAAAAACTCTCTTGTGGGAAGGGCCAGCTCCAGATATTTCTAAACCTACAGCTCCTTTAAGCACTATTTTCATAATATTAATGGTTGCCTGACCTTCCTTCCAAACTCTGGACTGACAGAGAATTTATCCTGCACTACACATTGAATCACATTCGGTATGTTCATGTTTCACTCTTGACTACCAGGAGAAACGTGCATTCTGCTGGAATTCAAATCACCTACTCAGTTTCTCATAAACCAACATTGCCACAGCAAATGAAAACCCAAATGTGCATTAAATTATCTGCATTATGAAACACTGCTGTCATTTTGTCATTCCAGGCACTGGAGTGCTGTGTGCTTGCTAATGACACAGCATTTTAAAAGACTGAAACTTATAAGGACACAATAAAACTCACATGCACTGACTAGTCCTACACCTCTTTTTCTGACATGGCTCTGGAATTTATCATCCTTTGAAAGTATTTCAGAATTCATGTGAACCATTTTTCATGCCCTGCTGGGCAAGAGAGTTTGAAAGAGACTGTTGAGATAGATGGTTTACAGTCTTATCCTTGAGATCGTAAGAAAAGATAGATAGCTGGCTTTGTATAGTTATTGATGTCAGCAATTAATATCATCTTAAGCACCAATGAAAATGGTATAATTAACTTGCCAATTCTGGCAAACTTTAATTTTTCCACTTTTCCTTCAATTCCCTACACTGATTTATTTTAAGAAAAACATGATCTCCATGTTCCTCTACTAAATTTTGAAAGGTAATAAATTTAGGGAATTGGAGCCTATGAGCCAGCAAAATGTCTTTTTATGGCAAGGTTGCTCACCCTTTGTAGAAAGCCAGTTACATTTCAACCACTTCATTCACTTTTCAACAATTAGCCATTTCGGAGGTAGCATTCACAAATTCTTTGGGAGTTATGATGGAAAATGTGTTAGTTTTTAATAAGAAAACCCCTCCTTTGTATTTTGAAGACTTGTAGTGTTCTCAGAGTCATCAACCCAGAGCCACTTAAAGCAAGAAAATAGATAATACTAGATGGGGACTATGATTTGCATAAAATCTATTTATATTGCTCTGACACAAGATAATATACCCACTTTCAGGTCCCCTTTATAGGCAGAGTGATATAGAAGCAAATATAAATGAAAATTAGGTCTTCTAATTTCCTACTTTCAAGAAACAAAAACAATGATAGTGGCAAGATCCACTTTCTTCTCCCTGTCATACTCTACTGGAAAACTTGTTCAAGTTCAACTTTTTTTCAAGGAGACTGCTGAGATTCAATCCAGCCCCCAAAACGTCAGGATCCTTATACTTTTGCACAGCCTATTTGTGGATAAATTATCTTAATATGGGACTGCACCAGGTCTGGCTGGGATGAAATTATTGTTGTCACAGCAGCTCGTGTGGTGCTGTGGTTTAGATTTGTGACCAAAAGAGTGTTGGTAACACATGGATGTTCCAGCTCCTGCTGAGCAGTGCTTGCACAGGGTAAAGGCAGTTTCTCACTCTGCCCCACGGTGAACAGACTGGGGAGTACCCAAGAGGTTGGGAGAAGACACAAGGCAGAAGACCTGAACTAGCCAAAGAGCTATTCCATGCCATGTAACCTCATGCTCAGCAAGAGAAAGGAAGAGGAGGGGGCTTAGGGGGAATTTAGCCAGCTTCAACTCAGGAACTGTCTGGGCACTGATCTGTCCATGAGGGTGGGCAGTGACTGCTCTTGCACCACCTTTGTTTTGTTTTCTTTACAGCTGGGAGTTGAGGCGACATGGAAGTGCATCCCTGTGGTGCTTAGCTGCCTGCTGGGGTTAACCTGCAGCATGGACAAATCCTAAGTTACAGCCCTGCTACAGAGAAATCTGCAAACCTCCTGCTTTGAATCAAGGTAAACTGAAAGACTTGGTCAGGCCAATGTGTTTAGACAGGGGATGACGGAGTGGAGTAATAACCTTCCCAACAGCAATCCTCATGTAGAAGATTAATGAGATTTGGCAGGTGAAAGGCCAAGCCTGCAGCCTAACTCTTTTCTTGTGGGTGCAGGAAATACCTTCCATGAGCCTTATTCTCTGCAGCACATCTGTTTCTTAGAAGCTGGAACCTGAAGGTTACATTGCTCTTTATATTCAATGCTCCAGATTAATTATACTGCCTAGCTCTTCAAGTGGGTAGCAATATACTGCTACTGTGCAGGTGTGACTTATTTAGCAATTCTGACATGCTTATAGTGCAGGACTTCACTGCAAGGCTTTACAAACCACATGAGGCTAGAGAAGTCAGGGGCACTTCACAGAAAAACCCCATCCTGCAGTAGCACCCGGGATGATGGAAGTGACAAACCTCTGCACTCTGAGTTAGCTCTCAACTCCCAGGGTGGCAGTTGTGCTACAATTGCTGCAGTCTTTCATTTGAAGAGAAAAAAATAGGAAAACTCTAAGAAATGCAAGATGTCAGTGCCAGCATTCTGCCTAGCTATAGGCATTTAAATTATATTTGCACCATTTAAAAAGATTTCTGTTTCCCTGTAAACTCCCATTAATGAATATTTTTCCCTTCCTCTCTCACCTGTCCTGTGTATTCACACACCAAAGAGCTGCATTTCAGTTCAGTGATGGATTATGTAAAGGCTGCTCAATGACAGATACATGTTTCTAAGGCATCAGTTGCATTTTCAGAAGCAATTCAGGTTTCAAGGGGTCTGTTTGCAGAGGGGAACTATGAGCATGAGTCTAACATACACTCACCACTGCTCTTTAGAAGCTTCTTGCTTTACACCCTGGCCCTTGGACTTTTTTAGGGTTTAAATTGCCAGAGGAATTTGGTGCTACATATGGAAAGCTTTACTGCTCTGCTGCCCTCTCAAACTTTCAACCCTCAGGTCCTCAGGTTTCCTGTACCATTAAGAAAGGTATGCAGGCACATGGAATGGCTCTCAGAGCAACCAATGTACTGTGTGCCCTAAGCATCACACAGAAAAGCTTCTGCAGGAGCAAAATACGCCCTGAGATTTGCCTCTTTCATGATCAGCTACAGTAAAATTAGACTTTTTAAGGCATCAGGTGCTTTTGGAAATGTTACAGCTGAATCCACAAATTGATTTCTACATGTATGGTGCATTAAGCATTTTCTGAATATGCAGCATCATGTTAATTAAATATGCTTTTATCTGCACAAAGAAGGTGGCAGGAGGCTCTAAGTGGAGGTTACCCAGTTTTCTCACTGCTTGGACAAATTCCTTTAATCTCTATTCAGGATCTCTTATATAATGCCCAGTTCTGTCAGCTCCCTGATTTACTCCAGGGTGCATGGGTGGGACTGTGAGCACCAACACCTCACAAGTGTGGGCTCTGTGCTGCTAAAACTGCTCCTACCCTAGGACTGTCCTTTACCCACCAAACCATGACTATTATTTGTGCGATCACACCAAATACCGTTTTAACAACACGTTTCCCCATCCAGGTCTCAAACTCCTACCATAACACTATGAAATAAGCCAATACAGCGAGATTCTTTCCTCCCTCCTTGTATTTGATATTCACCACCTTGACTGACAGCTGGTACCTACCCCCTGATCTAAGCACTTGAGTAACTTCACTTCAGTAACCTCCATCTTCCTGTGCCTCTAACTTTCCACTGCTTATCATTCTCAGTTGTCATATTTTGTCTGAAGTTGATTGTGAACTCCATAATGGTTTATTTTTATGTACTCTAGGAAATGCTCAGTACAATACCAGAACTCAGAAAAAGCCTATCTACAGAATACTTCCCAGCACAGTATTCAACATCTTAAGCCCTGCAGATTACTTTGGTCTCCTATGTATAAACCCCAGGAATATTGGAGTACCCACTACAATAGGTAAATTGGCTATAAGTCCTTGCAAAGAACATGCATGGAAGAACAATCTCTCATGAGATGATTGTAAAAAAATTTAGCAGTCAAGCAAAACCACATGACTAATTCTTTCCTTCTGTTTCATGAATCAAAATCTACATCTCTGTGACAGATGATATATCAAAATGCTTAATTTTGCCTTCTTCTAATTTTTTTAAAATTTGGATTTTTAGACAAGAAATAATAATAGTCAGTTACGCCAACATGATCAAAATTCTCGTACTCATAATTTTGTACATATCTATTCCCCCTCCAAAAAATTAGTATTTTGGCCGTATTTTTTGTAGTCTTTAGGTACTAAATTAACAGCTGAAGAAAATTAATTGCCTTGTTTTATATAACTGAAGAGAAGCAATAAATGTACAACTTTCCTATATCTTTCAGAGACAGAGGTGACTAACCCTGTCTGGAATGACTATTCCAGAAGTGAAAAATGTAATCTCTAAGCTCATTCAATATTAAGTTTTTCTCTTGTGACTTGTCTACCAGGAATTTTGCTGATAATGCCAATTTATTTCACTTAAGACAATGATTAGTCAACAGTCAGGGAAAAATTTCAATCAGTGCAATGTGGTTTGAATTGAACTTTGTTTGACTTTTGACTCCTGCTGAGAGTTATATAGGGTACAAAAATACTCAGAGTGGTATGATCAATTTGAAAAAAGAAATAAATGAGGAACTGGACATTGTTGTTCATGGATGGAATGGAGAAAAACCACGAGCAGGCAAACACAGTTCAGAACAAGGTTTGAAAGGGATTGTTATAAATGATATGGGAAGAAAATATTTTTTTAAACTATGAACAAATCTTTAGCAATGGCTTTTATAAAACATTTCCAAGTATCCAAGTGTGCAAGATAAAGCTGCACTGGTTGATCAAACTAATACAACCAGCAATTGTGAAATGAAAAATCCAAAGGCTTGCTGACCTTGGCAGCATTACAGAAGCAATCTTTACATAAGAATGAAATGTTCTTAGATTATTTCTCCCAATAGATTATGTTTTAAACATACTTTTACTTCACCTTTGTAAAGAGCTTTGAAATCTCCAAGTGAAAAGTGCCATGTCCAGTTATGGAATTAAATATGAAAATATATGTATCTCTTTGTCCCAGCTATCACTTTTCTTGAAGACACTTATTTACTGCTGATAACACAGTGTAAATCCCCCACTGCCCTTATGCAAGATGGTTAAGCTCTGTTATGCCCTCTGGACACCAGCCAGGCCTCTCTCCACATTATTAGTTTTTTTAATATAGGCCACTTTCTTGCTTTTAAAATGAAATTAGAGCAGTCATTTCCTAGGAGGGTGGGGAGAAAGTAGCAGAATACTGAAGGATGACTACTGACACAAGGATGCTGCCTCCCAGACTTACAGGGACTGTGCAAGCCTCCTTAGCCCAAGTTTGCAGAATTAGGGCTTGAAGTGATTTGAATTAACAACAAGAAAAATAGGAGCTGCTGGCACAGGGGGAGAAAGGATGCCATGGCATTCACAATGGCAATATCCACAAAAATAGGCTGATCATCACCTGAGGCACTAAGCAAGCCAAAGGCCTCTGGGGCAGGAAGTATTTAAGAGCCTCCAAAACCTCTCCTTAATATTTGTATAACAAAAAAGGAACCAATATGCAGAAAGATAGGCAGAGAGCACATGGCTCAAGTTTCACAGGATTTTCTTTTTAAGGTAAACATTTATTTAATATCACTGCCATAAAGGACTTCAAGGCTTCATGATGAAAGTCAAACTGTTCTCAAAGCTGACGTATCAGAGCATATTCCAGCAATGATTCAGCATTTCCACTCTGAGGATATCCATGGTACAAGATAAATGTTATGAAACCACTTCATACACAAGGTGGCATAAACCATCCACATTCTCTACCTTCACCAGGCATCATTTAAAATTCCTGGCAAACGACAGTGAAGACTGGATGCAGTTTACCTAATTTTAACTATTTATAGGAATAATCAATACTTATAATAAGACCCAACAATTATTAAAGAGATTTATTTAAAAATCTGAAAGTAAATCATCTATATATGGTCATAGTTTTTGTTTTTAACAGAGGGACTATTGAGTAGCTAAATTAAATGCTAGCAATTCAATATGGAAAGATACAGTATGTCTTTATTCTTAACAGTTGTTTCCCTGCCACTACTTCCTTTTCATTACTTTCAGCTTCCTTGAGGCAGGCCTGATTTTTTTACTATTTCCCTAAACCCTGAGAGCTCCCTGAGAGCAATCTGCTCTCCTGAGAGCAACCTGAAGCAACAACAACAGGTTTTGTGGAACTCACTCTAAGGTAACAGCAGTCAAAAAGTGCTGTTTTGAAACAAAACACTCCACATGTTTTCAACAACTTCTTCCCCATCCCACAAAGTGCCTGAAACCTTACATTCCTTGCAGCACAGATCATCCTAAGGTCAGTCTGCTGCTCTACAGCTAATCCAAGCTTTTAGCAAAGGAAGTGCCTCTCTCTCTCCAGCAATCCTAGCCAGAGTGGAAGTGGCAGTTTTATGCCTTTTTGTAGCAACAATTTTATCTGAAACATTCATATGCATTATTCCTTCCACAGGAAGGGAGCCTAGCTCTGTAGGAAGCCTAGTGAAGTGCTCCATTTGGGGAGGTGACACAGAGATGACAACAGCAGCAGGTATTTGGCTGATTCAAGGCTAGGTACCAGTAAGCACCATTCCTGACCAGAATGTTTAATCTTCTAATGACTTGTAGACAACATATCTGCCCATTCTTGGAAAGTATATAAGAAATGCTTTTTGCTACCTCACTGCCATACTCATAAGAATAGCATTTTAAAAGAAAAAGCAACATAGATATGGATGCCATGAGTAAAATCCAGATTGCTCTTTTTGCACCATTACAATCCACATCAGTAAATGAAAAGCAGGATTTAACTCCTTGTTTTTGATACTAGACTCATCAGTTACATGACTGTGGCTTTATAACATAAAATACCATTCCAATAAAATATTAAGAATGCAAGTCATCAAAATACAAAAATGATTCATTAAAATGACATTAGGTAACAACAGTAGCATCTTATACAGCAATTTGTTTACTCTTGTTGAAGGTTCCCACACTTTACTGCACTCAGGTGCACACACTCTGGCACAGGGTACTGTGCAAGTAACACTTGCTGGAATCTTCAAAAATTGCCATCTGCTACATGTACCACATTTTGGTACCTCTGTACAGATGCTCTAGATATGTACCATCGTTTCAATATCCAGTTCTTTACCCAATAACCTGGCCAGACCATCTGGACACCTTCATAAATCTATTAATGAATATCAATCCTCTAATCAGCACATGAAATCTCATAGGTACTCACCCTGCAAACTGGGCACTGCCAGTGACTACTGCTGTCTCTAAGCCTGAACTCATCAGACAAACACTTGGAATGATACACACGAAAACACAGGTCACATATCAACACCTCTCCAGGCAAATGGCATTCAAAACAATACCAGTCATGATTTTCTGTTTCCCAGTCCTACAAAAAATACAAAATATTTTGGTATGACATTCTGTCAAAATCTGCAGGAACTAAGAACAAAATTGATATGTCTTGAAATCCAGCAGCAATTAGACATTATAAACATTTTTAAGAGGTGTAAAATGTTTAAAAAACAGGGGAAAACCTATGTGCTTAAAGGTCTTCATCAATTTAATACACACTAACTCCAATAGAATATGAATGCCAAGTTTTAATTTTTTTCAATTTTCTGATTAGTTACAATTTCAAATATGAGCTCTGTCCACAATGAAAAGTGGGTTTGTTTTCTACCTTTGTGTAAAATATTTGTTGACCTCTCTGTATTAGATTGCAAACAAAAGTTTGTGCACCTCAACAGACCATACCTATTTTCTTGGACTATTTCCCTTAGTTTGATTGTTATGGTATATTTTCAGCTGTAATTTTCTGAAGGGTGGTCCCTTCCAGGCTTTACTCTCTTAAAACTGACAACTTTTCAGCATCAAAGTGTTGAGTTACAAGAAATAAATGAAATCATGAACCAATTACTGCAAGAAATGTTCCTGCTAAGCAATTCCAATGCAATTCAAAACATATAAAATGTTTCACTTGCCGTGCTCAATAGCACCGGGCTCATTCCTGAAATGTTCTGCAGTAGACAAAGGATATGGTTCTGCTGATGCACAGGTGTCTTTAATATAGTCTTCCTTGAAAATTCACCCCCAACGGCCAAATTCTGACCTTTGAAACATGTGCACAAGCTTTGCTGAAATAAATGAGAGCAGCATGCATACAATTTGGAGGCAGAATTTTGCTCTAGGAATCTATAGTTCTAAAACCAAGCAGAATTGCCAGTGGCCACTGCTAAATGTTTGTTTGTAATCTGAAATGCCACAGTTTTCTCTACACTTAGAAGACAAAATAGCTGTCATATCTCAGATAAAACTCCCAATGCCTTTTCATGGCAAATGTCACTTTTCAGTGGGTTCAGATCTCTGCAAAAACTACTCCTATTCTTCAGTAAATTATCTTGATAAAAATCTGATCAAGCTATTTTTAATGTCATGCTATGTAAAGGTGGAGTTAGCAATTCCCACCGACTGCCAGAACGGGCATTTGTCTGATTTTCACTATTCTGTGCCTGGGACGTGCTGTCCTGGTGTGAAAGGTCTCCTCCAGCGGAGCAGCGTACGAAATGCCACGTGCTGAAGCACGGCGTGCTGAGCACAGAACTCATCTGACCAGAGCCCCCAGGAACACACGAGATTTTGGGACAGCCCCAACCCACGCTGCCTGCACTACACTTGATGTACCATGAATGTTGGATTGCAGGGGTTGCAAGTTTAGAGGGGGGGAAACCGCCCTATGAAATCTTAACCAGAACTTTGCCCTCCTTTGTTGTGCAGATTAACAGTGTAACTTGACCTTTTGTCATTTCTCCTCAGTTCATTTTATTGGCAAATTCTGTATATCTCAAAATGGCATAACACCACCAATTTTGGCTAAAAGAACACATTCTTGTTTCACCAAATCTTTCCCCTTCCAAAGTCCAGCGGCTGTGTACTTTGGGAGCCCTTTCTTTGGGATATTTTGTAAACAACTAAAGATACTGCATTGTTGGTGCACTTGATTTGCCTGTAGACTGAGAGAAATCAGGATAAAGTAATGTTTTTTATGTCATTTATATTAACTGTATGTAGAAAATGAAAAAAAATCAGGTGGCAGTCAAGGGCCAATTAAGCAAGAAAAAGAATCAGTTTTGGTTGAATGTATATTTAGATAAAAATTAAACTGAGAAGACCCCAAGAGGTCCTGCAATTTCACCACAGAATCAGGATTCCAGGAGTCTTAATTTTTGTTTGTATTAGTTACGTATTCGTATCTCCCAGATATTCCATTGTTAAGAAATATGCTGGCAAAGAGATGTGGAATTTCATAAACATACGGAAATATATTTGCTGGCAAGAAAAACCACACACTCAAGCCAGAAACCATGACGTTAAATAAAGGAGCAGAAGAGGCTTCCTTCAGCATTCACACTGCAAAGTTTTGAAAACCTCATTATTTCTAAAAGGATTTTCACAGAAAAAAAGTTTTAGTTTAATGCAGTATATTTAGTGCATAAGTATACATAAAACATTCATTTGCGCAAATATATTTGAAAAGCTAGTTAAAAAAAAGATTTTAAAAAGTGCATAACCCTTGTGGACAACTGCCCTATTGACTTCAATAGCGAGGTCAGAGGCATTAGTTTTCCTCCAACAGCAATGAAATGTTGGTTATTGCTCCTCTCGGTTTACCTAAGTGTCAATGGGAGGGGAATGTGCTCCCGGCACTTTATCTATTTATTTACTTATTTATTTTCATGCAGGAAATGGGCTCGGTCGCGCTGCGCCCAGCTCGGCCTCGGGCGGGCCAGGCCGCTCGGGCAGCGGGCGCGGCGGGGCTGCAGTTCCCGCTCGCACCGCCAGGTGTCGCCGGGCGCTCCCGAAAGCGGCGGCCCAAGGGCGGCCGCGGTGAGAGCGGCGGGGCCGAGCGGCCGCCGCCAGCGCCGGGCCCGCCGCACGCTCAGCTCGGGACCGGGAGTGACATGGATGATGGTGGTGGCTAAGAGAGTAAACTAAGCTATCCTAATGGAAGACAGAAACGTAATAGGAAATATGACAGAATTCAAAACCACATAGTGCAAAAATTGTTCACCTTGTTTTTTGCTGCTGTCTGGGAAAAAGGCTGCATACCGTAGGCCTTTCAAAATAAAAACAAAACAAACTTTGTATCTATACTGTAAGCCATCTGGTTATCAGGATATACACAAGGCTAGAAAGAATTCATGCACAGTGACCAGGAAATCAATCTGTTAGTTCTAACTTCTGGTTGCATACATTTCCTCCTGCATTCCTGGAATGCTACCTGACACTTTCACCACATTTTATTTCTTTAAAATATCCCACGTACTTATATGATTAAAAGAACCCAACACCCATCATTCTTATCCATATACACACCCACCACCAGGCCAATTAAAAAATCATCAAGAATATTAATGATTGTTAATTAATGCACTCTCTTTCATACATAAACCTTCGCTGGGTATCTAAAATAGATCCTTCTAACATAATAAAATAGATCCTTCTAACATAATTTACTGCATAGGGAGTTGCCCCACCAAAAGCAAAGCAGCACCTTTGCTGCACATTATCGAAGGTTAGGCTATCACTTTATCAATAAAACTCACAGTCCTTGTTTGTGTATAAAAGGTGGTACATTTTCCCAGGGCCATGCAGGCTGAGGAAGGATCTCCGCACAGGGACTGAGTTTCCTGGTGCAGGGAGGGAAGGGCTCCGGGGTCCCTGTGCTGCAGACAAAGGGAATCCTCTGCCCAAGTTCAGCAGCACCAGCCTGGCCCCGAGAGGGAGCAGATTTGGTATCTCAGATCCAAGAGGAGACCTTCCCCCTTGGTCCTGCCCAGCTGCCCGCGGCATTCGTGGATCTATGCAGCAGCAGGACAGCAAATGAGTTTGGGGGACTGTGTGTCACAGCCAGAGCTACGCTCTGTTAAGCAGAGCGGGATCTTGCAATCATATGGGTCACACGTGGTGGTCACTTGTTCTTTATATTCAAATCTGTCAAACATTCTATCATAAAGGTCACTTTGCACTGACATAAATAGCTGAGGTTCACTTGGCATCATGAGTGAAGTACTGCAACAATTTCAAAAACACAATTTATGACCGGCACATAAGCTTACTTTTCTTTGTCATTTGTCTTAAGTAGGTTGTCTTAAAGCAAATACATACATTTATTCTGGAAGTACAGAAAAATAACATGGGATAGAAAATGTCAGGCTATCCAGAGCACTTGACAATTTAAATACAGATAAACCCAACAGAAAGGAATGAATCATCATGTCGTAGCCTTTACTGTAAAATAAAATACATAGTTGTTGTCAAGGGAAGAATAATTTTAGTGCACAAAGAAAATGTCCATTATAATGCAAATGTACATGGAAAAGAAATGCTTACTCATTAGTAATGGAGATTTACTTAGCTGTAATTGAAATAGGGAATCTGTATGTTGGAGAATGTGACATCCTGCTGTACAATTAGCATACCATTAAGTAGGAGATGTGAAGCACATACTGACAGTAAAATTAACAATAACTTAGAGGTCACAATTGTAACTATTAGGTCACTTCCATACCACAGCAAGCCCGTAATTATTGTAAAAAAATATGTTAAAACAAGTAATAGATTTTCATTTTCATATAAATTATATGTAGGTATAGCACATGAAAACAGTATAACCTTCTTTCTCAGACTTTGTCTAAAAGGACCACTTTGCCTTTTTATAATGCACATTCCATTAACATAGCTCATTTCTTACCTGTTAATCTGTTTTCTCCAAGTCCCTTAATGGTAGCCCAGATACTCGGTATTAAGTCACTCTACTATCAGGTGGAGAGAGGAAAAGGGAGGGGGGAAAAAAGCAAAACTCTATTCATGAAACTCCCCCTTATGGGGATTTGCTGGTTTCACACAGTTGAACTAGATTTCCCAACAATCCAAATTATGGATATCCTTTGGACCCAACCAGTAAGCTAAAAAAAAAAAAGGGTCATATAGATGGGAAAGACAGTTAAAAGTCAGTTACCCCTTTGGCATGATCATGTTTATTTACGAATAGTATACATACAGTTCTGTTGTCCTAAATTCAGTATGAAGCAAACGAAGGAAATAATTTCCCATGGAGTTCATGGTTCCCAGCATTTCCTGTGTAGCACTTGTCCCATAGCAATCTTTGCACTTTTTCCCCTCCAGGTGTTCTGTTTTAAGTGCTTCTCCAGCATTTATTTTATATGTGTGCTGCTGTGGTGTTCCTCTCTCTCCCCTCTACACTCCTGCACACACAGCTCCTTCCAGATCACAGGATTTTCATTCAGACCCACCTGTGCACAAACTCACTGTCAGCCCAGCATGCTGTCTATGCTTTAACAGTCCCTAGAGCTCCAGCTGCCCAGTGGATAAGAAATTTAGAGCAGTTTTTCACTGGTTTAAAGGAAGAATATTAGCAGATACTCAGTAGATTTCACCCACCGTGTAACGTTTTTGGTCTGTCACAGTGGTGGAATCTAGAATGCCATCAAGGTCCATGCCAGTAGATAGAAGTAATTTTAAAAACTAAATTATTTAAAAATAGTAGTATTTGCATGCTACATTTATTTCAAGTAATTTTCATCACCAGCCCAAGACTTTAGTATAATCTTTTCATGATTATTTCATAACCCTTTAAAGAGTGTCAATAAATGAGTTCCTACTATTTCTCAGATTCCCATTTCTTTAACATATAATGAGATAGGCCATGCCCAATTTAAAGATATAATTTCTGAAGCAAATGTTCTGTATTCTGATATTTTAGGATTTGGGAACAGCCATAAGGAACACTTCCATCTCTTCTCACCTCTATCAGCTTTAAAATCAGAGTTCCCCTCCCCTTTCTTCAACTAAGAGAAGCTTTTAAAATCTTAGGTTCTGATGTCAAGGTTTCTTTGCTGGCCTTCAATAACTGTTCACTAGAACCAAACAAAACTGACTACCAAGTGGAAATATACACTGAAATAAATGCCTCACAAGAATGATGCTCTTTTTTTTTCATATCTTCAATTTTGCTTTGGTTTTGCAACATGCATCCATCATCATCTGCTGTTGGGAAGTAATTCCTATCATCTCTACTTAATCTTTCATCTTTCAAACTTTCTGCTGTAAATTAAAAGCCTTTATTATATAAGAAATGGTGGTACTGCATTCTAGCATGGATGAATCTACCATTTCATTACTCTCCTCTGGTATCTGGGTCCTCTCTTTAAAATAACTTGGAGTATGCTGCAGGAACCTATACCCCCTCTCACATTAAACAAAGCAGCATCTATTTCTGTCTAAACACATTTTCCATTCTTAATAAATCAGTTCCTTTCTGTCTTTTTGAGGCAGCATCTGCTCCATCAAAGCTTTCTCAATTAGACATGAGCTTTACTAAAGGTAATTGCTAAAACCTTGCAGTACATCTTTATGACTCACGACTATCAGGAACCACCGTGGGGGTGCACTACCTATGAGACTTCTCCAAAAGCTGAAGAAATGCTTCCTACTTCTACATTTGCTGCAAATAGCAACTGCCCACTTCATTTACCTGTTTTGTACTTCTCTCACGGTGTAAATGCTGGAATCCCTGCCCCACACAAAAGGCAAGCTGAAACAGACTTGGACAGGAGCACCAGGGTTGTTAACAGCCCTGATGAGCTGCAGAAATGCGACACCAGCATTTAGCTCAGCTTTGAAATGCCTCCCTTTGCCCATCTATCCACTGCTTTTACAATTCTGTTCAACTTCCAAGTAACTGCTCTGTAGTAAGAGGAGTTTTACAAAGTGTGGCTGATTATCTGTAGAGCTGCACAGATGGAAGCCTTACCCCCTTTTTTTTTTTTTTTTTCCAGAGATTTCAAGCGGATTGTGGTACGTGCACACTGGCCTTTATTTTAAACAGGCTCTATCTCATTTGGCACAGCAGCCAGTAAGAAAGCTCCAGCTTATCAGGGGTCTCTGGCAGATGTACTGGTGGAAACACTCAGACATCAGCATGCACCAAATAATACCTGGATGGAACAAACATTATGTGTCATGGAACATCATTCCCAGTGTTTTTTCAAATGCAGTGGGGACACAGTGTGTGTTTTCCACCAGAGGCCTTAGTCTGCAGTGAGAGGAGTGTTCCTACTGCCCTTTGGGTCAGTCTTCTCTTCGTGCCCTGTCCCTGGCTCCATCTGTTCTTTAGCAAGCATGAATCCTCCTGTAAACATCCTTTCTGCTTTTATCTTTTCATCAGAACAATGATGAAAAGGTTAGGCTTCAAACTGAGGAAGGTGTGATTAATTCCTTGATGGCTCAGAGGACTTACTCCATCTTTGCAGCAGGTAAATGGTGAGTTAGCTGTTTAATAAAGTATTTCCCTTTCATCATTACTGTAAAGGGTCTATATTTGATAAGGACGATTGCTTTCCAATGATAAAAGTTTCTTAGATCATCACATTTTTACCTTTAACGCTAGAGCAATGCTTTGGGGTAAATTCAACTCCAAAATAAGCTTATTTTCTCCCCTGCAGTTTTCCTGCATCCCTGTGTTTACTAGATATATTTCTTCCTGTTTTGCATCTATGTTTTTCCTACTGCTTTTGCTCATCAAAAGTGCTTAGCAAATAAACAGGAATCCATCTCTCTTTCAAAGCCAGGAAGACTTCAGCAGCTAGAATCCCTTTGTGAAAATCGTTTCACTTTATCTTTTCTTTCTTTTTCTAGAAAACTACTACAGCAGGTAGCTACAATGTGTGCTTTCACAGACAGGATAATCTATCCATTCAGATCTGTTCCCTTTATAGATTATTTCCTTCTCTGACCTGGGCTTTATCTTTATAATGGATTCCCATATATTGACCCTGTAGGACACTTTGTAGGTACTCATTATTTATATTTTATCACAAAGAAATCCAAAATAATTATGAATTCATATGTCCTCACAACTACTGAGGCACCTTGCTTTATTTCAAGTACATTTATTTATTTATTTCTTAATTATGGCCAAGGTTTTAGCATCTCAGCAATTAATTGGAATTTCTTGTTTTACATGGTTTTTAAATTCTCTTATTTTAGAAACCCTTTCTATTCTAAAAAGAACAAACACAAAACCAACAGTCAGGGGAGAGATCAAAATCTCCTTCTCCACAGTCCGTGTATTTATGAGCTTGTAACTATCCATTTCCATTTTCTTCACTGGTAACTGCTTCCTCTTCTGATGCACTGATGCAGGAAGACTCAGGTTCTGCAGAGAATTCCACATCCGCTCAGAATTCTTCCGGCTTTCATTCACTGAATTTAATCTAATTAATTTATTGCCAGTTTGTCCTAGAAGTCTTCAGTTTCTGGCAGAAACCTCCCAAATCTTCTCTGGATTCTGCCAGGACAGGTAGATTTTTATTCATCTTTCCACCCTGCAGACATGTTCTGGACAATTCGGGATGATAGGTCCCAAAGTGCAGAGCCAGGCTCTAGCTTCCAGTGCTAAAGAATTGAGTTTTTTCCAAGAAGTGTACTAGCATGTCAGCAGCAAAACTGACTGCTTAAACCCCTGTCACACTTATCTGCTCGGCCTGTAAGTTGTGTTCCTGAAGTAATGAATAAATCTCAATTTCCTTCCTAAGAATATAATGTTTGAGTAGTAGCAGTGCACATTATTTAAGGTGAGACAATACAAGCATTCTCCTCCAGGATATTAGAAATATAAAATAATTTCAAGTTAAAGTGTTTTTTTCTTTCTTCACGTTCCAAGCAAGTTCAAGGTTAATAGAAACTTTCAGCTTGTCTCCTCAGAAACTGGATTCACTCTGCTATTAAGGTCACAATTTTTGACTTAAGTTGAGCCAAGAGGAGGTTTGTAGGCTATTTTCATTAGGGAGATAAATCAGTGATGGAGTGAGGAATTTATCACGTGCAATGCCTTTTATGTCCACATTATGGTTTTGTTCCCCTAGAAAGAAGGTAAATCCAGACCAGAAAAAAACCATCTCTTTGTTTGTAGTTCTAAGTCTCCTTTCAAGAACTGAGTACAAAAATGGTCTTCTTCCCTTTTCTTGCTTAAAATACATTTACATTGCTTCTCTGGTCTTATTGTGTAGTTCTCCTTTAGGTTGATGGTCACACACAGAAACATTTTATCTGAACCAACAGCAGAACCTCCTACACAGGTTCCTTAAATCTCTTGCCTATGTGTCCTGTGCTGTAGGTGTGGCTGATATTGTTTCAGCTGTCAGTTGATAGAAAGGCATGGGGACTGCATTTATTGTGAATTAAGCATGAATATTAATAAGCCAGTCAACTTCAATGAAGTTTCATTCAGTGACCAGCATGACACAATAATAATCAGTCGCCAGAGATACAGAGCATTTTGAACCCACAAAGTTAATAAAAATAACACTACTAGGTCAGGGTGGGCACAGAAGGGGTAGAAAAAACTCAAGATGCATATTTTCAAAACAAACTCAAGACAGACTGATCTATGTCATTGTTCTATTAGCATAATTTAAATCCCATGATTAAACCTTTCTACAGACTAGTTTGACTAGTTTACTTCAAACTTGAAGGTAAATTTTCATTCATAAAAACAACCTTTCAAGTAGAAAAGAATATTTTGTGAAATCTGTGAACAACATTATCAGTATCTCAACTCCAGAATGGAGAGTGAAAAGCCTCAAAGAAGAATACAGCATTACATCAACTGAATTTTGAAAAGTCAAGCTGGCAAAGCTGAGAGAGTCAAGTGAAGATGCTGACAAGGTTGTTTCACCAGTTTAAAAGAAGCAGCATCTCTCTGCAGTCAGATGGAGTCTACTAGTGTCACCTTCAGTAATGTGAAGATCCTGCAAACATTGTGAACTCCCTTTCCAGAGAACAAAAAATAAGGATGAGCAGAGGAGAGGGAAGAAATACCCCTGAACAGATGGGAAGAGGAAAACCAAGATTGGAAAGGGAATGCAGAAAATGGCTCACTATTCTTAACCCATCTAGAGGCAGCAAGAACCACTAGAATTGCTGTGAGGCCATTCTCATGATCTGCATGTTAACAGCCTTAATGCAAAGACAGAAGAGGGTCTTGGCTTTAATGCAGAAAGGATTTCTCTTCCATAAGTTGGGAATTCAGAATTTTAATTTATTTATCTAGGACAAAATAGTCTATGCTTTGATTTGATGATTTGAATATATTTGCTTTTCTGAACTTTCACAAATCCACTTATTTTTAGTTTATTAATAAGCAGAATCACATCTGCAGTTTGTGCCGATAATTTGCAAGATAAATCATTGCATTTAGCACATGAAGGATTGATTTCATGGCAGTCTTTTGGAAAATTAAGCTCCAAATTATGGGACCTTAAAGGATGGAAAGACAGAAAAGATTCAGAGAGTTTCAGAAGCTCATCATCCTTGAGTGTTCTTGTGTGACCAGGCTGGTATGTGGCCTGACCTCAAACTCCTCATACTCTCCCTGATGTGTGGTAATAAGGGATGGAAGCCAGTTTGAATTTTTTCTCTCACAGGATCAATCATTAACTCTTTGCATCAGTGAATCCCAAACTGTAAAGAACACTGTCACTTTCACAATAATTAGGAATCTATCTAGAACATTCCAGCCTGGAAAATTCGCAATTTGTTCAATATGTAAAAAATATGAACCAATATGGCTTGGGCTATGTTCGGCTTTGGATCAGTGAATTTACACAGGACTTTGCATTAAAGGCAATATGGATGGACAAGGCAAACAGAGAATTTTTTAAACACTGAAGGAGATTTTTCTTCATTTGGTGTGACATGTTCTTCCTCTTTGTGCTCTTCAGTTGTAAGAGCTTTCATGATGAAGGCACTGGCTGTCACTATTGCTGTTTCATATTATCCTCCTGCCCCTAACTGAAAAGAATGGGATGCACATTAAAACCATTCCTCAGCCTAGTTATTTAGAACTGGTAGCTATTCAGGCTGGTTTTGGATTGAGGTTTGGTTTTGTCTGTTGTTGTTCAGGGTTTTTTATTATTTAAAATGTATTTTATGTACAGAAAAGATTCAATCTCTCACAGTGACAGTTCTTAAGCTTTTTACAATTATCTTCACATTTATGGAGACTCAAGATGACATAGTCAGTTCAAAAAACGGCTTCTGGCTACCAATACTGACCTAGCATGGAAAAATCAATATAATTACAAAAGCAATTAAGCATGGCAAGCAAGGAATCAAGCCTTTGCTCAATCTAAAATAATTTAGATTAACACAAACATAACAGCCAAAAATACTCCTTTCTCATAGACTGATCCTAGCAAAATCAAACCTGCAACTCATCAAATCACAAAAATAACTGGGTGTGTGCCTAAGGTCACTTGGGTTAAAAAGTCACCTTCAAGACCCACAGTGCTGACAGTGGGTTACAACAAATGTTACAATGATGGGAATACAGACAGAGTGACAAGATAGTTTATTTAAGCACCTTTGTGACTTGGAAGTATCTGGAGTTGCTTTGAGCAAACACCAGTACTTTCTCAATTTAAAATTGAGAAAGTAATGAAATAGCACGCTGAGAAGACACGTGCGTGTTGGGGAAAAACAAGTTGCATCTCTAATGTTTTCTGAAAGCAGGAAAAAGCAAAGAAACTTCCCCTCCAAACAGTGTGCTCTCCACAAAACTCAAACATCATTAGAAGGAAGAATTGGAAAGGCCATAATTTAGATACAGAGAGGACCAAATACACAGGAGAATGACTGTAACTGAACCCCACAGTCAGACTTAAACAGCCAGAGGAATTGCTGCCTCTTTCAATAGACAATCAATCAAATGATCAGAAATCAGAACTCTGTAAAAGAATAATCTCTTGAAAATATAATCATCTTTTATACATTCTTCAGTGAAGAAATAGCTCACAGTGCCTTAAGTAAGTGTGAAGCCTCACTCTTCACATCTCATTAGAGACTTTGGCCACTATGAACCATTTTCAAACCACAGCAGTGTTGTGGGGTATGTTGCAATCAGATGCAAACAATGAACCTGTGTTATGAACACATCTCCATTTTACACAATATTGTTTGGCTTCATGAACACAAGAAAATTGAAATTATACATTCATAAAGCCTCTCTCTGGGTCAGAGCAGCTTTATGACTTTAATCATGAGGAGAAGAAGCACATTAAATGCTCAAAATAGCTCAGTGCACACTGTCTGTAGAAAAATGTGAGTAAGACAAACTAACTCTAAAAACTGCATCTAATCCCCTCATAAAGCCATAGGACATTGGTACTTAAATTCAATTTTTTTCTTGGGGTTAGACACAGTACTATGTTACACAGTTAAAAGTACATAAAATCATGGCAGAACAGAAAATAGTAATGAATAGGTAAGAAGATTCATTCTTATTTTCTTGAAGAACTAAATTTCCTTTCTATTTTATCAACTGCATTCAAAACAAAGTTAATAACACTGATTTACAAATTATTTTCTAAATCCAAAGATCAAGAAGATTTTTTTTATACTGATAATAAATAACATGTCCAAATTCCAGAAGTTCTGTGAGAAACAGAAACAAAGCATTTAGAAAAAAAGAAAAAAGTAAACTTCCATTACCAGACTTCAGGACTGACATTTCCCTTGCAAGGCAAGAAGCTGAAGAGATTTGTTCAACTGTATAATAATGCATCAACAAACAAAAAAATGCAAAATTCCTAACTAAAATCCTCAATAAAAATGGAAAATAAATTCTTCTCTCATTTATTTTGTGTAAATGCATTAATCATCTGCAAGATAAGAAGGCCTGTAAGCTGAGAACACATTTTGAAAATGTGCAAAACATCTGGACACATGGTAAATGAGCAAACAAAATGAATACCTGCACAAGCCCTGGAGGTATAATATTTGCAGCAAAGTTCTTGTTTAGGTACCAATCCTTAAATGTCAGTTGGAATACAGTACATTTTGTTACCAACTCCACAGTCTAAATTTAGTAACTTACATAAAAATATTTCTCTCACGTGTATCTGACAGAATAATTTTCCACTCTTAAATCCGACCATTCTTTTTTTTTTTTTTCCAGTTTTTCTGAACATTAATTTTCACGAGCTGTCCCTTTTGGGAGAACCTCCTGGTGCCCTCAAACTGTTTTGTCTTTGCACCTCAGCTTGTCTTTTGTATATTACTAAATATGTGAGGTTTTATAAATTTTTTTTACTGTAGCTTCAGCATGCTGCTAGAACAATGAGAGCAAAGTAGTATAATTTTTCTGAAGGCTAAGGGCTAACCCTATCAGAGATCATGTCCTCACTGCATAGATCTATCATTATGTCAACCTATTGGATAGGGCAGGTGTTTGGAAACCCCTAAGCAAGCATCACAGATTATCAAATTACTCTTTTCCAAGTACAGCTGCACTTTCATAATCTCTATACTTTCAGTTATTGTCACTATTTAGCCATCAGTCTGTAGTCACCATTACAACCAGCACTTTCAGGTCATGTGGCATCCTCTAGTGAGGCACCTCTTACAGTAACAGACAAAGGTGCTCAGCAGTTTTGTGGCCAAGGCCAGTAATCTTTTCACCTGCTAAAATTCAGATCCAAAACTTCAAAAGTGTAAAAAATCACCAAGCAAATACTCAAATAAAAATGGGGGGAGGGCTGATAAGAATGCATCCCTTTGCTATCTCCTTGGAGCAGCCTGTGTTTGCTGACTTCCACTGTGGTGCCAGGAAAGAAGCTAAAATCCAAAAGCATTCCCGCACTGGTGTCAGTGGGTGGTGGACTGGTTCTTAAGTCTTCTCTTTCCTGTTTTGAGCTTTCCAAGTTCCGATAGTACCAGTCAAATCAAATTTGACAATTAGATGAAGGCTCTGTAAGTGACAAAGTTTGAGCCTGAAATCCCTATTTGAACATTAATACCCTGCTTTGAAGAGTTCCATCTCCTCCAAGCGCACCTCCAGAAAGAATTCTGTGTATTTGTCCTCACTGAAATGTAACTTGAGTTCATGGTCCAACAGTCATTAGTACCAGATTTGAGCAGTGCTGAATTACAAAGAACTACAAACTGTCTCTTGATCAAGTGCAGACAAAGCATCTGTAAAACTACCCCTGTGTCCAAAGCAGAGAACATACCAAACTTGATGGGTTTGCACCAATTGGCGGAGAATGGAAAATACTGATCTGATGTCGAGTGATGACAATGACACTTTGTTACTCATTAAAACTTTTTGAATTAAAGAACAAAGGGAATGACTTTATACCAAGTCAATGTGTTTTGCTTCATCAGTCTGCAGCATTTTGATTCAGTATTAGGAACAAAAAGTTTGGGTTTGGGTACTTTTGAAACATGGCCTGGATCAGAAGCTGATTTTTATTTTTGCATAAAACTGTTAAGTCAAGTGTGGTGTTCTGAACTACTGAGACAGCCACCACACATATGGTCACAGCCCAAAGTATCAGTGCTTAGCAGTAATACTGAAAATGCAGTCTGCTTCTAACTAAAGGGTTATTCAAAATGTGACTTGAACAGCATCTTCTGTCAAAGACAGCATTTTTTGCTCAGACATAAAATAATTGTGCAATTTTAATGACTCACTGGGAATTTACAGGATGTAAATTCTTTCAAGTTTTGGAAAAGAAATGTTGCTAATAAGCAGCAGGAACATTATTTGAATGATTATATAAGAAATGGCTATTGTGAGGCATTTTGATAATTTTTTTTTCCTTTCTCTTAGCAATACAGGAAACAAACATACAGAATACTTGAGATAATCACAGATCTCAGGCTTTATGTCTTGTTGAGCCTACACAGTTAATATCACTTCTAAACAGATAAAATTCATGCAAGAAATACCTAAAAGAGCTAAGCTGGAGTTTAGAAATGTTTCCTCCCAGGGAGAACAGTAACATACCCTTTTTAAAAATTCCCTTGGGGGTTTCTAATGACATTAGAATGAAAATCTTAACAGTGACATAATGTACATTAAATACAATGTATTGAAATTGAGGTATTTCAATACTTTAAATTCATGTAAGTGAGATAATTTTGATGATAATGTTTTCTGTTATGGATATTGCTTGTTTCCACAAAACTAAAAGCAATACATTGCTTCACTTTCAGGATCTTACTGGTAACTCACATATTGCAAGGAGCATTTTGGTAGTTTTCAGAGTTTTTCTGGGTTTCCTCAAAATTTAATGTATTAGCTATGTCTGAGACAATGCTGACCCTTTTATCAGTATTTAATGCAATTTATATTCCAAAGCAATAGTTCCTAGTTCAGGTATTTTAAAGCTTTGCAAAACTCTTTTTAGTTAGGAAAATATTGTCTTGTAAATAAAGAGATGGGGCTTCTGAACAAGGCAAAACAATTGTTCAAGCTTTTTCCTGGTCTGTGTGACTATCTGCACTTTGTGAGTGTGCTCCACCTCAGCTGTGGAGGGATATCAAAACCATGGGTTTTTTTCTCTTCACGTAACTTTCAACCTATTTAAATGGATTTTAATATTTATGTTAGACATCCAGTGGAACAGTACTTGGGTGCCTGTAGCTGATTTGCTAAGAAAATCCTTTCTAATTGAATGCCCTGGTGTTCACGAATATCAGTAAAACACATCTTTTCATGTGTGTTTGCATATCATTTTATAATTTCATGTTGCACTTCTGAAGGGGAGTTCTTTGTTATTCAGATTCAGATTAAAGCAAGATTAAAAATTTTGTGACTTCTTTTTTTTTTTCTTTTTTTAAATACACCATCTTTGGCATTTGAGAACGTCTGAGGATTTCAAGTAATACCAATAATATTTACTGTCTTCCTGTACAACTGTAGAAGAGAACACAACATAAAAGTGAGGCATAACCCAGCAAAGGACTTTGCCAGTTTTTCATAGAAGAAAACACAGAGTTCAAGAGGAAAGAGCTTCTATGGAACAGAAAAGGTTAAAAAAATTTAAGAGTGCATTACTTCCCTGTTCACAAGCACCAACACAGAATCTATAAATAGTTTGAAATATAAATTAGAACAAGTTTCATGCTAAGAGATCAGAAATCGTGATTTATTTTCTCAAAGACTTTATACTCACAATCTCATCTCCTGGCAACCAATATCCTTCTTGCTCAATACCAGCTTTTGACCCTTTACACCCCACGGTCAGGGTTTCCACAATGAGACCATCCTTGACTGCTAAACTCAGCTGACGTGTGGTTTCTTTTGGATGCATACCATGGACTCTAGACATATACCTGCACACAAAGCACAAAAGTCTTTTAGTGTTAGTTTCAAATTATAAAATGTGTCAGCAAAATAGACACATTTTCAAATGAGTTAAAACAATACACATTCTAAGTTTTAGATTGTTTATAAACAGTCAAAATTTATATAACTTCACCCTTTCCTTCACATCAGCTTTTATCCTCTTGCAGCTTTCATGTACAAATTTAGACAAGTAGTAGCACAGTAAACTCCTACCAAAAAAATCCCAAAATTAACACATATGGTGCTTAGGCTTGTCTCTGCCACATCCATTTGTGCCCTTTAAATTACTTTAAACTTGCATTTCTCTAACACCTCCTGTACAGCATACATAATATGGAATGTACCAATGAATCTATGTGATGCTTGTGTGTACAACACATTTATGAAAAATGCGAAATTTATATACCACATATGAAAACTCAACAGCTCAAGTTACTGTGCTAAGTGGTTTTTCTCCTTTTCTTGAGTCAACCACAATGATCACACTGTGACAAACTGCCTGGGTGAGAAAAAAAACACATGTAGCTTTAACTGTGTATATACATGAGATTTAGCTGTGTAATGTTGACCTTTATCCAGAATAATTTGCTTCTAGGCCAACACCAAATATTAACTTGGAGTAAACAACATAAAATTATCTTCTCTCAAATAAAGATGACCTCTCTGCCTTAAGGTCATTACAATCCAGGTTTTTTTAACAAAATTCTGAGAACATATCTAGAAGTTGCTGCACATGGAGAGCTGCAATTGCATGCAATCAGCAGACACATGAATTGACTTGGAACCAATTATTTTGTGGACAATATTTCCCTAGTTATGGATCTCTTAAAGTTACAGACCTCAGAATTTCTCTCCATTTTTGTTTCTCCAGGTACTCTGTCTTTACCTGCTTCCTAAAAGAGAAATCTGTAATTTGCCTGCTTTAAGACAAAGCTGTCAGCTGTAGTATCCTGCTTCATAATGAATTCCAGCAACCACGATTCCTTTATGACTGTCATCACAAATGCCTTCACAAAAAATGTAATTATGATCATGAGCAAACTCAAGAAAGACTTATTTTAAAGCAGTAATATTTAATTTTTTAAAAAAAGAGAGTTAAATCAGTTCAGATTTTTTTTTTTTTAATAACATGGCTGACAGGAATTTTTAATGACTTAGAAGTTACATACTTACAATAAGGAGTGAGGACCACCCCAATGGTCAAGTCTTCAATCAACCCCTCCTTTTGAAGACATTTGCCTTTTAAAATTCTTATTGTTTTGTTTGAATAAAGGTCTTTTCCTTTCCTGCTTTCTCTCTTAAGCTTTTGCTGGAACTGGTTTATGCTAATCTGATATTTTTGTTTTGCTCTAAACTGTATATAAAATAGTATACTAGATTTCTGACTGAGGGGAAGTATATATTTGTATAGTAAATTATACAATAATCAGAACAGCACAGGGCATTCATGGATTTCTGTGTGGTATCAGAGGCATTTACATAAATGCAGCATGTTTGCAGGATCTTGGGGTTTATTTTCTTTAGGATAAAAACTCTTAGAAGCAGATGATGCTATTTACCATATTTTATAATGTCTACCACAACACGGTCCAAACCTAATTGGTGTGTGCACTGTATACAGGATAAGCAATTGATACAGAAATAACAATATACTGTACAAGTCTGTGTTCCAAGCTAATATATATGAATCCTCTGGTGGTTTGCACATAGGATCAAGGGCCAAAATCAGAAGATAAGGCACTTCAGATCTGTATCACCTTGGCTGGATACTCATCTGCCCAACCTGATCCCCCTCTACTTCTACAGAAAACAAAACTCAACATGAGTTCAAGTGAGATTAAACACCACAAATAAGTTTTCAAAGTTATCCAGACTCCAAGGTCTAAACCAGGCAGAGACTCAAGTCAATTTACTTCACTTTCAAAGAGAGTGCAAGTGAACACCACCGGTCTATAGAAGCATGAAGTGTTGAAGCTTTAAAGCCACATGAAAACAACTCATTTGCTTATATAACCATGTTACATGTATTTCATGTGTGTGTGCACATTTGGACATATTTATGCGAACACAACTAGCTTTTTGAAGTGGAAATTGTCTTTCTCAACATTTGCTAATGTTGCTCTTTTTTCACCAAATCTCCATTTTTACTCAGTGCTAACAACCTCCCGGACAGAGCCATAGCATTCACGTGTCTGTAATTAATTAAACTCCTTAACAGGTCTCAAAATACAGAGAATGGGCTAACTATCATTCTATTAACAGAACAAATCAGACCCTGAGCACAGAAGTGATTTTCCTACACTCATATGGTGGGCTGCTATAGGTCTGAGAACAGAAATCGGGTATTAACCCAGTGCCATAACCTTCAGGGTATCCTGCTGAAAAATCTATGTATTTTGCACTGCACCACCCCTAGTTGCAGAAACACAGCCCTACCAAATTCTTAAATGTAAGCTACAGGTTTCTTAAATGTAAGCTACAGGTTTCATGATTTCTCACTCTTATCTCTGAACAGAACAGATATATAATACAAACCAAAAAGCCTTAAACCAACTCTAATCAGCTAAGAGGTTTAATCTGCCTATGTCCACTGTGGCAGGTTGTGCACTAGTGAAAAGAGGCACAAGGCTCAGAATCACCCATTTCTCAAATCCAATCTCTGTTCTCCACCAGAGTGAAAGTACTAAACCAGCTAAACTATCTCCCCATTTTCTTCAGCTGTAAATCAGGAGTAGTAAATTCCCAGTGGCTTTTTGAAGAGTACTTTAGTCAGTGTTCAGACTGTGCCACTGGGGAGTCACAAGGGCTATGTTTTCTATTTTTAAAATAAAATACTATCAACTTTCACAGCAAAGAACACACATGTAAAGAGAATAGTTTTACCTCAAAGAGTAGAACTGCTGTTAGAAAAATGCACCCTCCCCCAGATTTTTACTTTATTAAAACCTGTGAAGTGTATGTACATGACTAGATATTCACAAATACTAGAAAACAGCACTGTAGGATTTGGATGAAAACTTATCTTGTTTCTTTTCAACCAGGACAGCAGGTAAGCAAAGACATGACTAAGGCACAGGACTCAAATCAGAAAAGATAGTTAAAGTTCTTTAATAATGAAATATGAAAAATTGTCATGACATGAAAAATGCTGAAAACACAGAATGAGTTAAAATCCAGCTCAGAGACAGAAAGCATGATGTCTGGAGTCCCAATTACTATGTCAGCCTCATTACTAGATCAGGGAAAAACAATATTGAAATTTTGCCTTTGTGCAGAAGTGACACCACTAATCCATGGAGTGCAAGTCCTGGCTCTGCATGCACTGAAGCATCTGGCACCAACAAGTTAAAAAACAAGTACGGGAGATAAAGCAATCCCTGACTGCTGTTTCAACAAAAGCTGATTGGCCTTACCTTGGAAACTGGGAGTTGAAGGAATGGCTTGCTATGCTTTTGCCCAGTCCTTCATATCAACAGATTTGGGAGTGCAATATAACCCAGCCACGAGAAGTAAAGCAAATACACTCAAATGAGTGAGAATAAGGCAGAGAGATAAAGTAAAATCCTCTAAATCAGAAAACCAGCCCTAATCAGATAGGGGGCTGAAGAAACCATTTCAAAATACAATTTAACTGTGCTAATCCCTACTATATAAAATGAGGGTCTTTCTGATGAAAAGTGGAGGTTAGGCCTGATAATCTGCATGCTACATTCAAAATCTCACCAAATGAGGCTGCTTGTCTGCAGAATACAGAAGCAACTGAACTGCTACTGAAAATTAGAGTGTTTATAGATCAGTATTTTCTCCATTTATGAATGGACAGTGCAGATCCCCTTGACATCAACACAGAAGAATCTAGGAAATCTAGCAAAATTACAGTTCTTGTAATCAACTTCTAAGGGCCTAATAATGCATGTTTTCAATTATTGTAATAGCACTTGGAAAGCAAAGGATAAGGATCTTTAGCATGGAGTTTGCTCATTACCACCCTTAAGCAAACCTCATTGCCATACCATCAAATGTATATTTAAATGTGGTGACCTTCAGAAACAAAATACTACCAACAGAATCAGGTAGATGCACATGTGCATCACACCTAAATAGATGTGTGCACCTGACTGTTGGCAAAAGGAAACCTTTACAGGAGACTCACTGAGGAAAAGAATAAATTTGTAGATTGTATATGGATGTGATGCTCATCTGTATTTAGTCACAAAATACCAATCAGAGAAACGTAAGACAGACATTTCAAACCTCCTCAGGACTGTAGTCAGGTGTAAATAACGATAAAATATTGTCATATTCTTCAGTTTATATTATTATATTATTAGTGTTACCCATCCTAAAGTCTTGACCACCTTTCAGGCACCACAGAGAGAGCCCAAGAGGTCAGCACATGTGGAGGGGAGGTTCTCAGAGGGGCCACAGAGCCATGTGCTGCACACCCCACCTGAGCCACGCTGAATGCTGGGCAGGAAAGATGTGCAGGGGAACCTGGTACAGGCTCTTCTCTTCACAGCAACAAAATCTCCTCTATCTCTTGCCCTACCAGTTGGCAAATGGATCCACCTCCCTTTGCCCCACAAACTGGACTATAGGAATACCTGATCCACCTCTAAATCACCTGCCTGCCCAATATGTAAGACATTCCAGAAGCACCAAAATCTGTCAGCATATCACCAATTCACTCCTAAAACTTCAAAATACTTTTCTCAAATTATCCAGTGTTCATAATGTCTATAAAAACTGGAATCTGTGCTTCATAACACACCTTAAAACTAAAGAAGGAAGTCTGGTTTCATCTTAGGGGTGTGGAGGAAGCAAACTCTAGAGCTGTGATCACCATGGGAGCAAAATAGACACAGAAGTAGCCAGCACTTGCAGGGGATCAGATGGTGAACTTTTCACCTACAGCTGTCACACAGCTCACAACTCCTGCCTGCTGCTCTGCAAGACACAGCATGAAGGTAAACCCTGTCTCAAAGAGTCAAATCTATATGGCTTCAAAATACAGCATGGAAAAATATCTAACTTTGCTCCCAAAGAGTCCTCTTGAGGGAATCTGTGGTCTAGTGAGAGGCAGAAAATGGTTTACATAGGCACTGCTGTACTGTGGCCCAAATAAGAAAGAAGGGAGGAAGGGAGGTTGTTTAAGGTAGGAAGATGACATAGGTATTAAAAAAAAATTCAGTTTTTCTGAACTCATAAGTAATTGCATTTTCAGCCACCTGAACTCAATCAGAAGAAAATAACTGAAAAAATGTTACAGCAAGGATATCTGTACAAGACTGAAATAAAATACATATCGCAAATAGCTGCAAAAATACAAAAGTGCAGCAAGTGTAGGTAGATGTTAATTTTCATGGCAAACTCTGTAATCTTGGTCTGATCAATTATCTTTCTCTATGCTGGATGCCTCCACCCTGCTCAGTGCAAAGGGAAGTAGCAGCTTGCTGCTGTCAGCAGACTCTGCTGAGCAACTCACCCAGGGATGAGTTGAGAACTGATAAATTTGAGGTCTGAAAAACTGAGATCTGATAAAATTGAGATCTGAGAAATACAGCAGATCCCATTAAACTCAACTGAAAGTCTGCCATTAATTTTAAATGTTACCTACAGGTACAAAAAAATGTCCTAGATTCAGGGACAGAGCTTAAGGAATAATACATAAAATAGAAGGAAAGCAGCCAAAAATCTGTTCTGAGTTTTATATTGTCTTCCTACCTCTAGTGAGAAATGATGCCTTTTGCTTCAGTTTCAGGGCATGACAGCTATTTTATAGAAGACCTACACATTTCTTTTAAGAGTTTTTTAAAAGCAATTTGCAAAGAATAGGCCAGTTGGTCATACTGAAAAAAAAGTTGAAGAGATGGCTATGATTAATTTTTTTTTAAAAAAGAAATACAGCTCCATGACCTAAGAACTTGAAATACACAGGCTCAGATCTCAGGAATCCATCAGCTCTCCTTGTGGAAAGCCAGGTGAAGATGTGTGCTCACAGCTGTATCTCAAGGTCTCAGCTCTGAAGCTCAGGTTGCCTGTTTCCACCATGTACCACCCTGCTACCAATCAACTCCCATAAACACAGGCTAAACATTCTGGGTATTTGACACAGATAGTCCCTGTTTGACAAAAACTGAGAGCTGGTCTGAGAGCTGAAGGCAGCACAGACACACAGAGAAGAGGAACTGGCCACAGTGGGGACACAGCAGCTCGCTTTTGTTTTCTAGGATCCTTTTAGATGTATTTACACTTTCTGAAGTTTCAATTACGGATTATATTCACTCAGATAAACACAAGCAAGGCACAGTGTTCTTGCTGTGTATTTGTACTCCACAATGAGATGCAGGTATACAAACAGGCTGCATTTGATTTCCACTGCATTCCACATACCAACAGCACATGCACAGACCACGCAGGCACTGACAGCACTGCTGCCTCTTCAATAAAATACTTCTTACATGATCTACATTTCATGCAGTCCAAAATTCCAAGAAATCATGCATTTACTTTTCCCTCTGACATCAGTATCTGCAACATTCATTTGGAACACACATACACGATCCAAGCAGGAAATGTTTTAAAATTTGTTTCATCTCTCCTTTGTAGTCTAGAAAGTCAGAATTTGAATAAATGCAAAAACTAATTTTGTGCAATCTTTTTGTAAAACAAAAAGAATGCATAAACTTGATAGTACAACAGTGAAATCCAGCAGTGCAACTAAATTCAGATCTGCCTGACGTTTGTGCTGCCGCTGCTAAAAGAAGCTCAGGAGTGATCTTGTTTGTGCATGTTTTAGATATCCCAGGCACCATGCATGCACCTATAATGGTAATCACCTGGGTCATTTCAGTAAAAAGCACAGTAATGTTAATTCTCTTATTCAGTAATTTAAACTCCTACTGCTACAATTTCTCTATACACTTTAGATTGTGTAACCCACCAGCATGACCACGAAAAGCAAGTAATTTAGGTACCAAGTCATTCAACCCATATCCAGAAAATCTCGCCACCATTTTTCTATGGAGGAACTTATCTAAGAAAGGGCTCTACTCCCATTTTTCCAACCTAAAAGCTCATATGTGACACTGCTGGTAATGCACTGAGCACGACTGGCAAACAAGCACTAATCATTCAGGGACACTGCATGCACAAATGCTCATGTAGCTGCAGGGCCACTGCTCCACCCTGCTCCTTTCTTTGGATGTGCTAGAGACAAAGTATTACATGACTCAGAGTGTAACATCCTAGCTAATACCTTGCAAATGAAATATTTAATCAGCTCATATCCACCATCTCTATTCAAAACATGTTAAAAAAAAATGAAGATTTGAATGTTTTAATGATTCCATTTTTTAGAGCTTTCCATCTAATTTAATGTCCATTCTTTTCTGGGTCAAAACCTTTCCCTTTCTGTTTTTGGGGCTGGTTTTTTCTGTGTGCATTTTTTTTTTTTTTTAGATTACTTTCAGTCTAGCTGAGTTTCAGAATCATCACTCTTTCACACAAATGTTCACCTTATTGCCATCTAGGGAACAGCACAACGGCTGGAAAAGCTATCAGGGCAGGGCTGCTGCTCTTGGTGATGATATTGTTTATATGAATGGGAATATGAAACCACAGCCTAAAATAGATGGTATGAGTAGTGCTTTGGAGATCATTCTCTCTCCACTGATTACAGAGAAAGCCTTGATGAGCACTTCAGGTCAGATAACAAGCTGTTAAATGGCCATGTCTCACTCATTTTTATCTATTACTTCTAATAGAAAGTCACATCTATTTACAGCAAAGAACCCAAATATAAGCTAGAAGTTCCACTATCAAATATAACAAAGATGTTATGATTTGAGCAAAAAACATAATTGTTGTGACATAAATATTGGTTTGCTTTTAATAATTAGAAATAAAGTTAGCCTTTTCTGTATTTTTCTGTGTAAACATATACAATTTCAAGATGAATATTAACAGAAGTATGGAGTACATGAATATGGGGACAGTGGTTTTCAAATCAGTTCCATCCCTTTCCTTCCCAATATTCCTACTGGAGCTCATACTTTGCATGTATTGTATTAAACATTGCATTTTACAACTTTTACAGTAACACTCAATAAGGAGAGTTTAAATGAGCATGCATTTATTAACAAACATTAAACAAGGAGTATGACTGTGGTTAATAACAATGTGTTTGTGCTGTTAGTGTGAATCATTTTATTTACCATATTCATGTTCAGCCCAGAGATGACCTCACCTACTGAATTAATGAAGAACATTGACCTCTGAGACAGAAAAAAAAATATGCCACTCTAGCAATACCATGTAAGAGCATTCCTAAGAGAAGAATTACCAGATAAGGAAAGTTGATCAAGAAAAATTTGTCAGGACATCTGAGCACCTATTTGTTTTTTGCAGAGTGAACTGTAGGAACAAGATGTTACTACAGTAATATTTCTGATCAAAGCAAATACAGAAAAAACTCCACCTCAAGCTCTAGTCCTCAACAAAATACCCACTTATGCTAAACCTTACAGGTATAATGTTTGCACAGCCAGCTACAGCATCCTTTCCCTCCTCTGTATTCTGCAGGAAAAAAAGGCAGCGAGGCTGGAGCAATCTGTCAGTCCCTGGTGAAGAGTTTTCCACACCAGGCACTGAATTAGTCTTTGACAGCCAGCACTGGAAAGCAGTCCCAGCAATTCAGGAAGCAACGGGGGACAATGTGTCAAGTACCAAGTTGAAGGAAAAATCATCCCTATGAAATTACAAATAACACTGTTTAATACATGTGCACTTCTTTTTATGTATTCCTTTAACCAGTTTAATTACCATGATTAAATAGAATTTTTAACAAATTGAAGAAATAAATGGAATCAATAAAGGAGCTCAATGGGAAAAAGAATAATTACTAATATACATTATAAACTTAAGATAACACTTCAACCAAATCTACTAATATAGCAATTTTAATTCCACCACTACTCCGAGCAAATGCAGATAGGTTCTTCACAGGCTTTTTACAAGAAAAGTTTACATTTTTCCCTGTAATTCCTGTTTCCACTCTCTTTAGTCAATTATGTCTAAAGGCAGCACTTAAACCATTAACACAAGCAATATTAAAACTAAATAATATCCAAACCAAAAAATAATTCCAAAATCTTAAACAAAATTAAGATTAAACACCCTATAAACAGACAGGTAAACGTTGTATGGTGAATGTATCTATCTACAGAGAACACAGGTGAAATTCAATTAACATAAGCCATTGTGAACATCCCTGGTGCAATTAAATCACATCTTTCATTCATTCTTAAGATTTTTACAAAAAGTGTTTAGCTTAGTTTCTCACTTTTCTTTCAACTTTTTTTTTTTAACCTGGGTATTAAAAATCATTATTAGCTTAGTGAATATTATCTCATTTCTCAGTCTCAGTACAAATTTATAAGCAAAACTTGTTATGATGCAATAGCAGGTGAGAACCCCTTGTACTCTTCTGCACATATGCAGCTCTCAGTGGTTTTTTTGTTCCTTTGTAGAATATAACTGAGCTTTTGAAAATATAAAACAAATTTAACCTGAAATCATAATTTAACCTCACTGCAAAGCCATCAGTATAAGAAATTAATGTGTCAAACAAGTCAAGCTTTTTGGTGTCCAGCATATTTCTCTGCAATGTATTGCTATGCTTGAAACTGCTAGTTATGCACCCATAATACAATTTTTATATATGACCAAAGTAATACTTGTACTAAAAATTCTGTTATTAGGGAATCAAATTATCATTTTTAGACTGGTTTTGTTTTATTAATGTAATGATTTTTAACTAAATCAGTCAAGAAATTGCTGAAAAAGCAGAGAAAACTTTTGTTTCTGCAGTATTATCTCTGACTAAGGATTTACAGGCCTTAAAACTCCAAACTCAGTTCATTATCTTGATTTAACATAAAATAGTTTTCTGAAAACAGAAAAACTCCACATTGGTTTGGAGCTTAAAGAAGTAGCTGAAGTTTATAATGAGAAACAGAAAACAGACAACACATGAGGAGGTATTGAAAACTAAGAGTTTTCCACCCTGTCACCACCCAGTGATGAATTCTGTAATGCATATTATCTGTAATTCTGCCAATCCAATACAACCTGAAGTCAGTTTTCTCACAGGTGAACACTGCATAGACAGGCTGCCTCTGAAGCAACTGTGTGGACTGCTGAGGAAGTGTCATGCTTTTATTGTTGGACCTTGGACTCCACACTTCTGCTTACCCTTGCATAACTAGGAATTGCTATTACAATGCATAGCACAATAAAAAATCTTCACTGTACTGGCCAGGGCTTCTATAACACTGTTTGCTCCAAATAGTCACATTTCAAACATACAGAAAATGATGTACAGATATGGAAAAGGAGCCAGTAGCTCTGGTAAAAAGTGAACTGGGGTGATCACTGCATTTTCCTGCATAACAGGAGGATGTTCTACTTCAATCAGTTGTTTTCAGATAAGCCTGCTTTCCAGCAACAAAAAGACAGATATTTTAGGGGAATGGCTTGACAATGGTTAAGAAACCAACAAAGCAAAACCCTCACTTCTAAGCTTGTATTTCAACCAAAGAAATATCAGGTGGTGAAATACTTATTTTCTTACAAAGTTTAACAACAGGATTATCTCATTATAAATCCAGAGTCATCTGCTCTTCTAATCTTTCCTATGGCCTAGTATTTTTGTTTCTGCATGACTGTTCAGTTGCAACATGCAGAGTACTAGGAATACTAGAAAGACTTAAATTTTCATCAAGAGTACTATGCATAGTAATAGATATTTTTCTAGTAAGTATCTAAGCTTCAAATAAGCAATTCTGTAAGAATCTTGTTCTTCCAATTTTTTTCTTGCCATTTCATCACATATTCTTATTTATATACTTGTGTGATTATTCCCTAATTCCCATTCAAATTGCTCATTTTCTTATTTATACTCTGTTGTGTTTATTCTGTACCTGAGAATAAATTGGTCATTCTCAACTTTACTTTAATCACTGCTTCTATAAATTGTTTTATGTTAAAGTAGACAGCCTAGAAAAAGAACAGCAAAAGAACTAAGGCAACAAAACCAGATATATGAACTTCAAGTCTTCTCAGACATTGACTAGAAAAATTCCAAAGACTGATATTTGGAGAGGAAATCCCCCTCCTAGGTCCAAATGTCAAACTGAGAGGGTCACATACTCAATCTACAACTGTTACCAACTCCATCTCAACTGTGGGACCAGAAAATCTCATTATTTTACAGTAATCTTTCATAGTGAGTAATTCCTTTCTGGCATGCTATCCCATCAATGCTGATTAATGTCAGTCTGCACAGAGCTAACAGAGCCTACTCGACACTGGCCTGGGATCTGCTCATTCCTGTTTGATGCTCTGACTTGGCTGCACCTATATTAAATTACAATATAGCAAGAATGAGTCCACAGAACAAATACAGGAAAAACAGCTATGATCATTTAAGGACCTCGTACTGGACCACCCTGTCTGAAAGCCAATTAAAGAAGAAGATGAAAGTCTTTTCATCTATTAATGAAAAAACAGTATTTTCTTGTATCACCAGTGGGGTAAAACAGCTTTCTGATTGATGAAATGGATGGTTTCAGTATCACTTTATTTGAAAATAATATTAAGTGTCCAATTATAGCATATTCTAGGTAGTGGTCTATCCATCAGCTTCATTCCCCCCAAAGTTGTGCTACCTCTACCCTGTGTCCTACAGCCACTCCTGTTTTCATTCCCAAACTAACATTCTCAGGCTCCATTCTGGAGAAAGACAAGCTCTTCCTCCAAGGAAAAAGCAAAGCATGGCCCAGGGGTTGGTTTGCTCATGACAGAGAACCCAAAACGAACCATCCAACACTGGCTCCTTCTGCCAAGGGCAGCAGCCCTGCTGCAGCATGCTGTGTGTCCTCAGATGCCTGCACATGGAACTATCGTGTCTCCATCTTCAGGTTTCAAGAACAGCATTGCTGTGGGCTGTGTTATTTTTGGCACTTTGAACTGAGGAACCACACACACGTATAAAACAAACAAAGAATATGCCAGGGCCAAAGAAACACTCTGTGAGCCAAAGGCAACGAGGTGCAGCCCCAGCATAAATGCTCCAGAGAGTGCCAGGGCATTCCCTGTCACAGTACATGGAGATGGAATAGACACAGCCTATGTAAGAGTCAGAAAGAGAAGCTAATCAACTTAATTAATCATGAAATGCAACAAAGGGAGAGAGAAAAAAAATTCTGTCAACAAAGGGAGAGAGAAAAAAAGGAAGGATGTGCAGAAGAAAATTATGTTTTGGTTCTTTACATTTGGTTCTCTACATATTCTTTGGTTCATTCCATTAGTCTTCATGGAATAGTTTAGAAACCAGAATAATTATCTGTTTACAATAAAAAAATCGTGAAAGCTGCCAATAATAGTTCTAGAATACCAGAGTTGCCAACTGGGAATGTTAATAACATTAACTTAATAGCTAATGAACTATGAACTAATCATAAAGATTATGAAATGTTCATATATTGCTACTGAGGAAACCAAATATTTTGTGAGAAAAGTGGTATATATTTAATTAATACTTAATTAAATCTTAGGAGTCCAATTACCTGTAAGGGAATTATGGAGAAAACACTATAAAAGGAACTGGAAGATTGGAATAGCCAAAAAGAGAACTTTAAAAACATGTCTGTACAGAAATACTTACCAATCTGCTATGCAACTGAATGTCAATAATTTATCCTACTCATCTAAATATGCATGCCTTTTTCCCAGTGTATTTTAAGGAATTTTATTCCATAGACTCAATTCTCAAGGTTACCCCAAAACCAGAACAGATGGAAGATAATGAGGAAAAAAACAGGAAGTCAAAGCATAGTTATGATTTTTAACACAATTTAGGGATGAACAATTTGTCAGGCTGCAGGCTGCACTCTTGACAGAGAATTCACAGGATATGGAAAGCCATTTCTTCACTAGTGCCTACAGCATAACTAATACCAATAATGCTCATTTAAATAATTGATACACTAGGGTCAAATTCACCCAATATGAAATCTAGACAAAAAAAAAAAAAGTCATATTTCTTGATAAATACTTCTTAGAAATGCAATTCTGTTATTAAGAAATGTGGTGATTTAGAAGTATTAGCTAGTTCTCGTAGTCAAATTGTAAACTATTGCAATTCATTGACTTGAGATACTCAGCGACAATATAAACCAGGTGAGAATATTTATTTTCTGTATCTTTACAGAAACGCTACCACTGCCTTCAAACGAGCTCTATCATTACATAAAAATGCACTGAATATATTGAAACTTATGTACAAAGGTAGGAATTTAAATATATATTTTAAAGTCCTGTTCCAAAGGTAGTTTACATTCAAAGTACTAATTTCTTTAAAGTCACATCACTCTTGCTTCTTGTTAGTGTTGGTTTTCAGTCCTTCATTCAGTTTTCCAGTTACTGAAAAATGCTTCTCTCCAACCCATGGAAAGTGCATTTCCAACTATAATGTACCCTCACAGGAAGTCAGTAAAACTGCAGAATGCCTTTCATATGATAATTTATTGATTTTTTTTTTTCTGAGACATTGAGTCTCTGCAGTGTGGTCTCTTCCCTACCAATGCCTCAAGTATTTATATAATACTCCAATTAACTCTGTCATATTATTGCCATTTTCACAACTGCGTTTTTAATTCTTTACAAAACAGACACCTTTCTTATGTTTCTTATTACTTCTCTGCAAGCAATGGCTCTTCTAAAAAAATTGCCTGAAGTTCAAAAAGCTTACTAATTAATTTCTTAAAGGCTCTAACTTGCATATTCAAATCTTCCAAGTGACTCTTCCCTTGATGTAAGACAGTTTTCAATCACTTCTAATCACACATTTTTCTGTTCTTGCCTTTCCCCCTCATCAATTTAAAAAGCAAAGCATACTTGATCTCGTCTACTTTTAATTAAAGGGCCTCTTTCCTTATAGGTTTTTCCTGATAATATCAGAAGTACCTTCTAGTGCTCTAGGCTCCTCCTACACTATCCTCCTACTCTTATGTTCTCTACAGAAAATGCGTGCCTAGTTCTGTAGATTTTTCTTGTCTGCTCTCCATTGACAGTACCTTCTGGAAGTCTTCTTTTACCCAAGTAATCTTCTATCAATTATACTTAAAGTGTACAGGTAACAATTTGCATACTTGCATGCATTATATAAATTTGTCTGGTTTGCATATTGAGTTGAAACAGTTCATAATCTACAAACAATGAATCCTCTTTTTATATTATGAACATTTTCTCCCAGGTCATTAAAAGTAAATGTCCCTTGAGATGTACATTGTCTTCTACTCAGAAGACTAAGAAAAGTAAGAATTAAATTAAATAAACAAGACTATATAAAGAAGAGGGAGACAACCATGCTGAATGCACATTAGGAGAAAAGCCAACAAATCATTTTGCTTAAATTAACAAACCATTCAATGAAGAAAGCAACAGCTCTTCATAGCAATTTTCTATAAAGGTGTTTAAACTAACAGGTCACAAAATACACAGGACAGCTTGTCTCTAGCAGCAAATGAATGCTTAAACCAGGAGAAAAGAAAATCCATTCAAAAACCAAATCATGAATCATCTTTTTAACATGTGACGTTATCTGAAAGTACCTATTTGTCATCCAATATATGACACATAGAAAGACTGTTACTTACCTTAAACATGAATTTATTAAAAAAAATTCTCATGCTGTTTTTGTGTATTCTTACTCAGGAATATTACATGCTTCCATAATGTCACTGTCATTATTACTTTCTGTCAATCCCAAGAGGTATTAACACTTTACAAAATGTTACTAGTACAAATAGTTAAACCTTCCTTATAGCTCCAACTATGTACACACGCTCATAATTTTCAATTTTGACCACTGGTTTTAAAAATTCTTAGTATTTGTATGCTTGCCTATATGCCCAGACACGGATTGATCTTTTAAGGAATTGCAGCTGACCTGGCCAAATGATTTTCAGCCTGGAAGAATATATTAGTTACTCAGCTTTCATCAGAAGAGATATTCTGATGCCATGGTAATTTTGGAACTTTATTTTGAATATTATGTATTATGCATACTCATTTACTATGTCATCTGTGTTTCTTCATCAGCCACTGGTACCATACTGCAATTCAAAGGTCTTTATCATTTCCTTGTCAAAAGTTGTCTCCTTAGGAATGTCACATAATAGAAACTAGATCAGTGTTCATCACTCTTGTCACTGATGTGCATGGGGAGAATTTACAATGCCCAAGCACTTTTTAGATTACTCTTCACTGCAAACACCTTGTTCATCTTTCTCAAAGTACTAAGACTTCTTGCATTTCTGTTTAGTCACTTGTTTTTCTTCTGATTTGAAATGAGTCATACAATCTGGACCTAGACTTTTTAAAAAAATCAAACTACCCATCAGTTTCCAAGAGCAGTACTTCTTTTTCTAACAGCTGATTATTTGTTTTCTCAACCTTGTTTGTAATGATTTGTCTGACCTAACTTTACCCAGCTAAATGTTTTTCCCACTATCTTAAACTAGGCATCTCTCATAAGAGTGGGATGAATTCCCAGCTAGACATGCCTGTCTCCCTTTATTACATCTAAAAAGAGCACAAACAGCTAACAAACTCAGCTAATATGTAGCCTAGAGCAAGTAATTTGAAATGTTAAAATGGAAAGTATACAGCATTAGTTTACCCACTCGTCTCCTTGGAGACATCATGAAAAAATATATATGCTTTAATGCATTCTAGAACTCCACTATGACCTCCAAAGTGAAATTCCCTAAAATACAATCTTCTTCCAAACCCTCTTGGAATTCCCTATCTCTGGAAAGGTGCTTTTCAGTTTAATGGTCCATTTTTCTTCTTGTAGAAGCCAGGTACACATTAATTCACATGGGACGTCATCCTTCTTTCTGTGTTTCACTGCTCATTATGTTTGGAGAACCTGAACTGCCACACTTCTTCCACTTATGAAGCCAGTTTTGCTTGTCACTTCCACCCCAGAACTTCCAAAACTCTGTCAGTGGACCCTTGTCATGGGCCATGTTTTAATGATTTTCACTTTGTTAGTCACCTGCACTGTTTATAACTCTCCTTGTTAGTGGTCTCTGCCTTCATTATCTGTTCACGTTGGTTCTGGCAACTGAAGAGTTGCCAACTGGTTACTTTAGTTCTTTTAAATTATTCATATTGATTACTTTGACAAATGTGACGTACATGTCAGGCTGGAAGTGCAGACAAAGTAGAGAGAGGGACAAAACCCTCTGCTTTTATTACAGCGGCTGCTACAAGTAATATTGTACACCTTTCTACACAGTGCAAGCTCCACAGAACAAAGAATATATATTTCTTTGGTATCCAGCACCTAATGCACCTTGATGAATATTTTGACAGTATTAATCAAAGGTGATAATCATCTCATATCTTCTTTAATAGCATTTTATGCACATCTCAGCAAATATGGCTTCTTATTTATTTGAGCAACCTAACAGTTCAGATTTCTCTTTGCCTTCTGGAAAAGTCCTACACCAGCCTCTCACATTTTCCTAAAGAAGTAGACTATTTACAGATTTTAGTGCCCTTTTCTCCTCAACTGTTATATCTGTTTCTTATATTTTGAACAAGCTATCAACTCCAAAATGCTAAATTCAATTAAGTACTAAAAATGTTACATATTTCCTAAAGATGCTTATGCCAAACAAATACAGGGTAAGATCTCAATTCAATGAATTAAACCTCACTTTTGGATATTCAGGTGCTCAGTTTGGTAAATTTGATTTTTTATATATAATTGATTAATCAGTAACATAGAACTGCATGTAACTGTTTCACAGTCTCTCACTATGTTTACTATCTCTGTCCCCAAGGGTTTTTAATAGCATCAACCATCCCCCTCACCAAGACTCTTTTGGGAGCAGGTCACTTACTTTGTGATACGGTCAATGTTAGCAATTTGCTTCTGGTTCCGGATTATTTCTATAGCTGCCCAAAGGTGCTGGATAGCCTTTGTGTCTGCCTGTCGTCTCTTCGTTAGGCGTGCCATGACCTGTTCACCTGGTCAGCTGCAGCCAAGAAATAAATAAATAAATAAAATTCACCAAAAGTTAACCAAGAATTATAAAATAAATTACATGAAATATGATTACAATGTTGTAATTATGTATTGTTGCATAGGCATTCAATTTGTATATAACAACATGTTTTCAAGTGCTTAATGAGCGGTACAAAGTTAAAAAAAATAGTTTACATTACTGCTTAATGAGCAGTACAAAGTTAAAAAAAAATAATCCCTTTCACATCACATAATCAAAACGGAAGACAAAAGGCAAGAAGTAAAATATATTAAATCAATGGCAAATTTAGTTCATATCTCAGCTCCCTATATTTGGTACAAATGCAAAACTACCCCAGTCTGAAGCTGCCACAGCCTCCTGCATTGCCTGAAGCTCTTAAAAAGGATGAGTGGTACTTGACTACATATACAGCATAAGCACAAATTCTGACACAGAGAAAAAGCTGGACCCACAGTTTAACATCAAGCACAGTCCCTGGAGTATTACCTTCATGTTCTTATCATTTACAGCTACTTTAAAGAAGTCCATTCTATGATGAGAAACCAGAAGTATATTTTCATGGATGATAGGTCTTTAAAAAAATATTTTGGAGCAGTTCCATTTTCTGTAACATGCTAAAACCCAACAGGGCCAAAGTGCTTCTGATGGCATTTGCCCATCTAACCAACCCTGAACAGGAACATAATGAGCATCTGGCTTTGTTTACAAATTTTCCAAAAGCTGGAGGCAATGAGTACAGATAAGCCATAAATCGCCTACAGCTCCACTACAGGCACAGAATCCCTTTTTAAAAGCTTAACGATGCATTTTGATCACTAAATAACTTTCTTCCATTGCCACCACTTTCTCAATGAAAAAATGACTGATTTATGAGTGCTACCAAGGTCTATAATTTATTTTAGAGCTCTGTCCTCGGAATGAACCCTGTGGTATGCACACAGATATTTGTAGCTAGCAGAATATTAACTTCAGTAACCCAAAATAATATAAAAAATGCAAAAACATTTCACCATCTGTGCAATGTTAAAGATGGGAATTTAAGTATTAAAAGTGTCCCTGCTCTCAAATTCAGAAAAATGAAACAGATTTGAGTATTCCATCAGTTGCAGCAATGTAATTTTCAAGTCTATGGGACCTACAGGTACTTATCAAAGAGGGCTCTCAAGTTTTAGATCTGATATAAGCTCGGCGGCACTCACTAACTTTACAGGTGCAATGAAATGAATGGCAACATTCCATTATTAAGGATAAGAAAATATTTAAAAGCATTATACTTTATGCTATGTAGCACATATAAAGAAAAAAAATAAGGAAAATAAAAAAGATGATGTGAAGAGGTATGTACACGGCCAGGTCCGTGAGGCATTCCTGGCTGCAGGAGATATCAGGGAAGGGCAGAGCAGAGCAGCACATGAGAAGATGTGGTGTGGTCACACATCGATCCCACATTTCAGCTTTAGAAATCTCCTCCCTCTGGGGTTTAAAGGAAGGGCAACTAGAGGGATCTCCCAGAAAAAAAAGGCCAAGAATACAGTTTTGAAGGAAGGATAAGAGGGAATGTGACAGACATACAGTTAAGAGTGACAGCAGTAGATAGCATTGCCTGACAATGATTCAGAGAAAGAAAGTCTCCATTGGGAACAGCAGGAAAAGACACTTCATCCCTGTAAGCTCCTCTGCATTCATTTCACAGAACATTAGGCCATTGCAAGTTAAAAAAAAAAAAACCCTGCTAATTTGCTAGAGAAACACATAACTATTTATAGAATTTAATTTTTAAGACAAATCGAGTAAAGCACAAAAGAAGTTAGATCTTAACACAAAATGCGACAATCTTTACAGATTGTTCTAGCACAAAACTTCTTTCCTAACACAGGCATGACTGAAAGATCATTCTTCTCATGCCAGCTCTCCACAAACCCTCTGTACAAAAGCTGTCAGACGATAAGGCAGCCAGCAAGCTGGATACGGGGTCTCTTGCACAGCATCACATCCCCATGCGAGGAGCAAGCGTTTGTCCTTCTTGACCCCCATAGCAGCGTGAAACAACAGACCAGTTCTCAGTTTGTTTAGCAATCCCAACTCCTTTAAAAATAGCCCCTATTTCTGGCAGCCCAGCATATGGCTGCTGTGCCAGCGTCGCACCCGCGCAGGGGACAGCGGGGTTTTCTCTCACACCCCCGTGACGCTTGTGCCCCAGGGCACAACACAGGGCAGGGACCTGGGGAAGCCACCTGCCACCTCTGCCTGGTGCCATGGCCCCGCTGTGCAGCCAGAGGGAAGGCTGGCCTTTGGGAATTAGGAATTCCCACTTCTCTGGAGGGAGAAGCAGCCCATGCTCCATTCTGGAGGCAGGAAGAGAGAGAGTGAAGGAGCACTGTAACCACGAGCTCCTGAAGCCCTGTGGCTGCAGAGTGGCAAAGGCCCTATGGCATCACTGCTCCTTTTGGAATGGCTTTCAGAACAAATCTCCCACCAGCCCCTCGCCCCATCCTTATTGTGCTGTGTTGGCCTGAAGCTCTCCCAGGCCATGCCCTGGGCTATGGCTAACTCAGCCCTCAGGACAGGCATGCACCTCCCATCCCTGAATGCTGCAGGGATGTCACATCACGTGGCCCCAAAACACAAATTACCCCCCAAAACACAACCCATGTGGGTACCCCCTGATGGCTCCCTGCTGGCTGGCCCCTGCTCCCACTGCTGCACACACGGGCACGGCCATGGCTCTTCCCGTCTGTTTGTCTGGAAATAACAGCATAGGGACACACATGGGACACAGCAATCACATCTGTTGCATTTCCTTTTTTAAAATTCAAGATACAATAATTTTAGCAGGCGTTCTGCCTTCAAAGAATATACCTTTCACATTCATAACTTTGGTTTACTATTTAAGGGCACTTTCGTTAAACTCAAGAGTGACACTCTACTACTGAAATAGCAGCTCTTACACACCATACTGCCAAAAATACAAAAATAGGGTTTTTTTTTTCCAAAAACCCAGACTACTTTAGTGTTATTTTAATCTTTTAATTCCATGGTGTAGAAAAAATATAGAGTCTTTTTACATTACAGAAAAAGTTTAAAAGATTATGGCATATTTCTTGCTGTTCATTGCAGTCACTCTACCTCTACAGTAAAACTAACCACAACAGTCTACTCCCTGCACTCCTGCAAAAATACAAGCAGTTTTTTATATTAATACAATATTTTAAAGGAAACTTGTATCCAACTGTTAATAGTTCATACAATGCCTTTGAGTGCTACTTCCAAGCAACAGAAAATCCTCCCAGCATCTCCACAGGAACACCTTATTCATGCAAATAGTAGTTTACATTTTAACAGGAGACATGTTAGAGTCTTAAATCTGTATTTATCACTCCTGATTATTTGCTCATGTGTGGGTTCACACACACACGCAGAGGAGAGAACAAGCATAAACATGCAGTGCGTGTGAGTATGCGTAAAAATCTATGGCTCAGAGAGGTTAAGTATCAAAAGAGGCTGATTCACTCATGCAGTCTTTTAAAGAAGTTTGAAGTCCAGAGACTCTTTAAAACCACAATAATGGATTGTACATTTACAGATAAATGCTTGAAAATGTTACTCATTCTCCTCTTTTGTTATAGCATTCATTTAAAAATCCTGGAAAGAAAAACTGAAAGCTGAAGTAAACATTCAATTCCTTTGTCTGATTTGCTGGGCACTATGCTCATTTAGCTATGGTACACCCTGTCCATATACAATTGTTTGCTCCATGCCACTTCTGTCATGTTTTGTTAGCAAGTTTATGGTAGGATACAGCTTCTGAGAGAAAGGTTGAAAAACAGAGATGACTGAAAATCCAGGAATTTATGTCAGCAGGATCTGTCTTAGGTTTTGTAGGCATCCATGAGACTGCAGAATGTAAGAAATATCCTCCTAACAGAGAAAGTTTTGTGTGGCTGATGCACCAGCTCACACACTTCCATCACACCCTCACTCACACAGGGCCCAAAGCAAACTATTTATGTTCTCAATTTTCAGCTTTCTAACTTTTCCTCATACACTCTGCTTATGGTTTTACTGCACTTTGTATTTTGAATCCCTCTTTAATGTCCTAAACACATTTTGAAAAGTATGCCACTTTACAGTGTGCAGCTTTCCTCAAGAGCCAAATGTTACCCACACTTCTCACAGGCAGGCTCAACAACCTGTGCTTTATCTTGTGAACACACGAGATAACGCACACAGCAGGGCTTATCTTCCCCAGGTCCCCAGCGCAGCCTCACTGCGCGTGGCAGCGGTGCCATCGCAGTGGCAAGGCAGACACTGTCACAACAACAAGGCCACCAGTCATCAGCACACACTTGGCTGAGCCAAACCTGTGCAGCTGTCTGCTGCAGCAGTGCTGGACATGGAAATCTGAACTGCAAGTCAAAATAAACAAAAATCACCTTGCAGCACGTCAAGGAATTCAGCCCAAGGAACCTCCTGACCAGCTGCTTGCATCCAATTTAGCAGATACTATCAAGTACTCAGTTTAGCTAGAAACTCTCCCTGCACACAGAAAAAAACTCAAAGGTAGTCAAATCCTGCCACGTGGTAGCTGTTAAACACCACTGTCCAACCAAAATATGATGCTTCTGAAAACTTCACCAGTAATGTGGACCTTGCACTGAAGCAGACGGCGTTGCAGTTGGGTGCTGGTGCTCTGATGGGAGCTGCTAATTAAGAGCTGACAAGTATTAGCTTGTTAAACCTTGTGTTTGTACTTCACTCTGAGCGAGGCTACCCGTGGTGCTCAGCCCTTCCAGTGCAAAGTCAAACAGGTTAAACTCCATCCCTGCTATCAGCCACCGCTTCTGGGACTTCGTGTGCACTTAATTGCAATGGAAAGAAGGTTTAAGGAGTTGATCCTTGCCACTGCTCAGCTACTGGTTTGCTGCCTTTTGGCCTCATAGCCCTGTGAGGGGCTATTGTTGTGGTTTCTTCCACAATGCACAGTGAAAGATTTTAGGCTCAAAAGCAGGAAGGAGCTAGGCTCAGTCCTAGTTTTTGTGGCTTTCATGCTGAGTTTGGGTGGTTTGGGAACTTAAACACAGGCTCAATTTCATATTTATGAGTACTTTATAATATGAGGTCTAGTGTTTGTTAAAGTGTAACTCTTTATAGTAGGTATAAACTGTATATTTGAGCAGTACAAAGAGTTCCAAATGTCTAGCTTTATTCTTGTACTAAATAGGAGTCTACCATTAAAATACAGATTTGCAAGTTTATGCAAAATTTGGGTCCCTGGACTTCATACAGATCTCCATTATACTGTGAACTTCTGCAAGCTTAAAATTTAGTTTACAATTTAAACTGCTGTTAAATCATATCCTTCATCACCACTGTAGTGGGAGTGTGAACTCTTAGTCTTCCCCTCCTACAACAATTGTGATTAAAAGTGGTAATTATTCTATTTTTACATAGGAAAGGTACAGGTGAAAATGTCTTGACTGAGCAGCAATATAGGTCATGCATGGGGCAAAACCAAGAGACTTTAATTTCATGTCTGCCTCCCATAGCTGGTGATCCAAAAATATGGGGAGAAGCTGCTAGGGTGAGGACAAAGCTTTTGGTAGGAGAAAATCCCTATTTTGCTTACCATTTATTTGTCTTCATGAGTGTGCAAGATTATAGGCATAACCAAAGATTTGCTGGGCACCTGGTAGCAGGAGACTCTATTTTGTAAGACTGAGGGTTATCAGAAATAAAGATTTTGCATACAAAGTAATTTTCAAATGCTGAAGAATAATCAAGTGGTTTGATATATTAGATATTTATTTTGGACTTAATCCCAATCCACTAAAATGAACAAATGCCTTTCTGCTGACTTTCCAGGGTTGTGGAGTAAACTTTCAATTGCTGTCTGATTGCCACATCCTCACAATGAAAAACTTAGGGATGTGTTGAGTGATGTTAGTGAAACTGAAAGATGTAAGAAAGGCTTGTGACTGAAATAGGCAAAATTTATTTGTTAATTAAACTAAACTCAGAAAATTAGAGTATAAATTAATAAAAGTTACTGAATTCTTTGGGGTTTTTTGGTTTTGTTTGTTTTTTTTTTTTTTTAATTTTTTTTAATTTTTTTTTTTATTAGGAGATCAGCTCAGGCTGATCATACTATCATTTTGGAAGTTGTTTAAACACAGATTTTTGCATCTTGAATGCATGTCATTCCTAATGAAAATCTTTTTATTCACTGTTAGCTTAAGGTCTACACAGTCTATTCAAAGAAGGAAAGCTTATTAGCATAATTATCCTAAATATTTCCCATGTGCAAGTACAATATCCCTGCTGATCTGTGCAGTTCCACCTTTTGCATTTCCCAACTGCAAGGTTTCTAACCTTGATGTCATGCAACTTTTTGAGTGAGGTTTTGCATAGCCCCCTGAAGTGCAGTACAGACACAAACAGGTCTGCATGAATATAAAACTGTAATGTTTTGCTTCATTCTCTCTGCAATTTTTTTTTTCCCCAACTCCTGTACACAGAACACATGAAAGCTTTTGCTTTTACCTTGTGCCATTTCAGGATGGCAGTGAGCCACTGCAGAAATCTGAGCCAAGGACATTACAGAATTAAAGGTCCCAAGAATACTTTTACTATACATATGTGCAAGGTCTATTTTAATCCCTGATACTGCATTTATTTCATTTGTATTGTATTCAATTCATAATGATTAAGTAAGTGTCCTTCACTGGGGCTAAGGCACACAGCAGCTGAATGTTAAGCTCAGACATTTTAAATCATCAGTATACAAATGGTAGAACTCATTATTTTTATTTTGGAGCCAAACTTGGACTTTCCTGTTTAATAAACTCACTCTGTTAGAAAGAACTTGACACAAATGTTGAGGTGTCATCCCAAAAGGCAATTTCTAAAAGTGTAAGTGCAAACAGAGTATAACAAAATCTGATATGAAGCATCAACACAAGATGCTGAGAAAGACTGAACAATAGCCACGTACTCCAAACAAAGGCTGTCCAAGTGGTCTGGTAGGCTATCAAGTACAGGACTAAAATGCATTCTGCTGCCTTTCCAGCCAGTCCCAGTCTGGAATTTCAGAGACAACAGCAAATGCCAACCTAATATTTGAAAGAAACTATCCTTTGTTCCTGTCTGGCAGAAATCACTGAATAAAACTTTATCTAGCAATGCAAGTTTGGAAAAAAGAAAAGCATAGCTGCCAAAGAAAGTAATGTAGTTGAAAGAGCTGAAAGCTAAGAGCCAAAGCTGTAACCAGCAATGTAGCTACACCAGCTTCTTACAAATTACATTTTTAGTGATGGTCATCATGTTTTACTCTTGGTATTGTGCCTAGGTAAGCTGAAGCTTATAATATATTTTTTGTTAAGGATCTGTGTTAAGACAAGGTTCCACATTGATCTTATAAAACAAGCAGTATTTTCCTTAATATTTCAACTTTTAATTGGTATTCAATTGCATAGAGAGTTAGTTTTTATAGCCAGTAAGAAAATTAACAGTTACATAGGAACATCAAGAACGACATAAGTTTCTGGTTTACTGACAAAATAATGTTTCAAAGCAGTTCTGGGGAGGTGTAGACTGGACATTAGGAAGCATTTACCTGCAGGGTGGTCAAACACTGGAACAGGCTTTCTAGAGAGGTGCTTCATGCCCCAAGCATTTGGCATTTTCCCTTAATAATATGCTTTAATTTTTGGTGAATCCTGAAGTGGTTAGGCAGCTGGACTAAATGATTACTGAAGGACTCTTACGACAAAATATTCTTTCCTTTTCTATTCTACTCCTGTTTTATGACCACTGAAAATGCATACACTGTTAATGCATTTATCAAACTTCTGAACTTCTAAAAAAACCAATTTCATTTTGGCTTGGTTAATTAAATTAAGTTATGCTAAATGCTTTCCACAATGAAGCTTGCACTAGTGTAAGTTGTTTTAAAAACACAGTTCTTGCAAAATGATGCAAGTTTCTCATGAAGATAAACTTCAGCTTCCATAGTAACAAAGCCTCTTATTTTCAGGATGATGATGTACTAGACTAATATTAAATAGACTTTAAGCTATTTAAGCTGTTCATCTCCGAAGACAACTCATCTTGGGGCAAAAAAGTTTCCATACAAAAGATGGTCCAACATGAGTAACTTCAACATCACTAAATAATACATGGCTCATACAAGGTGTAAAAAGATCATCCTACACATTTTTTGTCCTCTATAATAAAAATTATTTATTATGAGGTCTAGTCAGGTTTGTTTGTTTGGGGAGTTATCAAAAATAATACTTGCACCCAAGCAGCTGTCAGCAGCACTCTGGGCTCCCTGTACAAATGCACAGGCACATGGACACAAGCAAGCCACACACACATGCCTTGATGAAAGGGGCTTCACCTAACATGTTTAACCTCCCATTTGCCACAGACTAAGAGCATGAAGAGGGTCAGTTACAGAAGATTAAATGACATGTGGAGATAGGATCATGTTCTGAACCCACACTGCGCACTAACATGGCCTTTCTGTGGTTTAACTCCACCCACTACCAAATCCCGTATTTTCCAAAGCAGCCTGAAGCTAAACCACTGAAAGATGCTCAAGCAGAATCCATGGAAGGAGTTAACTCCTAATGAGCAGTCTGGGCTATTTCCCCATGTAGACAAGCCCTTAGTAAATAGATGCTTCCTGTCCTCTCACTTGGCTGTAGTGAGCAGAGATGATTAATGCAGCTATGCATCCTGACAGGCTCCAATGCTCACTTGGTCGTAAAACGGGAAAAATCATGGCCAAGAAGGCTGATGGTGAGGGCTGGAATTTCAGTCTGGATGATAAATAGATGCCACTTTGATTCTGCAACTCCCTCTAATAAAAAATGATAGGTGGAAGACATCTTGGAAAATGCTAAGAAATATAAATGAGAAGAGTAGCTCCTTCTCTGAAAGCAAGCTTTTGATCATCATCTTCCTTTCTGCTCCGAAAGCTAAGGAGCTTGGTTGTTTTGTAAGCCTCAACTGAACTGATGCAGTAAATTTCTCTGTCAGTAAGTAAGGTATAGTAAATAAGCTATGATGACATAAATAAATAAATGATTTTTCATGGTATATTAGCAGGGAATGTAATTCTGCATGGGGTCAGTTTCACACTGAACAATGAGAAAGAGAGATACATTTTCCAGGTTGAAGAATCATGAATGTACGGAAAAGTATAAATCATGAAAAAGATAAATTCATTGCAGATTATGTAAGCTATATGGTATAACACAGAGCTGATGTTGACTTTTTTCCAATTTAATGTGAGATTCCAATTTGCTGGGCTTTTTTTTCTCTTTCTCTGAACTACACACAACCGACACTATCTTTAAAGTACAAATTGTGATTCTAGTGGTAGCAACAGGACCTAAACCTTAGATGTTTGTAACAACGATTCCTCTACCAGGCTGTACTTTTATTGACAAAAGGCAGCTGAATCAATTTTTGTTGCTCCTTAACAAAAACAAAGTCTGCCTGAACTTGTTTCTTTCAAAGCTCTTTTTGGCCTCTCCCTCTCTATAAATAAAAGCACAGCTACAGAACTTCCAAAACTGCTCAGATACTGAATTATTTTAAAAATGAGCGTGTTTTGCAGGCATGACCACTTTTCTCCAGCAATCAGGCCACAAGCAACATTAGCTCAGAGGAGACTTTGTCTTGTCAACAGTCATCTCCAGGAAAGCTGGTACTATATAAAGAAAACAAGCACAATTCTGAACTAACCAACTAAGGTTTCCAAACTAAAGCTCCTTCAAGACCAATATGCCTGGGCTTACCCTTGGAAACTTTCAGAAATACACTCAGAGCGTTAAAACACATTGATCTGTAATGCAGGTAAGATGAGCCTACGAAAAACACTGCCAAAGCTTACATGCTTCTACAACATTAATCAAAAGAAACTTTCAGGCAGGGAGAGGATCAAATTGTAAAATCTGAGCTTTAGATCCTGCTTCTGAAATTCAAGGTGAATATCAGAAATAATGGACCTGAAACTTTCAGTCAACGCTCTCCCAGCTGTGGAACAGTTCATCAAGAACAATGCATTGTGGAAATGGAAGCCCTTTCCCCTAGTGCTCATCTTCCTTAGCTTTCTCTTCTATGTTTTTTAGAGAATGTATTTCCCAGGTTGGGCACAGACATCTGGCTTAAAAGTACAATCTGAAGTATATTTGGAGCACACGTTCTCTCCTTCATAGGCAGTACCCAAACTCACTAATTACACACATTCCAACACAGCTTTCCTCTCATCCTGCCCCAAACCAACTCCATCAACACTTCCTAGTGAAGCCTAATCCCTATCCATCTCTAAGGTCTATTCCTATATTTTTTATACCTCAAAAGCAGGTAATTTATTAAGTTTGCACTTTCCTACTTCAGATTGCCCTCAGCTCTCCCCCCAAAACGTTCACGTCTGGACAAGGACAAAGCTTGCCTAGAGGACAATTTACAGACGTGAGAACAGCAGTTTTCATGAAAACCAATGTACAGTGAAAAACAACTGCATTCATAACTAAACAAATCCTCAAGTGGAAAACAGCTGAGTATAATCATGATCCTTTTCTTTTTATCTTTGCTGCAAAAGCTAACAAATGGAAAAAATGAAGAAAATAATTTTCAAAACCATAAACTTTATAAAGAGAAACCTTAAAAGTTAAAACATTACTCAAACAGAGATCTTCCAAAGATCAGAGCAGATGATGGATGTTGCCATTATTTCAGATAACACCAGTTTCTCAGCAAACCTGGTAACAGCTGATATCAGGAAAACCTCATCCTACCATTTCAGGTTGGTATGTCCTTCCTATACGCTCTTTAAAAGCAGGAGGGAGGAATATACCACTTAACTTTATAACCAGCTCTTGGTGTGGCTCATTGGGTGGCAGAGGTTGGGAAATGGGTTTTTCTGGCACAGAGTTTTCCCAACATTGTAATCTGGGACTGCACTCTCAAATTTGTTGAGCTGTTTCAAAGACCTTGGTGGGAGTTCAAGTGCGATCTCTTTTTTATATATTTTCCATTACCTATAACTTTCAGATGCTTCCAACTCCTGTTTCTCATCTTCTCTTACCTGAAGCCAACTTACATGTCTTTATTTTTTAATGCAGAGAATTCTTCCCAAAGCTTCTCGAGGACCAGTCGTAAGTGAACAGAATTACACATTTTTTTCCTGAAAATCCATTTCAAATCAGCCTGATTCTTGCATGTTATATCTGTTCTGTACAACTTCTTTGGTAAAATGAAAATTTGACCAGTGCTATTATATTCATATGCATGTCCATGGCAAGTGCTGGAAGAGCTACAAAGAGCCCTGTGCTGCTCTGGGACTTCAGCACTTCCCACTTGCAGAATGATGTTCTGTGTCTCCTCTGGCGGGTGCATCTGAAACCTATTTCTTCAAGCACTGATGATGGCGATGTCAATGACACAGAGCAGGTCACAAAGGCCCTTTGGGGAGCACATTACTTCCTGACCACTCAAGAGCTCTTCCTGCTCTATCATTATCTGGGCTGAGGTTTATTAAACAGTATTAACCATACTGTTCTATTCTCAGTCATTTCCTTTGGACACCGAAACATGGGATTAATAATTTTATCAGCAAAACTAGGACTGCATTTTTCAGATTATTTCAGTTTTCACTACTGCCAACATTTGGCTGGGGTTTTATTTTACTCCTTTAATCTGAATGCAGATGAATGATAGTGAGCTCTGTCACTGAGACTTAGCCCTACAGCGTGGGGGGAATTCCTAGATGTGCAGGACATAACTGAACAGTGTGCCATCTCCGTGGCTACCAAGAGAAATAAAAGCCCAGAAAAATTAACTAATCCTACAGTCAGCTTCTCCTAAATTTCAGAAAATGTCATTCATTAAATACAGCCTCCTGTTGTGATTTCTGCAAAAATCTTTTCTGCGTAATGCAAAGAAAATGAACTGCAAGAATATCATAACATTATGGCATTATCACAAAGGCCAAACCTGTTTGTTTGGAACTTGGAACAACTTGGAATTTGGATTTACAATACAGTATTCTGCAGGAAAAAAAACACTGGAGTTCTGGCAATCTTTCCAATCAGTATCTTATTTCATCATGTGAGGTTCTTTCAACCTAGGCAGAAGACCTGGAGTCCACTGTGCTGTTGAAGCACCTGCCTGGAATGACTCCAGTTATGATGCCTAATGTTGAATGAGGCATTTAACTTGGGGCTACTTCACCAAGCACTAGAAACCACCTGAAACTCAGTCTAACACTTCATCATCCTCTTAAGCTGCTCCCTGTCCTACAGGACTGAATGCAAAGTGGAAACGGAGAGGGTAATTTGCTCCTGACAGGGTTTTTGAAGCTGGATTACCAGATTGATTTCAGACAGCTACTCCTTAGGAAAGTGGTTATTTTCTCACAGGGGTGTAGCTTTTCTTCTCATATAAGTCAAATCCATTAATGAAGAACACCAAGTCTAAATCTGGGAGGACTTCATAATAGCAGTGATTTCCTTACAGGCTTATATGGCTGCTTCTCTTTGATACACTTACATGCTAAAATTCCTTCTAAAATGGTTTCTGGAGTGTGCTCAGCCCCTATTTCTCACTTGTTCATGCCTGCTTCCTAGAGATTTAATTTAATTTTTCATTTTGCTCTTCTGAGTATGACAAGACATAAAGAAAGATTATGAGAGCTTCTTTTACATTGAGGAGCAAGTTTTCTTTGTTTCAGTCACACTGAGGCCCCAGTGGGTGACCACAAAGTGACCAATGCCTTATTCTACCCAATACCATCAAATCTAAGATGCTTTTCACTGTTTTCACCTTTATAAATAGAATGTGTTCATCCAAGTGATGACATGCTGAAGGAAAACCTATGGGATACTGAAGTGATCATTTTAAACTGAAGAAAGACCAAACAGGTATTGTTTTTAAATGCTTCACATCTGTTCTCTCAGTGCTGAGAGATTCTGACTTTTATCACCTTTTTTCTGTTGCAAATAGTCTGTTATTTATTTTTAGACATGAGATTTCCTACTGAAATCAGCTGCAAGTTTACAATCTTTGCTGAGTTCCAACAGTAGAAAAAAACTTTTGAGGAGACTTTTCGGGTATTGTTTGTTGGAGACTGCTGTCACCATAGTGGTCAAACTAATTTAAAGCACTACTCTAAGCCAACTGCAAGAAATTTTACTGTCCAGTCTAGCAGCATGGTTGTTAAACCAGAGACTGTCCTGTCTTCATTCGTGCTCTTATTGCAGCCTGCAAGCCACAATGGTTTTGGTGTGCTAAAGAAGACACTGACATTCATGTAAGTCTCTGGATTGCAGCTTCTGAGTTTATGACAGATGGGAAACCAACAGAGGAGTTAAAATCCTGTGAATCCACGCACAGCTTATAGCCAGTAGCCATCTGGCTGGGGATCTACATAATACCACAAGAGGATGACAAAAAAAAAAAAAAAAAAAAAAAAAAAAGGCAGTTTCATTTGCATTTCCATTTCTCATCCCCTTCTTTGTCCTACCTGTTTGGAATACTCTATCATACTTATTACAAACAACCTTTCAGCTATTTCACACAGGTTAAACAACTACAGTATTTTTCTACTGGCACTTTCCACACAAAAAAATAAACTCAGTGTTAGGCAAAAAGTCCAACACATGACAGTATATAAGGTTTTCTATGGTAACAGACAAATAGGCAGCATTTAAGTGAAGTGTAAGCATTTGAGGTAAGAACAGAGAAGGGAAAGGACCAAGCAACCCCATTCACAGGGCTTCCAGCTGCTCTAAAAGCAATTCCAGGCAGAAAAAGATGTAACACAGGGCCCCTAAAGTATAATTACTTGAGAAAAAAATGTGGCCAACAAAAGTTACCTAACCTGTTCAGAGAAGAAAGAAGCTCTTTACCCCTAAAATGTGCTGGAAAGGCTGAAAATCTGGTTTTCAAAGCAAAAAAAAAGTAAAAGCTTTAGTAAAAACCCCTTTTGCATAGCAGTGTGTTCAGCTGGCTTGAGACAGGAAACATGCAAACCCTCCTTACAGACAAAAACCCTTTTTTGCCTCAACCTGCTGAAATGTTTAGCTAGGCACTTTCAGCCCCTGCATGTTTGTTGGGGTTTTAGCTTTCTCAAAAGAGCAGATTTCTGATGCAAAGAAAGAGGAGAAGCACTACACCAAGAATTCTTTTCCCTGTGAGCTGTGTTGCAAAAATGAGAGCATATTAAGCAACTCGAGAACAGGAAATAACACTGACAAACAAAACTGATACTCTTTCCATAATGTGGTCAACTCAGAGAAGGACATTTGAAATTTCATCTCCCCAAATCAAGAAATGTTTATTCTACTTTTGGCAAGGCTGCTGAATGCATGTGTGCTCCCTCCTCCGAGTCCAAGTGCTCTATGATCCTTTCAGTGAAGCAGATAGTCACAGAGTAGAAATGAACTCTGAGCTGCACAGTTTGCTCATAAAGCTCCCTCCTTTGAAAAATGTTGTTTTATTGGTCCCCAGATGGTTTGTGGAAATACAGTATTAGATATGTGGGAATGTATCTGAGATCCCTTCAGCTCACCTGGAGCATCTGGCACAGCAGGTGAGGGGTGCTGAAGCTCCAGCTCCAGAGCCAGAGTCCTCCTGCAGCTCTGTCCTTTTGTTAGCGCAGCCTCCGACGGGAGAGGCTGCAAGAACGGATTGAAGGCAGACGTCTATTCCTGAGCTAATCACTCCACGCTCCCTTCACACTTGACATGATCTACTCAAGGCTACAATTCATCTTGTTGTGAAGCAGGCATCACAAATAGGTCAGATGAATTAAGCCCTAAAATTAACCATTTCTCTCCAGGGAAGATAAAGTGAGATTAGGATGAGAAGTTCCTGTGGCTGGATTTAAATCACACACTGCAGTCAGGCTGCCTGCTTTAACCAGTGCCTGCACTTGCCTGGTATAAGGTCGTGCTTGCTACTGAATTTCTTACATCTCAGCTAAGGGCTCTAGCCAGCATATTATTGATTTTCTGCTACTTTGCCTTTTTTGGATGAAAAATTTCATCATTATTTTTTCATTTTCCATATGGACATCTTTGAATAACTGAAGAGATCTTACTTTCCCCATCTGCCTGACGGAAAAAAAGTGCAGTTGTGTTTTTCGTTGAGAAAAGCTTAAATAACTGCAATTTTTCCTAAAAAAACCCCAAACACAGACAGTGATATTTCCTTTATAACCCTAGTAATATCATTGTAATTCTAGTAAAAGGGCTGATTAATGACAATGTCTGATATATACTATAATTTTAAATGGGAATTATGTGTATTTTGAATTTTTTTCCTTGTCAGATTGAGTTTTTAATTAACAAAAAGTGCAGTGTAAGACACTTCTTAATTTTTCTTGTAAGATGTGTGATTTTAATAAATGTGGCTATCTAACTAGACAAAATGAAACTGAAAAAGCATAACTGCTGAATTTTCTTCAGTGTTTTACAACAATGCCTTGCTGAAGTAGAAACTGAACTAGCAAAGAAAATTAATATCCTTAGTTATTTCAAGATGCTAACTTTCTCTAACTTTGACTCCTAGGTCACAAGGCTGTTTATTTCATATCAGTGGTACCTTCATTTAAAGTAAAGTACAGAATTTTCATCCCTTTTTACAGTGTTTTGGCCTTTGTCCTCTATATCATATCACTATGCGAACCCTCCTGTCTTTATCAGCATTCCATTAATCAAATTTATTTGCTTGGTCTGAGCTTGATTCCTACATGCATTTTCTCATTACCTCCAAACAGTTTAACAAGTTCAATAAAAAGAAGCTGCAAACATATAAGCAGTAAAAGATTTCCATACTGATGTCTTTTGTCTTCAATAATTTAAAATAAACACCTTCCTTTACTCCTTCAATTTGACCTTGACTTTTATGGACTCCATGGAACGTTATAAAATGGAATGTAAAATAAATTGTAAATGCTGAAAGCCAGATTTCAAGCTCTGTTCCCAGAGAAGCTGTATATGGAACTACATCCCACAGGCCAGCGAGCCTGCTCACAGGCCATGCCCCAGTGCCTTCCAGGACCTCCCTTTGGAGAAGTCATCCAGGACTTTACTTAGTCACCTGACTATAATTCAGGCCTTCAGCCTCAGAAGCCATCTTTATCTTTTCCTTTGATTTATTAAGGGTTAATAAAATGTTCTTCTATCTGCTGAAACATGTTACTCTTAATTTTCTAAGAGGAAACTGCATCTAAACTCATTTCTATAGGTTTTACTTATAAAGGAGGGCCTCACATAGGATTTAACTATGTATATACTCCTCATATTACACTTCAAATAAAATATTTTAACCAGCAGTTGTTATTTAGAGCAAACCACAGAAATAAAAAGCTAAAGCAAAAATCAGATATAAAATATACTTCCATTTTTATGTCAAAAGAAATTGCCTGCATCATGCATTTAATTATCTTACTGCTGCTTATAAGAGATGGGGGTTTTCTGCATGAACTATAACAACTGATTTTTATAAAAGAGTTGCATTAATTTTCAAAGTATATGTGCAAAAGCCCTTCAAGTTCACTTCTATTTGATGTTGGCTCAGGCAATTTTGTGCTTTCACAGCATCCCATCACCAGGATCTTTTGTTTCAGACCGTGGTGGTGTCATTCAAGGCAGCAGCAGCACAGGGAAGCAGGGCACTGCTCTGTGCAAGCATTTGGTATGACATGATGACATACAGGACACTGTATCCTACCCCTAGCAACTGCTAGGAGCAATGCTTCAAACAAAATAGACATTACAAATAACCAGAATGAACCTTACTAATTGCAGAAAGCTTTGCAGGTGACAGAGAGGAACGAGGCCTTTCCAGATGCTACAGGTAATGTGCTTACGTCTTAAATCATGAGATTTGATTACCCTTCTCTAGGCCTGCTTTGCTGACACTGTTATTAGACTTCATATCATCAAGCCCTTTTTGAAAATTGAACCACTACATTTAACTATATGACCTCCATGGTATTCTACAGGCTAAATGCCCCCTGTCCAAAGCATCATTTATACCTCATAAAATTACAAGTTACGAGAAAGATCTGATTTCTTGAGTTTGTTTTATGAAGCTGAAAAAGAAGAAAGAAACACTACCTGACCATTTCACCTCTTATTTCATATTACTAGATCTCTCATAACTAGGTTTTTTTACTATTTCATTTGCAAAACAAACACAACACACATCCATCCCACCTCATCACCTCACAGACAGGAGCTGTCACTCCCCTTTATATTATTTATACTTCTATACTTTATAGGACTTTGAAAATTTTAAAATGACTGTAAACATTAAGTCTTTATCTCTTTGGTTTTTGGTCTCTCTCTTACGGTTACCAACTGCAGCAAGATGACTTCCTGATACAATCCTTTAATCCAAACCCCTCTGGCAGGACCACAGAGGAATGAAAAGGAGTTCCAGAGACATTGTTTCCCCTTCAGCTATTCTCTTTAAGAGTTATGGATTTTTCTTTACTCTTTGAAGACATCTGTATTAAATTAAGCACACAACAGTAATCCTAACAAACCCAAAATTTACTAAAACAAAGAGAAAATGGAATCAATCCAAAATAAATTGTTTACTTAACATAGCTGAATTTACAGTTCTCATACATTAAACTAGATAAGGTATAAACTAGATAAGCTTGACTTCAGATTAAAAAAAAATAAAAAAAGAATCCTGTGGTTTATCCTTTGAAATTAAATATCCTTTATGACCACACCAGTCAGCCTGTCAATGCTCCTTGCAGACAATTCTGTTTTTGTCTCTCAGAGATATGCTTAATAAACCCTGGTTAAGGTTTCCTAAACACTTCTCTGAACACAAAAAAAAAAGGGCTTTGGTAAACAATTTCAGTCTCCATTCTCTGAAGAGTTACACCATCGAGGAAACAAAAAACCTTAATTATGATTTATGACTGCCCTTTCAAGGTTTATGACCCAGCTCAAATATTGCCTTTTGCTAACCATCCTGGCTGGGTCTCTAGGTTTTGACCAGACCCATGGGCAAAACTCATGTGCAGTACACTCCCTCTCTCTTCCACTTGTCACAAGTGATGAGTTATAGACAAGGAATAAGGGTCACTCTTAAAATCACCTACATTTCAAAACAAAGTCCAATGGGCATTTGGAAAAACTCAGTCTTGGTTGACGTCTCAAATGACAGATTGTTCTTTGTTTCCACCTTTATGGGTTTTAGGACTCACATACACAGGTTTTGCTTGAGTACCCTGTGTCATTTAGCAGGTGGCATTTCCCTGATATAAGCAGAGCACGACTCTAGGACAGATATAATAAAAACTGATCTGTAATGGAAACTTTTGCCACTTTGGAAGTATAATGAAAATGGCAGGCTTGTTCCTTCTCATATGCAGCCATGGACACAAACATGACAGCAAAAATGGCTTAGATAAGCAGAACTTCTTCCTGTTTAGCAAATAATGACAAACTGCAAACTGCAGAACAGGCTCCACACTGGGACACCAACATCGAGGTACCAGAAGAATGAGGAGAGCAGTGGTGAGCAGATCCCTCCAGTATCCTGAGATATTAAGTGTAACCATTCTCATCTTAGAACATGGTCTAAGCCATTCTCAACCCTTTATTCTCCAGCCTCTCCAATAAATTTGAAATGAGAAAAAACCACAACATGCCACACAAGAAACACTGAAGCCATGAAAGTAATGCAGGTATTACACATCCACCTAGGTTTGTCGGGTGTGATACAAACCCAGAGCCAAACCAGGGCTACTGCAATCAGCCAAGAAAAAGGAGGAGGTATTACAGAGCTACCTAACACTATCCACCCAGGTTTGTCGGGTGTGATACAAACCCAGAGCCAAACCAGGGCTACTGCAATCAGCCAAGAAAAAGGAGAACTCATGACTGCAAAGCAGATTCCTGCAGGAGAAGGTTAGCTTGTGGCTCCCACAGCTAGAACTATGTCACACATCATTCTTGGTGTAACTGGAGGCTTGGAAGAAGCCTTTCACCAGCACGAATTCAGGGTGTGGCTGCACTTTGGTTCCCTAAAGCCCAAAGCAAATGAACTGTAATCTCAGATCTGTTCAACAGAACTTTGTATTAATTTCATTATTTTTTTAATGACGAAATCATACATAGGACAGTCTTTCCAAGCTCCAGATCAAGTTAATTTCAATCATTACAGAGGCAAGCAGAGTTACTCAAACATTCAATTAAAATAACCTTACAGAACTGTATTTAAATTGTATCATCATTCTGATGATATCCAAAGCAAAACATAAAATAAAGGTCAAACTAGAGAACACTATGGAGCAATTTAATACCCATGAAAAATGAGCACAAGGAAAACAAAACTATTCCCCAGTGAAAAATGGTAGCAGAGGAAGTGAGAAGGGATGTTATTCCTCTCCTTTACTGCTGCTTATCTAACAGAGAAAAAGAAGGGGAAAAGGAACTTCAAAATTTCTAATGGTAAAAAGACAACCCTGCCTTACCATGTAACAAGGAAACAGAGTTAGAAAAGAAGGTGCATAACTAAATAAGACCTCACTGCTTTCACATCTCCCTCCCAAGCTCCAGGACACACACCCTGCCATAGGTGATTTGATTTTTTTTAGTTTGCTCAACAGTTTCTTACAAGGAAATAATATTGTAATTGACTTAAGGCAAGGATTCCTTTGTAAAAACAACCAGAAAAAAGTCCTAATGCTTTGGTAATCTCTCTCTTAATCCTCTCTACACATTATCACTGGAAAAGACTTCAAAAACTGATTAATCCAAAGATAATTATACTCAACTGTTCACCAATGAGGAATAAAAATGTATTGGAAGGCAGCTAATGCACATCTTCTTTAAAGATATAAATTAAATATTCTTTCAAAATGCTTTCAGGTGTACATACTGATGATAACAATAAAAGCCAATGAATCTCACCTAAAAATCTCTAGCTGATTATTTTAAAAATAAAGTTTTTCTCAATTTTATAGAGTTTTTGCACACATTTGAGATGAGTTGAAGAATCTACCAACGCATTTAATTATTTCTACTGCAGAAGTGTTTAGATAGCATGCCTCTGTCTGTGAGAAGGGAAAGGCCTCCTTGTTTTTACAGAAAAAATATGTAATATGTTAGCCATAAATTAGCATGCTACTTTGAATAGTGACCATGAAAAATCAACCTTGATACAAAATTCAAATTATTCAGAAATACATTAATTTTAGATCCTGACCTTCTGGCTACCACTGCAGTAGAATACAATTAACACTTTTCTGAGGCTCTCACAATGTATATTCAGAGGGCTTATGACTAAGTGATATATGAAATGATACAAGGGACTCTTTGAAGTACTGCAGACAAAAAAGAACATTGAAAAACAGTATCTGCCATGTTTACACACAAATAATCTGCATAAGCAAAGCCAAGCTAAACACATCACCAGGATAGTTTCTTTGCAGGCGGTGAATTCAGACAAATATTATTTGCCTTACATTAAAAATATGACACCGTGACAGAAGCCTGTTAACAAGCTAATGTTTTAAAACAAGAAAGTGAGGACAGAGTGTATTTTGAGGACTCATTTAAACTCTAGTGTCAGAAAGGTCAGCAGAGTTTTCATAATTGTTCATGCTTGGGTAGGATGCTGGAAGAGTGGGAGTTGAGGCCCCATTTCAGGGGTAGGTAGGTGTGTACTAACACTGCTAAATATGCTGAGATTTTTTATAAAAAATTCTGCAAGTACTTTTAGTTTTAATACCTGAATTATCCTATTGCCAAAACCCTACAAAAAGTGATTAACAATTGTGAATATGCACCTAGGTTCTGCACCATCATTTATGGACGGCTGCAGGATCATCAACAGATGCACAACCCAAAACACTTCTTTGTGACATCTCTGCCTTAGTTTCTGCAGTCATTTATGGAAGTTAAGGTAGGATCTTTTAATACCTGGGCTATAAAGGTGTGATTCACCAGGGCTCTTGACTATATAGCATGGTTCACCTGGAATTCAGGAATGCTCAGCACCACCCTCCACAGCAAGGAGCTGTTCACACCAGAGCTGGAGCAGCTGATGGACAGCCCAGCTGGAAGTGCTCAGCTGCCCTGCTGGAGTGCTGCCACTTGCACAAATAATTACATATTTATTCTAACAGGGTACAAACCCTCAAATCCTAGATAGCTGCACACTCTCTAAGGTCAGAGACCAAATGTCCATGTGCCTCATTTATCCACTAAATTTAAAGCTTAAGATCATACTAGGCAGGAGAAATTAACTCTCATGTACACTATTAATACTTCCAGTGAATAAACATTCATCACTGGGTTACTGACCATTAGTTTGCACCTGGAATTTAATTTTTTTTCATTCCTATAGAAGCAAGAATTAAAATTACAGTGGTTTTTCTTTTTTTTTAAATTGTACTTTTAATTGTACTGACTATAGAAGACAAAATTCTTACAAAAAACAGGCATTTTTAAAAACCATATCTATTTCAATTTTCACAAAAGAATCTGGAGAAAGGAAATTATGTGCTACATTTTCTTAATACATTATGCCTCCAGTGACCTTCAGCTCTGATGAAAACTGCCACCACTCATTTTTTTAATTACTAACACAAAGCTCTGGATTAGTTAAAGAGCTTATGAACTCTTCAATACTTCAAATACATTGTTAAAGGCAAAAATGTAAATGGCCTTCATTCACAACATTTTAAATGCAGGTGACAATTCTCACAATGGCACTGTAAGAAAGCAGAGGAAATCTCTCTCAGTGGGTTTGAATAACCCCAGGACAGAAGCTGGCATGTCCAGACCAGTGTGAGAGTGGAGATGGTCGTGAGATGCCCCCAACCACCACACAGGAGCAGAGAGACAAACAGAAAAGCCCTTGTTCACACGTGCCTGGCCAAGAAGAGACCCCACAGGGTCAGGGCTTGAGAGGGAGAGAGCTCCTCAGACAGGTCCCCACGAGTGCAGGACTGGGAAATGCTTTCACTGGAGATAGCCTGGCACCACTGCTCAGAAACCAGGGTGATGATGGGATGGTAGCAGGAGCTGCATGGAGGTAGGAATTGGCAAAAGAAAAAGTCTGGGGTGATTCAGGCTGATTCTAGAGGAGAAAACATTACCTTTCACTGGGTCATGTCCATAAGTTAATTCCATGGCAAAATCCCACAGCTCAAACCGTAAATGGATGTATTTGGCCAGTACACTCAATACTGGACTTGTTATAGGATTTAGAGTTCCAGGGTACTAAATATTATCCAAAGAAATATTTAATTTCCAAAGCTCATAGATTACCCTCCAAGAAGATACTAAGACCAAGTGATGGGGCAACTAATTTTCTCTAGTGTAATTCCTAGCATCCTATAAATGTTGATTTTTGGTGAGATTTTCCAAAGAACTTCAAACGCCTGTCCACAATCTAAAGCTGGGGGAGCTGAGTCTTTGAAAGGTTAAAGGGCCTGTCCAAGATCAGTAAATAGCAAAGACAAATCTCCAAGCTCCATCTCTCCTCCCTTACTCCACCATCATGAGTCAGAAATAATCCTCACCAGAGCTTTATCCCAAGGATTACAGAAATTATTTTGAAAGACTGCATAGGGGAAAAATACATAGATCTAAAGTTCTGACATGAATTCTAAATAAGATTTTAGAGAAGCAGAGTTTCAGTTCAATTCTCTGCTCCAGTTACAGTCTCTCTCCTAAAAATCAACTAAAAGAAACTCATTTCAAAACAACCAAGATGAATAAACAATCTTTTCAACACAGCAGCAAATCAGGTAGATGGATGTCTTAAAGATATGAGTTCCAAGTTTCACATCCCATTACTGCCTACAGCCCTCCAGTCTCAATCCTGACAACAGCCAATAGCTTTTATGAATAAGCATGTTCTGGAAGAGACGCTGGACTACATGGCTGATAAACAGACAGATAAAATGGAACAGAAATACAAAATGTCAAACATCCATTTACCACAGGTACCAGCCCAGGAGCCTGCAGTAATGTTTATGCAGATAAGAAAACAAAGATCAAAAAGAAAGCTATGCAAATAGTTTGCTTCTATTATTTATTATATGATTTTGGCTTTGTAAATATAAATCAAATACAAATGTACAGCACTTCCAAGGAAATAAATTCTATTAGATATCTATACATTAATATATTCCAGCAAACTAGTCTAAGGAAAAAATCTAGTCATAATTCAGTCAAGAATCTGTACAAAACCATACTATTAAATTTCTATGGTATGTGAAGAATAAAACAAGTTTAAGCAATACAGTTCTTCAAATCATATCAAAAGCAAAATGACTGCAAACTCCTAAAGCAATGTTACTAATTTATCATTGTTACAGCTTAAGAATGTAGCCACATCACATAAATTGCTTCTCCCTCATGTACTACCTTTGAATCGCTCAATTTGGGAAAAAAAAATCCAAGCTGTATTACAAAGAGACTGCACTTTATAGCAGAGGAGGTAGCAGACAGTGAAACAAGAAATAATATAATGGCATGAAGAATTATATGCATTTTGCATTGGACATATCATTTATATGATAAATAATAAGTTCACAAAAATTTGAGACAGGGATTGTTTTTCTTGAAGAAAAAAATCTGTTTGGTATAGGGCAGCTAGCTGGAAAACACATAGATTTTTCAGTAATTCTGAAAGGAAAGTAGTCAGTAACAGCTAAAATGTATCTCCTACTACAAAATGCCTTCCTAACCTTTCTGGGATGTTACAAGGTGTACATGTACTTCTAATTAAAAACAGGATAAAGACATTCAGAATCCTAAACAACAGCTTTGCCTTCCTTGGATCTCATCCAAGAAAGAGTAGCAGACTTCATCTTTTTTTTTCTCTCATAATTAAAAAAATGCTGGATTCCTCTTCCACGCAGTTATATATTTTTCTGCCAATCCCTATTTTCAAAGAACAAGAAGACAAAGGACAAGGAAAACATCAGGGCACTTTATTTCCTTCAGGTAATTCATCACACTGATACAATTTTGGTACCCTAAATTCTATTTCTGCCACATTCATGACCTGCTCACTGCTCTTCTCCTTAGCCACAGTATCTGACTACTTCTCTGCTGAATTCAGTTTATTTTAGTCATTTTCCCACACCAAGAGCATTCTCAGTTGTCCAACTGATTTGCTATAAATTTTCATGGATTATAGGCCACCTCCTTGACATCCTCCCCTTTCTTTCTTATATCTTGTTTCCTCCAGTCGTGGGAAAGGCATACAGGATGTTTCATCTGTGCTCTGCCTGATTTTCTTGAAGATCCCTATTGCCTTTTTCTCCCCATTTGCCAGCATCTCAAAAAGCCCAAAGATTTTACAAAAACCAGTACCAATCAATAAACTACAAATATTCTTTTAAATCACCCCAAAACTGCTTTAAAAACTTAGTGAATACAGTAAACACAAATATGCTAATTAGAAGGAATAAAAACCAAACTGACTTAAGTTTTTAAGTGGCCACAGCTAACAGTTAGAAGAAAGCAAGCAACAGAAGCACATATTGGAAAGCAAATCTCATTATTTAAAAATGCAGTAGTTCTTTCTATTGGGAGTGTTTTAGCTGCTGTTTCAAGTAAGCCACATGAGGAAATGTGAGAAGTAATTCTATTGTCTCCATGTATTCAATTTAAAAAAAATCTGTATTTTTAATAATTTATGATCCTAGACAAGAAAGTTCTCTTCTCATTCTACTTTCCCTTGCTTTTATTTAGAAAAGGAAAAGCTTGTGTAAAATCTGTGCAACTATTTTTTGAGAAAGAATTACAACAGACTGCCTGACCTGATAAGCCCTCTGGAAGACTTGGCTAAAAGTCTAAGAAATAAAAAAGCTGAGCTGCAGGAAGATTGCACTGACTATTCTGGTAATAAGTCTCCTGTCACATGTGCCACTCCCATCTTTCTTAAGCAAAAATGACAATGCATGGCCAGTTGCTGACAGCCAGCTTCAACAGTACAGCAGATAAATTTGTTTAAGAAGGTCTGTCCTGCAGGTATGTCCAAGTTCACTTCCTCGCAGTGCTACAGGTTTCCTGTGACACCAGGAATGTTTCTTAACCATTAAAAAAATTTATATCTATTTTCTTGAGATTTCATAAATCGTCCTCATTTTTTGTAAAATGGAAAAAAATCAACATAAACATGCTGGTTACTGAACTCTCCAGTCACTCTTGAATGATGGATTTTCAGATTCCATGAGTGAACACTCAGATTCAATGAGTGAACATTCCTGTTTAATTATACTAAGAAAGAAATCCAAGAGGGTGTTTCCAAGCATAGGACTCATGTTCAATAGCACAAGCACCCTCCGAGCTGCAGCCTGAAACCAGACAATTTCTGTAACAATACTCAGTTCTCTCAAAACTCTGAGGGCAGATCCAGATTGTATCACAGTGAATGCCTCAGCTCGTTGATGACAACAGAACTTCTGATGTCACAGCAAAAAGTAAAAAATGGGTTATGAGCAAGTGTAAATTGAAACACATTTCACTCTTCCCAGAGTTGAGACATTCACTCTGAATGAAAAAATAGCAGTACAGCGCTGGTATGAGAATTGCTAGCAAGATGAGTTGTCTTCTGGTGAAAATTTTAAAGGAAGCTATTTCTCTTGAGAAAAATGATGCAACTTCTCATGACATTCCTTCCCGAGTTATAGGCAGTTTCTCAATTTCAAAGTAACATTAATTTAGTTACTAAGTACAAAATTTGCTAGTTTTATTGTAGCACTTTCTTTAAAACTAATCTGGATATCAAAGTAGCAAGTGTTTTTCACTATTTTTAGAACCTAAGCACAATTCCATTTCCCGCTACTGTAGGGGTACCAGCAACCTGAAGTTCCAGCCATTTTTACTGAGCTATTAAACAATTTAGCATATTAAATCTGCTTGTCTTTTGCTTTTGCACTTGCCTTCATTGTTATCAATATCACTTTCTCTCCATCTCGTCTCTTCTTACTTCTGATTTTCTATTCTTCTAGTGCTAGAAGTATTGGTATATTATCTTTATCTCTTTCTGCCTTAGAAGCAGACCTATTCACAGAATGAAATGGAAGTGTATGCCTTAGCAACTGTTCCCCCTCTAATTTATACTCCAAATGCCTCGTAACACAGCAAAGTGCTGATACTGCGACTTTACAGGGAGGAAACTATGCCATAGAGAAGTACATTCAGAATCTGTAACAAGCACAAAAATGAGACTGGTAAATCATGGCAGCAACCTGATGAGTTACTCTCCCCAGCCCATGGCGGGCAGCCACAGCTCCTGTCTCACAATATTTCAGGTACAGCTCTCGTGAGGCTGCCAGTCATGTACCTGGCAGCAGGGCCATGCTGATGCTGCTAAATAAACTCAGATCACTGCATTTGGAAGAAACCACTCAACAAGGGTCACTCAGCAAACACCAGCCCAGCGCTCAACACTGAGACAAGTCTCAGCCTCCATTTTGGGAGCTCTCAGCTATCCAAAACACAGGGTACAGGAGTTTTGGCTCATATCTACATAGGAATTTTAGTGTGTCATCCCCACAGGGTAAGCCAGTTTGGCCATATTTGCCCTACACAGTAAACACTTAAAAGCAATAACAACACAACATGTGTGATACAGACATCATGTCAGGTTCCTCCCTCTGAAATGCTCATGTTTAGATCCTACAGCCTGGCTTCCAATCCACACTTACCCAGACTGGCTGTGTGCTGTCATCCTCACACTAATACGGTGGGTTAAGTGGCTTTTTATACTCTTCCACAATCACCTCCCTCTAGACATATTTGTAAAGATCATAAGAACCACAGGGATTGATCAAAGACACATTTACTGAATTTCTGGTGCATGACACAAAGCTACTCAAATATATGGGATTCTCCAGGGCTAAAGATGGAGAAGATAACATAAGTAACAGCATAGTTTCAGCCTCTCTGTTGGAACACCAATGTTAACATCTAATTCACAACAAATCTAAATCCTAGCTTATTAATATAAGCAGATTGTAAATAAAAGTAATAAAGATTAGGTATTTTTCCTGACTCAGCAAACAGATCTGCATGTTTCAACCAGATGCCTTCCCATTTAAGACACCTGTAAGGCCCACAAATACCGGTTCTTACTCAAAATCAAGCTCTAACTAGAAGAACTAACTCTGCTACATGGAATCTGGAGAATCTTTTAATTTGAAAAAAAACATTAAGTATTCTGAGCTTTTTTGTTGTGCTGAAGAGGAGTCCTAAAGAGAAATCTGTCCTTTAGTGGCTTGGGGCCACTAAAGCAGTGTTGGCTGCTTGAATCCTTGGAGGCAAGGGTCTCTAGCCTTTGGGATCAGCAACAAACCTCAGCTGAACAAGTTACAGGAATTAATTTAATGAAAACTGACCATATGACTGTTCTACTGCCTGAAAAGTTTGCTCTAATCCACTTCAGTTGATGGGGTAGAGAAAAGTAAACTAACTGGTCCAAGAGCTCTCACAGTACCTACAGCAGACATTCCTCTACAGTCAATTTTGAGAAAGCAAGGCAAGAGGAGTGTTAAGCACTCCATAGTGAGTGGCAGCTGGATAAGGTTATTAGTGTTTTTTCTGCAAACTGTCTTGGCAGGGGATCTTGTAGCCTTGAACATTTTTATGCCCACAGCACTTTGTAAGATTTGTTTTTCTTTTTTTTTTTCATTTTACTGTTGGAGAACCATTACACAAAAAGCTGAGTCCGAAAGGCCTAGTGAAGGTACCCAACTTCAACACAACAAAGAACAGAGTGTGCAATTTAGGAACCCTGATAAGTGGTTTTTATGCTTTGCTCTCTGTGAGATCAAAATAATTATACTCAATAACTAACACTGTCCAGGCAATTCTGCTGTAAATAGTCCTGAGCACCTCCAGTTAGCTTACAGTCAATGCATTATTTTGGTGACTCTATGCAAAACAGAAACAGTCCCCATCACAAATTTCTACTATAGACAAAAATAACATAAGCACATTAAGCTGCTTTCCCCTGTCACCCCCGATGAACTTCATATGGCAACCAGACCAAAAGCCCCCGCTGAGCCCCCGAAGCTGAATGTGAAACGGAAATATCACAAGAAACCACTGCCAGCATCCCAGAACATGACTCACACTGCCTAAGTACCAAATCACTACATTTAGAAGATTCTTGTCTGGTTATTTTGTGTGGATAGATCAAGCACTCTCCATTTGCTGAAGGAAGCAGACTGAGCGCCAGCTCTCCTAACTTGTTAACTGCCTCCTGTGCTAGTAAACTTCAGGCAAGTCACTGCATATCTCTACACAACCATTTCCAAATGCAAAACTAATTACACTAATCCCTTTTCTGAGCACTTAAACATCTATGTACAAAAAGTACTATCCAAAGAACTATTTATGTTATTAGAGCAAAGTAAAATACTGCATGGAAAGCCAGGGCCATGTCTCTTCTGTCAATCTATCCCTCCTGACAGAAGTTACTACAAAATGCTGTTTAAAATTGATGGACCTTCCTGAGCAGAGTAAAATGGGGAACTACTAAGGGAGAACCACTGAAACAAGACAAGATGTAAACTATCCTAAGGGCCAGATTTTCAAAGATGACTGAAAACAGATATGATGTCCATACATGATGAGATTTTCAGAACCAACATTTATTCAAAGTCCTGCTAACATCAACTGCAGCTAATTAGCGCTGCCTTTGCAGACAACTGCAACTTTAATCACTCTGATCATTGAAAATCTGACCCCAAGTAAACAAACTAAAACAACACTGTTAAATGTTGCTTGTATGATTGTGGAAAACTTTTTTAGACAGAAATGTGACTTTCAAACTGCAGTTTAGCAATCCATAAATGCTAATGAGATCATGTGCTGTTTAGTCTTATGATAATTTTTCCCTATTAAAATCTTGTTCTTTTTTTAACCTAATAAGCACATCACCAGTCTAAGCATGTTCATTGCTCAAAGTTTAAATTTACAGCTAAAATAAAGAGAGATTGCTTACCAATAACCAGAATTCTTTGAGACATGAATTCTTCATGTATATTCAAACTACTGGGCTACATATATGTTCTTTCACTTGAGACCAGTCTTTTATCTTTGCAATGAATAAGTATATAAGGTACTGACTGTGCCACTTTTGGTTTTCTCCCAACCACAGAAAAGAAAACTCACAAATTTTAAAAATTCTGAGGGAGAACAAAGTAATCAAAATAGAAAATGTTTATGTGAATGAACCATTTTTTAAAAAGTTGTCAATTGGTAAATCAATTCTTTCTATTGTGAGGGCACTATTACAGTTCATCATAGTGACTTCAACAGCTACACCTGGTCACTAAGCACCTGAGGGCATGGAGTCTTCTCTAGAAACCATTCTAAGAGCACTAAGAGCATGTGGTGAAGCTACTGATGGAGCTACAGATAGCATCACCTCCAGTACCTCAACTATTTCTTAACAAGGTTTTATGTTCTGGAGAAGCACTCTGTAGTGACAGAGGGAGATTCAACTCTAGCAGTCTGATAGCAAATTTTGACAGTCTCCAACTGACTTTGACAGTCTGTGTGGAAATGGCTGAACTGTTAAACCCCACAGAAAACACACAATGAATAGCCTGAAGCATTTAAATGTGAGAATACAGAAGTAGACAACCACAACATAAAAGTATAAAATAACAAATTCTGCTTTAGAGGCAAAACACCAGCAATAACATTTTGAGTTTAAAGAAAACCTGCTGATTAAAAAGTAAAATTCTACCATGATTAGAGAAAAAAAATGAAGAATGTTATTCATGAGAACATATGTGTCTCCTTCAAAAGTCTCTGAGGAAGTGGCCTTGATGAAAGCAGGAGCGGTAAACACCAAGCCCCAGACCTTAATGAGGCTAAGTGAGAATTCAAACTCTTTTACCCTTAAGCAGATATTCCATAACAGCTTTAATAAATGATACAGAAGGAGAAAAAAAAAAAAGGTAAGAAGCCACATGGATCTTATTCTCATAATGTGCAGCATGTGGATGCTGGATGGCTTTCCTTGTTGAAGTATTCCTGATTTTTTTTCATAGGAAAAAGTGTCCACAGATGACAGAAAACTCCAACTAGACAGACACTAAAGTGGGTAAGATACCTGTCTGTCTCAGAGCACTGACAGATGGGGCTTCAACTCTTTCACTTACATACAACAGGCTGGTTGCTGTCACAAGGGCTTGTGATGGCATTTTCACTGAGTTCGATACAGAAGAAATAGGTAAAATTATTTAAGCTGGGTTACACAAAAAAATTCTTTCCAAAAACAAGGCCAAGCCTTTGAACAGACAAAAATTAAAAGAACAGCAGTTTTCAGAAGCCCATACATTGTCATAAATTTTTCAGTTGCATAAGTACATAGTACATTATTTACTATTTTTGCTAGAAATGAAGTTATGTAAAAAGAACTACTAACAATAAGAAACACCAGTGTTAATATGCAAATTCGAAGATATCTTCAAAGTATTTTTTTCCATTTCTAGAAAACCAAAGAAACCCCAAACCTCTTTTTGTGAACAATCTATTTGACTTGGGTATGATTTCACTCACAAGTACTAGTCAAAAGCATTTTTCTTGAAATCATTTTCAAAATGAAAACTGTTTTTCCATCTACTTCTAATATCTTTGTCTAATGGGGTATATATGCACTGTGGACAAAGCATCTCTAAACAGACAAGTTATTTTTGGAAGAACACTGTGACAGTTCTTGTAAATATTAGAATGTTATGGTTATGCAGTATGGTCTAATACTGGATTATTTTGATCTCCTCTGGAAATCCATTCCAGGTTAATATTGACTATTATTATCAATCAGTTGATAGAGCAAGCTTGCAGCTTTGAAGTTCATATTTCTGCAAAATACTCTCCACAACAGGATGTGGCTTGTGTTCTTTTTCACCTACCTCTTACTCTACAGTAACAAACAGCAAGTGCTTCCTACTGTAATTTAAGCAGGATTCTGAGAGATTGAGTGGTAAATGATAAAATGTGCCTTTGTATGTAGAAGAGAAACATTTCTGTGCCAGCAGATGATTGCCATGTGCAGATCTGTGATTGCCTAAGTCCTTTTGACATCACCACAAAAATTGGCTCCCATTCCCTTGTTGACACACATGTAAAATCCATGCCTGATAACCTTGTAAAAATATATACAGTTTAACTACAATACAAACAAGCATTATTTCTCCTACCAATGAATTATAACCATTCCTGCTGCACAATATATCATATGTTTAACAGTGCACACTACTCAGCAACTTAACCTATTTCATAAACTCTGAAAACCTACCTCTTCTATGAATGCTATTACTGAATATGCCACTTCATATTTTTTCTGTACTGTATCATGCCACACTATACTTATTCATGCACAAATACCAAATGTAATTTGGAGCAGGGATTTTTCCTAACTTTTTTTATCCTGTGCTGTTATTTCACAAGTTTCCAAGTACATATGCATTACTATTTAAATAAACAACAGTAACAAAATCCAGATGAAATTTTACAGAAATGTAGGCACTCAGAATGTAATTAGCCAAACTGGAATTCAGCCAGGGCAACATCACTACTCTTGTGGAAAACACCAACAGATCATACAAATGGCTTGAATGGGTCAAAATTGTAAGTACATAAATATACACTTTAAATTCCCAAACCCAATACACCATCATCTATCACCTTCTGATTATCCAGCATAGCTATCAAAAGTGCCAGAGCCTCATTAGCAAACACCTTCTCAAAGCTACCTCCACTGCAGCCTGCTGTAGTCTGAGAGGCAGGAAGTGAAGGTCATCATTTAAATTCAAGACAAAGCGACTGTAAATCAGCGCTTCTGCCCGATGTGGGGTTCCTGCCACAGCGCTCTCCACCCGCTCTAGCAGCTCAGTTAATTTCATTAATTCAGTGGAACTCGGAGGAAACGTTGGAAACCGGGGCTTTTTGTTTCTTAAATTTAGCAACGTACATGTGAAAAGGTTTGATACCCACTGCAATATTGCACTTCATGTATTGTTTGATAATCATCTGGTCACCACACCCACCAGAGCGGGCTGAGCTCAAGGGATGCTTGTTTGCTCTCCTGCCAGGACTTCAGCCTTCTTTTACACCCTGTCCTTTGACAGTTCCTAAACTGCAATTCAGGCACCCAAACCCACTTTTAAGAGGCATCTTCAGCTCTTCAAAACCTGAAAATATGTTGCATTAACACTGGCACTTTGCTTTTATTGTCACTGAATTCTCATTTTCCTTTGACATGCTGCTGACTTCAGCACCTTCCTTTCTTCAAGCTCACCCAGTTGCCTTCCATGACTGAATTCCCTATTTACTGGTAAAGAAATACACAGTGAGGACACAGCACATTCATCTGAGTTTGCAGCCCTTTCAATGTTCTTCCAAACAAAAGAGAGCAAAAGTATCAGACCCCTATAAAAAGTGTCTCACTGAGGTCTTACTCAGCAGGGGGATGGCATTTGTTAAACCTTCAGTCAAATTCCTCCTCTACTGTTGGACTCCATGTTCACATATATAATGACATTACTTCAAAAAATTAACGACATCCCAGAATGCCCAGATGAAAGTATAACAAGAAATTGTACCAAAATTGTAGTAAACTCACATAATAAAGCAGAGGAGCTATTGGAAGTCAGAAAGTGAAACCATTGAAAAACTCACTAATTAAGACAACACCAAATAAGATGAACAACTGACCCTCTCCTCTGTTTGGAGTCTCTCTGCTGAAGGTACAGGGAGATACTTAACATGATCACAACTTCTCATCTGATGAAGCTTTCAGTGTAGATCAGGAAAGCACAAGGAAATAGGCCAAGGGATCCAGACACAAACAGATGGAATTGGCATGTTTGTATTCTGAGCCTTCATGGAACAAGAGGGAAATACAGTTCCCATCTTCTTATGAAAGGCGACTTTCTTGTTCTACCTGCACTCAGACAGACAACTACCTCACAAGAGCATGAACTTCTCTTTTCATCTCTGCAGGGAAATAACTAAAAAGCAAATGGGTGACGCTTTAAAAACCTCTGGTGCCAAGAGCATCACTGCCAAAGAATTTACCATCTCTCTCTGGACAAGATACTTGCCTATTGCATACCAAGAGGAGATTTATTTGATTGTAAGTAGCTCCCTCTAAGAAAATACAGGACACTTAAAGGCACACAAAATTTTCCTCTGCTTTTCACTGCCACGTATTAACTGCTGCTACACTTATTTCCCTTTTTATGTATTTAGTTTATTGGATTTCTATAGCTGCAGCATTTAAGTCAAAGGTGTTAAGTTTTCTACTTGATGTTGACATAAAATACAAACTTCTCCCACTTTCTTTCACATCATTATACCTAGAGAATAAGCCATTTTCAGAGTAATATTTAAATTCAGAAAGTTATTTGGGGTTATAATTTTAAAATGTGGCTTTCATTTTCATGCTCACAAACTATGTCTGTTATGAAAATATTTCATACAAGCTGCTGCCTAATTAGATGACTTAATGTTACAAAACTCTGTATTTAGAAGTAAAAGAACTGCCAAAGAATATCAAAATCAGATTTTTTCCTTTGTTTGCTATGATGTGCTTTTTTCAACTTATATCATGTACAGAACAAAAAAGAGGTGAGTGATAAGACCATGAATTCACATTGTATTTTCCTTTATAATGCTCATCAGTTAACTGGGGTGTTCATGGTTTGTTTGCTTTTTGTTTTTTTTTTTCTTTTTTCTTTTCAAAAGTGTCATTTAGAAGCCAATAACCCAATGTTTATTGCTGAACACTTTAACAGTGTCCAATAGGTAGATGACCTAGCTGCACAGTGATTAAATGATTTAACTGCTAGATCAATGAATGCAGCATGAATTAAAATGGCTGCAAGCTTTTCCAGGCATAAGATGAGACCTAAAAAAAAAAAAAAAAAAAAAAAAAGACCTTACTTTTTATTTCACATTTCAAAGAAAATGTAACCACTTCTTCTAAAAAGAAAAAAACGCGTATTTTCCTGACAGAAATAACACAGATTTTTTTCTCATATATAGTGACTAATCCATATATTTTAATTGTCAAAGATCTGACTACATTTTGCCATTCTCATACTGAATAACCTCACTCAAGAAAAAAAGCAGTCTCTGCTCAGGAAACATAATGGTGTTAGGATCTGGTCCAAAGTGAACTGTTATCTCACGCGTGAAGATAATGAATGTTAATTTAAAATAATGTTCTTTCAACTCCAGGGTTTTTTTCATACAGTCAATCAGGCCTGAAAGTGTGTGCGTGTGCGCTCTCTCTCGCATGCACTCTCTCTGTCACTCACCCATAAACACTTCATTTCATATTCTCATTCCCAGAGATTCGGGAGAAAATTTTCTGCAGGTGTAAACTAATATTGCTCCACTAAAGTCAACAGAGCTGCACCAAATGACATTAGCAAAGTCAGTGGTGCTGTCTCCTGTGACAAGGGTACACCTCGATTTCCACTTAATGTGCATCTGACAACAAACTCTCCCTTTCTTCTTTTCACTTGTGCATTTCCCAGCTCTTACTGGTACTAAGCAGACAACCACTACAGCCTTTCACTAACTCACCCCTCAAGGTCTCTCATCTCCATCAAACCCCTCAGAGAAGCAGGTGTAACATGGCTCTTTCCTGCAACCTCGGAAGAAGCTCTTGGAAAATGTGCAAAGAGAAAGAGCACTGCAGTAGGAGGCTGCAAGGCATGAGGAAAGGACAGAACAGATTTGACCTAAAAAGCAGTAGGTTTTAACATTACAGCTAAAATATTCAATTACAGGAAAGAGAAATTAAAACATTCAAAAAATGGAACAAACAAAACTTCTACATGTGTAAAAACAGGAGCCATAATCTAAATTACTATTGTTTGGAATAGTATGGAAAACTAGTATTCTGTAGCTTTCTACCTCAGAAAATTGCCTCATTTTTGACACTTTTTAGGAGACATCTGATGGCTGGAAACAAGACTCTGGATTACATGACATGCTAGTTTGATCAAGAAAGGCAGTTCTCCTGGAAGAAGAGCCAAGTGGAAATTTGGACACCATTCCTTCCCACTGGCCCAGGAAATACTGCAACTGCTTATCCACTAACTTGGCAGAGCAAACCATGCTCAGCTCCTCACTCCTTGGTGCACCTGCACTCCAAGAATCTGCGCCGCCACAGAGCTTTAGCTGATGTTTATTGGTATTTCCTGTGCCTCTATGAGGAACAAAAGTCCTTCCATTTTATTGAAAGCTCCATGTTTTCAGGAATTAGTGCTACAACTTAGGCTAATACTTGGTTGACTGGAAAATGGGTTATTTTTATGCTATTTTTTACAACTATTGAGAAAAAGAGTATCAGCATGAATTGAAAAAAAAAAATCCCAAAACGATAAAACTGGCTCCTAGAGATGATTGACTCTTAATCTGCACTTCCTAAAAGGTGCAAGTTCAGTAACAAGAGAAAATTTCATGTCTGGAACCAGAGAGAAGTTAGGAGTATGCTTCCAATTAGGAGATTTACAAAGAAGCCTTCTGGGAGCCAGCAGAGCGGAAAGTGTGCAGGAAAAGGAAGAATCTTTTTCTTACAACAAATATTCTCTGTAAGTCTATTTATTTCAGGTCAGTGTAAGCACAAGATTAACAACCAACCAACCAACCAACCAATATTTTAATATGGCAGCTTTTAAACAGCCTGATATTCCATTCCAGTCAGACTGGTAAGAGGTCCAACACCTTGAGTTATCTGTTAGCAAAATAACTTCTCACTGTTCCTCATATTTTACCATGACCAAGAGGTTTTAAGAAAGCTATTTTTATTTGGGAAAAAAATTAAAATTTTCTTCTTCTTTTAATATTAGAACCAATGCCAAATTATTCAGTGTGCCATATTGTATTCAAATGTCAGATTGCATGTGACAACTGACACTGAAGCTTCCTGAGATAAGTCAACGCAGCCAGTTCTTAAGAACGTCCTAAATTCTCAACTATACTTACGTGAAGCTAAAAATAGTGTCAATCTAGTTCCTGGGAAAACAAATAATAACAATTCTTTGCTTTTAATTAAAAATAAAGTTTTCTGCAATTTTGAATGTTTAACAAAGCAGGAATAGGAGCACATTGTGAGGAGAACATTACCCACTCTAAACAATTTGTTGCGTGGAACAAAAATTATTATCTAGATTTGCTTACTGTTGCAGGTAAATTATAACAACAGGATGACTCAAGATAAATTTCAGAATTCAGGTTTTTAATTTATGTTCTATGATAAAAAAAATGATTACTTAACCTGCTTGCACATTCATAATTTCCATAATTTTGAAACTATGTTAAAATACAGAGTTCCCTGACATACCTGTTTTCTAGCTTTCTTGATGTAAGAATAAACCTTTCTTCTCATAATGGTATTGTGATGTTAAAATACACAGTTCCCTGACAAATACACAGTTCCCTGACATACCTGTTTTCTAGCTTTCTTGATGTAAGAATAAACCTTTCTTCTCATAATGGTATTGTCTTTTCCAGTAGAGATTTCTTCTTTCACCATTTTCTTTATCTATAATTAAGGTTTTCTATAACACACAGGATTTAAGATATACAGAAAATGGCAGAAACCACTAACAGAAAAATATTATCCATGTTTTCTCCGCTCTTTTCCAAAGCACTGTAAACTCCTTCAAAGACTAGTGTACATGTAGGAAAAGTGCCTTAACTTCAATGGAAACAAACATTAATGTAAAATTTAGCATGTGCAAAAAAACCAAGTCATACTGTGGATATTGAAAAGGCATAAAAATGCCCATGTAACACTGCTATGCAACTCCATAGAAGAATCAAAAATACAGTATCACATAAAATTATATTGGCACAACTAATTTTGACTGTGTTCTTCCTTGAATATTGGAGTCATACGTAAGGTTTTAATTTTTAAAACTATTTTGTGGAACTAAACTTATTCATCAGTATGCTCCTAGACCTATGCATTTTCATGCCTGTGGGAAACAAGTGCTTATACGATCAAGGTCTCCATCATTATATTAATATTAATCTACGGGTAACAATGAATTTTCTGCAGTGAATATCAATTTTCATCAGTGAACAATCAGTGACTGTGTGGCCTGTGATTACATTTTATGAAATAGCAATTCTTTTGTTTTGATTTTGTACAATTTTGAACCTGGATCCTAGTAATTGCTTGGGGGAAGGAGATTGTGCATAAACTCTGGTTTTCAGCTTGTCTCGGAAGTCAATGACAGCTCATAAGACACTGATCACAAAATTAACAACTGACCAGAAGGAAAACTGGAGAAACCCTGTTCCATTCTGAGGCACAATTTCCACTTTAATTTGTGCATATGAATGCACACACTGCAGTGTTATGCAAGGCATAGACTCTGTCCTCTTTGGAAGTTTTCTTTTACTAGCAATGACACCAAGAAAATAGCAATAAGGCACAAGCAGCCAGTGCAGACTTGGCTGGTGCTTGGTTTCTGGCTTGAGAAGCATCTGTAATTGCAAACAGGTATCTGTAGAGTGAGATCCTCTCTTACTGAATGCATAAATGTTGTGGGAGACTTAACAGAAAATGATAGCATGCTAAGAAAGATAAAGCTCTCTGATCAGTCTCTCAGATCTTAAAGATTTGTTGAGCAATAAACATTTCTTACATACTTTTATTTTCTTTTTCACTGTGTACTATTTCTAGCTACTTTGGGATTCTGCTAATCATTTTCTCTCAACTCCATTTTGTTTCACTTCATTGCTTTTCCAGAAGGTTCAAATAAAACCTAAGGTTGACAGACAAGAATTGCTCTGCTAAAATTAGTGAACTAAGTGCCATGTCCCATGAGTCACAGCACGCAACTCCCATCCAGCTCTCTTTAAAAGACCAGATAACAATGCCATGCCCTAAGTGCATGGGATCAAAGTACAAATACCCACTTGCCAAAACACTGCTTTGGAGTATTACACCTACTAGCACAGTACTGTGCTCTGTAACCAAAACATTGTTAAGTCAGCTGCATTAAAACCATCGATTTGAATATAATGCAAGCTGGTTTATATTCAACATAGTAACAAACACTGGAAAAATGAGAGGTGAGAAGGAATATGTTTAACTCTTCTTCTTCAAAATTACTGTATGTCAAATCAATAGTATCCTCTTATAGATTAAAATTAATTAAGACAGTGAGCCCAGTTCTTTGCACACAAAAAATACAATTTCCACAAGAACGGTGAATAGGATATTACTGCTATTTTTGTTGGCATGTTTAAATTAAATTTTTAATGAATAAGTGGATTTTGTATTTTAAATTTCAATGTGTCTGGTGTTAAAATTATTTATTATGAATTAGTTTTATATGATAGTATAAGTGAAAGCTCTATGAAGACTCATAATCATGAATTTACCATGTTTTATTCTGCAATTATTTAATCCTGGAATTTAAAAATAAATACAGTGTAAAGTTACATGAAAAGATATTCTGAATGTTAGTAAGTACACCAATTATATTTTTAATACATTTCTAATTTTGAAATTACAAATACTACTGCCTTTTTATCAATAACATACTTTAAACTCAAACTGATCATTTCTCTGTATTTTCATAACAGACACCTTTGCATTCTAGTGAAGTGCAAAATGAGAGACTGGAAGAAAATAAAAACCAGTCTTTTTGTACATAAAATTCTCAATAGCTACACTTTGGATTTATCTGCATGGCACAGCCACAGGATCAAGCTCTGATGGGATATTACCAAAGCTGGCTAAAATTAGACACCATGAGCTTTAACTTGGGTTCATGGACATGTCAGTATGCATCACCACTGTGCCTGCTGTAGCCTGCCCACAGGACTAAAAGATCCTGGTCATTTCAGGGCCAAAATAAGAGAAGAAATAAATATGAATGAAATCTTACTAAAATGCTAGGATTACCCCTTTGTTTTCCCTATATAATCCAATATTCACAACATGATAGAAACAAATCAAAACAGACAGTTCAGGCTTTCTCAGATTACTAGATGGCAGACATTGGTTTAAAGAGATGATAAAATTATGTTTAAATACTACAACTGAAAATGTGGTGAAAAAAATGGGCTCAATCCAGCCCAGGTGTTTCTGGGAGCTGCATGTGGAGAGGCCCTGGAAATCAGACAACCTCATGTGCCACAGGAGCTCACCTGTGCAGGCTTGAGGCCACAGTGTTTGTTGTACTGTACACAGCCACTCTGTGTCCATCAGTTACCTCCACTGTACCCAGGAATGAAGGGGTCTGTGGAGGTTTCCACATTTGTTTTGCATTTCATATGCTCTCAGCAGTAACAAATAAAGAAATTCCTGAAAAATGGAGTCATTACGTCATCTTATAAACTACCTACTTTGCAGGCTGTACTCTCGCCACTAGAAGATTAAACCTTAGAACAATAACCCAATTATGAGCTAAATTTACATTCAACTGATGAAAAATGATCCAGAACCTGACAAGAATAATCTTTGTTCACAATGTTTAGCACAAGCAACACTGACAGCCTAAAATGTATGAGTTATATCAAAGACGACATATGCTGCACTGCCCAGCTACCAAGGGCACCATGCTCCAGGTACTACACACATAATGTGGGAGTGCTCACCACATCCTGAGACTAAACAAACCCAACAAAAACCAAGGCACAAAACCCTCGGCAGACAAAGAACATGATCCTGCATTACCTCCTGAACAATCAGGGCAAGAAGGATGGCTAAACAAAGTCCTATTATATGGAAGGAAAACCACTGCAATTAATAAAATCAGTGGTCAGGATTTTAAACAAATTTATATATTTTCTGGATAAATATGAGAAAAAGAATTGCTCCAACAATTCTGATCTAACTTTTGAAAAAATCTCCAAACTCTACTTCATTTAGGAAAATAAAATCTTGTGTGCATTTCGTCGGTAATTTTAAACAATTCCACATTTTACGAACCAAGTTCATCACTGGAGTGAGGCACATATACTTTGCAGATTAATTTTGTTACAGTTTTAGTTAGCATTTGTAACAACCTGCATCATGGGTAAAAGACGTCCTTTACTGACACTTATGCTAATCTGGATCTAGCTAAAAAGTCAATTAAGAAATTTCCTGAAGACATCTTCATCATCACCTTGTCCCTTTTTCAGAACTTTTAGCCTGGACTGATTCCCACTGCCTGAAGTCTTCACACACTTCCAGAGATAAATGCTCTGAAAGACTGTGGAAGGCAGTTCCTATGAAAATTAGTTACAGGTATGTCCAGAATTTGTGAACTTTAGCTGCCTGAAATTGGATCCTCAATTTCAAAACATGTCTCCTAATTCTAAAATTCCCCCTCATTCTCAAACTGTGTGAAATGAAACAATTTGCTAGCTAACTAGATAAGGCAGGCATCTACAGAGACGTTTAAATACCTAAAATTGAGAAAACATCATCAATGTTATCTTTTATCTATTTCCTCTTGAGGTATCTTATTCTAAGCCAGCAACTGCAGATGGCACAGTTCAGTGGTCCCCAAGCTGTGGTACACAACAGTCTAGATGGAGCCTGAGCCACTTCAAGGTGAGTTTGAGGCCAAATTCATGGTCCGTCTGCTCAGGGAGCACCACACCACTAACAGTACCCAGTATGTTTTATTTATGTGCAGGCAGAAATACCAAGCACACTTCACAGCTTTTCACTGTCTCACTTGCTGCTGAGATGACCCTAGGCCAAAAAGCACAACCGAGGCTCTTCTGCTGCAGAAGCCTCAGGTCGTGCTGAACAGTCCCTTCTCCTCTCTGCTCCAAGGCAGGGAAACCCAGGACACTTGAACAGCAGATGCCCACAGAATTCCTACTGCCTGCAAACAGTAAGGACACATAGCACACAAACTACCAGTCACACATCGTGTGCACAGCAATTCCAGTCATTAAATTCTTGTCACTCCAATAGTGCTCACTTCTTCCCTGAAAAGTTATGAAGCATTGCTCTGCCTCATACTACAGAAGGACTATGGCAAACTGTTAAGAATTTTGGTTTCTGGTGAACAAACTCAATTAGTTTTTTTTACATTTATATTTAATAGTTGCCAACTGCTTGCTTAGATTTAAAAAACAAAACAAACACCTTCAGAGGTGAACTACCCGTAAAATTTTTGCTACAAAGCTTCAAACTGTTGAAGAGCATCTTCTAGCACATCACCAAAGTTTTAAGACCCCCTCCCAACATCCACAGACGCCCAACTCCCCTTACAAAGTTGACTTCAACACAAGACAATTTCCATCACATTATCCAGTTCATGAGGTGGAGATAAAGATCATTTTTCTCACTCAGACCTTTGCTACTGAACCTGATACCAAGCATTTGTTGCAGAGACAACCATCCATAGCACAACCAACAGAACCGTCAACACAGTCACTTTTTTCCCCACTCACTAAAACCAAACTCACCATCAGCAAGACAAAGTGCTCTCTGCTGAACTACTTACCCATGAACCATTCCCTTCCCTCCCTTCCCCATACAACTATCTGGTAAAAGCACAGAGGGTTTGTTTAGGCATGGAAAAGCTGGCATTTTAAGGCCATAAATCCACAGTGGGAATTAATTAATGCCATAAATCCCATAAAAGTGGAAATTATTTTGTGGGCACTTCCACTTTTATATAAAACATTAGTCAGCAAACAGTTGACTTCCCTAAAGACTTTCTGTAGCACATTCAAGAGTGGTTGATAATTAAAAAAAAAAAAAAAAGTGGAGAGATGCCAGGTCCTTCATACTGAAGGATGAGGAACTCGAGCAAACCCAAAGGAGTGCAACCTGAACCACAAACTGGCATTTCCCCTCCCATTTTCCCCCTCCTCACACCTGCCTCAGCATTCACCCCTAAAGAATTAAACAATTTCCTACAAAAGCAAGAGAAATGGAAAAATATCAGCGCTAAGTAGGACAAGAAAGCATTTTCCACTCTGTTTCTTTTGTACTGCAATAAGGTCTTCTTAAAACTACAATAAATAGAATTATTCCAACAATACAGAGACCATGCTAGATAATTCCAGGTTAAATTATAAAATCAAACAGCACCAAATTAAAGTTTTTTCACTCCTTTATCTCTTCTCAAACCACCCCATCTCCAGCATCTGTAAAGTTCACAGAAGACCAAAAACAAATTCCCAAAGCCTGCTGGTTTCCGGATAAGTCCCAAAAAACACACAAAGTTTCCCAAATCCTTAACATCAGCATTTTATAGGGGGGCTATTGTCTGGAAGACACGGAAGGTCAGGAAAGCGCACGGAAGCTCCCCATCATCCTTACCACGGGCACTCCCACACCTACACTTCCATCCTTTCCCCGAAAAAAAGAGACAGGCCTCTGAAGAGCCCCGAGGGAGGGGAGAAGGCGAACACCCCACAAAGTGCACCGAGGGCAGTTATCTGCAGACGCGGCTTCGGGGGTGCACACACACAAAGATCCCCAGAACGCAAACAAAAGCGAGCCCGTCGCCAGTTCGCATTCCCCGAACCGCCGAGTCCGGCACAGCCCCGGGTGGGCCCCTCCCGGCGCTGCCCCGGAGGCCGCGGGGAGCCGGGGGGGCAGAGCGCAGAAATCGCCCTCTTTACCCCCCGGGCCCTGCCCCAGAGCACACGGGAGAGGCGAGGAAGCCCCCGGGGCTGTGCCGGGGGGCAAGGCGATGCCGGGGCCCCGGTGCCCCGCCGGACGGCGAGGCCGTCCCGGCCGCGGGGGTGGCACCGCCTGCAGCCGCTGGCGGAGGAGGGCTGGGGCTTTGAGTTCACCATTTCCCCGTCCCCTCCCCTGCCCCCCGCGGGCACGACAGCCATGGCCCCTCGCCCGGCCTGCGGGAGCCCCGCCGTCTCTCTCCTGTGGAGCCTCGGCGCTGTCGAGCAGCTGCCATTACTCGGGCCAAGACCCGTCCTCCAAGCAGGCATCCCCCTCCCCAGCGAGGAAATGCGGCGGCGGCGGGGGTGTGTGAGCGAAAGGAAAGCGGGGGAGAGTGGGGAGCAAAGCGGTGGCCCCGCGTGCGGGATAGAGCGGGGCCGGGGGGTGACGGGGCTGAGGCCGGGCTGCACCACACCCTGCCCGGCCTCGCCTCTCACGCGAGTCCCCGGCTCCCCCGCGCCCTGCAGGCCCGCGCGGAGCGCTGGAAGCGGCGATTCTCTACGGAGCGCCCCTCTCCCCACCCCACCTCCTCCCGCCCCGGCCCCGGGGCTGGCTGCAACTCGGCACGGGGGCGCGGGGGACCCGCCGCCGCCTCCCTGCCGAAATTCGACCGGGGAAGGTGTGGGGACAAAAATAATCGCCGTTAATAATCACACGCGCTCCGCCGCCGTCCCCTTCTTCTCCTCGGTTTCCAAGCGGGCTGCCAGATAATCCTGCCCACTCCGAAAAATGAAATAATAATAATAATAAAAAAATCCCGCCTTCCATCTCCCCCCCGCAGCCCCACACATTTTATTATTAAGTATAATTGCTCCCCCCTCCTCATACGGCACCCCGCGGGGAAGGATTGCCCCCTCCCCTGGTGCCCAGCCCTTCCCCTGTCCCCTCTCCCCCATCTCCTTGGAACAGTGTGTACATGATTTTGTAGTTTTTTTAAGGCGCCATGTTTATAATCCTCCATCATATTAAAAAAAAAAAAAAAATCCACCCAGCATGAGACACGGCGTCTCTCGCACCCCAAAGCCAGGGAGGCAGACACAGAAATATCCACAGGGCTGTAAATTCACCCCCCCTCCCGCACACACACCCCTCCTCCCCAGACTTAAAAGTCTCTCTCACCTTGTGCTGCTGGCGCTGCTTCTGCTGCTGCAGGGGGGGAGAAGTTAAGCCAGGGGAAACTTTTCAATCCCTTCCCCAGGCCGCTGCTGCCTCCTCCTTCCACATATTTTTCCCCTCAGAGTTTTATTGTGTCTGAATTTTCTCTCTCTCTCTCTCCTCTTCTGTCTGTCCACAGTTCAGGTTTCTGGGGTAAACAGGGTTTAGGATGGTGCTAGGGATATTTGGGAGAAGGAGAACTCTAGTGGTCTCTGCTGGAGTTGCTGTTTGTTTCTTTTATTATTTTTTTAATAATACATTTGAAACGGATCTTTAACTATTTATTATGTATGTATTTTGTCATACTCTTAGGTCTGGACCCTCTCTTGTTGCAGAGGGAAAATATGGTGCTTATCCAGCCGTGCTACATGAAAATTTCTCCTATCATGAAGTCTAACTTGGAGAAATGACAGATAATGTTTTTGAAAGTAGACACTCACCTTGAGCAACAGAAACTAAAACACAGAGAATCAGCGGTCTGTCTCAGAGCTGTCAATACATCCTCAGCTGTAGATCACAGAAGAATCATTTAAATTGGAAGAGACCTTTTGATCACTGAGTCCAGCTGTAGCCATACTTGCACTGCAGGGGAAGGAAATACATATTAATACAAAATACATAACTTGATAGGAACATATATATGTATATATATATATGTATGTATGTATGTAGCAAGAAAACATAAATTTTCTATTTTTTAATAGACTGCGAGATAAATATTAATAAATGTCTATTGAAATATATCCTAATGTTTCTGAAATTCTTCAGGAATTATTAAATGGGTAAGTAACACTTCACAATTAATTAACTTGACTAGAATTTTACTTTTATTAAAATAAACTGTAAGCTTAGTTCTATAAACATTTATGCATGTAAAAAATTTAGTCATATGAGTAGTCATCAATATTACTGAAATAGCAGAAGGAAACAGTAGTGCTAATATTGAAAAAGAAGCATCCACTGTGCCATGTTGGTAAAAAATTAAACAGTTTGCACACTGAAAAGTGGAAGTTTCTCCAGAATGTCCAGTAAATAAGATTTCTAGTAGTGTCTAAACCCAGTTTCTTTGAGACTGCTGCATCAGGACATTACATCCACTTCTAAAATAAAATGCAAATAATGGTTAGTTGCACAGCTGTGATAAAGTCTTACTTCTATTATGCATTTAAATATGAAAGAATATTTTACATTGTCTAAAATAAATAGGAAGGAAAGTGCTGGTAATCTGCTCTCAAAGAGTGCTTGAGGCATTGGACAGATACCCAGTAGTGGCACAATAATTTATTAACTGCATTATATTGCTTGCATTAATAAAAAAGCAAATTAAATTTACAAGAATTTTTTAAAGTAAAAAGGGATTTGCCATCAGTATAATTACAAATTGCCTTATATTAAGCATGTATTTGTGATGTTTGGCTGTCATTTCATTAAGGCATGTAATTTTCAAAAGAAGTTTGATAGAAATATATATGCCAAGTTTCCATGGGATATTACTGGCTTGCCTGTCCTAGCTTTCTTTGAAACCTTCTCTGTTCAAATTGCATCTGAGCTATATTTATCTACAGGGGGGGAAATAAGAATTCGGGGTCATTACAGTTTCTGCTGTTTCTACCATGCAATAAAGCCAACAGCTCTGCTCAAGCTGACATGGTTAAGGTGCACTGATTTTTGCATCCAGAATCAGAGGACAAACATAGCCAGCAGTCACATAACCATTTTTAATTCTTCACCCCAAACCTGGGTTGGCTGGAGGGATTTGCCATAACTCCAAAACAAAGCTCCAAAGCCAGTCTCAGCTTCTCTAGTGAAAGATTTATTGCTCTGTCGCAGTGCCTTCTCCTTACCTATGTAAATATTTATTTAAGGCAGAAGTTCAGCTATCTTCAGTATAAAGAGGTTTTAGCCTCTTATCTCTCACAGGACCCATAGAGAGCTGTCAAATAAATACTTAGGCCACAGTTTCACCACCATGAAAGCACATGGAGGGCGGAAGCCTTACGGCTTGCCTACTGTACAGGTTTTTTACCTGGAGTCTACCACTTGCCAGCAATCTCCTGTACTTAACATATTTATAAAGGCTAATCTGGACCACCTCCAAATATTTGTTTCAGGACACAAATATTTGATTTTAGAAAGAACAAGGTATCCTAAAGCAAACATGTAGGGAGTGTCTGCAACCATAGCCACGTTACCTTCTCTGAGCTGGGGGGCAATGAATTAGATCCAGTGTGGAAAGACAGGCACAGAGCTTATAAATGGGTGCTCATGGGCCTGCTTTTGGGGTGTTTTGATATCCTCTTTAGGCTCCCTGAGTAGCTGTTTGCATTATATAGCCTTTAGGATGGACATTGAAGGATTAAAAGGAAGCATTTTTGTCTCGTTTTGACTTATTTTTATGTGTATTGTGAAGACTTTTTAATGCTTGTCAGTGCAGAGCTTTGAAGCCCGGCTAGCCGGGCTGGGCTGGCCCGACTCCCGCGTTTACCGCAGCAGCTGGGTGTCTAACAGGAGCCCTGCGGCGGGTCCCTCCCGGCCATTCACTTTCACTGGAGCGGGTCCGGGAGCGCCGAGCCCGGCAGACAATGGGAAGGAAATCCCCCTCCCCCAGCCCCGGCCGCGGCGGGTTTCTTCATCGGCACGGGGAAATGTTTGTACCAACAAAAAGCGGGCTCGGGGCCGTCGGCAGCCCCCCTTCCCGGGGCGAGGGCGGGGGGCGGTGCGAGGCCGCAGGGCCGCAATTCCTCCCGCCCGGCCGGGAAGGGCCCGGGTAAGGGCGAGCAGGAGCCGCGGCTCTGGGGCAGGACCGGCACCTCTCGGGCTGCGGTGGCTCGGCTGGGGAAAGGATTTGCTGGTCCTAAAGGTTCATGGTGAGGGCTCAAGACGCCTGCTTGCTTACGTGGTTGCGGGGAGAGAAAACGCACCACTGCGTCAGTGTTAGAAAGAGAACATGATAAAGTTACTTCCTTCCGAATAGAAAGTACTTGCCATAGGAATACGCCGGTCTGCATTTGTGCTCTGTGCTTTTGCCGGTAGTGCTGCACTGGTGTGTAAACAGGGGATTTGTAGGCACCTCTTCCCTTGGAAAGGGACTTGGAGGAGGGAGAAGAAGCTGAATAAACAAAAAGCACAGAATTAGCATCATCCAGACCAAGAATGTAATCTACTGCCATGAATTAAAGGGGATGTCAGGCGGGTTCATGGGAAGGAAATCCTTTGCAGGTTGTAGACACACAAACCGTGACTTGAGAAATCCCTGAGCTGATCCTCGTTGGGAGCTGGGACATGAATACCCTCTGTCCTGCTGTTACATGTTCCCCCAGGTATGTCCACTACATTTTCCAGGCATGAGAAGACCAACACTGCCTAGTGTCAAGCAGACTGGTAAATATGCCTCCATGGTCCTTTTAAATGCTACTCTTCCCATCCTCTTCAAAAGATCATTCTATTTTCAGTTCTAATACTGGAGAACACAATCCTGTGTGTATATGGCTTTTTATTCTTGCCACGATCTTCTGCCATTCTCTTGCTTCAGTGGTACAACCTGTAGGTGAAGAAGTACATCAGTGCTGGTGGGTTCCAGGTACTGGGCTTGGTATAATGAAATCATCCATTGAATGCTGCCCTTAGGAGAGCAGGGACTCTTGTGTCCTCTCCATCGCAGCACTTGTGCTAGGCTAATGAATGCACATCCCTGCCTTATCCAGGACTTTCTACCATCTTTCTGGCTGAACCAAACCCACCCACTATAAGCTCAAGTCTTTATCTGGCTTTGTAAGATAGCTGTCTTGCTGGTGATGCCAACCCACTTCACTGTGTACTCCACTCCCAGCTGCACTGAAACAAAAATTATTTGAACGTGTTTTCTGGGAGGCAGGTCTGCTGTGTTGTGATCACAGAAGTATTAATGCAGAAAATTAGTGTAAATTTTTCATCAGAATGAAGTTTAGCAACACAGTTTTCTTTGCAGTAAAAATCTCAGCAAGGCATTTAATTTAGGAAGCTGGGGGAAGGGAACAAAGACTTAATAACAACAAGCTCAGGAAATCCATGGAGCTGAAAACAGTTGGAGGATGGGAGAGTCTTAAGGAGAAGGTTATGCTCTTCCTTTTTTCCCCAGGCATTGTAAACAAAATACCAGGCTCAAGAGGGGGACACAGAGCAGAGAACCCCCAATGTCTGCTGCTCCATGAAGCTGTCTGAGGAATGAGTTCAAGTTACCCGGAGATGCTGTCCTTGCAGATGACATGATGAGAGTTGAAATAGACCCTACAGCAGCCAGGATCCTTCCTTCCATTTCAGCTTCCCTCTCCTTGCTATGTCCCTAGCCATGCACACCTGGCTGTGTAGTGCAGCCTACCCACAGTGCTCAGAGGAACTTGTACAGGCAGAGTTTCTAAAGACATTCTGGGGTATTTGTTGAAAACAGTACATTGTGGGGAGGTAGAACTTTGATTTGATACCCTATGGCTAGTCCTTGTGTGTGTGAATTCCTTGTGGATATAGCTGGTAATAAAAAAAAATCCACTCAGAGCTAAGTCTAGCAAGTATAGATGTAGACTAAGATACAAAAATGCACCTTTTTTTTTTTCTTGAGTGTGTTGTCTCTTTACATTTTCATGCACAACTGGGAATAGAGGTTTATCCTAAAAAGTTTACCTGTGAGTAAACTGACATATGTTTATGACATATGACATGACATGTGTTTACACCAGCATTATGGTTCATGAAAAGTGTATGCCTGATTCAGCACAGAGTCTGCCAAAGGAAACGTAGCTCCATATTTTCTAACTAATTCTAAACAACAGAGCAAGAATTTGCACCAGTTGCATACTTTCTGGAAAAAACCCTTTAATGTTAATTTTCAAATATACATCAAATTTATCTCACATTGGTCTGTGTTGGTATAATATAGGAAATAATTTATATCTATGTAGAACAAATGCTCAAAACTTACATTTGATTTTAGACTGAAATAGCATCTATTTTTACTTTATGAGCATTCTGTGACTGGAGAAACATCATTTGTCAAAAAACCTGCTGGGACCATGAGGAAATAAGTAGTACCTTTTGTTATTAAATAGCTATAGAACTAGAACTTTTATATGGACACACAATGAATGCCATAATTTTGGGGAAATAATAATTACACTGCACATCGTATTAAATGCCAGCATAGAAAATAATAAGAAAAAAAAATCCTATGTTTAAAGTAAGGGGAGTCTATCCTTCCAAGGCAGGGGACATACATGGATAAGGGAGGTGCATGTATTAGAAGCATGCAAAGATGTTCAAGTGCCTTTAAAAACAAGTTAGCTCGTGACAAGCCAGTTTGGTCCAGCACTGCCTTTTTGCTAATTAGTTTAGAAATACTCAGTCTCTGCCCTTTGTGTCAAAGCCTTCCATGTTCAAATGTGTCTTGTTAGCTGCAAGGAAGTGCTGGAACCGGGCTGGTTCCATGCATTCATGAGGCACTTCTCTGGGCTTAACAAACCCTTCCAGAGTACAGACTTCTGTCCCTGTATGGAGCAGAGACATCCAGATGTTTCTGAAAGAGAGAACGTGTTATCATTAGTACTTAACTGAAGCTAGTTGATCATCAATTGTGGCTCTGTACAGCTTTTTCCCAAGCTCCAGTTTCCAGGAATGCACTCTTGTGCATAGCATTAGCTCCAGTCTCACTCTGTTTATTTTTGCAGTTGTGATGCTACACAAAAGAGGCAAGATTGTTTCTGGAGCAGAGCTCTTGCATCTGACACATTGCCTGAGCTGAAGATCCTTACCAGACTGAAGCTGGCCTGGCAGGAAGCCATCTTCCTGCGTTTGGAGCTTTGATGTGTCCCAATATCATCTGCAGCTTGACTACACCTCTTAGTGGTATCACTGATTGGCTGTACAAGGATGGGCTTAATTGATAGCAACATTTGTGTCAGTTTTGAACCATTATGGTCAAGATGAAAGCTAATGGGAACAAAAAAAAAAAAAAAATCCACATCTGTCATACTATAATTCAGATACCTTATTTGAAAGCTTTTATATTATCCAAAGTTAAAGATTATATGTTGGATAAGATATAATAGTTTAGATATAAATAGATATAATAGTTTAGATATAAATAGATAATAGATATAAAAATTAATTTTTGTTACATTCTGTAAGGAATCACATGCTTAAAATCAATTGTAATATTCAAGTCTACTTGTCCTTTCACTGCCAGCCTTCTTACACTGATGGAATTGGAAGAGAATGTCATGACAAGTTAACCAAAGTGGAACTTACACAGTGAGACTGATTGAAATTATTTGATTTGAAAAGAGTACTGGGAAAAATAGATTGTGTATTACTTGATCTTACGTGTTATGTAGAATATGTATTATGTATAATTCACAAGTAATCGATTTAATTTACATATTTATCTGTTTACCTATTTATCTTAGTTAATAGCTGCATTATGTTCAGCATATGGCAATGTAATCACTTAAAGATTTCTCATTGAAAAACAAAAAAATATTAACACCCTGTTAACTTTAGTAAGAATAATGTGGGAGTTTGAAATATCTTGTAAATTTACCAGGCATACTAATCAAAAGCCATGGTTAGCTAGTAGCTAATTACAGTGTACCCTAATAAGGGTAACTAATTACGGTTACCATTGAAATAGTAACTAAATATGCTGCGCTGCTGAACTTAAAAAGTTTACCTTATTTCCTTGATCCTGAATAAAAAAAATAAAAGTAATCAGATTTTGACATCCTGTACATGTGTGTCACTCAGAGCAATCTTGGTAATACATTTTCTGTTCAATACCTGCACTTAATAAATTTTTTAACATTGAGATATAAATCCACATATTTTATTTATAGTATTTGCATGCTTTATAGCCTCTTCTTAGTGCTGGACTAGTTCTAATCTTGTTCATTTTTTAACATAAAAGGAAAGATTTATCATACCCATGTTTCAATTCTTAACTATAGGTCATGCTACTTTTCATCTCAGTAATTTATGTGAATGTTTTCCATTCTGGGTGGCAACTATATTGCACTCACTTTGGAAATGCTGTTGCTTTTTAATGGTTTAACACAATTCCAAGGTGTTGTGACAGACATACAGACAAGGTTTTCCTTCTTTCTTCCATAACTCTCCAGAGATCTAGGGAATCCTGCCCAAGTGCCAATTCAATATGAGTTGTATTTATTTTCTTTTCTATTTTTAGGAAGAAAAAACCCCACTGCATATAGTTGCTTATGCATTATATAAGATCAAGCTAAACGTGATGTGTGGCTAGAATATTAGAGTCCAAACAATTTCTGTGTGATTTTTTAAAGAAAAATGAAGCATAGTGTTAGTACTGGAATCTGTGGGTGACATAAGCAGAAAATTTGTGAAATAACAAAAATAGAAAGAATTGTACTTAGAAAATGAATCAACAGAACTGATGTTACATAATCACTCTTATATTTAAAACCATTTTTCTAATACTATTCAGAATAGTTGCAAACTGGTAGGTGTGCACATAGTAGAGAACAACACAGTTCTCTGCTGTTAAAAAACTCAGGAAGCTGCAAGGAATTTGCAAAAAATTTCAAAGGCGATGCTGTAATAAACATCAAGCTGGAAAGCATTATAATAATTTCTTATAATATTATTATTATTGGAAAAGGGATTGAATTTCCAGGTGGATTCTCTATTTGAAAAGGGGCCCATCCTCTTAGTTTGTTTACTGCATTTTGGAGTTAAACTCATAGTGCTTGATGATATAAAAACAGGACAAATCATGTCACACAAAAGTCCATGTTTGAATTCTTATACTGCACTAATTTTTGTCTGTAAGGAAATTTTGCCGAGGTTTTAAATGAAACACTGTATCAATTCATTTACAAGGAAGGTGACCATTCACTTAAAAAGTTATATTTGCTTTCAGCTGCTGAGCTGTGAGCATATGAGAATGTGGTACACCATGCATATGGGGAATAAGGAAGATCATATGTGTCTTCTTAGAATCAAATTTTACTCATGATTACTCTCTCAGGTGATCAAAAATATGAGGAAAGGCAAAAAAAGAAATGAACTCAAAACTAAAGCACAATTTTTAAAATAGCCTGAAGATTCAGACTGAACCATCTCAAAATATTTTATGTGCATATAAGGATTCCTCAGGAGACAAATGAATCCTTTTTGTGAAGTTGTAAGCACTGTCCAGTGTGTATGAACAACATGTTCAAGCAAGGACTACAAGAATGAAATCTTCCTTCTCCTAGGAATTTAGTGACTAGGAATGAACTCCAAGTCTCCCTGTGGTAGCAGTATGGCTGCTGGTCACGTTAATGTATGGGAATCCTGGGGTCAAATGTCCCAAATTTGTATCCTCTTTTATGTTTCACTGGTTAGTAGATGAGAGGTGACACTGGTGCTAGCAGTGAACTCCTCTTGCCTTTCATTGCCGCAGTGAAGTTGTTCAGGTCCCCCAATGTTAGAAAAGATAGAACAGACTTATGAACACTATATTAAAACATGATGTCCATAGGGAAAAAATTATAAACTACAAAACCCTCAAAGAACACTAATTGAATTGTTAAACTGTGTTATTTACAAGCATTTTCATTCAATGCCATGGGACTGCCAGGCTGAGGGGGCGTGGGGAGGTGTGAGCTATTTGTAAGGAGTTAACTTCCCATGAAGTAATAGTGGCAGTTTTGTTGGATGTCTTCATGGAAACTAAGGAGACATTCCTTCGGAGGACTGGAGTCTAAATTATTTTTTGCCTCAGTTATTAGATTTACATGGCACAATGAAGACTGACAAAATTCTGCTCTTGAGTTCTAGCAGAACTTTCCTGGGAGTGTTTAAGTCAAAAACCCGAACTCACTATATATGACAGCAATGTAATTGTACTATCTTTTTCAAGGAATATCTATTCAAATATGATACTGAAAAATACAAAAAAGGCTTTAAAATTTGCAAGCTCACTGTTAAAAGATGGCTCCTTCTTTAAAATAAAAAATAAAGACATCATTCTTCCTTAGACAAACAAAGAATAAAGACCAGAGTTATATGGCTACAGAATGTGAGACATGTAGTTTAGTGACTCTGAAAGGAAGGAGTAGTCATGTTGGATAATTAGCTGAGCATGAACTTGTGTAGTTAATGAAAGGAGAATACTGTTGCAATAAGTAAGGTAAAGTAGAACGGATTACAGGAGGTGTAAGGAGTTGAAGTCCAAACTAAACCCAAACAGCCTTTGCTACATTTCAAGCAGTACGTCTGCAGCAAAGTTTTTACACAATTGACTTAAGGTTTAGATGGTGTATTTGGACATCGTTGTTGTACCTGAGACTTCAAAAAGAGGTAGTAAAGAATAAAATGCCAGAATAAAATGACATCTGTACAATTTTTAGTAGAGGTTTGTGTTAGAATTTTGATCATAAGGAAAAACATTTCTGATGAATAAATGAATAAAATGTGTCCCGCAGTGATATCTAGCCCTTGCAACAACCTACATAACATGCCTTACATTCAGGTGGCTATATCCTGTCACCTGCAGAATACAGTGTTCTCATCTAAACAATCTGTTGGGAGTAGTGTCTGGGTTGGGTTGTAATGCCCTTAAATCTGGCTTGGCTTTTTTTTTTTTTCTTTTTTCTCTTCAAAAACCATGTTAACTATTTAACAGAATCTGTGACCGAGTGCCAGTGCCTGTGCTTGGACCTTAGCCCTCCTTTGTTTATCACTACAGACACCGCTTCTTTATTATATTGCCTGCACACCCAAATTGATAGAAATGTATGTGTGTCCAGTTAATCCTAAGAAAAATTAATCTACACAGACAACCCTAAAGGCAAAGCAGAATTCCAATAACTATTGCCCTAGACAAATAACTTTGTTGCTATTAATGTGAGCAAACTGTTTGCTGCAAGTCTAGCAAGCAGTGAGAGATTGATTGGAATGTGCATCCATGGAAATACAGTTTACAATTACTAAAATTTAATGCATCAAGTCTAGTGCCTGTTAGTGTGTGAAAGACTTTAATTTGTTTACTCTAGGTCTCTTCATAATATACATTAAAAAAATTGAAAAGCTTACTTTTTCTATACGGAAGGCCCATGATTTCCAAGCAGTTAGGAACTTCTATTTCTTAACTTTTTTAACTTGTCAAGACATGCACGAGTTAGCAAGCACAATAGTATCTTAATATTTGCGCATACATGTACAACCTGTCTTAGTTAACAACACCAGAAATGTTAAAAATACGTGTATAAAAATAAGTTTTCTAAGTCACAAGAGTTATTACAACCCTAAGCTCCTCATAGCCTTTGTTTTGAAAGAACACAATGTAAAAATGGAAACTAAAAATGTAGGGCCTTTATTAATAGCAACAGCTGTCACGTATTCATTTTTGTCTCTCTCGGATATTAAAAATGGCTAAATAGAATTGATTAAACTTTGCTTTAGAGCTGTCCTGGGAAGGAAGTAGCTATGACAGATTTCATCCAACAAATTACGTATTTTTTTAAATTGAGGCTTATAGTAAAAATGCTTGGAAATACTATACAGCATTCCTTCTGTGATACTATGAAATAGAGAGGGGATAGTGGAACTCTACTGCCATTTGTCATTGTAGAGCCATAGAAAACATCTGCAGTGCAGAAGACTATTGCTCAGCTTGCCTGTGGTTTGCAGGACCATATGTGTGAATCATTTAATTCAACAATAGAACACAGATCATACTCATTATTTCTGTTACACAGAGATATTACTGATCTTTTCCTGTTCCACAGTTTATTTTTGAAAAAAAATATTCTGATTTTCAGATAGTCTAAATATTAATTGTGCTAGCATTTAGAAAGCACAACACTATAAGCAAATTTCACTGGAATTTTGGAAGGGGCGTTGGGGAATCAAAAAGGGATCTGGTCCCCAACATATTTTTCTAAACATGTCAGTAGTAGTGTATGCATCTCTCATTTATTAAGGCCCTGAAGTTGTAGTACTTAGATATCTAAATAGAGGTATATGTTTAGAAAATCACTTTTTTTTTTTGGCAATGAACAAATGCCAAATCATGGTGCATTGGTAAAGAGACACAGAACATCCAAGCTAAATTCCATTTTAAAATACTTGCTGAGAACCATTTGAAAATATGTAGGATTTTGACTGTGCTTTATGGACGATAGTAAGCATTCCAGCAATGGCAGAATTTCTAAGTATAACTCAGAGACCAAAAAAAAAAAAAAAAAAGAAAAATCATGACTGATTTCTTGTTCTCTCATATTTCCACTGCATCTGTATGGTCAGTCCCTCTGTTAGGCCACACTTTACATCTCTAAATTCAAAGGTAATTTAAAGCCCTCTTGAAATCAAGAAAATTTAGCTTGAATGATGTCTTTAGAGCTGTTCCATTTCTTTTGTTTACATTGAAATCTAGCGAAATAATCTCATAGATTTGGAAGCTGTTTTTGCAGGCATGAATACAAAAAAGAAATAGGAGCTCACTTTTAATATTTTACAAAAGTGATTTAGCAAGGCAGAACAGGAAACTCCATTCTTTCTAGCAACTTAATAAATCACTCTCATGCTACTAAGTTTCAGAGTTTACTGAAGGTCTCACTTGTAAACGAGCTGGGCTCTGCTTTTTCCCTGGGAAATTTTTGTAAATGCTAAGGTGAATGTGAGAGGAAATAGACTTCTCGGTGATATAGGAAGAGCCCAATCTGCATAGAGAGAGTCTTCTGCCTTACACAACTGGAAAGAAGTTGCCAATCACACGCATCACTTAGAGAGCCCACGATGCATCAGACTGGAGAGTGATTCTTAAAAGAGAAAACAAGCACAAGCCCCTGTATCTGGGGGCAGCAATATCCATTTTCTGTCTCCTGTGGGGTGGTGTTGGAGTGAGGGCAGGAAGGACCTGACACCCTGCTCAGCTGGAGTGATCCACAACTGCACAGTCAACAGAGGCACCAGGGAAAAGAGAGGCCAGGAGAGAAATGGGGGTTTTTAACCAACATTGTTGTCTTGCTTATGTTCCATCATTTTATCTCTTTTTCTCACCACTTTCGATATTGCTTGAGGGAGCACTGACTGTTTGTATTCCATCAGAGAGAAGAACTTCTGTGGACTTCAAGGGAGGAAGGAAGACACTGGAGGGACAGACCTTCATGTCTGAGTGAATATTGCTCAGGAGGGGCATGAGCATTATGCTGGTGTGGTCTTGGTTGAATCTACAGTTTCAAATCTTAGAAACATTTCTCTGCAACTGGGTCAGTATTTTCTAAGATTTTTCTTCTCTGTGTATTTTGTAAGCGATCAAAAGCTTGAAGGGGAGGAGGGAAGCCTTTGCACAAAACACTCGGCCCTGTATATTTGTGCAAAATGTAAAATAGATGCCTGGCAGGCAAACAGAGAGTACATACTGCCACAGTAAACTGATGCTTGCTTTCAAACCGCTGCTTTCTACTTCACTGCACATAAATAAGATCCTTCTAACCTCTTTCCTTGAGTTTGACAAGAAGAAAATCACAAGACTTCGATGCAAGAACAGTGAAAAGCAAAGTAAGAAAGATCATCTTGGAGAAAAATGGCAGATGGGGCTCACTGCCAGAGCAATGGACCCTAAAGCACTGGTGCTCCTGGTTTGTATGGTCTAAGATACCATTCTCATTGCCAACTCCAAAGATGTATAACTGTGACCAGGTCTGCACTCTTTGCTCTGTCTTGGTAAGGCACAGAAAATAGAAAGGTGACCTGATTATACTGCCTGTGAATGGTTGTATGCTGTTCTGTCAGAAGGAGGAATTTTATAATTTTGAGATATTGTGGGTGTAACCCCATCAGGAAGATCATCTCCACACAGCCACTCAGTCTCACTCACTCACTCACTCACTCACTCACTCACTCAACCCCAGTGGGAAGGAGGAAAGCATTGGGAGGATAAAAGTGAGAAAAGATAAAAGATAAAAACAATTTAATAGGCAAAGCCAAAGCTTCACACTCAAGCAGAGCAAAATAAGGAATTAATTGTCTACTTCCATGGGTAGGCAGGTGTCAGCCATCTACAGGAAGGCAGTACTCCCTTATGTGTAACAGTGACTTGGAAAGACAAACAGCATCACTCCAAGTATGCTCTTCGTTCCTTCTTTCCCCAGCCGACCAGGACTCCCCATGGTGTGGGATACCCCTCAGTCAGGTGGGGTCAGCTCTCTGTCCCCTTCCAACATCTTGTGCAGCCCCAGCCCTCACTGCCAGGGTGTGGTTGGAAGCAGAGAAAACCTTGTCTCTGTGTAAGAACTGCTGAGCAATAGCTTAATCAACCCTGTGTTAGCACCACAGTTTTGGTCACAAATCCAAACCAGCACCCAACAGGCTGCTAGGAAGAAAGTTAACTTCATCCCAGCCAAAACCAGTACACAAGATAAAGTTACTACAATTCATCATATGCCTCAAATCCATTGAGAAGGGTGTTCAATAGCTTCTTTCTAAATGGAATATCTACCATAATTATTGGACACAAGTGCTTCTCTAATCTCTGCATAAAGTTCAGTGTTGACTTCTCCATATGTACAAATGTTCAGTCTGGGACTGGATTGCTAACCAAGGGAAGCAGGTTCTCATGATGTTCTCCATATGCAGGGATTTTGAGCAAATTCTTTAAAAAAATCACTTTCAAAAAATGTGTTTCAGAGGTTGGTTCTATTTGTTGCCACCCAGGACACAGTCATAATTTTCTTTTTCAGCCACTATTTTATTTGGGAGCACAATGCTGAGAACAATGTTATTTAATTCTGATGGTTGGAGATTCAACTACTGAAGAAAATTGCTGCTTTTGTAGTTTTAAAACAAATTCAACCAATAACAACACATTAATTTTGAGGTGGATCTTTTTTAAAATATTCTTATCTAAAATAATTTTTAAAAGTATTCTGGAAACAAAGAATGAAGAATGAGAAATTTTGTTCTGGAAAGAGTGAAGCCTTTAGTAACAATTCATATAAAAATTATAATGTAATGAGAGATTTCTGGAGGTGATGAAGAGGAACTTGAGGAGATGGGAAAGGAGACATAATTGCCACCATGGAAGCTTTTTAAGAGAGAAGACTTTCAAACCTGGTGCATAGAAGAGGTGGAAACGGCACATAATATTTTATTGAGGTGGGAACATTGCTGAATGTATTCCATGCACTTTTAGTACACATATCAAAATGTAGATGAGAAGGAAATCAAATCTTGCTATGGATGCTGACACTTGTATACTGGAATTTATTAATTTGACATCCATGAACATATCAGTGCTAAAAACCTAGGTGCCCCTTATTTTCATGAACATCTTAAAAGACTCCTAGTTTTTCCTACTAAGTTTCATTGCAATTGTAGTTATAAAAATAAAGTATAAAAATCCATTCAATATGTGGTTTTAAGATTTATTTCTTATATCTTGTGGGGATATTGGATAGTCTTTGTTGGATTCTTTTTCTACTCTTTGAAAGAACATGGGCAAGTTAAGGAATATTTGTAATTTCTGTTCAGGTCTGTAGATTGCTTATCTTGCAAGGCTACTATCAATGTCAGTCCTGTGATTTGGCCTGCAGTCTTGAAAATGTTTTTTCTCTGTTTCTTCCTGACACTGCCAGTATTACACTAGATCAGCTGTTGACAATACTTATGGGAGTAAAGTAATGGAGCTGAGCTTGGAAAAACTAGCAGTCCTGGTGAGGATGTGAGAACTCCTCCTGGGTTTGCCAGTGTGGCTGGCAGAGTTTGAACTGCCCCAGGCCGGGGATCTGAAGGATCACTGCTCCTTAGAGTCCCTTCACAGCGCTCATGTCTGTGATTTGCTGGTGCGCTTTGCAGCATCACACCTCTCAAGGATTCAGAGCTTGTTTAGCAAGGAGTTCTATACTTCTGCAGCCTGCTTACTAAGGGGGAAATGCTGAATTTTTGAAAGCCCAATGTTGCAATTTAAGAAGTTTTTTTCATTCATTTCTGTGTAGAGGAAATGGGGCATTTAGTGAGGGCTTATTTGATTAATTTATCTGGTAGTGACTGGGTTGTAATTATTTCAGATTCTCACGTGCTGAACTTATTGGGCATGCAAGTACATTTCAAAGAAATGTGTTTTTTACTTTAAATAGTGACTTTGAAAAAAATTGAAAAGTAGGGAAAAGGAGAGTACAAATAGGGATAAATTATTCACATGCTATATTTTCCTGTCTGAGATAAACATCAGATAACAAACTCAAGCCCAAAGGGTATATGTTGGCAATCAATTCTGCTCAGCCAGACATTCGTAAATATGATTTATTTAAATTATGTGGTATTCAATAAACATCTGAATCTTTATTTATACCTCTTGATGTGCCAAAATGTTTTGCTTAAAAACTAAAGCTATGAGGAAATATGATAAGGACTACTGTCACCATCTGTTAAAGGAGAAAACTTGACATAATTTTTGGAAGAAACATGCATATTTTCTTCTGAAAAAATATTGTGAAAGATTGCGTATGCCATGGTCAAGGAGCAAAAGGAATGTAAAGAATATTTTAACCTGCTTTTTATAGGCAAGTAGCTAAAATAGTTATTTCAAGAATGTAGTGGGGTTATAGAGAAGTAATAAAGAATTTCTGTAATCTTCCACTACCTTTGCTTAGACAAATGCTGCAAGTGGAGACAGTTTCCTTACCTTTCATTTCTTTACCTTAAGCAGTTTGTTATCACAAAAGTGGGCTCGTCTGTGCATGAAAGGGCTGTGTAATTTCAGAACATTATGGGGAAAAATAATTAAAGCAATTTTTATGTGCAGCAAATTACAAACAAGCAGGAACATGAATTTTTGGCACATTTTGGGAGATTGAAGTTCAAAAAACTTGTTAATTCCTATTCACTGTGGTCCCTGTAGATATTCTTGGCTTTCTTTTGGCTCCGGTTCACTTTACTGTTGTGACAGCTAGAAGTTATGTGTTATTTTAACTCTCAAAAGCCATAAAGGGATTAGGCCCACATAGCACTAGAGTCTTCAAGAAAATATAGAGAAATTCTTTTCCTTCCTAAAGGTCCTACTCTGTTGTCTTTAGGGTTAGAGAAAGAAAAGGCAGGGAGAAGGGATGTGATATGTATGTAGAAAAATTAATTTAGTGTGCAACTTTAGTTTTGTTTCTTACTCGTATTTTATTGGATCCTATGTAAATGCTTATTATCATTTTATTGTTTTGTTCTGCAATGGCTTCCTTTCCAAGCCATTTTTTGAAGGGAAAAGGAAACTAAGGAAACACACAATCACATTTTGTTTGTATGAGAGAGAGGAAGAGAGAGAAAAAAAATTGTCACCAGTTTTGTGGAAAGTTGTAGTAGGATGGAGAGAGAAGAGTTTGCAGAACATTTATGAGAATATCCAGATCCACATTACTACAAAAAGGCACTGGAAGTGGCTCCTTTCTCTGAAGAACTGCTTTTGCCTATTGATAAAGATATATGCTGTAGTTTTGTTTCATCATATAACATATATTTGCAGTTTTAACAGTTAATGTGCTCTGAAAAAGGAACTGGGCTATCTAGATATGTAAAAGGACAGTTGGACCCTTAATTTTTTAAAAATGTTTCTTTGTTCTTTAAAACACTCTGTTTTCCTTAACAAACAAAGTCATTCATCAAGGGATTAATCACAAACAAAGGAATAGCATTTGATAACTATTAGATGTTGAAAATCAGCAGGAGAGGTAAAATAACTAGCTGGTCCCGTGGAATCCAAGAAATTACAACAGGAATATTTCCAGGACTAGTAGTGGTAGTTAATAAAATGGTTGCCTCCAGGCATATAACACACCTTTCTGTCACCTTTGATTGTTCAGTCTGCTGTGTCTGCAAACAACACGAATCCCATTGTCCTACAACAGACAGGAATCTCAGAAGCACCCCTTTGGGGGTACAGCATTGAGCTTGGAAGTAATAATAGCTTCTGAGGAGACACATCTATCACTACTATTCTGTTTGTGTTTGACTATCAGGAATGCAAAAAGCATTGAAGTATTACAGGAGATTTTATAGCAAAATTATAGATGGGATACATATGTCTGACTTGGCTTAGCTTAGAGGAATTTTAATCAATTTCCCAGTGAAGACATTTCAGTGTTACACATTTAGAAGCTTTTATTAATCATAACCCCTTAGGCACCTCCAATACAAAGTTTTGGCATGAGGCAGTTTGCTTTCAGCTACACCTGTGCAGTTCTTCTGAAAAAGGCTTTTCTCATCTCACTCTCACATGATTACAGAACTGAAAACATGACTGGGAGCGATGAAACAGAGTGCTGATGGAACTGGAGCTCAAAGATTTGACATCGCCCTTCCTGAGAAGGACAGCCACGCTAAACAGCACCTTTGGCAGAACCAGCATACAAAATGCTTTCATTTAAAAAAAAAAAAAATCTGATAATAATCAATTTTTATCTAGACTCTCAACTGTAGGATTAATGAGTTGCATACGTTCAGGGTTCTGCTGGTAAATTAGATGCTCTCTTCATTCCAAAGTGACTTGAAGTAATGGTGCCTTGAGATTTTATTGACTAAACCTGTCAATCCTCTGAATGTTAAATCTCTTCAAAGGCTTACAAAAAGCACATCTGAAAACCTGGAAACCCCATTCCTTGTCCAATCTTAAAAATCCAGGTTCTGAAATAAAGAAGAGGTTGCTTGGTTTAAAATCTGCTTTCTTTTCCATTTAACTGAAAGGTAAATATCTTACTGGTTTAAATGGGAACAAGAAGAGATTCTTGATATATTTTATGTCTGAGATTTGCAAGCGGTTTTGCTTATGCAGCACTCTGAACTATGGTTTAATTGAGTTATGCTCACAGGAGTTAAATTTTCAGATATTAAAAGAGATACAATACAAAGATTTTTTTTTTTTCAAATTTTAGTCTGCATATTCCTGGGGATTTTAATGCTTAGTTTAGTAAGTTATATGTATATACTTTTAAAGAACTGAACATTTAAAAAATCAGGCTCTAGATATTTGAACATTGTCTAATGAAACACTTCTATGTATATCTAGACAATGAAGATATACCTGTTTTGTTGTTTATGATTTAAGTCATATGAAGTCATTTTTAAGGGGAAACTAATTTTATTTGAACAAAGGCTTATCTGACATGGATTTACTATTGGTTATTAGGATTAAGAATAAAATTTAAAAAGTGAATCCTCTTATAATTGGGCCAGATCCTCAGAAGTTATAAATCATAATGTCTCAATGTAAGTAAAGCAAGCTCTGACAATTTACATCAGTTTAGGATTTGACCTTCTCCCCAGCAAATTATTTCTCTCAAGATCATACTTCCTATATTTGTCTTACTTTGTGCCTGGCAGAGAATTAATTAACACATAATTGCTTTGGTGAACTCAGGATAAAACTTCTCTGTTCAAGAACTCTATTCATTTACTGATTAACTTGCTTCATGGCTGAGTTAGTTCTGCAGGGTCATGCTGTACTAATGACCAGAGCACAGGAACCTTGTCAAACCAATGAGGACAAGGTAGGCTTGGAAGTATTCCAAATTCTGTTCAATTAGTCACTGAAATTTCAGCTTTTGGGGCAGAGTTGAAAAGTAAGTTGAAGAGAAAGTACTTAAAGAATTAGATTCTTATTCCAGACAGAGGGAGTGGGAGGGAGGCATTACTGGATGAGACTCAAAGAAAGATGAATTGAACAAAAATGTGAAGAAATTTTTTTAACTGCATAAAGCATGTTACTGATGATTTTTCAAAGCACTGTGATTATTCCTTTTTTACTGTAATTTAATTTTGTTCTTTTCTGACACTGCCTGATAGTGCAATCTCTGCCAGTATGACGACCTGCATACATACAGACCATACCTACCTAATGGCTTATCAGGCCTAGCTAAGATTTTTTTTCACAGCCTACACATAAAGCAAAAAAATGCTGTATTTGAGACCCAAAACTTGGGTCATTGAGGGGTCAATTGCAAATACTCAGTATCCCTCAGAGGGATCCCAGACACAGGCATGGTCTCTGGACACATGGTTCCAAATCCATGAGCACTACTGGGATAATGACACGTGTACTTGGAGGAAAATAGGCTGCTCAAAGATTAGGGCAGACTCTGTTTTTCTCCTAATCTGCAGTGCTGATACTGATTTTTTTCAATAGCACTCAGTTGAAAACTTTCAGCAGATGCAATTCCAGCTTCACACAGGCTACCGCAAAAGCTGCGTTCAGGAAATTGGGCAGAAACTTCTAATTGCATCTTAGATTTTCAGCTGTTTTTTTAGGCTGCTGAGAATTATTGTAGCATGTGACTTGAATGGTAGATACTAAACACATCACAAACGTAGTTTTTAAAATAACCCTGGCTGTATTTTTTTTTTCTTCTGGGTGAAAAAATTGATTTCAGCTTTACCTAATTGAATCATCTCTGGTGAATTGAATTCTACTGAAAGATAATCTCTATTTTTAGCTTTCACATCAGTTAGTAGATCAAGTGAAAGCTACACCTATGAGCTTATTTTGACCTGCCAGCTCCTGTCAAGGTTGCAAACTGCCTGGACTTCAGTGTTACCTTGCATGACTTCACAGCAGTATCAAAACTCTAGCTTTTCTCCTGTAAAGAAGAGAAACTAGCACTTCTATTTCTCACTCTCTAGAATCTGGTCAGTATTTTGATTTAATTTTGTAAGTGAAAAGTGAAACTCAATTCATTAAGTTTCAAAGCTTTGTCAAAATGTGCAATAGAGAAAATCATTAAAGTTAGATGCTGTTAACAAAAAGAATTTCAGCAATGTGTGTCTAATACTGTAAGGACAATACAATTATGACTGAGCTGTAAAAATTGAGTACAATTTAAATAATACTTAGATGCATATAATAATAATATCCAGTTTTAGTTTAATTATAATGACAAATAAATGTTGATTTGTTTGGTTTGGATGTTTTTTTAACCACAGTAAAGTAAGTTTCCAGACAACCAACCAACCAGCCAAACGCAATAAAAATGGTTTCTGATGTTGAAATTTTTCAATCTATGTTTTTAATCATTCAGCAAAATGGAAACCTTTCATGTCTATAAATCCTATAGCTGTGCTATGTTGCACAGCTGGACTCTGATATTCTGCTTATAATGGCAGAACATTTCTGTAGGAGTTTCTGTATACCTCTCTGTGAATCAGTGAATGTGGTTGAAAACCCTGCCAAATTCCAGCTAACAGTATATAATAATAATATACTCAAGATCTTCTAGTGGATCAAGAGGAGATTGGACTGTTTTTGCAATCATTTGTGTGCTTGTAGCTTTTTCTTTTGGAAGAACGAGGAAAAGATTTTCTTTCCCGTTCCTCTGCCACCTCCAGAAGGCTGAGTAGATCTGTAGATTTCCCCCCTGCTCTACTGAAGCCACTGTTCCACCATGCAAACAACTTTCTGTTTCTAAACTGGCCCAGATGCAGGTAAATGTTACAGATTGTGCAGTGATTGTCATCAGCCTTTGCAGATTACAGAATTCAGCTTTAGGAAATGCTTTAGGGGAGGTGGCTGTGCTGTGTGTCAGACTAAAATCAGTTTAGGTAATGTAAGTCTTGCAACAGGCCCTGATAAAACATATTACAATTATACAACATCGACTGAAATGAAGAACTGAGACTAAAATGACAACTATTTTTTTAAACTGATACTTATTTATGTGTTGATACTCTGTTTTTATGATGGGAATGGCATTAACTTAAGCAAAGATTGGCTTACATGTGAGCTAGTTACAGTAGTCTGTGGAGAAGCACTTACTCTTGTCACCATGGTCTAGTTATAAATTAATTTTGTTCTCCAGATAGATAACTGAAGTGGAGCAGAACACAGTCCCAAACCATGTTTTAACTCCCTATAAAAGGACACTGAAGTGACTTGCTTCGCTGTAAATCTCCACGTGGTTGGTGCCTGAAGTTAGGTAAGATGAATACCATAAATCAAGGGTAAATAAAATCTTCTTATTTAGAAGCATTCTCTATAGAAAGTTTAGGACTTTGTATGTTACAGTGCGTTCCTTTTTTTGCAGTCAAACATCAAGAGGCAACTACATTTCCTAAATGTCCAGAAGAGTGGGAAGAGACAAATCCTAAGCGCTGCTGTAGCAGATACTCATTTTATGAAGAGTCACAGAACTCTGTCACACATCAGGGAAAGGTAGGTGTTGTCAGTAAAAATACAGATGACTTTACAAGTTAATTATATAAATAAAATATGCTGAAAATTTTAAAGCATAAATGTGGGCTTGCTCTTTTCTTTGATTTTTGAACTTTATATCAAGCCAAGGACAGAATAAACCATACTTATGATTACTTGTGCAAGTAAAGAGTAATCTGGAAAATTTTCCATGGATGATAACTTATATCTATATCTATATCTATATCTATATATCTATATATATATATATATGTGTGTATATATTTATATTTATATACACACACATATTCTTGATTTATATCACCAGAAATATGTAAATACAGAGATAAGTAGAAGCCTTTTTTGTTTCTTCCTTTACATTTATACATTCCACGATTTTAATTCTCAAAATAAAGATGTCTCAAATTATTAAAATACAGAGGTACCAACTTTCTCTTTGGAAAACAGAAAGAGAACAAGGTCTCTGGAATAAGTTACCCACACTGTCCTTCCATATGGGGCTGTGGGAAATTGGTAAACAGTCAGGCCACATCAGTCTGGTCTTTATATTGGACCTACCACAAAGGTATTTCCACTGCAGTTCCCCAGTGCTTCCCCCCAGTTCCATTTAACAATCTGCACTCCTTCCACTCGAGTTTTGAGGCAGAGGCTGTGCACACTGACTTTATCACTGCATGTCACCTCTCAGATTCTTTGGCAGTGAACAAAAGGAATTTCTCCAGAGGAGGCAGCAGCAGCTGTAGGGCAGCTTCCAGGTGGAGATCTCTGGTAATTCAGGGAACTCCAGGTGCATTGATTACTGAAGGGGTTAATCAATGGTTTCCTGAGTGCATCCATTTACCTTTTTACCTTTGCAGGTAATTTGTGTGATTCAGAATAGAGGCATAGAACTCTATATGGCAAAATAATTCGGGACACAGCATCTGCTGTGGAACTGTATCTTTTTTGCCTCAGCAATCTCATAAACTGTCTTTTGTCATTACTATTCTACTGACTCTGATTTTTCATCTGAAGTGTCCCAAATTTCAGCATTGCTGATGTTTTGATGAAAATTTTGAAAGAGGTAACTGTTGGAAAATCAATTTGTAGTTCAATCCGATTGAGAAGTTGATACAGAGCCTTTCTCATGGCTTAGATAACAGCAGGAGTGGTACCCCCAGGTTATAGTCCCTCCTTTGGCTTTCAGACAATGTCAGTTTAAGGTTTTAGTGCTAATTTTCAGAGCAGTTTAAGACTCATGCCACCTGAAGGAACAATTTTTTTAAAAAGTCAATCTATTATATACATTATATTACATTATATACAATAATCTATTATATACATATTATATTACACTATAATCAGTGTGCAGAACAATGCAGAGTGTGAGATCATCATCTGAGAACTGAAGGTAAAGCCTTGGCAGCTAGAAAGTTCCAAGAAACTTCCAAGAAAGTGGTTGCATCAAGTCCTCACTGAGAAACACTGCATTCTGAAAGATCCTTTTCAACAAAGGAAGGATGTTTGAAGTCTTCAAACTCTGCCAACTTTCCCCCTCAAAAGACAAAACAAAACAAAAAGTTAACTGGCTTTTTATAATTACCATGGCTTTTTCAAAATGTGTCCATTGTTCCCAGACTTGATCCTTGTCCAAAATGAGATACAGATGTTAAGAAAATGTGACTTTGTTTTGTTTGAAAAAATGTTCAAAATTTTAGTGATACATTAATATTCAAAATTTCAGAGGAAAAAAACTCAAAGTAATGAATGACCTGTAGCTAATTAGCAGACTGATTGCAGGCATTAGTTTTCAGTAGCCTGCTATTGGAAATTGCTTGTAACTCCCATTTTATAATAGTTGTAATAAATGTATTTGTCTTGTCAGTGCACAAATGTTACCTTTGCCTGTCACAAGATGGCAGTGTAAGAACGCACATAGCATTTGTTCACCTGCCACAAAATACTGCCAAACTCGCCTGCATATCCTTCAGTCCCTGTCAGCCAGACCCTTAGTGGGATACGCTGTCAGCTGGGCGCTGGGGCTGCTCACACACCCTGCCTCCAGGACATCTCTGCACACCCCTCCTCTCATGGTGCTCAGAGATCCACTCCATCCCCAGCACACATCCTCCTTGGATGCAGAGTTTTGCTGATCATCCCGTGAGATTGAGGGTTGCTGTGTCCATGGAGCCTTTATCATCCCTCATTTTTTGAGCCCAGACTCAGCTCTCTGATGTAACAATCGGTTAGTTACACAGAAATGTCTTTAGCGTGGTAGGGATGGCTGTGACATGATGCTGAGGCTGCTGTTGAGTTGTAGAAAAGGCAGATGGAGCAGGCAAGGGCAAGTTAAAAGTGCTGTGTGAAAGTCCCTGCTGTGTAGTGGATGGTTTGGTTTTGGATGATTAGGATGGTTCTACCTAAGGTACCGTGTGAAAAAGTAATGGTAAGTGTCATCACATGCTATTGTTGATCCACACTGTGGATTCAGCACTGTGTGTGCTGTCAGGACTTCTCTAATCCTTTTGGGTTCTCCTTCCCATTTCCCTGGCTGCCCACAGGAGTTCACAGCATAATGCCAGGGAAAGTGTCTGAAGTGGGTTGTACAGAAAAGCAGGGGGCTGTGTAACCACTGCTCCCTCAGGATGTCCCACAGAAACCCCATAAATGGACACCCTGCCCACTCTGACTTGCTTCTGTGAAAAACAGGGAAAGATTTCTGGCCCAGCTCTATGCCATTTGTTCTGTGAAGGAATAGTACTAGGTGGGGAAGATGCACACACACTTCCCTGACAGACTGATGGATGGAAGCGTGTCTTCTGTTTGGGCTCAGGTAGAGTGGTGTTCCCTGCCCATGTCTGCCCTGCTTGCAAGTGACAGAGGCTGAAGCTGTGGCACAGCCTGAACAGCTGCCACTGAACAGCATGTGGGACTCTGGAACGTGTACCCCCCTTCCATGGGGATCAGTCCTTCAGGAAAAGGCTGCTCCACCATGGATCCCTCAGAGGATCAGAGGTCCTGCCAGCAAACCTGTTCCAGCATGGGCTTGCCTTGGGGTCACAGCCTCCTTCGGGCATCCACCTTCTCTGGTGTGGCACCTCCCTGGGCTGCAGGTGGATCCCTGCTCCACATTGGACCCCCACGAGCTGCAGGGACACAGCTGCCTCACCATGGTCTGCGCCAGAGGCTGCAAGGGACTGGAACACCTCCTCCCCCTCCTTCTGCACTGACCTTGGCGTCTGCAGAGCTGTTTATCTTGTGTATTCTCACTCCTGTCTCTCTTGACTGCTGCAGAGTTGAGCACTTTTATCCCCCCTTGTTAGTACCTTAGCCCAGAGGCGTCACCACCACTGCTGATGAGCTTGGCCTGGGCCACTGCTGGCTCCACCTTGGAGCTGTCTGGCACTGGCTTTCTCACACATGGAGGAAGCTTCCAGCAGCTTCTCCCAGGAGTCACCTCTGTAGGCCTCCCCCAAAACAAACCCAGTACAAGCCTGTTGAAGAATTAAGTTCTATAATGGTGTTGTCAATGAGCTGGGGCCCATTCAAAAAAGAGCAATAAATCAAACCGGTAGTCTCAATCCACCATAACACTGGATGTACTCATGTGAGCAATTTATCTCTCAGACAGCAAGGACATTGTGTTTGTTTAATTTTCCACCCTTCCCTTGACTAATAAAACCATTAATAATGTAGAATTTTATCTTTTACAGACTTATAAGATACTTCTACCATATCTGTTCTGCAAGCTAAGTACTTTTTATTTTGGTTTGAAAAGTAAACTTATGCTTTTGTAGTGGAATGAATTAATTCTTTGTGCTAACTTGTGTTTGGTTGCTGGCCTATGTGCAGTGAAGTAAGGACCCATTTCCTCCTATTCTCATATTTTTACGCTTAAAATCCCGGTTTTCCCAGGGGCATTTCTGGCCCCTGAACAGCTGTTATCTGTCTGATAAATGGTTTGAACGTTTTCCTGCAGCAGCCTTGCCTGTCCCAGGCTGAACTTTCAGGAGCTCCTGGCAGTGAGGACTGGCCTGCCCAAAGATCCTTGGCTTGCAGGTCCTTCTTTTGGAGACAATGCCAGTTTGCTAACATGGATACAGAGCCCCCACTGCCTCTTGGTCTCTGTGCCCAGGCACCCCCAGTTCAGCTGGGACAGACAGAACACTCATGACCAGGGTCTCTAGATTCTCACCCCAGATGAATGTTTGGTTTGGCTTTCAAGCAATCTCTGAATCTGATGGACAAAGCTTAATGATTGTATTTCTCTCATGTTTTCATATATTAGGTGAATGTGTGCTTTTCACAACTTACTATTTCTTGAGCACTACCAATATAATTTATAAAATAATGGGAGTGGTGAATTATGGGTTAGAATTACAGAAAATTACATGTTGGAAAGTACCTCTGGAGATCATGTGTACCAATCTTGAGCCAACAGCCAGGCCTTAGATTCAATTTTCCAGAGGAGTGTGTAGCCAAGGAATATTTCTATGCCAAGGGGATTCCACAACTTTGCTGGGATGCCTGTTTCAGTGTTTAATTCTTCTCAAGATGAATAATCTTATTTCTTAAATCCAAATGAAAATTCCCGTGGAACAAAATGTACCTGCTGTCTGTTGAGCTGCTACCATGCATCCTAGAGAAGAGAGTACTTCCAGCTTCCCTGTAACTTCTCTAAGGTGTTGGAAGACAGTGGCAAAGCAGTCTCAGGTAGAGGTGGAGATTTTGGAGATTTCTGTGTGGTTATGGGCACCCTGTGTTAGCTCTCTGTGGTGATCACATGAAATATTCTGTGCTTTCAAGGTTTCGTGAACCTATTTAATTTTGTGAAGATTCAGGTAAGAGGATTAAATACCTTATATGATGGGCTCAAAGCCCACATATTTTGGTGGGAGCTGAAACAGAATCAAAATCTGCATCTTTTTAAGTCCAAGTGTGTTATTGCAATTTCAAAAGACCTTGGCATTTGGATCAAGTCTCTGTCTCTGAGGATTGAAATCCTAACATCAGCTGCAGTGTGCAATGGTTTCATTGTGAGCACTGGAATATCATTTGTTTGCATCTAGTTTTTCCTTGTCCTGCCAATGTTGGTTCTGCTTCAGAATTTTTCCAAATTACCACAAGTCAGTAGTTGATCACAAAAATAAATCAGGTCTTTCTGCTGATTTTTTTCCTTCTATGTCTCCCCTGTTTTCTATGGGAAATTTCTATCACTCAGCTGGTTATGCTGATCAGCTGAGTTGAATTTTTCATGTAGCCCTTTTCAAATGAAGCTTCATGTAAAAGCAATAACAGCTTTTAAATAAGGTAACAAATTTTAAGACTAGAAATAGCAAATGAGACTATCAGCTGGTCAGAGGACATCAACATTTCATAATTCTTTTTTTTTCCCTTTTGTTGGAGCTGGGGTAGTAAGGAAAAAGCATTTATAATCTTCTTATATAGGAGCTCTCCAAGAGGCAGGAGTGATACAGCTCAATTTTCCAAGGAGCTTCATTGTGGCCATTTATCACAGTCAGATATTTGACTCAAGTGCAAAAATGTACAAAACTAAGGTTAGATCAGGTCTCCAAGAAGGATTAAAAGTAACCCAAACAGTAGAGAAAAGAACAAAAAAAAAAAACCCAAAAAAACCAAATCAAAAAACCCAAAAAACAAACTACCACATAATTTTCCTCTCAGAGACTGAAACTTTATCTAAATTTACAGCCAAGGTGAGAATATTTTCCATGGAGAAAGAGCATAAAAACAGGATGAAAGATATATGCTGAATTTTATTTTCCCCAGAAATGTGCAATCCAGTTTCCTGGTAGGGATGTTATGAAGTGTGTGGCTGACACTAGGATAATTTCCACAATATTTTGAAAGATGATATGGTGTAGGGGGTTTGTTTCATATGTTTTTGGGAAAATAACAAACACTAACTGGGAATATGAGATACTTGGACTATTTCTGAGTGACCTATTTTTTAGGATTTTTAGAGCCTTGAGGCAAATCCCTAACTCTGACCAAGTATTTCTAAGATATGTGCAAGTTGCTTCTTCAGTTTAATGCCTGTAGATTCTACATTGCATGTAAAGAAATTATGTTTAAAAGTATCGTAACCTTGAAGCCAAATAAGCTTTAAAAACAAAACTTGCTTTGTATCCAGGGGTCCTGAGTGTCAGACTGCTTGTGTGAAGGTGGCACATCCTGCTTTGTTTCATGAGACAAAACTGTGGTTGCCTTTTTGTTCGGCACCTCATTGCAGCACAAACTGTGGCTTTGAGGAGCATCCAGGGAAAGCCCCAGAGGCACCACGCTGCAGGCACACGATGAGCACTGCCCCTGAATTTCGTGTGCCAGTCCTGATGATTGACAATGGTTTCATTGTTAACCATCAGGACACAGACACTGTCTCACTCGTCTTCCACCACATTTACTGACTTTAATTTTCTAGGACTCGGAGGGCAAGCAGGGGTGTATGCTTGGGAGAACCAAAGGGCAAGGACAGTCCTCAGGTTTTCACTCAGGTCTCAGCACATTGTGTTTTCCTTGCTGTGTCTTCCTCTGCTGAAGAAACTGTAACTGCATTTGGGATAACAGGGTAAGACTTAGTTCACAAGTTCTGGGCTTTATTTTTGTTTAATACAGATCCACAGAAAATTCACAGAGCACAGTGAGTTGCAATTTCCTATAGTTTTTTAGGTTAAAATAGAAAGTATCTTTGCACAAACCAGTGCTTGCAAGCAGATAACTGGATTTTCTGAAGACTGCAGATTTGAGCTGTAGCCACATTAACATGAGCAGAGCATAGACCAGTGCAGGCTCTAACCAGTGGCTGGTTGAATACTTGCTGGTTTTACACATATCCTCTTCAGCCATTAGACTGCAAATGCTGGCCTTTTGTATTGGTTTTGATGGCAAGGTTTTTGACAGAAGGGGGCTACATGGGTGGCTTCTGAGAGAAACTTCCAGAAGCTTTCCCCATGCCAGACAGAGTCAGTGCCAGCTTGCTCCAAGACAGATCCACTGCTCTCTGAGGCTGAGCCCATCAGCAGCAGCTGCAAGTGCCTCTGGATAACATAATTAAGAAGGGTAAAAGACCCCTAAAAGTGTGCAATAGCAGCTGGAGAAAGCACTGGGAATATGGAAGAGAAACAACTCTGCAGACACCAGGATCGGTGAAGAAAGGGGGAAGGTGCTCCACATGCCAGAACAAAGATTCTCCTTCAGGCTGTGCTGATGACCCCAGAGAGGAGCTGTGCCCCTGCAACCCATGGAGGTCCGAGGTGGGCACGTGGTGTCCAGCCAGGGTCAGCCACACCTTGCTAAAATCCACAGCAAAACTCCTCTTGGCATCAGCATGGCCAAAATGTTATCCAAGGAATCTTTTTCAATCCAGCAAAATCATTCAACATTCAGGAAACTTTAAAATGTGACCAGCCTTGTGGCAGTTTTTTGTAAACTTGGGGTGGATTTATAGCAAGAACATGTTTGCAAGATCCACGCTAATGAAATGTGCAGCAGGAGTTCTCAGCATGCACAGTGACATTCATCACTGTCAAACTCCCTCTTTGAATTCATGTCCTCCCAACGTATTAATGAGGGCTTTAATCTCAAAAGACAAATCTGATCCACAATTGAATTCACGGGGAGTCGCATTCCTCGTGCATGAGGATAGAAAAACCTTGTAAGCTCCCAGCTGAGCTGCTGAGGCCTTTGCAATGGTTTGTGTGTGTCCTCCTTACACTGACATCACACCATGCTCCAGATTTTCTGCTTTGTGGGTTCACTATAAATTCATAAGGGTTTTGGTCCTGTATGTGCCAGCAAGATGTACCAGATATTTTTAGAAAGGAAAAGTGTCAAGGACAGATTAAAAGGGTTGTAAAAATTTCCACCAATGTTCAGCTCATGTAGCTTTGAGAAACAGATCTTGTTTTGTCTTTATGCCTGGCATGACAAATCCTCTGTGTTGTGTAAAATGTTTTTCTCTTATTTGCTTCTGTGTAAACCTGAGGTTGTTTAGTAGAGACACTTCACCACAGGTCCACTATAGGCATGCGTGAATTAGTGAATGTTTGAAAATGCAAAATTTGTAACCTTGTTACCGTGGTTATGAATACAATAATTTACCCTTTTTTTCAGTGTATATAAATTTTTTTTCTGGAGAAATGTGGAGTTAATGGCATTCTTAGACTTATTTTTCCAAATGAATGTGAAAAAATATTTAAGAGTTCACACAATCCATCTCTAAAAGAAACACAGCTAATCTTTCATTTAATACGTATACAGAAACTAGACAAGTTTTCACCTATAAACTTCCTTTAAATAAAACAAATAACAGCAACTTTTCCAGTAATTAATTTCATCATTATTCTGATAAAATGTCTTACAATGTCATCTTTCTGGAACTCAGATATTCTGGAGGTAATATGCTGGCACCTTGGGAGGAACTGACAGTTTGTGAGCTCAAGTGACTGCCACTTTTTTCAGGAGCCAAAATACCTTCTGGTAATAATACATCAGGGCAACTCATGAGAAGATTTTATTTGTGTTTCAAGCAGTTGCTGCTTGGGTGATTTATTTATTCCAACTGTTTCAGAAATCAGAATATAAACCATGTCCTGAGTGACAAAGAGCTGATGTAGTATAAAACAGGGTTTGGGTAGTATAAGCTCATTAGCTCGTATCTTCAGGTTTTAAGTTTGTTGGAAGAAGTTTCATTTTTTTTTTTTTCTATTTGGGTTCATCATGATTCTTTAATTCTTGGCTTGAGACAGTGCAAAAAGCAGAATTTTATAGAGTACATAGCAACAGCTGTTTTTGTGGCATTCCTACCCTTATTTCCCCCATAAACATGAAATATCATGAAGAAAAATAGTGGTTCTAATAATTTTGGACTTTTCACATCCATACTGCTTCTTCAGGAGATATATTCTATCTTTCTCAAAATGTCTTGCAGGCAGAATAAGGCAGGCTCCTGCATTTTCTCTTCTCCTGATCAGCTCCCTGCCATGCATCATTCACTTTACTAAAAATCTCATGTGTGCTGTCTCAAAATACCTTGTCTTCTGCTCTCTCTGCAAACTCTGGTGTCTTCAGGTTTCTCTGCTCCATCCAACTGCTCTGCTCCATCCAGAAGTTTTCATCCATACTTTTATTAATTCATCAAGAATATTACTGGGAAACTTGGCTTTTTTTGCTTGTTTATAATTCTGAAGTAAGAAATAATAAGGAAAAAGGGTACAAAACTGTGTCTTCATTTCCCTTATTTATGTAAATGCATTCACTAGTAAATCATAGAATTGTAGAATGGGTTCAGCTGGAAGCAGCTTTAAAGATGATCAAGTTCCAATGCCCCTTCCATGGGCAGGCATGACACCTTCCAGATCAGGGTGCCCCATCCAACCTTCCAGGGATGGGGCAGCCAAACCTTCTCCAGACAACCTGTGCCAGTGACTCACATTCACAGTAAAGAACTTATTTTCTCATATCTAATCTAAACCTGCTCTCTGTCAGTTTAAGGCCATTGCCTCTTGTCCTGTCACTCCACCTGTTCTTTCTATTTGGAAAAAGTCCCTCTCCAGCTTTCCTGTAGATATGAGGAGTTGGTACAAAGTCCCCTCAGAGCCTTCTCTTCTCTGGGTTGCTGCAGCCCTCTGACCATCTTCATGGCATCCCCTGGGCCCACTTCAACAGGTCCTTCTCCTTCTGCTGACAGCACAGGAGTTGGGTGCAGCTCTGCAAGTGGGGTGTCACCAGAAGCAGAGCAGAGCAGAGGGGCAGAATCCCCTCCCTGCCCTGCTGCCCACGGTGCTTGGGATGCAGCCCAGGACTCATTTGGCTTTTTGGGCTGTGAGTGCCCATGGCTGGGTCATTTTGAGCTTCTCATCAACCAACATCTCCTAGTCCTTTTCCCCTGGGCTGCTCACAATCCATTCCCTGCACAGCCTGTGCCTGGGATTGCCCCAAGCCAAGGAATTGCACTGAAGGGGGTTACTCTGTGCATTGCTCCCAGCCAGGCAGTGGAGAGAGACTGGTGGAACTCTGATTGCAACTCTCACACAACTCCAGTTTATTAGACTTCACACAATGCATTACTTATTATCTTGAAATTATTATTTTATCAATATTGACATATAAACTAGGAAGGTAAGTCTTATAAACAACAGAAGAGAACAATTGACAGAAAAAAAATACCATTTATATTCCAATTCTCTATTTATTCCCTCCTGGTTCTCAGAGAGCTTTGTGGCTTGTGTTCATGGAGAGTGAAAGAGCTGCTCACATTGCACAAGAAGGAAACCACTTTCTTCTGGGCTTCCAGAAGGCATATATATGACATATATTATTGTTCTGAAATATATGGGCCATGAAAAAAAAAACCCTGGATTTGTCACAGAGCCCGGGATCTAGTAGGAACCTCTTGGGATGAAGGGTCTAAATTTGCAAGCAGAACATTCACTGTTTCTCATCACATCAGCAACCAGAGTTTACAAGCTGAAGAGCACAGTGCTGGCTGGCTTCTCCAGCTTTAAACACACTGACAGCAAGTGAGCCCTTCTGCATGCATTCCAGACACCTGCTCCTCAGCTCAGCCAGCCACACTATCTCATAAAAACGTATTTTTTATTCTTCTTTGATGAATTCCTAAAAAAAAAAAAAAGTCGCTTCAATCCTCAAGTTTATTTTGTCTCAACGAAGATAAACAAGCAAAAACAAAAATGCAAAGGTTGTTTAAATGGGATGTAAGTTAAAAGCCAGCAGTACATCTATATCACCTGAAAAACAGGGAAATTGAGACCTGGATATTAATGTTTTGACTTGGGCTCATTTTAAAGATAAATAGTGCGTCAGAAGCTGTGCTCATTTTAAAAAAATTATTGTTATAATTGTTAATGCACATGTATTGCAATGTTAGGGTTTTGAATTATTCAGTCAATAACCAGATAACATGAATATGAGAATCATGCAATAGAGAATCATAGTTACTTTAAATGAAAAATCCAATAAAAAATATAGTAAAGCTATTTTCAAGTTCAGAACTGCTGTGTTGGTGCATCCCTCCAGCAAAGTGTACACCGGTCTAGACACTGGAAATAATTGCAAACAGCCAGAGATTCTGAACTACAAACTCAGATGTTGTGACATGTGCAAAGAATATGTATTATCCTTCAGCATACTCATACCTCTGTCTCCATTTGTTCTAACACATATCTATAGATAGAAAAGAAATATATATACAGAGACAGAAGCATTGGTATCTAGAATTAAAAACTTTCTTTTTTTTTCCTTTATAAAGAAAAATTGAAAATTAATATATTTTTAAAGAAATCCAAGGACACATAGGACATAGGTAAATTCTTTACTGTGAGGACAGTGAGGCACTGGAAGAGGTTGCCCAGTGAAGCTGGGGCTTCCCCATCCCTGGATTTGTTCAAGGCCAGGTTGGACAGGGCTTAGAGCAACTTGGGATAGTGGAAGTTGTCCCTGCCCATGGACAGGGGAAATTCAAGATCCCTACCAACCCAACCATTCTGTGATAGAAAGATGGAAAGATGCTTTAGTGGTTTAGTGTCCCCTTAGTTTAATATTAGAATTAAGTATGGTTGTGTGTAGAGCTTGCAAAAGGTAAAGTGAAAATAAGAGACTCTTTTTCAAAAACATTTCAAGAGTTTCTGAAAACTGTGACCAGATAGACAGAATCTGACACTTCCATTATAGGTAAAAAAAGAAAACAAACTCCCCCAAAACAACAGCTTGAAGAGTTATATGACACAAGGACTTCTCTTTAGGCCATCCAATATTCCTGGCCCATCTCATTCACCCATTTGCAGGACTTTTGTGGACTCCTGTTTTGCTTTTCCTGATACAGAAGAAGGAAGTGTCTAGTGGAATCTCTTGTATTCAAGGTGATCAGTAGATCTTGGGTGATCTGTCATGCTTCATTTAGGCTCTCAGTGTGATTAATCATTTACTACCTATGCATGACAGCATTTTGCTAATTTGCTTCTGCATAATTATTTTTTGTAACTCAATTCATAGAGTCATAGAATATCTTGAGATGGAAGGCACCCATTGAGTCCAGCTCCTGGCCCTGCACAGGACTGTCCCCAAGAGTCACACCCTGTGCCTGAGATCATTGTCCAAATGCTCACTGAGCTCTGTCAGGCTGGTGCTGTGACCACTGCCCTGGGGAGCCTGTTCCTGTTCCCAGCCACCCTCTGGGGGAAGAACCTTTTTCTAGCATCCAACCTAAAGCTGCCCTGACACAATTTCAGGCCACTAAATCGGGTCCTGTCGTGGGTCACCAAGAGGAGATCAGTGCCTGCCCCTCCTCTCCCCCGCACGAGGCAGGTGAAGACTGCAATGTTTGCAAAAGAACTTCTTTGGTGTTGGCAAGTGCAGCAATACTTGGTTCACCTCTGTGTAACTAAGTCATAGTCTCCTCATGCTCAAATACTTTGGAAAAGGATATTGTGAATCTTTGTGAAGTTTGAATCCTGCCATTAAATCACACTTCAGGGTCCTTGGTTCTTGCTAATATGATATAAAAGAAGTTAATGCCCCCAGCCCCAGCACTGTTAATTCCCTGCAGCTCCTCAGCTGCCTGTCAGGAACACAGCTTGTATTTCCTAAGCCTTTCTAATGTGTCCTCCTTTCTGACAGTTACAGTTACTACAATATCTGCCCTTTATTTTAAGTATAAATGAATTAATTACTTCCAGGAACCCAAAAGAAGTATTTTTCATTTTAATGGATTTCATAATGTCTGGGAAGATAAAACTCCATTAAAAGCCGGAGTCTTTAAAGATGAACCAGGACACAGAGTCTTTCTAGGACGTGTCATACTCCCATGGTTTATAACATTGTGTGGAATTTCAGTGTCTGGGCCAAATAATTGCCTGTGCTCTGAATTTTGGAAATATGAGTCTGACAGAGAAGCCCCTGCAAAGGACACTTTGAGTGTCTGGCTGTGCAATGTTGGTAGCAATACCTGCTGTAGGAATCCTAATCATGGCTCAAGAACTGCATAAAACCAGAGCAAAAATGCAGTCACTGCCTTACAGCACTGAAAATACAAAATATCAGACAAACGGCAAAAGGCTGGTTAGAGCTAAATACTAAATAAAATAACCCTGAGGAAAAGGTAACTGCACTGTACTGTGAGGTTCATCTAAAGCAATGTCACTAGTCTGAACTACTCCACAACCACACATTCCTAACAGAAAAAGAAGCAGCTAGGTGTTTGCTCTCATCCTCCCTTCTCTTTGTTTAAAATGGTGTTTGTCACTCTTTTGGGAGAATGTCTGGTCAGTCAGGAGTAATCACTTGTGATAAGCTCAGCCTTTTTCTATCTTCTCCTGGGAAAAGTGGCCAGCTGAGGGGATGCTGGGATGCTAATACCAGGACTTGTCTGAAGTTTAAGCACACCTTGAAATAAAATGAACTGACAAAAACCACCATGGTTAGAAAAATAACAGATATTTCGTTCTTAGCTACCTGGGGAAATACAGCTCCATATCCATTCCTGCTGGCATATGTTAACCTGTCTTCTCCTTTTAAACTGTTTCCATTAGATGAAATAGAGTATGTCAGGCCTTAAATCTTCTAGATAACAGGACATGGCAGTTTGTCATTTAGGACAAAAATAACTTCTGCTCCACCGTCAGAGTTGATTACTGTCAGCTGGAGTAGAAGTCTGCTTAGGAAGTACATGTCTGACGACATGATCCATCCTCTTTGCATTTGTGAAGGGCTGGATGTATGCTGTAGACACACTTGAGATAAGCACTGCAACCCCTTCGGGGTTACTGCCCAGGCTGAAAAGACAGGAAAACTCTGACATGCAATTTATCACTGGAGACTAAGATATTCATTGCCACCAGTTTAAACTCGGACTAAACCCTGTTTTAATCTGTATGTTTAATGAGGTGGATAAAGGCGTTGCTTTTCCAGCTATTTGATAAATTAAGGAAAAGTTAGGGTAGGACCCTGTAGATGAGCTTGGTCTTCAAATATGCTTCTGAATTTCCCTGTATTTCAAGTTTCTTGGTGAATTCAGATTAGGGAGATGACCTCGGCTCACCTATGCCAATATTTTTCCAGATGTTTGCTTGTGAACATGCCATCAGTGGAATTGAAAATACTGAAAAACAACTGGAACCATGGAAAGTAAGCGTTAATTTATTTTTACTGACAAAATTCATGACTACAATGTACAAGTCTAATATGCTTTGACATCCAGGCCCAGAACAGCAGCACACAAATATGTCAACATTACATTGTAAGGAACAAAACACTCTTGTTGAGATCTGATGAGAAATTTTCTCATTAGTGTATTTTAGTAAAAGATAAGTAGTAACAGCCTTGTACTCTGCATGAGCTGTCAGGACTTTCCATAGCTCTGAGAACTTGAAAAATAATAATAATGTAACATTAGCAAGTCTCATTTATTCAGTCCCTGAATGAAGAGATCAGCAGAGCAGCTTCCCTGCAATCTGTTGACATCATGGAAAACTAAACTTGAGTAATAAAGATGAAGGGGGATCAAGACTGGTAAGAAAAGGAGGATAATGACATTCAGGAGCCAGCCAAATACAACATTAACTCCTAGAACAAGGACAAATCACTCTATGTACGAACAAAAGAGGCTGCCCACAGCAGTTTTTGTCTGAAACCCACAAAAGGATCTAGAGGCCTACATTTCAGAGATCCTCAAATGTTCTGGACCATCTCATTTTGGACTGCAGAGTTGGGCATGTCAGTGATTATGGGAAGAGTCCTCTGGGAAAATAGGTGCCTCACTCACAGCTGTAATCTGCCATGTTCTGGTCAGGAGGTCCCACATTTTTCCATCTTGTTCAGACACCATAACATTCAGCAGGTTCCTGGACCCAGTGCAACACAGGACAGCTGCTGCTGCTTCCTCTCTGCAGAGGCGAGGAGGAGACGCCTCTGCCAGCCCCTCCACAAGGCTCTGGTGGGTTTGCAGTGCCACACAACAACCCAGCAAACAAAGGCCAGGCTTGGTGCAGTGAGGATTGCAGGAGATTGACCAAACCACCAGATTGTGGAAGAGGCTTCCGGGACAACTTTCCCCTTAAAACTGAGCTATGGTGTAACCTCAAACACAAGAAATGTGAAGTAAAAGGAGAAAAATTAATACACTGACTGTAGCCTTCTTTTGAGGGAAAGCTTGGACTTATTTGCCCTCTTGCAATAGTTATTTTTGTGTTTCTTAGTCACTGTATTTTTATATAATGCTGATTGCATGTAAAATGTATGAGCTAAGTTGCTGGCAATGAGTAGAGTCCGAGTGTTCTCTCTCTGTTGAGGCTGCTTCTGGCTTCCTATTGAATTTGAGCATCTCTTGAGTTTACACGTGGATTAATTAAGTCTTCTCAATATTACTTGGTTTGTCTCTCACCAAACTGAGATGAAAGTGAATCACAGCCTTGCCTAGTAAACATGTGGTGAGCATTATTTATAGCTAAAACAGACAAAGGAATTTTTGCTAAGCAAACCTTGGCAGCGATCACCATCCTCTCTTAAATGTTCCACCTGCTTGGCAGAAGGAGATGATGAGCAGATGTACTATTTGCCAGTTTGATGAAAGCACTAAAAAACCCCAAATCATTTATTGATCCAAACTATTCTATGCATGCATTTATTTGTATATATTGCACACTACACAGGGAATGGTTTTGCTTCTGGTTTCCAGTTGCAGTTTGCTGTATTTCTAACATCATTTAGGTCTTGATCAGTTTACAAAGCTTTTAGGGCTTTGATAATAGCTTTTCAAAATCACGTGCTTTACTTAAAGTTTTGAAACATTTTGAACACCCAGATTAAGGTATCACATTCTAACCCACCATTCTTTGTTCAAAGCCATTCCTATTTTTGCTACACTTCTTCAGACCATGCAAATTTTTTCCTATCTGCACTTCCCCAGTTAATACAACTTTGTCTATATTGTTTTTCTTCTGATTTCTTGCAGACATTTCCTGTTTTCTAGCTGTAAGCGGTTTTTGTTGAACTGTCCAGTTTTTGTTGGTCCCTTAGAGGAACCTTTCAGTCACTCAGTCATTGACCTTGGAAAGACTTGACTCTTCCCATTGACTGTACAGAGCAACCTAAAAATCGACTTGGCTTTTTAAAATCAACCTCTGACACCAGCCACTGAATATTTAGGGGCTGCAGTGCCTGCATTGGAAGTACATAATTTCTCAGGAGACTTTTTGACCTTTATAAATACCTGTGTAATTCTTAGGACATTTAAAATGCTAACATGTTTATAAAGTTAATGTTAATGTGTTAATATTTACAAAGTGCTTGCAGATATTTAACAATAGATACAGAGAGCTCTGCTATATAGTGTGAGAATTTTGCAGCAAATATTAGCATTAAAATATTATATTGAATAATCTACGCCATGGAAAGTGGTCTCTGTAGTGGAGAGAGTTATTATTTCAAATTGCATTTACCACCCTGAATAAAAGTTGCACAATTTTCACTGTTTACTTCAGACATTCAGTAAAGGAAGAAAAATCTGGAGATGGGGAGTTTACTACTAGTGTGAAACACTCTGAGAAGACATTTGCTTTCAGAAGCTAAGCTGGTGTGCGTTTGCACATATATGGTTTATATTTGGCTGGAGCAAGTAACAGAAGCCATTTAGTCCTGAGAAATGCACATATTGCTCTGTGATTCTGGTGTCATTTTCTGCTCCGTAACTATGCAGAAGTTTTAGTTATGGGGGAAGCTATGAGAAAAAGCAGCTGTCTGGCACATGATAGCTTATCTTAAAGTGGGTGAATCAAAGTAAAACTTGCAGTGTTTGACATGCAGATGTATTAAGCATTCTGTTATCCAAAGGTCAAAAAGATATTTATAGATTAGCTGGTGTTAAACAAAATATTAACTATTTGCAAATGTAGGGTGTACTTGGGGGAAAAAAAACCCCCACACTTCTGTAGCTTCTTTCTAAAGGCATTATTTTATCCTTTGTTTAATAACAAGACATAAGTTTACTTTTCCCTCTTTTGTTATTTTCAGTAGAAAGAGAAACTATGCACTTGCCCAGAATGCCAGTGTTTATGCAAGGGTGAAATCCCCACACAGTGACTCTTCAAATGCAGTAGTTAAAAGCTACCATTTACTGCCTTAACACTCCTTCAGCATTAACACTTTTTCAGCATTAGCTAAAAGATGTATCAGATTTGTTTCTAGCTAATTAAGGAGAAAACCAGCAATTTGAATGCCATTATACAGGAGTTCTGGAGTGATTGTGATTTTAAATAATTATGGAATAAATAAAATAATAATATTTTTATCCCATCTAGGCCTTTACTAGAGATGTAAAAACTTGTGGAATATTTTTGAGTCAGGAGCTAGGCAGATAATTCTTTGTTTAACTAGTTGTAAAGTCAAAAGGGCCTTTTTTGAAGTAGCTCTCTTGTATATACCTTACATTTGCTATATTTTGTCAATAGCTTAATCACAGGGAGGTAGGATTAAGTACACTAATCTGAAACAGCCATATTTAGAAAATATCCTTAAAACAGCTCCTTAATCTCTGATGACCTCTTAAAAAATAGAGCATTTCTGGAGATTTGGATGGTCCCTGAGAAAAAGCAGAATCCAGCCTGGAGGGGATCAGCTCCGGGACATCCTTACAAAAAACACCCAGAATATCACAATCATCCCAAGAAGTTTTGTATTCCAATAAAACACATCTGCAGAAAAGTATTTGGTGGTTTGTTTTACTGTATGTTACTTTTTAAAATTTTATTTCTGAACTTCCATAGATTTTTAGATTGTTGAAGACCTGGAGGTATGGAGAAGTGTTTCAGATGTCAAGCTTCTTGCCAGACAATTTTGAAGTGAGAAGGCAGCTATCCCAGCTTGCCCGAGGTACCTGGGAGGCACAGGAGCATTTCTCACCCTCTCATCCTCTCGTGCTCTCCCAGCAGCTGCTGCATTCCTGCACTTCAGTAATACCCACTTGATGGCAGAAGAGAACAGACAGCTGCAGACACAATCTGACAGGCAAGTTTGCTTGTGGTATTTCTGTAAAATACTTTCTATAAATATCTATTAAAATATATAAGCATCTGGAAATATTTAAATATAAATATATAGAATAAATGAGCACATATACATTTATATATATATATATATATATATATAAAATGTATATATAAATATAGATTCCTGATAAGTATGAGGAAAACACGGTTTTAATTTTGGATGGACCTTACCATTCCTAGGAATCAGAAAGCAGCAGAGATATAAAAATAGTTTACTTAAATCTTCTTCTTACTTTCATTGCCAGAAGTTGGTGGTAGTTTGTTTTGTCTGTACTAAAGGTAGGTATATAGGTCAAAATCTATGATTAAATGAGACTGACATCAGACTGTGAAAGGGAGAAAGACATAAAATTTTAAGTATTTCCATTGTCAGTGAATCTCCAATTTTACTAACTTAGAGCATGCTGTGCTCAGCAACTGGAAAAAACAACAAGAAAAAAGTTTGTTTTTACCAATCCACATAGTTTTACTGCATACATTGTGCATACCAATGTTTAAACTCCCTTGGCATCACTAATCCAAAGTGATCTCAAAAATGCAATGTATTTTTATAGGCAGTCTTGTAAAAATAATTTGTCTTGTTTGTATGTCTGGAAAGTGTTGACTACATTACAGACACTGCATCAGCTAATAATAATTACTGGAGTCAAAAGATGGAAACTTAGACCAAAATTAGCAAATTAATTCTAGTGGAAAGTTATCAGAAGTTATTATTTTAGCGCAGGGCTGAGACTGTCTTCCCCAAAATTCTTCTCCCAGCTCTGCCATCTGATTCTTTGTATACCCTCCCCCAAATAAATCTAACCTTTCTGTTTCTTATTTTCAAGAAGATTAATTAGGGTTAGACTGCACAACACTTGTAAAATACAAACCAGAAAATGCTGAGCATTGTTATGATGAGGTTGAATCTGCTTGATTTGACACGGGTGTACAAGTGGATGGCCTTTTAATTGCAAGCTCTAGTTAAGTGATGCTTGCACAGTGGTTGATTTCTGATTGCAATTGTGTATCTAAACTAGGTAAAAAATTGTAGCTAATTTTTAAAATTGAATTGTAATTAAATGTTACAGGCATGCGTTGTGGCACTTTGTCATCTTCTCTTGGTTTGTGGAGCGTGCCCCTGTTCCAGAGCATGTTCCTGCAGGGCAGCTGCAGCAGAGAGGGCACCCACCCATTCCTGAGTTTTAAACTCTGTGGTGCCTACCCTGGAGGGGGGGAAACAGTGGCTGGATCAGCACCAGTGCTTAGTTATGCAAGAGAAGGAGGAAAGGTAGGGTGTGAACATCAGCCTGGTGGCAGGCTGTGCTTTCTGCACTGCTTTTCCAAAGAGAGATCAGCACGGCCTGGCTGTGCCCACCCTTTTGGCTGGAGCAAGGTCCAAGCCTCCACTCTGGAGGACACACAGGGTCAGTGCTGTGGGCAGCCTTGTGCCTCTCCTTGTGCCCATGGGTAGAAAACCAGGACTGCAGACATATCCAGGCCAGGGAACTGGGATTGCACTCCCTGCCCTGAACCTAAAAGTAATCTGCAGTATTCAAAGCAACCCATCAAGCAATTTGCTTTGCTATTTTTTCTAAGTTTCACTCTTCCTCAGAGACACAGAAAAAACCCTGCTTGAGCCACCTTTGCTGGAGACCAGTAATCTTATTCAGGAGATTAATTTCTTTCTCTCCTTCTTGCTTTCTGCACCAAGCACTTTCACATGTTCATACGCTTGTTTACATGCTTTGGTACTGGGAACTTGTGTTATAATGCAATATGGGCATTTCTTTCTGACTGCCTGAGTCAGAACAGAGAGATTGAGGGATTGGAGGGCAGTGCTGGAGCACTGAGCCATCCTTCTTGCAGTGCCCAGACTGTGGCTGAAGGTGGGCAGCCCTTGCATCACCCTGGGTGCAGGATGGCCCTTGAGGACCAAGAGCTGACTGCTTAGAGCAGGGGAAAGGGCAGCAGATGCATAAGGGGAAAATGACAGAAAAAGAGGATCAGGTGTGTAGCATATGTTGACATGAAAGTTAGAAACTGAGAAATAAATCTGCCTTATCCTGAAAAGAAAAATGAGTACATCCAGTAGTATTTCAAATGGACTTCTTCTGAAAGATCCATGTGTCATGCAAAATAGGAACTAATGACATAAATTATTTAGATTATCTACAAAGAACTTTTTTCCTCCTTAATGTCTCCAAGCTTAATGTCTCTATCAGAACCTTCCTTAATTTTCTAGTGCTGGCACATCACCACCTCACCTCTGGCTAAGTAGAATTTGCCTTGGTGAAATCAGGAACAGGAGGTATTTTGTAATCTGGTTGTTTAACACTAGATGAAACGGAGTGTTCAGATGGGTTTTTCTTTTAAAGAATCTGATTCCCAGGACAAATCTAATCACCTGTGAGGGGTTGGGGGTGGGGAAAGGAGAGGGAGATGTGAAGGATGTTGGGGAGTATGGGGAAGAGAGTATGTGGTTTCACCTTTTTGCTGCATAGCATCTGTTATTTCACATAGAAGCTGCCTGTAGCACCACTGACAAACTTGATATGATTTTTCCTTTTGACAGACTTTTTTTTTCTGGAAGTCAGTCAGTAGGACTGACTTCTTTAATTGTAATTAAGAATTCTTACTAAAATAGATTTCTAACATCCAGCTTTAACAAGTTAATGAACACAGAATAAAGAAAAGTGGGGTGCTGGAAGGCTGTTTTAATTGAAAGAATAACTTAAATGATTCTGTGGTTTTATAATTCGAAGGAGCTTTAATCAATTCCCAAGGCAGATGGAAATATTAAAGTTGTGTGATGATTTAGCAGATGAAAGATTATAATTTGAGTTCTAGGTCTGATTTAATTTCTACACTAGGAGACATATGACAACACTGGGTGGGGAAGATTGGTCTGTAAAATTAATGAAAATTAATTTGTTAATTAATTATTGAATCCCTAAAAGGAAATGTGCTCTGACTTGTTTCTTTGCTTCTTTGTTTAAAAAATAGCCATACTTCTAAGGCTCTTCAGTACAGCAGTATTCTTAATTAAATTGTCATTTTGAATACTTTGGCAGTTCATATGAATATTTTGTGCACCTTGAGGAAAATTATGGAAAAAAAAAATCTCAAATTTGATGGAAGCAATCACATTCAACCTGGATAGCTGTTTCTTTGCTGCTAACATAGAACATGGTGGATGTCATAAGATTAAAGAAAGCATTCACTATCACTGACCAAAATATTAAGCATGACAGCTTCTGTAAAGATCCCATGTCAGAATCTCTCAGTAACTGGGGAAGATATCCTAGGGCACAAACCAGTTAGTAGAAGAAATATAAAAAGACAAAAAGTGCTAAACCCAAAGTTAAAGACAGGCTCAGTGCTGACATCCTGGAGACTTTGTCCCTGTGGAAAGTTTTAATGCAATTATGCCTGAGCAGTTTATCTGCATTGGTTTTGGCAACTTTAGTATCAAAGTAGATATTCAGATTAAGCTTTATTTTTTGCCTTTCCAAGGAATCATTTAACATATTTAGCTGTTTCTCAATGTTTCTATGTATTTATTTTCTTCTATTAGTAAATTGATATGGTCTTTAAATTCAATTTGATTTTATAGCTCTTTTAACTTTCAGCTAATGCTAGTATTTTTTTTTAATAATCCCAAATGTGGCTTAGCAGAATACATACTTTCTTCTAAATTGCTAAGTTTTATTTAAATCTTCTGTAAAATTTAGCTTCCATCCACAAGGATTTGAAAGAAAAATTTATGGTCATACTCTTGCTGGTTGGGTCCCAGCAAGAAAAAGCCAAAATGGAAACCATTTTCCAAAACATTTGGAAAAGCCAAATGGTCAAAATATCAGCTTTGGTAAGTATTTCTGGATACATGCTTGACTCAGGAGGTTCATGTGTTTCCCAAAGAGCCTGCACTTCTTGCTGCAGTTGGACTGGACCTTTGGAGGCATCCAGCAGTGAACACTGTCATGACCCTTTGCATCTTTGAAATAAAATCAAATTCAACTTTCCACATAATCAGCCTATGAATCCAGTGAGGAAAATAACAAAGTAAGGCCCAGACAGCTGATTCCCAAAGCTAATTCTTCCTCTCCCTTTCTCACTCCTGCAAAGGCAGAGGGGATAATCCCGAGGGGTCACCGGCCTCCTGGAAAGCAGATCAGGAGGCTGTCCATGGTTTGGCCTTTACTGAGTTCTTCACTGATTGTGGGCCAAGAGTTATCCCTGATTGCAATTAGGAATGAAGTAACCTGTCTTGTGAGGCCAGTGGAGTTATTCCAAAGTCACAGTTCATGAGGCAAACTAGAAGTCCCTGATTTTAAAAGACTTAGCTTTTGTTAGTTCAAAAGCGATCAGGACAGACTGATATTGGAAGAACAGTGTTTTTTACCAAAGTGTCATGAGAAGAATGATGGACTGAAATTAAGATGTACACTGCTAGACTGTAAGTTTGGGGGATATTTACTTTTTGTTACCTTTTGCTTGAATAAGCAGTTGTGCATGATGGATTTTGACAGAATCAGGGAGGATATTCTGTAAGGCAAAAATTATTTACATTTCACAGCTGACTGACTAATGGTCTCTCTGTGCTGAATTCGGCAGTGTGAGCTTTGTCTCCAGTACCTCTCATCAAGCTGGGAATGAAAACAACAATGTGACTTTCCAGCCCAAGTGATTTGGGCAGGGAACTCTTGGCAGGGCTTTCTCTGGGAAATTCACTCCACCTCATCAAGCCTGTTTGGCAGAAGTGAAGTCTGTGCCATGCTCTGCTCTTTCTGCTGTCCCACCATGCCATGAAAGGGAGTTGTCAGGAATGTCACTTTGGAAGACAACATGGATGCAGTTTTCTTAAAGAACGTGAGGTGATATATTTATTGCCATTTTTAAGATACAGCACACCAGTATTTTCATGCAAAGTTTCCACTTAAGCTGGAAATCCCAAAATCCAGGTCAGTGAAATTACATAAATCTAAGCTTCTGGCACTGCTGGTTCCCAAGATGATTGTTGATACCACTGCTAAACTTTTGCCACTGGTTTCTTGGTGAAATATGCATCCTGGCCTGGAATATGCTGCTAATTTTACTATATGTTGCATGCCTAACATTATTTCTTTATGCATCTGCTGGGAATTCATTTTGAGGAGTCTACTGCATAGTGCATTATACCTTTACAAGATTAGTTTAACCAACATAGAGAGGTTAAAAAACCCCCCAAAACGGGAACTTCTTTTGATCATTCTATATGAAATTTGCTGACATTTCAAAATGAAGATTAATCTTTCAAAAGCAACAACTGTGACCTCCCCTAAAGTGACTTTCTCTCACTTTTACCACCTAAGGAATACATTAACATGTACTTGACACCATTGCTTACAGAGCAGAATTAAATCTGGCTGCTCTGGAACAGTATTGATGAGTAAGAACTGCACTTGCATAGCCACTAATAGCCAAAATAAATGCTACTTAATCATATTAGCAATTTTTAAATACTTAATTGCATCTGTTTGAGAAAGAAAAAGAGCTGACATACCTTCTATATATCCATTGCTGTATGCTACAAATTGTCTTTATTCATAGTAACCTGAAATCACTTTATTTGCATATGATTTAAATGAAAATAAATGCCTAAATTAACCCCTTGGAGTCAGGCCAGACTGACACTTTCTATGTGGTATTATTTTGAGATCTAGATTTATGTGATGTGTGATGTACAGATTACACCACTGTGGCCACAATTTTTCAAAGGCAGTCAGTAATGTGTGATTTTTCAGTGCCTGTGTAATCTCATGTTTCTTTAATAGTACCTGCTTTTTTAGGCCCTCTCTCTTGTTGTTTTCAGTGATGCAAATGTGCCCAGCTCAAATGTGCCTCACTCCCAAAATTCTGAGTGCTCATTTTCAGGGTGTCTAAATGATGAAGGAAGGACCTGGACCTTGTTTTCAAACCTTAGGTTGCCTTGAAGAAAAAACTTGAGACACTAAGCCACAGAGAGATTTTGACAACTTTCAGAAACCCTTCTCTTCTGCAGGGACAGTGCAGGTGCACCTCTGAGCATCAGAGGGTATCTCCCTACAGCCCATGGCTCGTGTCCAAGCCTCACTTGGACTTCAGTGGGGTGTGCTGAAGGTTGTTTTCCAAATGACCACTGTAAATTTCTTTTAGCTAATGGGGCTGGAGAGGTCCTTCTGATGGAATTTGAAGTTGCACCATTTCCTTGTGCTCTGCTGGCTTTTGGGATTTGGCTTTTAGGTTGCAGCACTGCAGCACCTAGGTGTTACTCTTCCCTTGTAAGAGTGAACCCCTCGCTGTGCTGCTCACTGTGCTGTCTTCACACTCATTTGTTTCAGCCTGTCAAGCAACCACAGGAAGGGGCTGGAAGAAACAAAGCCTTTCAAACTTGGGTCTCATGCACTTGGTTTCTCCTTCTGAAAAAGTAAATATTTGTGTGATAAGCTGCAGAACCCCTAAAACATCTGTGAAATGATCTAGCCATGAGATCTCATGAGCAGATCCAGGATGGAGGAAAGCTGCCAGCAAGATCTTGTTTACCCTGTTTTGAGAATTTGACAGCTGGAATTATGGAAAAAACATCTGTCTGAGAGGACATTGCCAAGTCAGAAATGCAGTGGTAGAACAGAGAGCTGTACCTGCTGTGCTGGTGGTAAGGGTGACCAGAGGGGTGCAAGGGAATCTTCCCATGAACAGCTCATTCCTGATACCAGGAATGTTGTTCTCCTGTGTTTACTCAAATTCAGCTTTCTGTGGTTTGCAGAATCTGGCCTTCTCTCAGCCTCAACCTGTCCTTGGATGGCTCCCATGATTTCTGACCTCCCACTACCTTTTCTATGCTATTTATAGCAGAGTAGCTGGGGAACATTGATGTGCATCTCTGTTGTATTTACATTTTGAAGAGTGACTTTGGTTTTTATTCATGTTCATGGTAGCTCAGTAAGTTGTTTGGCATCATGTGTACTTCCTAGTCAGGCTCCCTTTGCATTCATTTATCACATTGCCTCCTCCAGTTTTGTTTTTCTTTCCCCTGCCATAAGTGACTCTCTCTGTCCTCCAGCTTTCCATTAGCTGTCTCCTTTGTTTGGGAAAAAAGTAACTCAGGGTATATTCTTTCTTTCTTAAAAGGGTCATTTGTCACTAGGAAATAAGCATAGAAATCAGTTGGAAAGTAGATCCCAAGTCTCAGTTTGCTCCTCTGGTTTCTGGTGACCTGTTTCTTGTAGGTGCTGGTATCTTGTTTCAACACCTTGATCACTGTGCACTTTGCTCATCCCCATTTCATTTCCAGCCAAGTTGTTCTGCTTTGTTTCATGTGTCTTCATCCCCTGTATTTTCGGCTGCCCTTTCAGATATAGCCTTTCAGTTGCATCAGATTTTATCTCATGGCTATTCCAACTTCTCAGACATAAGATCCTGTAGTCTGGGTCGACATTGTGAAAACTGGATGTGTATGTATGGGCAAATACTCAGAGAAGTAGCTGATCTGCAAGGGGAGTGAAGATTTTAGACTCTAGCTCAGTTATTAACTTTACTTGTTTTTTATGTTTAGTAATAAAAATGGAAGAATAATCCTGTACATGAACATAGTGTTAGTGACTTTATGTCATAATTATCTCAAGTGTTATTGTGCTCTTATAAAAGAGTAGATGCTTCTACACATGAGCAACATAATAGACCCAATATTCAGATCTTAGTTTATAAAGCCTGTGGAGAGTACATAACACCTCTCTTCTCAGATAAGTGCATTTCATGAGCATTTAAGTGTTAGACTAGCAGATTCACTTGTACCATGCACAGACAGCATCCTGTTTGTACAGAAATAAAACTCAGTGATGCATGTGTCTATATTTAGAAAATCACAAGAGAATATTTAACTGCTCTGACTGGCCTTACTTCTGCACCTGAAAATTGCTATTCAAAAATATTTTTTGTACTGACCCAAAGAACTTGCTACCAACATCTGCAGGCACTGAAATGAAGGTTGCTTATGGGGTGCCTGCTCTGGTCTTCTCTTGGGACTTCCAAAGGCCCTAAAAATATAAACCCCTGGATTTTTCATTTCAGATACTCATAAATTATACTGATGACTACTAATTATTCCCTTACAGCCAGTTTCATGGGTTTCAAGCATTTTTGAGTATTATTCAGTGGAAATGCTAATGAAGAAATTAGAATGGTGAGTACCTGGAGCTCCATGGGGTTTGTGCAGCTTCACATACTCCAGTACGTGTATTTATGCAGAAATCAAATAATGCACTGTGAGGCTAATCCATATACACCTCACAAATATGGCAGTACTGGACACAGGTAACAGTGTTTGCATGCAACCAGGGTATCTGGCTAAGTCAAAACTGGCTCAGTCAATTGGAATGGAAGGCTAAGTTGCACCTAGGAAGAGTCAATGCTTTGAATTTTCTTTAGATGTGTTATAGTATGATGCTTGTGCCTTGCTTCTTTCCAAAATAGCACATTAAAATTCTGTTTTGCCTCTATTTTCTACTATTTTTAAATGTTAAAAAGATGCTAATATCTGAACTGTAGACAGAAAGCACTCTAGGTTATGTTTACACCAGCAAATAGGGCAGATGTTGGGAGCAGACAGGTGAAACATTTGGTGTTGGTGTCCATACCATACACATTTCTGTGAAACGCTTCAGTGGGATTTGCTTTCGGTCAGCAGTGGCCAGGGCACCTGGACTGAGCTACCCTGTGCCTTTGGAGCCCAGGAGGAATGTGCTTGCTGTTACCTTCTGATTTTACCCAAAGAAAACTCCTTATGCACTCTGAGACTTCCCTATGAAATGAATCAAATCATGGGAAATTTGAACAAAGCGTCCTCCTACAACCCTAATAGTAGACATGATCTTAGATTAAGTTGCTGCAATTCACTGGAGCCTCTTGTAAAATCAATCATCATAGACTATTCTTGGTGCAGTTTGGCCTATTTTCTATCAAACAGTATCTTGTTATGTAGTGTCTTGACAAGAAACTCTTACCTTTGTGAATTTAAATTACTGTTTTGTAGAAGGTGTAAAATTTGCACGTTTTGTTCCTTCTCATCTCTCAGAATAAGCTTTAAATATTTACTTTCCCTGTGCAGCAGGAATGCTATCTGAAACGTTTCCTTTGAGCTATGAGAAATATTCATGAGTCCTCTTCAAAGTTTGTGGAGTACAATAAGTCCTGTCAGCAGTAATCCCTGGGCCATCAGTCTTCCAAGCCTGGGTAAATAAAAACTTGCACACTTATTATATCTGTATTATGACATTATTAGGCCTTGACTGCTGTTGGCAGATAATGGCCCATATTGGCCCATAGTAGTCCACCCTGGTAACAGGTACCATTCCTTGGCCTTTCCTGTCCCCTGAACTGTGTGACACCTTGCCTAGGAGAGCCAAAACCATGGTAAGAATTTCAGTGCCACTCACTAGCCTTGTCAGCTCTGTCTCTACAAGCAAACAAAGGAGCAGGGGACAGGATCCGAGCACCACGACAGTCACAAACAATGGGGAGGACAGCTGGGTGCCCAGACTAGGGGATGAGGGAGAGGCTGTCTGGACTTCAGCAAAGCCTTTGACACTGCTTCCCACAGCATTCTCCTGCAGGAGCTGGCAGCCCACGGCTTGCACAAGTGTATTCCTCACTGGATAAAAACTGGCTGGGTAGCCAGGCCCAGAGGGTGGTGGGGAGTGGAGTTACATCCAGCTGGTGGCTGGTCACAAGTGTGCTCCCCAGGGCTCAGTGCTGGGACCTGTCCTGTTTAACATCTTTATTGATGATCTGGATGAGGGGAACAAGGGCACCCTCAGTCAGACCACAGATGACACAAAGCTGGGTGGGAGTGTTGAACTGCTGGAGGGTGGGAAGGCTCTGCAGAGGGACTTGCACTGGGGCCAAAGGTAAGAGATTCGGTGAGGCAAAGTGCTGGGTGCTGCACTACTACAGGCTGGGGGTAGATGTCTTCTCTCAGTTTTAGGATTCTATGAAGATATTCTATTACTAACTGTAAAGATTGGCCTGGCATGACTGCCTCTTTCTCCCAGTGGTTTTCTGCCATGAGATGCAGGATGTGAAGCAGAACGGGGCACCTTGCTGCTAAGGGGGCTGGATGGAGCTGCTCAGTCCGGGTGGGAGGGGACACCTCTAGAGGTCCCATACAGCACTGGTCTGTGTTATTTATCACTGCTGTTTACTGGTTAGTTTACCAATGTAGACGTAACCTCAGTGACCTGTCCTGTTAACATGTAGTAGAAGACTACTATGGGATAGTAGGTTGTGGTAGTTTCGGGGTCCCCAGGACAAAGGAGGAAGGAAAGAATTTGACTTCATGTTCTTAGAAGACTAATTTATTATTTTATGATATTATATAACATTAAAGAATGCTATACTAAACTATACTAAAAGAATAGAGAAAGGATACAGACAGAAGGCTAGAAAGAATGATAATGAAAAACTCGTGACTTCTTCCAAAGTCCTGACACAGCTGGCCCATAATTGGCCAATAAGTAAAAACAATTCATATGCAACCAATCAAACAATGACCAGTTGGTAAACAATCTCCAAACCACATTCCAAAGCAGCAAAACACAGGAGAAGCAATCAGATAATTATTGTTTTCATTTTTCTATGAGGCTTCTCAGCTTCCCAGGAGAAGAAATCCTGGTGAAGGGATTTTTCAGAAAATATGACGGTGACAGTAGGTCACTCACACAAATGAAAATTCTTAAAAATAAGACATCTTTCTTCTTCCCAGAGAGGGAAAATACCATCTTCAGGTGTGTTATACACATATTTTCTCTTCTGGCCTATCTGTCCTCCTTTAATCAACTCTTCCCATTCACAGGACTCATCTCCCTTCTTCAGACATCAATCCATCACAGAAATGGTTTTTCCACCATTGCAGCCACTATTTTAAGGTATATTGTCCTCAGCATGGACTGACGGAGGGACAGCCACAGTCCAGACATGAAGATGGATGTGAGTGGGGGATCACACAGCTGGGCCACAGGGGATGTGAATACAGCAGAACACTCCTTCAATTTGCAGGGCTACTACAGCATGCCACAAGAAATCCCTGTCCGGGAACAGCCCATATTTGCTGGCTGCAATGTTCACACTTCCCAGGGAGCTGTGTTTGCCAGCCAACAGTTCCATCACAAGGAGGGCAACTGGGGCAGGACAAGGGAGTGCATATGCTTGCCCCTGCTCCAGCAGTGATAATCTCTCTTCCTCCTCTCCTCTCCTCTCTCTTCTCCCTTTGTCAAAAGCTTCTTTTAGCAGGCCTTAATCTTCAAATCTTATCGTGGCTCCCTCAGTGGTTGTACCTCAAGGCACAGAAAACACTCTTCTGCACCACTGAGTATGTAGTACAACAATCCTTCTTTCCAGCATGGAGTCTGTGTTTTTCATCTTATCTCAGAAAGAAAAGGACATCAGAAAAATCCAGGAAAATAATTGTGACTGAAATTTTGCAGATTTGCTGGGAAAAGTAAATATAATTCCAGACTCTGATTGATATATTGTTTATCACTCTATAAATCTGAAGCTGGTGAACTCTCAAGTTCCATCATCCTTAAAGTGTGTTGCTCAATTCCCCAGAGCTGACAGAAAATGGACAGAACGTGAGGTGTGTTGAAAAGCTCCCCAGAAGAGCACGTGTACTTCTTGTGTACTTCTCCAAGAGAACATGAAGTGCCCCATCCTCACTGCTTCAGAGGGAAAAACTATCCTCCTGCTTAATCATGTCACATTCTGGACTTGCTGGAGGTTTCTTGGAAAGCAAGAAAGCAACATTTCTAGCTCTGTTTGTTCATAAAAGCAGTCATTATGCAATATTCTGGCAATAGCATTTGTATCCCATTTCTTTAATATTTTTATCTCCATGCTGTTTTCACTATTATCCTTTCTTTGGCTGTTTTACTTTTCCTCATCCTCCAAAATAAGGACATATGGTTTTTAGTTTTCTTTTATTTATTTATGTTCTCTGTATGAGAACTATGACTGTTATTCCAATTTGTTTTTCTGACAAGCTAAAGTAGTCTTTCTGTATGTCTTCACTGCTATGTATTAAAATAACTGCATTAAAATATTTTTCCTATTTTATGCTTTGATTTGTATTCCAGATCTAATACTAGAGCCTACTTTTATCTCATTATAAAACTTCTGAATCTTTAATAAGCCCAATTCTAATGACTGGATTACAGTTTTAAATCTAAAATTCACTTAAAATTTAACTGAGATTACTTACTTCAGGTTTTTGTGTCTTCATTTTCTCCTTTCATTTAGCCCAGCATATGTCCCACAACTGATTTGTAACATCAGTTATTTCTGTCTTCTGCTGTATCTGAACTCAGGTGGCAACCCCTTCCACATGGTACAGTTTTTATCTTACAAAGGAACAAGTCCCAGAGTAAAGCAAATTTTAAATTTTCTTTTAAATAAAAGTCTAAAACTTGAAGTTGACTCACAGAGGTCTATAGGTAACTCCCAGGGATATTAATGTGAGGTGTAACTATCCTTCAGGATTCCTTTGCTCTTTTAAGTATTTGCCTGTCACAAAAGAAATGTGTCTTTGTAAGGGCAAAATATTTTCTCAGGTTGCTTTGTTGGTTTCTTCTCCCATAAGGTCCAAGAAGTTGATCACTTTGGCTGTGCTGGTACTTCAGCTCTGGGTTTGGGACTGATTCACTGAATCAAACTCTCCTGATAAACTCTTTTGGGGGGAAGTGTCAGGCCAGTTCACAATCAAGACAGTAAAAAACATCTGCTTCCCATCTTCTTCCTTTTATTCGCTGTTAGAGACAATTTTGGCTAAAGTGGGAGAAATTGTAGGATGCCCATTAACATGTGTTACTTTATTTAGCATCTGTATTTTAATCCTCTTATATTTGTTTCTAAACTAATCTTCATCTGCTGATCCAAGAACAAATGACAAAAAAGTACAAAATCTGGTGAGGCAGTAGAGATCAACAAGGGACTGCAGGGGATAAGTAAAGGGACTAGTTTCAGTGAGATTTTCAGCTGGCACCAGGAAAAGTGTGCAAGCAAGACTGTCAGTGCACTACTTAGAATTAACATATGATGAATCTACATTAAAAAAAAAAATCTGATCTTCTATTGTATCGAAAACAGTAATGGTCAGTATTTAATTCTTTTGCCCACATATAGATGTGTAGAGACATCTGAGATGCTCGATGGCCTTGGGCTCCCTTGGCTCCAGAAGGACATGGGGTATCCCTACCTAAATTTCACCTAAATTTAGACTAGAAAAAAAGTAATCAATCAGAGGATTAGGGGTTTTTTTTCTGACATTAGTAGACTCAGTGTGACATGGGTGCTGCTCAGGAGCACTTTGGCCCAGAGATTGTCAAAGTCACCTGTACTATCCAGCCAAAGGTGTCCCAAGGGCTGCAAAGCCTGAAAGTGTCAACATCCTCCTCTGCACAAAGCAGCACAGTCCCTCCTACAGGAGCTGCTGGGGGTGAGGTCTTTCAATTGCAATATAAAATGAAAAGATGAGAAATCTCCGCTTTTGTTCTCTGTCACAAGCAACCAAGGTTTAAGCACCATCTATTCTGTGTTCCTATATCTTGCACAGACATAAAAGGATTTTCAAAGAAGATGAAAAACCTTCCTCATGAACTAAATCCTCCTCCTCTTTCTGAAAAGGTGTTTGCTTATCCTTGCACAATTACACTGTGTAAAGAGAATTAATCATTACCTGGAAAGAAATCTGTTGACTCAGTGCACTGAATGTGATTCTTTTTCAAAGCTCGTGTCAATACTGGCCTATGGCATTTGAAATTGTTAGCATTCTTTCCAAAGAGGTCTAGGTCTATGAATGGCTTCTTGTAATAACAACCAGAAATAGCCACATTTCTTTTGAAGTTAACATAGAACCCCCTAAACTGCAGAGTGAATCTCTCCCACCAAAATATTTAACTAAAAAATGTCCACATTTTTCAGCTGGAGACCAATATATACACTTTTTAGACTATTTTTTAGACCACACATTTCTATTATTGATCAAGACTTAGAATCTAGGTTTATTTTAATCTTTCATATAAATAGGCTAAAAGCTCTGGATCATTAGTTCTTTCTGCTTTTATTTGCTGGAAAATATTTCACATCACTTTTAGAGATTAGGATTTGGTAACACTTTATTCTAGCTGTCTTATTGTTTTAATTTATGTGGTCTTAGGAATAACAGAAATCATAACAAATTCTTTGGGTATTAAAGAGGGTGGTATGTGCACACAGATGCAGTCAGTGACAGACATTTTTTCCTGTCCTTTAGAATCTATAACACTTATTTTGAAGACTTAGACAGCAAATGAATCTGAAGATGTTTATCTCTTGCTGAACAGTCAAATGTGTCATTTAAAAACTGCACTGTAATGAGGTTATTTTAAAAACTGAAATGGGAGTTTAATGGGAGATCTAAGGATAAATAAAATATTGGCAGGACATGGATTCTTAAGCTATCTTGAAAAATACAGACCACGCTTAAGTATCAAATGTCTCATCATTTTCTTTACCCTGCACAGTCTTCATGTAGGCTGGCAATAGGTCTGGAGTCTGAATCTGAGACTATATCACACGTGTAAGGCATCAGAAAGAGAGAACTCAGGAGAGTTTGATGTTTAGAAGAGCTGAAGACTGATTTTTCAGTCTGGAGGAATGAGATGCTCAGTTTTCCATGAATTTCACTGATACCTGTCATGAGCCAAGTGTATCTGCCCTGAGCACATCCTCAGAGCCTCTTTTGCTGAGGACACACCTTCTCCCCAGCAGCTGTTCCACTGGAACAGGAAAGGAGCAGAGGAAAGTGTTTTTGTCTAAAGGAGAAAGAGAAGGGGACAAAGGCTACCCTGAGGTTAAATACTAGAGGAGTTCTGAAACTCTTGCCTAAAAGGGCAGGTAAGAAACCCCAAAAACCTGACTATAAATATCACAGGAATCCTTGCCTAAGAAACCTATTACATAACCATAAATCCTGGGAATGAACAGTGAGCAAGAACTGTGTCCTGTTAAAGTGAATCAGTCTGAGTATAAAGAGTAACTTACTTTTATTTATGTCCAGGTGTAATGTTGTCATCCTTGACACCAGACACTGAGATTGAAGAGATTAATTCTGCATTTACCTGGACTTCCATGGGCAAATGGCAGCTCACAAGGACTGAGGGAATTTCTCCAGAAACCTTTCCTTACTTTAATGGTGGAGCTCCATAACTTGAGTTCTATTCTTGGTATATTTTTACAAATGTGATGACCTAGGGATGGATATAAAATATTTTCTGTGAGTTATTGCTGGAGGGCAAGGAGTGCCAGGTGGGCTGTACCTGCCTGGTGGCAGACTCCCTGGGAGACACAAATTGGTTGCTTCCAGAATGATCTGAAGTGCAAGTTCTCAATCTGGAGGTAACTTTGGCTATCTCCCTGTATTCTCTGTGGGATATAGACTGTCTGCAAGATCATTTAAGGTCATCTGGCCTAATTGGTTTTCTGCTGCTCTGGTCATTTTGGAGTGTCCTCAGTAGGTCAAGTCTTTAGCAAAAGGCACTACACCAGAAGTTAGACTAACTTATATCACAGTTCCTTCTAATCTGAAACTGCATGAGATGTTATGAGATTTCTAATGTAAATTGAATGATAAGTATCAGATTTAGTACCTTAGAGTCTTGCTGGAGACTTCTTTTACTCTGTGAAACAGGACAAGGTTCAAACATAAATGAGTATCATAGTATAGGAATTCACTGCATTAACACTCAACCATTTCAATAGAAACTTTCCTCTTATCCATGTCTTAGTCATCCCTAGTCCAAGGTGGTTGGAATGGGCATGGAGATGCATCACTTCTCATGCATATGATCAGCAACAAGAAATAAATGTGCATTCCTGATCCATATTTAGGCAGCTAAATAAGTGGCTTCACTTGGAGCTACGCTGCACACTTGAAGATGTGCCCAGCAGTGTGAGACCCAAAACAGATGCTGATTATTATTGACATTTGCTTTCAGCCAGACACAAACCTCCCAGCTGACAGCTGCACTGGCAATTTGCTGTTGCCCTCCAAGAGGTCATGGAGCTGTGTAAAATGTGATAACCACCATTTTTCTTGGTCTGGCATGCAGCCAAGGCAAGTTGTGAAGTCCAGGATGCTTCACAGAGAGAACAGTAGGGTCGTGGAAGCAAAGTGGATAATAAAGGCTCAGGAGCACAGTCTGGTTAGGTCACAGTTTTCTATAAGAGAAGCTGATGACTGCAGGAGGGCTAATTATGGGGCTCCTGGTCACAGCATCCTGTAACTATGATTTCTCTTGGGAAAAGAACCAAAAATCCAATGAAATATTCAGTGCTGCAGCTCCCAAATGTTAGCTGTCTGGCACCAAGAATTCACAAGGCTTTGATGGACACCGAAATTGCTATGCCAAAAGTAAGTATTAAGTGAGACAAAAAAAGGGATTTAAACCAACCATAAGCTAAATCAGCTGGTAGAAAAAACTAAGCTGAGGCCTGCAGATGAAAATATTTCCCTTTCTCTTCTCTCTCACAGGTTCTTAATTCAAAACTTTTTTCAATTTCCTCTGAGTTCTTTTCTATTGAACACTGCATATTTATCCTCTGGTTACTGAAGTCTGGGCTTCCCATACCCTGGGTCCAGAAGCAGTTCTGCCAGAAGGATTTTTTAATACTATTATTTGAATTCTGAATAATGGACCTGTAATGACTCAGATTCCAATAAATATGTTATGCAGACATTCCCATCAAGAGAACTGGGTCCAGACTATGCTGTAAGGAGATACATTTTCAAATAAATGTGCAAATTCTGTGCTTGGGACTGATAGCCCTTGGTATATTTTAGATAGATAGATACATGTTTTTGCCTTAATGCAGTTATATAAGAATAAAATGCTTTTTGTTTGGCTGTTGTTTTTTTGGGTCGTTTTGTTGCTGGTGGGTTTTGGGTTTTTTTGGTTCGTTGGTTGGTTTGGTTTTTTGGGTTTTTTTGGTCTAAGATGATGTGACTTTTCATGCTTTGTTAAAGGGTGGCCTATAACACCGAACCAGTGCCAGGTTACCTTTTTTGTGCTCACAGCTTAGGAAGATTCATAAATTATCTCCATTTATATCTCTACCATACTATGTAACTTGATAATTTCTCTCTTTTAAGACATAAGTTTATGGAGTCATCTTGCTAAAATTTGTGATATTACTGTCAGCCATTTAGAAAATAATTGTATCATGCATTCAAATGGAGTGGTTACTTGGGAAAAGTGGCAATAGTTGATAATGGAATAGGTAACTAGTATGAAAGAGTAGGAGCAGTAAAGTAGAATTCTGTACATTCAGGAATTTTGAATTGTTCTGAAAAGGGCAATGAGAGGAGTTCTGATTGAAAATGGTGAATTATGAGTGAGTAATAAATAGTGAAAAGTAGTAGAAACTTCATATGGGCAGGAACTCCAGATCTCTTGAGCTGTCTTGAGCTTAAAAGTCACTACTAGGAAAATTACAGGGGTGAAACTTGTGAAGGTTTCATACCTGCTCTCTAATATAGGTGTAGCAGATAAGTTGTATTTTTATTGCTGAAATAAAAAAATGGGCTGAATTATCCCTTTGTCTTTTGTGTATTGGATTATTGCAGAAATGTGAAAAACAAGAAAATGTCTGCAGTGAATGGAACAAGACAAACGCACAAGTTAAAAAACAGGTGGGAATAGATGTTTTGACATTTCTACTCCCTTCTTTCTCTCCTGGGAAATATATCTATAGATATACTGGGAGAACTATTTTATATTAGCAGGTAAGTAGTTTTAATTCCAGTTGAGTGTTTCAAGATAAGGGATTACAGTGGTACATATTAATGTCCTGTTTAAAGACTGAATTTTTGTCAGTCTGAATTTTACTGTCTAGAGTGTTTTTATACCAAGACTCAGGAGATAATAACTAAAAAACCCAACTGTGAGGTCAAAATAGATTTAATGGGTGAAGAGGAACAGAGAAAAGCCTTAGGGACAGCTGCCCCTGGGTGCTAACAGAGTAACCCCAGTTAATGATTTGTATTATGATTTGTGGAGTGCTTCAGCATCCTTCAGAACTCAGATAATGGCAAAGTGCCTTTAAACAGAGTTATGACAAAGCAAACAAGGCAAAGCTTAAAATTTTGTGCAGTGGATATCTTAGTTGATTTGGCTAGAAAGGACTTAAATAGTAGAGGCAGAGAACCAGTACTTCAGAGGAGGGGGTTTTATTGGCTTTCTTGTGTATCTGCATTGAAGGTTTGACCATATCAGATACTCACAGTGTTTGCAGGCTCACAGTAAACCAACCTTTTGTTGCTCTGCACAGCCTGAACAATGCTGGACATTGCTTTTGCACGCCTGACTCTGCTGCCAGTCCCAAGCACTTGGGTGTTCTTAAGGTTTTGCCCCAGAATTAAAACATAACCTAAACTGTGTGTTTGTCACACACAAACTGCAGTACCTGTGGTCCACAATGAGAATATACCACATAGTTAGAATAGAAATTTATTAAACTAAAGAAGTTGAAAAAACTCAGTCCTTTGCCTAGCTCTTGCGAATCATATTGGCAAAGAAAAAAGACATCAGAAATTTGAGTCTGACAAAAAAGTCACTGTTGAATTTGCTTGCACATGTTGTTAGCAAATGTTTTTAGCAGCACAAAGTACTTCTCAGAAAATAAAAAGATTTTCTGACCAATTAATAATTTTTTTATAGGAAATCCCTTCAAGTTCACAAAATAACACTTAACAAATTAAAACAAATACATGCAAGGCCCATAATTTGTTTTTGTCCAATAAATATCTGTATTTTGTGAGGAGTAAATAATTCTCAGTTCTCCCTGAGGGTTTCAAATGTAGTCACTTTATGCAGCTGACAGCATTTATTATACAATATGAAGAATAGTTGTGCTACTGCATGAGTGTGATGAATTTCTCCAGCTTTAAAGCATGTTCAAGGGTGGAGATTACCAGAAGCATTATTATTTGGGCCTGTCTGCACCAGTTTTTTGTTTGTTTGGTTGGTTTTGGTTTGGTTTGGTTTGTTTTTTTTTTTTCTCTCCTTCACTTGCTTTACTGCTTGACCTGGACCCTCAAAGGCTGTTCTTCCCAATAATGCCATTTATCACAAAACTCAAAGACATCTCATTGCCCCTCTTCAAGCAGCTCCTGCTCCCCAGATTTCTCACCAGCACTGATGCTGTGGGTCCCAGCAGGGCTAAGAAGTCCTCAGCAGGTTTTTAGCTTGCAATCCCCATTCCACCTCCTCACTGCTGGGCACATCAGTGTTAGAGGCCCCTGTAACCAATAAGGAAGAAAATGGTGAAATACTGATACCTTGGTGCAAACTGACCTAGGAGAAAAGAAACACATCTTCAGGCAGACAGATGAATGTATGAAAATATTCTAGGCACAAAAAAATACAGAACTACGTTTCAAAAAGAAAGATAAGAAATCTATCCACTCTGTATCCTTAGCCTGAGACTCCTCTGGGTTTGTGGAAACCCAGGGCACTGGGAATATTTCTCTGTCTGCTCTGGGGTGTCCTGACCCCCAGGGGAGCACTGACTTTGTCCCTCATTCATGGAGAAAGTTTCTTAGACTTCAAGATAGACCAGAATCCACAAAAGTGTGAAATAGATTATAGAGAGTAGTCTAGGTGTATCACTTGGTGAGAAATTTAGGGTTTGGGATTTTTAGTATGTTGTGGATGGAAGCAAGACAGAGGGCACAGGATGTCATCCTGGGTTTCTTCTTCATGCTTCTTCTTTCTTCTTCTTCATGGGTTTGGGTGGCATTTTGTAATTGGGCAGAAAAGTCTGCATTGCAGGCTCTTTGGGATCAATTCTTGGGTTAAAAGGGAAAATAATCTAGGTGTCATTTCTTTATTGGATAGTTTAGTCTTAAAAGACCTTATAACAAGAGATTGTTAGCCATTTTGTGCCTTCTAATAAAAAGCTGCAGAACTCACAGTAATGAGACTGTTTTACTGATAAGAAATAATAAACACCTGAGTCTGAACATGAACTACTGTCTCAAGTGCCTTCAATCCAGACCCAGAGGAACTGATATCACACCTGAGACACCTTTCTTCTAGGACTCATTTGTGTTTTTTGAGATTTTTCTGTTCAGAGTAGTAAATGTATCAAGAGTACCAGGTAAATAGGAGTCTCACCCAGTTTTTGTCCTCAGATCATTATGTTACACTAAATATTTTATACTGATGCATAATCTAAATAATATACCAAACATATTATCATCACATGCTTATCAGAAACTAATTTCCCATTCTGAAATACTTTTTTTATAATTTTATATGTAAGTAGATAAATATGTATTTCTGCATATGCAATTAGACAAAAAATATATGCACTTGAATGATGTGAGTGGGACGTCCCTTTGCACAGGAGGCTTCAAAGGTGTTTCTTTTTCCCTCTAGAGAAGGAAAATGTGCACACACACTGTGTCTGATTTACAGATACAAATTACTACATTTATTATGGCTCATGAGCTACTTATTGCACATTATTTACAATGGAACCCTTGTAAGCCTAAGGTATCTAAGGTAAAAAGAAAAAAGATCCTTTGATTCTTATGTACCAGCTGTAATAATCCTGCAGACACTCTCACTGTTTCCCTTCTT